>NC_140072.1:13090353-13720304 GCF_964194135.1 Talpa europaea
CCACCGCCCCTTCGTCCTCTCGACAGCCTTTACAAACCTCCTGTTTCCTCCTTATCTCTTCCCAAACCTGCTTCTCCAAACTGGGAGGCAGCTTTGCCTTCCTGGGCTCCCTGAGAAAACTGAGGTGTCAGGTGGGGTGCTCTCATTCCCCTCACCCACCCTCTTCCTCTGCAAGTTTCTCATGTTCCCTGAAGCTCCCTGCATCCATTTTTCTCTCTCTCCTCAGTCTCCACCCTATTCCTTTTTCCTATTTCCTTTCCTGGAAGTTCAAGTCTCTTCCAGCGTAAAAACAAATAAGCAAAAACACAAAACAAATACCTTTAGCTCATCTGACGAAAGCCACAATCTTTCCCGGGAAGACCTTTAATACTTAGTGCAACTTCAATTTTCTGTTCCTAAATTATCTTTCATGGCTATCTTTCAAATCAGGATTCCAAGTAGATGCTTTTACTTTGTTTTGTTTTTTTTTCCCATCTTGTACCTCTTAACCAGCCACAGCCTCTATTTTTCTCAACACTGAGTTGTTTGCAAGAGACCGAGTCAGCTACTCTGAGAATGGATTTGTCTGATGATTTCCTTGTGGTGCTCTTCATTCTGCTCTCTGCTCTCCTATGAGCTCGACTTACACTGGAAGGTGTGATTGGGAGAGATAGCTGCTTCTGGCCATAACAGTTAACAGGGGGTGTGGCACTGCCCTGCACGTCTAACGAGTACAGGTGTCTGGCCTCCCACTTTTTCTGTCTACGAAGCGTGATCCCAGGTGAGGGGGTGACAGCTGTTCATGCCATCATGAGCGTGCATATTCGTCTTTGCAGTTAGAAATCTGCAGAAACCACCAAATAACCCATTCCTGCCCACTGAGATGGCTGTTTCTCTCTCAGGTGGCATTTCCCCCGTGCCTGCCCCATCCCCCTGGCTCTCCCTTCTTAGCGCCCGCGCTGGCTAAAAACTGCCCACCCCAGGTCCACATCCTCATCCCTGGGACCTTGATTATTACCTTCCATGACCGATGAGGAGATTATCCAGATGGTACATCACAGGAGGATCCGGGAGGCTCACAGAGAGGTGATGTGACAATGGAAGCAGAGGGGCAGAGATTCGGGGATGCAAGTCTGCTGACCTGGACGTGGGGTGGGGGTGGAGCCAGAGGATGTAGGCAGCTTCTGGAGGCCAGACAGGTCAAGGAAATGGTTTCCCCCATGGGGCCTCAAGAGCCACAGCCTGGCAGACCCTGAATTTCAGCCTTTGACCTCCAGATCTGTAAGGTCATATGTTCGTCTTGGTTTTGACCACCAAGTGGTGTCAGTTATTATAGCATTCACTGGAAACTAATACCGTCTCCTTCAGTGATGCTCTTCCTCCACGGCCCCTGCACTATGTGTAGTCTCCAACATTGGTGATGTTCTCTTCTCACTCTATATTGGGCCCACGGCCTATTTCATCAACTCTTGTGGTTTGAACAGTCATCTACAGACCAGAAAGGCTCTCATCTCCAGCACCTGCAGAAATCAGCACTGCAGGAGGCCGACAGGCTGGAGGTGGGTCGCAGGAAGGCAGGTCAGACAGACCTTCTTGGATAACATCAATTGGACTTTCTGAAGAGATGTTAGAACCACTCTAGCTTCTCAAAGACTCTGGAAGGAGGGGTGCGATGAGTCTAGATGGGAGAGCTGCAGGAGTCTCGGAGTCACTGTGCTCTGGCTGGCTGTCAGAGATTTGCAGGACGTGGCTGCTTCTCTGGACTGAAAATCACCACAAACAAGAGCAGCTGGGGGAACAGAGGAGGGTGATTCAAACGAAAACCACCTGTTTTACAAGGTCGGCTTTCCAGCAAAGGTTTGTCTTAGTGAAGCAGGGAAGCAGTTCCCGTCTCCTGAGAATGCAGGTGAACACGGGAGCAGGCCATGGAGACCCAGGAGAGAGGCGGCTGGGGCTCCATCTCTGCCCAGTACTTTTTTTTTTAAGATTTATTTATTTATCCAAGAACTGGGGTATAGGCCAGAGTTTTGGGGGGTGAGAGGATTCACCGGAGACAGAGTGAGGAACAGAACCGGCAGACTATAGTGGCAGGATTGACACAGAGCAGGTTTTCTGATCCAGCAGACTGGGGAAAGGAGTCCTGGAGCCCTCAGTGGCTTTGCAGGCTTTTATTGGGATTTACCAGGTACATGGCAGGCAGGGGTGCTGGGGGGCCGGGAGGCTGGCAGGTCTCCCAACCCCCAGCAAGTCTTCACTCTGGGCTCTCCTGCATTCTCACATTCTCTCTGCTCTTCTCATGGCTCTGCTTCTCTCTCGGCTTCTCTACTCCTGCTGGCGGTCCCCGTGACGCCGCCCTTAAAAGCCCAGTCTCAGCCCAGGTGAATCCCATCTACCTCCGCCCACACCCTACTCCAGGTGCCCGCCATCAGGCATGCATTCGGGACCACAGGGTTCCTCATGGCGGGAGGGCAGAAAAGCCTGATAAATTTTTACCTTACTCTGCACAGACTGACTGAAATACACTGCTGAGGGGAGCAGCGGGCGAGTCAGGAGAGGTCTGCTGAGCTATGTGAGTTGCTCCCTGGCCAGGGATCGAACTTGTGCTGTGGTGGCTGCAGTGAGCTTCATAGATTGCATCTTAACCCCTTGCACCACCAGGGAGGCCCCCGACTGCCCATTACTTTAAACCAGGGCTCTGTTGCTGAGGCAGGGCGTTGCTTGGCTCAGAATCCCCATCTGGAGAAGAGGAAAAGCGAACTTCTGTTTGGAGAGACTCAGTCTGCCCTGCAGGGAGGCCAGCCGGCTCGGCTTCCATTTTCCAGACCAGGCGAGAGCTATTTTCGCAATGTCAATATTTGGAACTTGCTTTTTCTATTGACCCAGGCCCTTCGTGATCCTCAGTTTTCACACAGTTGTGGCCCCTCCCTGCTTGAAAGGAGGCTGGAGATCCGCTCAGCCAACTTGGCCCTGTTGTGTGTCAGTTGCTGAGACTTTGATCTTGAAAGGGTGACCCTAGCAGCATCCAGGGCCTTTGAAATGTCACATGTTCAGAATCTTCCGTTTGTTGCTATGGAGACCTTCCTCATCGTTGCTATCGCTTGAAAAAATAAAACAAAGAAACCCCAATTATTTCACAATGTTGTGCATTAGGCAACTCGCTTTTAATAAAAGCTGTTTGTAGGGTAAGAATTCACCATGGTAGAGGTGAAGCAGACAGGAAATTCCTGTTTTTACTGGGCATTAAAAAAAATAGTCACCTGTCACAGGTTAAAGGGCTGGTGAAACCCATGGAGTGCTGACAGCAGCCAAAAAACCATGGTGGGCTGGTCATACCAAGCCTACAACAAGTTCTCTTGTTAGCCCGTTTTACAGATGGGTGACTGAGGCTCAGGGAGCTTAGGTCACTTGCCCCAGATCAGTCTCCTAAGGAGAGGAGTAGGATTCAGAAATGGGCCTGGTTGGGCCTCCCTGATGGCACAAGGAGTTAAGTCTGAGCACTATGAAGCTATCCACAGCCACTGCAGCACAAGTTTGATCCCCGATCCGAGAGCTACCCACATGGCGCAGCAGACCTCTCCTGTCTTGCCCGCCGCTCCCCTCAGCAGTGTATTTCAATAGATCCGCCTGTTCTGTTCTCCTCTCTGTCTCTGGTGAATCCTTTCACCCCTCCCCACCCCATATCTCTGGTCTACACCCCAGCTCTATTTATTTATTAATAAAATAAATCTTTAAAAAAAAGAGAGAGAAATGGGCCTGGTTGGTGACCCCGTGTTGTGCCTCTCACAGAGGGTGTCTTTAAGCCTAGAGTTTCCACGCCATCTGTTCTGCAACTGTCCCGGGCCGGGTAGGTTCATCATCGGTTCAGACAGCTTAAAAGAGAAAGTTGGAGCCCTTGGCATCATCCCCACAGGTTTTTTAATAGTATGCAGGAGAAACGAGCCAGCAGGGAGACAGCAGCTTGGGCCCCCTGCGAGTCCCTCTGCGCTCTCTCCTCTTGTAGCCGCTCTCCACCGCTCTCGGCTGCATTGTCCTCTGCCGCACACCAACCTCTGTGTGATGCTGCCCTTATGGCCTCAGGCTGCAGGCTCAGGCATTCACACTCACACACGCCCACACCACACTCCGGTACCCGCCATCAGACACGCGTACAAGACCACAGGTGCCCATCATAGATGCTAATGGGGGAAGGACAGAAAAAGCCTGGTAACTTCCATTTGCCCTACACCACCTCAGCCAGCGTTTGGCTCACTTCCCAGATGGGTCTCCCCAAGGGAGACCCCCCGAGTAACACATTGCTTTTTACCCCCTTGTAGTGCAGGCAGGCAGCAAGGCAGGTTCTCTATGGATGCGGGCAGACAGGTAAAAGAGTTCTGGAGCCCTCAGTGGCTTTTTCAGGCTTTTAATGACCTTTCTATGCCGTTTGCAGTGAGGCCACCAGGTGCAGGAAAGCAGGGGGGGCAAGGAACCAGGAGGCTGGCAGGTGTCCTAGCCCCAGGCGAATTCTTACTCTTTCTGGACTCCTCTGACCTTCTCTTGTAGTCTCTGCTGCTGTCCTCTGCTGTGCTGTGATGCTGCCCTTATATGCGCAGTCTCTCAGCTCAGGTGTAACCACCTATGTGTGCCCACACCACACTCCAGGTGTCCACCATCAGGCATGCCGACCCTGAGCCCACACTCCCAGGCACCTCCTGCCTTCAAGGCCACAGGTAACAGCTGCAGCCGCATTTACCCCACAGCCCTGAGCCACCCTCACCCAGGTTTCCATTTGAGTCTCTCCCGCCAGCCCAGACTCAGGTGCAGCTTGCTGGGTTTTTAAGGTGCCCACTGGACACTGCAGGCCTGTACTCCCTAAGCTGGTCATCTGGACTGGTGTGTTCATCCTTTCAGACTCGGGAACTCACATCAAGCTGTGAAATCCAGGGCTCCTAAGGATGCTGAGATCCTGGTACAAAAAGTGCCTGTCTCGTTATTTGCAAGCCACAGTCTTGTAGAAGAGTAGAAGACAGAGTAGAAGACAGTGTTTTCCAGAGATGGAACTGTGGCAGGGAGGCCCACCTCTCCCATCCTTGGCTCAACCCCAAACCACTTTGGCTCAAAGGATGGTCTTCGCCATCCATCCAGCCTGGACAGAGCTCCATCGCCAAGTGCAAGCTTCCCTACATCCTCCCCACATGCTGCCTCAGAACATTTCCAGAGCTCCAAGGGACAAAGGAAATGGTGTCTATAGACCTCTGCCCCAGAATCTCCAGGGTCAGAGGGAACAGCACTCTTCCAAATGCAGATACCCAGGCCCTACCCCCAGAGAGGCTGTCAGCAGGTCCAGGTGGCTCAGAAGCCTGCCTTTTCAATAAACTCTTCAGCTCATACCAATGTCATGAAAGTTAAAAAAAAAACAAAACAAAAAACATTGGTACAGAATCCACATTCCAGTTCCACCTGTCATGAGTTGATTGATCTGAAATAATTCACTTGCTCCTTTGGCACCTCCTTGAGCCGCGTCTTCATCTGCACAATGGGAGCAATATAGGGAATATAGGTCCTGATATATATATATATATATATATATATATATATATATATATATATATATATAATGGAATATAGGTCTGTTTCGCATGTTGGCCAAAATGTGCACCAGATATAATGGATGTTGTGTTAGAATGAAAAATGTCCCCCTCTCCATTGTCCACATGCCAATCCCTGGAACCTGTAAATATCTGCTACTGAGAAACAGGCTGGGCAATATGGTCAAGCTAAGGAGCTTGAGATGGGGCGATGATCCTGGATTATCTGGGTGGCCCCTATCCCTCACAAGGGTCTTATATGAGAAAGACGATCTGACACAGAGAAGATGGCAGAGTTTGGAGTGGCGCAGCCCTAGGCAAGGCTGCACTGTGCATTCCTCAACAGGAGCAGTTCCTTTGTTACGATTTGGTGTGTAGGTGTAACTGCTCTGTCACTCACCCTGCATCCACATTGGGCGTTAAAGGTAGGGCAGCTGCTCCTCACCAAGACGCCTGTGTCCATGAATAACTTCTGCAGGGATCCATGGCTTCTGAATATCTGGAAGGCATCCAAAAGAACAAGGTGTCCATGAAACCCAAGCAAGCGGGCTTCACTACAGCCGTATTTGAAATTCGTCTTTCTGGTCAAGTGGGGTGTGAAGGCACAATAGTGGACTCGTGGAGTGTGAAGAATGGAGTGTGTATTTGCACGTTGACCCAGCAAACACTTGTTCAGTGACATGCGGGGCTGAATTTTGTAAGACTCATAAAAAGTTTAAGCCTCTTAAGAACCTTAGGAATAAGAACCTTAGGAATAATAAGCCTTGAATGCGCACAGTTCCTGTTATTCCAGATTTCCTTTACTCTGTTCACACTCTAGGAGGTGATATGTGCATTTTACAGATGTCATTCTGGCTGTGGCCACTCCCTGAGCCCCCATTCCAGTCCGCCCCCTGCCCCCAGGTGCTGTGTTCCCTCCCACCCTACTGTGCTAAATGATCTTCAGTTCCTGAACGGCACTTCAGGTGCCTCAGCCATCATCTCCCACTTTTCAGCCATCTGCCACTCTCACCCTCAGGGGCACCGTGTTATGGGGGGTGTCCGTAACTCATCTTCTCTCTACACCCCACCCCATGTCATATTTGAGGTGTGTTAGTTACCTGCACAGTCCATGCTGCCCCTCTGGTCTGCTCCTCTGATTTCTGGCTGGACCCGTGTTGGTAGCATGGAAAGGACAAAGATCACCCTGCACCCGAGCCCAGGCCCAGCTGATGGATAAACCGTAGACGCCCACTGTCTCCACGTCACCACGGTGCTGTGTCCTGAGCACGCTGCGGTGACTAGTGGTGATGGCATGTGCGGTTTATGTTGAGATGTGGAACTGTGAAGCTTTGCTCCTGGAACCCATCAGTCACCCCATGCTGTGTCAATTTAAAAAAGAACAATTGAACGGAGACTTAACGTCCAGTCCCAAGAGGACCAGAAATCCATCCAGAGACGCGTCTCCAGAGGCTGGAGAGGAAGGAGGAAGCCAGTCGCTGTCAGTGATTCCGCTGTCAGTGATTCCGCTGTCAGTGATTCCGCTGTGCTCTCAACCGTGGGCCTCGGGCCATCCCACTGGGGTTTCCTGGGACCTTATTAAAAGGGAAATCCCTGGGCCTCATCCAAGACCAGGACTGATCAGCATGTCTGGGGCTGGTGGCAGGAATCTGCCTGGTTACCAGCCCACTTGGCTCTGCTGTCACTTAATGTTTGGCACTCAGGACCCTCCCTCCTTCACCCCCTCTCTACCCCTCCCCCACCCCCTCCATAAGACCCAACTAAGGCCACCCTGGCCACGTCTTCATTCTCTGCTTGTTCCTCCCCTGAAATACCCCCTATGCCTCATCCCCTACCCAGCAGTCCCGGGTCACCTGGCCTGAGGTGCTGGAGGAGGCAGGGAGTGGGAGTAGAAGTGGGGGAAGGTCTGGGGCAGAGGTCCCACGAGGCTCAGGTGGCTGAGACGTGGGTTACTACTGCAGGACCCTGGCAAGTTCCTTAATGTTTGTGGGTCTCAGTCTCTTAGCGTGTGAAGTGAGAATAATGCTCTCTCTAACTTAGAACCACTTAAGAAATAAAAGAAACGATGTACGTAAAATGCGTAGGGTAGTACTAGATATCTGTATTTATTCTGACTATCTCTCTCTCTCTCTCTCTCTCTCTCTATCTATCATCTATCATCCAAAGTTTCTAAAAATTTATTGCTATTCACCCAGAAATCCTCAAACCAGTGAATGCGAAATTTGGCCTTTTGTTTTCCTGACATGTATTTGGGGTCCGCACTCAGTAAATGTTAGGGACAAAGGCTTTTTCAATTGTTTCTCCCTGTTTACTAATAGCCTCTTTTTCCCCCCAGTGTTGTTCTAAAGTGTGTGTACTCTTGCAAACACCCAAGTAGGCTTGTTTTAAGCTGCCTTATCCTATCTGAGGTTGCTACCTATAAATAAAAACCTAGTGAATGAAGACTGGGCCACTTATTTTACACGTGGGAAAATAAAATGAGGAGTTTAATGTCCCACTCATGGGTCATACCACTAGCTAGGGAAGACCTGCCTTAGACCCCTTGCAGGGCTCTACCCATCCCCATTGAGGAACAGACACCCTGACCCAGTCATGCTTCAGTCATGGGGAGCGCAGCGTGGCTAAGGGCAGCGACGCACCCAAATTTTGCTTCAGCTCAGCATCAGCCTAAGTCTGTGTTCTGGCCTTTGGGGGCTTAGGAAGGTCATATAGTCACAGCCCTGCTTTATAGTTGCTTCTGGAACTCCTGAACTTGTGTCTAATCAATGCTCTTGTGATCACATGGGTTACCCTTAGGGCTCTTCTGCATAGCCTCATCAATAATGCAGGCTGAGTCATTTGGATTTATTGCTAATATCAAAATATTCACTTCCAAATATGTGTATGGATTTTAGATGTGACTTGGGAGGCAAGATCTTTCTATCTGCATCGCATGTTGGGATTTTATCAGTCAGCAGAAAATAAATGTATATTAATTAGCGTAAGAATGAAATACCAGTAATCATTAATTAATATTTGTTGAAGTTGTTAATTTTCATCCCGAAGAAGTGAATACAATGTTTAAGTAGTTAAACGGGGAAATAGAGTGATAAAATAATGTGAAGGGAGTGTACGAATCAGATTATTTTAAGGATAATAGTGGTGTTGGTGATTCCTAGTAAGAAATATGTATATCGCCTCTGTCCTATTTCTGGTGCAGAGCCCCTAACCATGAGCTCTAAAGGAGAATTGGGTGTCCAGTTCATAACACGCTACTTTCCACCCCAACTGGGTTGATGTGAATGAAGTGACCTTGGGACCACACTAAGGAAGGGGACTAATGGTGAACCCCAATCCTGTGATTAGAGGGTTGGAACTTTCAGTCCTATGGCCCTTCACCCCACCCCCCACCCCAGGGGAGAAAGGCTGGAGATTGAGCCCCATCACCAACAGCCACCGATTTAATCAACCATGCCTCTATAATAAAGTCTCCATGAAAACCCGAAAGAACAAGACTCAGGGTGCTTGTAGGTTGGTGAACTTGTGGAGTTTTGGGGGAGAGCTTCCGGCTTGGAGAGGGCTTGGAAGCTCTGTGCCCTGGCACTGGTCCTTGAATCATCTCCATAGTCTATGCTTTTTGAACCAACACGTTTGTAGATATTAAATAATACAAAGCAGAATATGGAGTATATATTTTTAAGTCTAATCTCTTTAGAGTCGTTTGCAATAAATTTATAACATTAAACAAAATAACCCATAAAAATTACATTTAATTTTCAGTAATTTAACTCCACTTAGTCCACAATTCTGGCTTCTCTGTGGGATGCTGTTGAAACGAAGACCCCTTTGAGAGTAGCAAATGGGCCGCAGAGCAATGACGGAGGAAGCAGCAGCGAGAACCGAGAGAGACTTCCTCCACTGAAGTGGCAAACCATAAATTTACTCAGCTGTTTAACAATAAAGTGTTATTATAGTTTTCATCAATTTTAGATGTGTTCTTGTTTGCCGGAAGGCATTCAAGGTGATGCCATGTCAATTGACACTGGCTTCTGCTCCATTTCAGAATTATTCCTCTCAGCCTGGCAGCCTGTGTGTCTGGAAACAAAAGGGAGCAGGAGCTGAAGGAACCTCTTCTCTTCCACCCTCTGCTCACCCCATTGGGGATGGAAGGCGAAGACCTTGTTTTCCAGGCTGATTGTGTAGACAGGAAAGATGAGCAGGACTTGGAGCTCCTGATTTCTCGAGTTTGCACTGTCAGGTGGACCAGCACCGGGTACCCAGAGGTGCCGCCCTGGAGCTTTACAGTGGCAGGAGCCTGGGGAAGCCAAGTGCGGCCTGTGAGGACACATGGTCTCCTCTTACCTGCCTTTCTCTCTGCTCCCTCATAGTTCGTGAAGTTTGCCAACATCGAGGAGGACACGCCATCATATCACCGGAGCTATGACTTCTTTGTGTCCCGCTTCAGTGAAATGTGCCACTCCAGCCATGATGACTTGGAAATCAAGACAAAGTGAGTCTGCGCAGGAGGCGGGGGCGGGAGGGGAGGGGCACTGTGCGGCCAAGACAGAAGCATCACAGGGCTTGCTGAGCTCCCAGCCCAGATTGCTTGTCTGACTTCCTTGGCGTTGACCTCTGCTGTGACCTTCTCTGGAAGAAAGAGCACCTGGCAGGACATCAGTGGGCAAGTGGACAGACTGGGCTCCCAACATGTGCTTTCTAAAAGAAAGGGCTCTGGAGGCAGAGAACAGGGTGAGATGTAAGGTAAGGGTCTGCTGAGCCCAGTTTGAGAGCATAAGAGCTCACACACATGCACATGAGCTCACAGACACGCACATGAGCTCTGACTCATGCACACAAACATACACAAGCACACATGCTGCCTTTGTTCAGAAGCACATTCATTTATGCACTCCCTGCCTTCATCTCAATGCTCTCCCATAAGCCCCCCTCAGCCACCAAGGTCTCCTCACTGCCCCACAAACGTACAGGGGCATCCCTGCCACAGGGCTTGTGCACAGTCTCTTCCTGTAACTAAAATGCTTCCTCTGTGGGTCTGTATTACTCACTCCTTCAGGCTTTGCTCAGATGTCCCCTTGTCAATAACTTCTCCTGACACCCCCACATACCCAGTCCCCTTCTCTCTCCCTCACTTGCTCCATAATCTACTCACGATGCCTCCTGTTGGGTGCCTCTCCCCACTAGAATGGAAGCTCTGTGAGGGCAGGACTCCTTTGCTCGTTGATGCATCCCAAGAGCAAAACAGTGCCTGAGAGCAGGAGGCACACAATAAGTATTTGTCGAGTGAATGAACGAATGAATGTTTTCAGATCAGCTACTTGAATTAAAGAACACACTTTTACACAAGCACACACTCAAAGTCACACAAATACTTAACTCAGAGATATATACTTATCGACATAGATTAATAAAACCCTTCAGATTGCATCAGACTGATGAAGCAAGGCAATGTAAAACATTGTCCGAATCTGAAAATGCAAAAGGATTAGAAGTAAGTCCCTACCTACAAAGAAGGTGTTATCAACTGAGGGAGGCTCTAAGAGGCTATGAGACAGTCTTCTAGCGATAAGCAGCCCTCCTGACTGGTTCTGGAAGCTTCCAAGCTGGAGGAATGACGTTAGGGCAGGGCCAGTGGAATGGATTCCTGTGACTTGTTACATCCTGACTAAGGGTCTTGACTGGGGTCAGACTCAGAGCAGCTGAACCCCTGCCCTAACTGGTCCTGGGCCCCCAGTTTGAGTACTGTCACCCAGTAAGACACAGGGTAGGGTACTTGGTAACCCCATTTAAGACTGAAAATACAAACAATAGCAAGAAGAAATCCCCAGTAAACATCAAGAAAATTCAAAAGAGAAAAGCTGCCAGATGTGGGGCTTTTCTGAGCTATAGATTAGACCCGGCACTTATGGAGAACAGTGAGGATGGGTGGTGTTTTTCTGCGCCTGTGCGCTGGAGGCACACAGTCAGTGGGCAAAATTGGGCCCTTCCTTTCTTAGCTCTGGATTCAGTAACCCCTCTTAGGGCAATCATTTGAAATGTGGTAAAATATTTTAAACAATGAGGTTCGGTGTAGCTTTCTATTGAAGACAGAAAACTCAAACAACTTAAATGACCAATTGGAGAGGAGTTTACAAAGTTCTTAAGACAGTTTATCATGCAGCCACCAACATGTTATGATAATGATACTGGAATAATAAAGGAATGATTAGGAAATGAACCAGTGAAACAGGAAAATGCTTAGGATAGAATGTTGGGGGTGGCGTGGGGACCAATTCAATTACACTCACAATAGGGTCTTAATTCTCTTATGTATCATGCATAGAAGAAAGGAAGACAACAATGCCGATAATGGTTATCTTTGAGAGGTGACTGGAAGGGTAAATCTTCTTTATAGATTTCTATAATTATCATGTTTTATTTTATAATTGAAAAAAGTTGATTAAAATAAGGATAAAAAAGGAATTCAGGCTGAAATAAATGGCCAGGAAGGGAGCTCCCTGCCTTGGGCCAAGCTGACTCTGGGTCAGTGTATGAGGACTAGGTGCCCTCCCTGAGCTATTACTCAACTTCCCCTGTGGGTTTCCAGAGAGCATAGCCCCCTTGGGCGCCCATAGAGCCCAGTGGCTGTGTGCTTCTTCCCCGACCCCCACCCTCCTGTAAGTGGCTGAGTCCTGGATTCTACCTCATCAGTTCTTGGCATATCTTTGGGTTCATATCTTAGGCTCAGGCTGGAACAAACCCAGCTGAACAACTGGCATCCTAGGGATGAAGCCCAGGTGGTACTGGGAACAGGGAGTCTGGAAATCTCTGGGATGAGCCAGAAGACATGGTTTCCTGGGCTCACAGCCACCAACACAAGAAGGTAGCCAGCCAGGAGTTGTATGAAGAGTAGAAGTGGGCTCCCTCCTGCCTTTTGATGGACAAATGCATCCCTCACCCCCACACTGTCCTCTCCGTGCCCAGGAGCTGGGCTTCTCAGGGCCTGAGTCTGCCCACCCTTTTCCTTACAGGATCCGAATGTCCGGCATAAAAGGCCTGCAAGGGGTGGTGAGGAAGACGGTGAACGATGAACTGCAGGCCAATATCTGGGAACCACAGCACATGGACAAGATCGTCCCGTCACTGCTTTTCAATCTGCAGCACGTGGAGGAGGCTGAGAGGTAAAAGGGGCAGGTGGGGCAGGTGCAGGCCGCTCTGGCTGCTTGGGCACCACAGGACCTGGGTGGGTTGGTGACACTCAGCTACCAGGCCAGGGAGCTCTGCTTTGTGGCTTGTTGTGCAGAGAGCCCAAGGCTTGCTCCCTAATAACCTGGGGTCTGGCCTTCAGCCAGCCAGCCACAGCCTTAAGGTCTGTGCTCACGAAGGAAGGACAAGCCAGGCTCCACGGGGGGATGTGTGTGCAGATAAGAACACAAAGAACCAAGAGTCCAGTTACCTTTGTCCCTCTGGCAGCAACAGGCCAAGGAGGTTTTCAAATGCCTATCAATGGCTGCAGTTGCTGAGGATTTTCCCTCCCTGACCTGGCTTCCTTCCTCACTTCCCAATGGTATTTCAGGCCTTTGTGTTTCTGCCTCACCAGCCAGCAGCCACTTCACACTAGTTACTGGGTTTTAATCTGGGGGTTCCCGAACACAGGACTCATCCTGTGCCTGCCTCGCTGTCCCCTGTGAAATGGGGTGGAGGCGTAGGTCCTGCTGCTGTCCGCCTTGCTGTGCGTGATGTGGCTTAAAGAGACTGGGCTGGCGCCTGTGCGGCCAGAAAGTCAGTGTGCCCTCTGCTGGCTGTCTCTGGAACAGCACCTCACTGACCAGTGAGATCAGTGAGACCTGCTGCCCCTGGGCTCCTGTGCCCCCACCTGGCTCCGGGCACGTGGGCGCCTTCGTCCCTCCTTCTGTGAGTCACACCTGAGCCAACCACGTTGCCTTGTCTTTTCCCCTTCCGCCTTCTCTCTCCCACTTTATTTTGCTTTCTCCTACTCTCCCTGCCTCCTGCTTGTCATACCCATCCCCCTTTCCTTGCAAAGTTTTAGGGACATGGAGATACTTGTGCTCTCTGCCCTCAGCACTCAGGGTATCAGTGTTGACAGAAGGAAATATAACCCCCCTCCCATGATCTTCCTCCACCCTGGGCTTCTTCACCTCATTAAATTTCCGAGCTAGGGCAGCCAGCCACTGCTCTGTAGAAACCAGGCAAGCACAAGGCCCGAGCCCTGGCTTTGCCTTTCAACCTTCATCTGCCGGCCGTGTGTCTCCACAGTCGGTCCCCCTCGCCCCTCCAAGCACCAGAGAAAGAAAAGGAGAACCCAGCCGAGCTGGCCGAGAGGTGCCTTCGGGAACTGCTGGGCCGGGCAGCCTTTGGCAACATTAAAAATGCCATCAAGCCTGTTCTCATGTGAGTGCCCCCACCCCGACCTCCACCCGGACTGCTCCAGGTCCCGGCACCTGCTTGCTGCCGCTGGGAGGAGGGAGGTGCTGTTGCAGTGGCGGGCTGTGGCCAAGCCAGTTTCTACTCTGCACCGGTGCTCCCTGCAGCGTGACAGCAAAGGCTACCACACAGGGGCCACGCGCAGCTGGGGAGGGGAGGTGACAAGAGAGCACCCAGGCTGAAGGGAGGTGCCCAGCTTCATTCCTGTGTTCACAGTTACAGAACCTTGACCGAGCGCCCACTTGGGCTGGGAGTGCCTGGGGGGTCCCTCCTGCTTCTCTCCCTTCACTCACCTGGTGGCTGTAGGAGGGGCTGGGTCCCTCGGGAGATGCCCCTCTCCTGTCTCTCCTCCCTAACATCACTAGGCACTTCCTAGTCGGCGCCCATGTTTTCTCCCTCACAGACACCTGGATAACCATTCTCTCTGGGAACCAAAGGTGTTCGCCATCCGTTGCTTTAAAATCATCATGTACTCAATTCAGGTACAGTGGTGCTCCAGTCCAGCGTGGCCCCCCGGCCGGGGTGCCTCTGGGAACAGGATGGTGCCCTAGGGGAGAAAGCTGGGAGGCCCTCCTTGTCTGAGCCAGTGCTGCTTAGCCTGCCTGTGGAGAGGAGCCAATGCGGTTTTATTTCTACTATGTCACAGACCGATCCTTTATAAGATACATTTAAAAGGAATTCCTAAATAAAGAACTCATGCAAAATACAAGCCCACAGGTCACGCTTGGCTGCCATGGCGTGGTCCTACTGCTTCCTACCCTCTATTTCTGCACTTAATCTCCATGGAAACGTGGTGCCTCCGAGAGATCTGTTTCCAGACCACGGGCCCCCGAGCAGCACTGGGCTAAGCTAGGTGGTCCTCACTGGGGCTGGAGAAAATGAACGACAGTATTTTAAAATTGACTTTTAGCCCATTTGAAGTGAAAGGGCGTGGGGAATGTGCAGAAATGCGGGACCTCACTGGGATTTGCCCCTGCTCCAAGTTAGGCCAAGGCGGGAGGGGGAAAAGGAGCCAGGTGTTTGGGTGCCCCCTGGCCTGCAGCCTCACTGTTGTCCACCGGCCTCTGGGGCCAGGTGAGGGCTGCCCTGGCTCCGAGGCCACGTGGGGGTGGCCGTTTGGGGCCCAGCACGTCTTCCTCCCCCCAGCCGCAGCACTCCCACCTGGTTATCCAGCAGCTCCTGAGCCACCTGGATGCCAACAGCCGCAGCGCGGCCACGGTGCGGGCCGGCATCGTGGAGGTCCTGTCGGAAGCAGCGGTCATCGCCGCCACTGGCTCTGTTGGTGAGGGGCCCTGCGCGAGGGGTGGAGGCTGGGGACACGCTGTGGACAAAGAACTGCCCTCGGTGTGAGGCTGCCTCCCCTTAGAGAAGGGCGAGGCACCCGAGGGAGATGCCAGAACCAGAGAAGCAGGTGGCAGGTGGGGGGGCAGAGGAAGCCCCCGGCTGGAAGGGCGCCTGGGCGGGCCGGGTGATGCAGGGCAGGGGGGGAGCGCGGAGCACAGCCCTGGACTTCAGGCCTCCACTCTGTGCGACAGGGCCCACGGTGCTGGAGATGTTCAACACTCTTCTGAGGCAACTGCGCCTCAGCATCGACTATGCCCTGACGGGGAGCTACGATGGGGCGATCAGCCTGGGCACCAAGATCATCAAG
The DNA here is from genome assembly GCF_964194135.1 of Talpa europaea. NCBI lineage: Eukaryota > Metazoa > Chordata > Mammalia > Eulipotyphla > Talpidae > Talpa > Talpa europaea. The sequence continues at coordinate 13,105,969 of NC_140072.1, forward strand.
GAGCACGAAGAGCGCATGTTCCAGGAGGCTGTCATCAAGACCATAGGTGGGGCCCGGGAGGGGTGGGGCCCAGGAGGGGCGGCAGATACCCGAGGAGGAGGAACAGAGTTAGGAAATCTGGAGGGAGGCACAAAGGCACAATCCAGGCCTTGGGGGGGGGTCGTCCTCCGCTCATATCATGTTATTCATGATCATTGGGGTAGGTGGGGTCAGGCCACAGCACACACACCTCAGGGACTGTCCTGGGCCTAAGAGAACACACAGAACAATCTCGGGGGGCTGCTCAGCCTGGACTTCAGATCAAAGATTGAAAGAGGTGAACTCTCCCGGCATCCCGGCCCCCGCTGAAGCTTCCAGCCTAAAGCCTCCACTTTGGAGAGAAAGGAAGGGGGAAAGGTAGAAGGTAGGGGAGAAAATGTGTCCGCACTTGCCCTGGCAGAGAACCATTTAGTCCACCCATAGGTACGTGAGGGCTCAGCACTTCCACAGCCTGCCTTCCTGGCTCCCTGCAGCTGCTCTCCGTCCCAGACACCGTCCACAGTCGTGCGAGTCATCCAGTTTCTCCCTGGGCCTCGGTGTCTGTAGAGGAGCAGTCCTCACTCTTCATAGCAGTTTGCTCAGCTGAAAGGCTAGACTCATCAACCCCACCCCCATCTTTTTCCTTTTTCCATAGGTTCCTTTGCCAGCACGTTGCCTACTTACCAGCGCTCAGAGGTGATCCTCTTCATTATGAGCAAGGTCCCGCTGCCTTCCCTGCACCACGCCATGGAGACAGGGCGGACGGGGTGAGTCGACCTCTCTGTCCTCTCCCTCCTTCCTCTCCTAGCTTCCCCTTCCCGTCTTCAGACTCTCCCCTTTCTCCACCTGGACTTTCCTGGTTCTGTCCACACTTCCCGTCGCTTTCTACTCTCAGATCCCTCAGCAGCCTTTAGTGGGGCCCTTGGATCCCACAACAGTCCCTCAGTCTGCTCCACCAATAACCCCCCCCCCATTTTGGGGAGAGCCATTACTGCCCTGCTCTGCTCCCTGGCTCTGAGAGCCACTGTCCTACGTGATCTAGCAAGATGAGCCTCCTGGAGGACCTAATCAGCAGAGAGGACTGAGCAGGCAAGCATGGAGTTTCTGCCCATGTCACCATCCTGCTGGGTATTTGTGTCTCTGGTCTACAGGGAGAACAGGAACCGGCTGACCCAGATTATGCTGCTGAAATCCCTCCTGCAAGTAAGTGTCTCTTGTCCCCATTCCTGCTCTGTCTCTCCAAGAGGCAGCTGCTTCCAAAGAACCACAAGAAGGCGGCCACATACAGTCATCCCGATGGCGTACTGCACAACTACGCCCAGTCACAGGGGTGCGCAAGGCACTGAAATCCAGCCTGTGTTCTGCTCATTAGCCAGAATGGGCGCCCACAGAGCTGGATCATCCCGGTAGGCAGTGCCCCTATTTCTAATTTTCACCACGTCTACCAGCTACTGGTAGACGTGTCGCTCCAACACTGTCTCTGTATTACAGTGGAATCTACTGGCATTTGCCCATTTCTCCTCCATGTACCACCCTGGATCCTTCCCCCCTTGTTTGCATGGCCCTTCTTCATGCCTCAGTCGCTAGTCACCACCGTTCCCTTCATCCATGCTTTACTTACCTCTCGCTTATGTCCCTGCAGCCATCCCTAAACTCTAGATTCATTGTTCCTACAATGCCATTCCTCTGACCAACTTGTTAAAATATATAGATTCCCTAGAGATTTTGAGCTGTCAGTCTGAGTGGGGGCCTGGAATCTGCATTCAAAGCCAACTCCCCAGGGGCTCTTAGGTAGGGCCCTGTGTCACCTCTGGACATCTGACACCTAGGTGATTCTCACTGTGCCTCTTGCCTCCATCAGTCCTCACCTGTCACAAACATAGCCCCAGTTCCTTCCAAGAAATGCTGATCCCCACATTACTCCTTGCTGAAGAATAGTTCTCAGTTTTCAGTTAATTTGCCTCCAGATTTCAAACTTCTCAGACTGAAATTGGAAGGTCCCTGGTCCCTTTTCCCCCATCAGACTCCCCTCCTCATCTCTCTGCCCTGTGTCTGTTCCAGGCATGCTGAGCTATGCAGCCCTCTCCCTCCACCCCCTGCTCCTCCCACCCCCCACCCAGCCTTTGCCTTTCATGGTCCTCTGCTTTCTAAAGGCTTTGGTGCTGACACTGCCCCAGCTAGTGACCTGCTTCGTCTGCGTACACCTGCCATCTCTTTGCTGGGTTTACCATCGTTATGGTTACAGTTTGGGGTACACTCAGATATATCCCACTTCTGGGAGCTTTAATGTTTACTGCTGGTGCCTCCAGGCTTTGCTGGACCCTCAGAGGGCCAGCACTGCTAAGCACAGCCAACCTGGGCTCCCCTGCAGGTGTCCACAGGTTTCCAGTGCAACAACATGATGTCAGCCCTGCCCAGCAACTTCCTTGACCGCCTGCTCTCCACGGCCCTCATGGAGGACGCAGAGATCCGTCTATTCGTTCTAGAGATTCTGATCAGTTTCATTGATCGTCATGGCAACCGCCACAAGTTCTCTACCATCAGGTGAACTCGGGGTCTCCATTTCAGTTGATGTGTAATGGGGGAGAAGACTCCCGAGAGGGCCTCACACCAGGTGGGAGGACAGTTTGGATGTCCTGTGAGACCCCTGGAGTCCTGCCAGGGGAGGAGAGAGAGGGGTTGAGGCTCAGGGACATGGATTGGAGATTTGGGAGATGAGGAGCAGCTACTAAAGGGAGTTTTCAGGTGGGAAGAAAAAAAGCGGGTACAGGGTCATCAATAGAGACTGGGCAGATGTCAGAGAAAGAAAGGGAAGAAGAGAAAAATCTGGATCAATGTTTATGAAAAGAGGAGAGGAATTTGAGAACTTGGGAGAGAGTGGAGCTTGGCTTAAGAACCAGGGCTGGAGGGCTCTGGGAGGGAGCTGGCCCAGGTGGGGTCTGTGGAACAGGTAAGTGTGTTGGATAAAATGACGACACCATGTGAGCTCTGAGTGGCCTCATACAAGGGCTAAGGTGGCCCCGGGCTCTCATCACCCCTCCAGCACCCTTGGTGACATCTCTGTCCTGAAGCTGAAAGTGGACAAGTGCTCCCGACAGGACACTGTCTTCATGAAGAAGGTTAGCAAGCACAGCCTCAAGACACAGTGAGCCCCGGGCGGGTCAGGTCAGGGTTGGGCCCCACCTTCCAGTGCCCCAGCCATCAGCCACCACTGCCTCCAGAGCCTGCCTCCTCCCACTCTGACTGTGCTTACTTAGGATGACCCGCCAACCCCTGGGGGGGGGGGGTCAAGCCCCCTAGATCATCCTCACGCCCAGGCCTGGTGAGCCAGCCTGAGTCCATCAACTGAGATCTGCTTGTAAAACTAGATCTGGGCAGCAGCTTCTGCCGCAGCTTCAGGGGGCCCATCTCTCCCTAAACACAGTTCCTGGAGGGGCTCACTTCCACGGGGTCTCCCTGAGGGTGGAAGTGGGGTACACACATCTATCCCCCCCCTTTCAGACTGGCCTTCCTCCCTTCTTGCCTCTCCTGTCCCCACCCTGCCCTTTTTCTGCCCTTACTCCCACCACAGCACTCCCAGCAGCTCTATCGACACATCTACCTGAGCTGTAAGGCGGAATCGAATATCCAGAAGCACTATGAGGCTCTCTACGGCTTGCTGGCGCTCATCAGCATCGAGCTGGCCAACGAGGAGGTGGTGGTGGACCTCATCCGCCTGGTGCTGGCTGTTCAGGTGGGGCCAGCGTGGACAGCACAGAAGGGTCGGGCTCAGGCAGGGGGACCTGTTTGGGCCAAGCACTGATGAGAGGGCCAAGCGGCAACAGGTTAGTTGTTATGGCGCCTCGGTGGCCATCGCTCCACAGAGACCACAGCCATGGTGGAACCACCAAGGGATGCTTCATCCATCAACTTCAGCCTATTTTCCTCACTAAAGGAGGGACACAGGGAACAGGCCTGCCTAAAACATGCCTGAGCCCCAAATATTTTAAGTGTCTTGCTGGATAGAACCCCAAGGATTTCTGAGAGGGTGCTTATAAGCTCTGAGTGATCCCAGAACAAATCTAAAGATCACTTAGTTCCCACACCTGCCTTGCTTCAGAGCCTTAAACACTTATGACAAATACTTTGTTCCCAGTTCTGTCCCCACATCCAGGGCCTATAGATTCCCAAGCCTCCCCGGTGACTTGGGCAGCCAATGAGGCCACCGTATGGCACTTCAGGCTTTGGGGGTCTGTCTGGGAGGCAGTTTACTGCCAAGGATGCTGGGAATCCGGTGGGCCCTTTAGGCCTCAAAGGCCAGGGTCTGCAAGTCCTGCAGCCAGGTGGGCATCACCATCTGAACGGAGGCCTAGGAATTCAGTAGTGCCATCCCAGACCATATGCTTGGCAGTGCTCAGGGCTGCACGGCAAGTTTTATAAACCAATATTACCTCACTAATCTTTATTTAAAAAAAAAAAAAAAAAAGAGCCCCGAACAATCAGCCCCGATGCTAGGATCGTCTTCACTCTGCTCACCCACAAGAGCTAGAATTTGAGATTCCTTTGTGTCCCAGTTCCCTCGTAACCCCCACACCTTTTTCAACATGTGAACCCAGCTTAGCAAGCCAAGCCAGTCCTCAAAAACTCACCCCAGGTCTTTAGTGAAGGAAACAGCCTCCTAGTGCTGGGGTTCGTGGCAAAGTGTGGGCGGTCACGGTGTCTAAGCTGGAGCTGCAGAGCGGGCACTAGATGCCATCACCTCCATATTCAAGAATTTAAGAGCCTTCTGCTCATAGATTGTTCTAGGGACCACTCATTCCAGCTTTAACATGGATAATTTCCTTGCCCCAGGAAGTCTGGGGCAAATGCTAGAAAAGGCTCAGTCTAGAGAAGTGAGCCATCTCAAAAGAAGGGGTGGGGGCATGGAGGGTGGGCACCAGTTTAGCTTGTCAGGGAGAAACTCCCAAGGCCCATCTTTGTCGCTCCAGGACGTGGCCCAGGTCAACGAGGAGAACTTGCCCGTGTACAACCGCTGTGCCCTCTACGCGCTGGGCGCCGCCTACCTGAACCTCATCAGCCAGCTCACTACGGTGCCCGCCTTCTGCCAGCACATCCACGAGGTGGGTTCCTCAAGACCTGGAGAGCCGGGGAGGGCCATGACTGGGGTGTCCTTAGAACTCTCCCTTCTTTGCCTGCCCCCCGTGCTTAGTATAGGTGGAGGGCAAGTGCTGACATAGGAACTCGTCAGGTGAGAAGTCACTGGCACGCCTCATTAAGTGGTCGATGATGCTCCAGTATTACCTAATACCGAATATGATCAAATGCTGTCAGATGTCAGAAAAAGACATTTGAAAACATGCTGGAGTATTTGCAGGTAGAATATGATGCCTAGGACGGACTGTAAAATATTAGCAAAACAAGCTATAAAAAAATAAAAGGCCCCCCAATTTCAGCTGGCTGGCAGACTGGGGGGGCATGGAAGAGGGTGCTGAGCACTGTGCCAAAGACCTCCCCAAGGGAGGCAGGTCCTTTCGAGCCTAAGGGATGATGAGGGAGTGCAGGAAAGTCAGTGCCCGGACAACCTCATTGTGAAAATAGCGGCAGCATTGCGTGTGCACCTCCTGCACACACGTGCGTGCCAACTGTGCCCCGATTTCTCACCTTCATAATAACATTCACCATTCTCATCAGAAGTTTGCAAAGGAGACAGGGACACTGAAGATGTCCTGTCCATCCGGGAGGTTTTGCAGTGGGCTTGGGAAGTGGCGCGCCTGCACTCCCTTTTTCATGTTTAAATAGGAAACAGGACTGTCTCCCAGGAGCAAGACGCCGCAACCTCTGGGGGCTTGGCTCCCTGCACGGGGAGGACATGCAGGGCATGTTGGTGGCAATGGGTTCCTCGGGGTGCTCTGCGTAGTGCTGCTGAGCTGGCTCTCCCTCAGCCTGGCTGCAGGGTGCTCCACCGCATGGTGCGGGGGGGAGGAAACACTGAGAGGACCCAACTCTGACAGGATTCCTTCCCAACTCCAGGTGATAGAGACCAGGAAGAAGGAGGCTCCGTACATGCTCCCCGAGGACGTGTTTGTGGAGAAGCCCAGGTGAGGAGACACACGCGTGCTCAAAGCCACCCAAAGCAGCCGAGGAAGAAGACAGGGGGTCTGAAGACAGGGGCTTAGTCTCCTCTGGGCTCAAGGGCAGAAAGTGGACCCTGCCTGGGACTCTGAAGCCCTGGGTCAAGGTCCACCCCCTCACCTGACTGAAAGTCACGCCTGGCGCAGGCACTGAGCTGTCCCTGAGGGTTGGATGTGATGTGAGTGTGTGACTCAGCCTCCGGGGGGCTCTCTGGCCAGACCCTGGGACTGCATCCTGGGGGCGTTGTTCCTGATGAGAAGCTGGACCCCAGGGGTATCAGTACCACTTCAGCATCAGCGGCACTGCAGGAAAAGACATCCTAAAGAAACGAAATGTCCAACAGTGAGGAATTAAGACTCACCCGCACAGTAGACGCCTGGGAGACGGGCACGCATGCAAAGTAGTCGCTGCAAGAGAGGTGGATGGGATGGATGACAGCCCAGGTAGGCGGGGCAGGCAGTGTGTGTGTGTGGATATGGGTGCGTGGATGTGGCTGAAGGATTCTGCCCCTCTCCAGAAAGGATGCACGCTTCTCCAGAAAGTGGAACTGGGGGTGATTTCTTTTTCTTTTGCTTCTCTGTCATTTGAACAATGAGCATTAGTTTTGTAACAAGGAACGTCATTGGTAAATCACCCCGCTACCCTGCGTTCTAACTCGTCTCTTCCCTCTGTTGATGTCCAGGCTGTCTCAAAACCTCGAAGGAGTGGTGATTGAGTTTCTCTTCCGCCAGAGCAAGATCAGTGAAGTCCTGGGGGGCAGTGGCTACAATGCAGACAGGCTCTGCCTGCCCTACATCCCTCAGCTGACAGGTAAGCACTCAGGCCAAGGGCTTCCAAGCCTGCCTCTGGCTCTTGGCCAGGAAGGCCCTGAGTGTCAGCAACTTGTAGGCCACCTTCCATGGCACCCTGGATGTCACAGAAGGTTCTGAGAGGCACAGTAGGCATCCTTGGTGAGAGTCTTGATTTTCCCACACTCTCCTCGTGGACACAGGATCCTTGGAAGTAACTGGCCCACAAGACAGCCTGGCCTGTGGATGGGAGAACCCTACTGTGCTGGAAAGGGCATAGAATCAGAGGCCCAGCTGCCTGCAGCTTCTTGAAAAGTCTTGGACAAGTCTCTTGGCATCTCTGAGTTTAAGTCTCCTTGGGACTTAAAAATTGGGATGTTAGCCCCCACTGCCTGAGGGGGCTGACGTAGGGGGCACGTGAGCTGATGGAGGCAGCGGCACTTAGTAAACGCCACGCTAGCGGCAGCTCTTAGCCAGTGACACAGCTGGGATGTGGGAGAAGCTTTCTGGTCATGAGCAACTCCAGTGTGTGCTCATCAGTCATTTCAGAGTCTTGGCCTCAGGAGCAAAACTCAGCAGTCTGAGGTGGGCAGAGAAGGTCTGCGGCTCCAACTGTGGCTCAGTGTGTACCGAGCCCGGGAGCACCGTGAGCCAGGCAGAGGATTGGGGGTTAGAGCTGGAGGCGTGACCCTGCCTGGCTCTCAGTGGGGGCTGGGAACTCCAGCTCTGGGCTTCTCCTTCCCCAGATGAGGACCGCCTGTCCAAGAGGAAGAGCATTGGAGAAACCATCTCCTTGCAGGTGGAGGTGGAGTCCAGGAACAGCCCAGAGAAAGAGGAGGTGAGTGTCCTACTTTTGATACGCTGTTCGCGGGGAGCCCGAGGTCCCCCAGGCGAAGGGGCTCCTTCTCTCTCCAGGGCAGTCCATGCGCCAGACCCCTTATCTGCATTATACCTTCTCAGATAATTCCTGTTTCTTTCTTACTCTCATCATATATATTCCCATCTGGAAAGATCCTTTGTCTCTCTCTCTCTCTCTTCCTCTCTCTCCCTCTCTCTCTCTCTCTCTCTCTCACACACACACACACACACACCATGAGGAAGCCATAAAATTGCTTGAAAGACTCCCCATTCGTGATGGAAACAGGCATGCTCCTTGTTGGAAACGGAAGGCCCAACATGAGAAATGAGGGGAAGAAAAGCTCATGGTGTTTCCTGCACATGCAGCAGTGACTGTGCTTTTTTATAGAGAGAGCTGCAGCTGAACGCCCTCCCTTCCCTCTCCTCTTGAGGGCCATGAGCTCAGTGTCTGCTCATATTCACCTATGCTCTCTCCCCTGCCGTTCTTCTGTCTCAGAAAATAAAGCAAACAGGGCCTCCTGGGTGGCGCAGCGGATTGAGCGCAGCGCTGTGGGGCTGTCCGCAGCTTCTGCGGCATGGGTTCGATTCCCAGCCGGCCAGGGAGATTCCCACATGGCGCAGCAAACCTCTCCTGTCTCGCCCGCTGCTCCCCTCAGCAGTGTACTTTGGTCCGTCTGCCTGTTCTGCTCCCTGCTCTGTCTCTGGTGAATCCTCTCACCCTCACATGCCTTTGGCCTGTGCCCCAGTTCTTGTATAAATAAATCTTTCAAAAAAAAAATAAATAAAGCAAATATACCCAACGAGTAAGAGAGAACAAGGAATCAGAGTGGGAACACCAAATTTACTTCCTCAAATGAGAAGAAGCAGGGGAAGGTCACGGAGGCCACGGAGCCAGGAGGGTGCCCAAGCCAGGTGTGACTGTTTTAGAGGTGACTTTCCCCAGGAAGGGGGATACACAGAGGCAAGGGGGAAGCCTCACCTCAGCAGGAAGTGAGGAGGATGCACACCTGGGTGAGATGGGGACTTGGGGTCTCTCGGCACAGACACCCCAGCGTCCCCCAGTTTCTGCCCTTCCGGGCTGGGGTAGCCATGGAGCTCAGAGTCGGCGCTGAGCCTTTCCCCAGAGGTGATTGGAGCAAGAAGTCTTGGGGGTCGAAATCAAGCCTCCCTGTCACTGTGACCTCAATCACTTGAGCAAATTGTTGCTCATTCTCCCACATCACCCCGATCCCCTCCACGTCTTTGCTAGCACCGACGCCCACGTCTGGTTCTCCCTTCCCTGCACCTCTGCTGCATGAGTCACCCACACTGAAGACTGGCTTGTGCTCGGTTCCTCCACAAGCCCCCCTCTATCTGCCCTTGCCTGGTGATCTTTCCTGTCGCCACCACGTGGTTCCCTTGTGCCTTGCACCCGAAATCTGACGGTGCGGCCCGGGGCTGGCGGAAGATGCATGCTCAGGGTGACTGACAGCCCAGCACAGTTCTCTCTTGCGTGTGACTCCCGCGCTGACACGTTGTGCGATCTCCCCTAAATGATGACATCTTGCACGTAGCTGGTGCTCGCTTAGTGTTTGTTGAACGGCTTTATTCCACATCTGCACCTCTGTCCTTTCCTACTCATACATCACATGCCGGCCAAAGCACAGCAAGTACAGCTCAGTGCATTTTCACAAAAGGAGTGTACTCACCCCCAGCTCGGGGAGGACAGCACAGTCACTGCCCAGGAGCCCCCACCCTGCCCTCCTCTTTCCCAAAGGGAGCCACTGGCCTGACTTACGACACTGCTGGCCCTTGACATGAATGGGGTCATTCTCTCCTATGTCTGTTGCTTTCACTGAACATTGCATTTAAGTGACAGGGTGTGAGTCAGCCCCAAGCCTTACCTCAGCTCAGTGGCTAGTGGAAAATTCCTGGAATTAGTCCGGCTCCTTCACTGTTCCCAGCATCTGACCTGAGACCGCACCCATGGGGTACCCTGCTTTGGGTTTTATCTTCACCTCCTGTAATGGCCTCTGCAGAGGCCTGAGATCCTGCGGCCCAGTCCTTGAACCAACCTCAGCGTGTCTTACTGTATTAACTATTCAATCCCCTGGGTGGATACCGGAGTATTAGAAGTCTTCAAAAACATTATTCAGTACTTGAAAGTGACATTTGAGATTATATTTGGCAACTGCCTCCTCTTGTGTCCGACATTTTCTGTTATGTTTTCTGGACATTTTTTGAATTATGATGCTTGCTTTCCTCCCACAGGATGTGACAGGACAAGCTGCGGGGGGTGGGGGGGGCAGTGAGAGTTCTTGACTCCGATGAGCAATTAGCCTCCCCGCCTCCCCGCCCTGCTCCTCAGCTGGTGGCTCTGTGCTGCCCGGGGGGCTTCAGCAGTCCCTGGTGAGAATGCGGGTGTCCTGAGGGTGTCCCCCCATCACAGCCTTCTGAGAAGCCAAGGGGCTTCCAGGTGACTGAGCAAGTCAAGGCTGTGCCCTCCCGGCCTCCCCACGCCACCCTTCTGAGCATTTCTGTCCCCTGCCCCTCAGAGAGTGCCCGCCGAGGAGATCACCTACGAGACGCTGAAGAAGGCCATCGGTGAGTGGGCGGCCCTGGGCTCCGGGGATGAGGAGGGCAGGGTGGTGCTGGGGTGCACGTGAGCGTGTGCAGCCCCATCCAGGCCTGCAGGAGGGACTGAGCACAGACGTGAGGGGAGAGGCTGGAGGCCTCCTGTGAACATGTCCCTGCCACCAAACCAGCCACTCAAAATCCTTCCCCCCAATGCGGCTGTGGCCTGACGTGCCCTCTGGCAGGTCGCCCTTTTCTGCCATGACAGCTGCCTCTACACTGAGGGTAGCAAGCAGTTTTCTACAAACACTTGGGCTAGCTTTCGGAGGAATGGGACACAAAAACAAGCTGACCGGGGTGAGCTACTCAGAAGGAAGTGTGCTCACGTGTGTTCAGTGATGGTGACAGAGTCCTCGGCGCGGTTCCCTCCGCCTTCTGCATTGCCAGGCGGGGAAGTATTCCCAGTGGGAGAACTTTCCCGATGACCGATGACAGATGTGCTTCAAATGCCAAACCTTTCTCCTTTTTGCTGGCACCGGTGTCGTCTTCCTGAGCATGCACGGGGCGCTGCCGCCTTCAGTGGAGCAAGAGGAACACGCTGACTTTGGAGCCAGGAGGAATGTGGAGACGCCTAAATGGCCTCAGACTGCTCCACCATAGGGTTCTTCTGGGTTGGCTTTGCGGCCTCTGTGCCTTTCCATTGCCAGTGTCCCTTTAAATGATCCCCAAAGGATGTCTTTTCCCCAGAACACTCATGGAAAGGTCCCGCCGGCAGGGCAGCTGCTGGGGCTTTCAGAGCCCAGCGTAAGGGTCTCTTACCTAGTCCTGACATTCTTACACAACCCAGGCAGAGTCAGGGAGACGCCTTGCCCTGGGGGCCGAGTGTAGGTTCTGCTCCCAGTGCCCCCTGCCCTGCTCACCTGCAGGGAGGATCTGAGCCGCAGCAAGGGCAGTGCTCCCGGAGGAGTCCTCCCATCTTCCGGGCTTCTCCGGCCACTGCCCCCGTCAGCAGAGGGGAAGCTGGGGGCTGACCCGCCTTTCTGTGCTGCAGTGGACAGTGTGGCGGTCGAGGAACAGGAGCGTGAGCGGCGGCGGCAGGTGGTGGAAAAGTTCCAGAAGGCGCCCTTTGAGGAGATCGCGGCGCACTGCGGAGCCCGGGTGAGTGAGGCTGAGGGGCCGGCCCGTGGGCCACGTGGACGCTGGATTTGGGCTCCAGGCAGGACCGACGCTAGGAGATCTTGGCACTTTTGCCCCCTACAAAGGATTGGATTCCTACCACACAGTGCTTTCCCAGGAACCCGTAACCTCGAGCATCAGTCACACTCTGCCCCAGACCTCACAATTTTCACACAAAGAGGAGGGCCTGGCCTCAGGGGCTCCTATCGAACAGATGGGTTTAAATCATCACAATCCTTGTAGCGAGTGTGTAAGTGCCGCTTACTGCGCACCACGCACTCCCGTTTGTTGGCTCACCTCTCTGAGGCTTGTGCCTTTAGGATCCGCACATTAGGGAGCCACAGCAGGGGGGAGATGGAGCAGGGGGGAGATGGAGCAAGGGGAAGGGGCCATGAAGAGGGAAGATGGAGCGTGGGGGCGGAGCCACAAAGAGGGATGATGGAGCTGTTGCAGGGCAGGGAGAGGGGCAGCCCAAACCCCACAAACCTGCCTATTCTAAATGGGTTCTGCCATCCGCTGCATCAACACAAAACATATGAGACTTCAATGGGAAGGAACTTTAACACAATTAGGAAACAATACAGGAAAGGCAAAGAATCTAGTTTCTAAATCAAGCACCCAAAGTTACCCATCCCCTTGGGGGTAAAAGTCCACCCAAATGGGATTGGCCCAGAGCAAGGCCCCAAAGCCTGCCACAAGTCTAAAGCACCTTCCAGTGGGGACCCACAGAAAAGGGTCAGAAACAACCAGACAAGCCTGGAAGGAAAAGAGCAAAATCAAAATCAAGAAAAAAGCCACCACTGGCACCTCCACACGGGTCTCACCCACATCTGTGTCACCCAGTCCACGACTAAAAGGCAGTTTCTTCACATGTCTCTTGGCCCTATGTTCCTCCTCCAGGTCTCCTTCTGTCTCCATCCTGCTTCCTTCCTTCCTCAGTCTCCTCTGCAGCTTCTTCTCTCTCTCAGCTCCACCCTCCATTTGGGTGGGGCAGGGAACCTGGAACCTCCCCCTTTCCTGGGGACCACCCTGTTACAGAGCGAGGCGGCAGAGCCACGCAGGAGGGAAGATGGAGTGAGGGGGAAGAGCCATGAAAAGGGAAGGTGGAGTGAGAGGGAGGAGCCATGGAGGAGGGAAGATGGAGTGAGGGGCGGAGCCACGGTAGGGGGCAGGTGGCCATGTTGGCAGCGAGGCTCTTTCCGGCCGAGGGTCCTGGCAAGAGGCATGGAACTGCCCGCCCTGGGAAAGAGATTTGAAAGACAAGGCAGCCAGAAAGGCTATTGTCTCTGCTTAAGGAGGACACACAGACATTTCTTGAAATTAATGATAGGCCAGGATTTATATGCCACAGTTTCATCTTAGTAACGATGAAACAGACTTGTCATCATCCACAGTCTACAAATAGCTTATATTTTATTGTATTTTCCCTCAATAAATACATGTAGTTTTCTTGAGCATGTTTCTAACATATGACATATAAATGATAGCCTATATTTATCATATGTATTTGAAATATACATATTCATATATAAGTTTATAGCTATATTATATATTATCTATGTGTATGCAGATTATACGTACACACATAGGCATTAATATAAATATAAGATGGGTAGGTATAACACAAATTTTTCTGGCCCTCTGCGATCCCAACCTCTTGGTGGCATCTTGAGACGTAGATGCTGCTTATTTCATGAGCCTGAATTCAAGTCCAGCTCCCGAACGCAGGCACAACCTCACACTCTGGTATGTAGACTTACTTGAACCAGAAGGAACCAGAGCGAGCATTTTCCCTAAAGCACCAGTTTTGCACAGCCACTCCTTGTGAGCTGAGGAAAGAGCTAGAACTAGCCCTGAGCCTCCTGACTCTGCACCCAGCAGTAAGTGCTGGAAGCAAGATCACATGGTCCCTTCCTAAGGCTGCAGCTTCCCCACCTGCCAGCTGCACCCCAGACAGATGGGCTGCTGTGTCAGCTGCAGAGGCGCAGGGGCCCCTGCCTCACATTCCCTCTGTTTGTGTCTAGGCGTCACTGCTGCAGAGCAAACTCAACCAGATCTTTGAAATCACCATCCGGTAAGTGGCCACCCTGGGCCGGGAACCTCTACCTCTGTAGCCCAGTGTTGGGACCCGTCTTCCGAGTCCTCCTCATGTACCAGTCTTTACCCTCCCTCTGCCAGCCCCTGTATCCAGACTGGGGTCAGCCCCCAGCTCTCCCAGACAAGGAAATAGAGACTAGACAGGGCAGGAGACAGCTCCGTGAAGCCCAGTGAACAGCCAGGCTGGAACTCTGCTTTCTAAAGCAGCAACATCACTGTAGAGTCTACAGAGAAGCTTGACTTTAAGCCATAGGTTCTAGAACAACTTAAAGCTAGGAACCCGTGGAGTCACAAAGTTGCTGTTCAAGGAGAAACCCATGTTTGCTGCCCCGTTTAGATGCCGGGGGCAGAACTGCAGAACCCCTCTTCATGCTTTTCTCCCCTGTATTCCTGCCCCAGCCCGCCCCCAAGCCCATCGGGGACCATCACGGCAGCCTACGGCCAGCCTCAGAACCACTCCATCCCGGTCTACGAGATGAAGTTTCCGGACCTGTGTGTGTACTGAATCCCGAGAGATGGAGCTCCTCGCAGGGTGGGCCTGAGGGACGGGCTTGCCCTTGTCTGCCCTTCCAACATGGAAATCTAACTGGGACTTCAGAGAAGAGGCCACCTTGAATGACAGCACCCCCTCTCTGCCCCCCCACTTGAGCAAGGTGGAATCTCTGCCCTCTGCTTCCTCCCTGTCTCCCCCAAGGGAGGTCGGCTACCTGCCCCTCGGGGCAAATAAGCATCTCACCTGAACCTTTGAACCTTTGTCTCCTCCATTGTGTCAGCCAGGGGCTGAGAAACATGGGGGGGGGGTCTCAGGAGAGAGGCAGAGGTCCTGAGGTGCTCCTGCTTTATGCTGCGAGTGAAGGACTTTCGTGGAGCGGGTCTGAGGGGCCCAGATGTCCTTCCCCTGCGAGGGGGCTGGGTGGAGGCACCGTCTGCCATCGACTGAGCCTGAAGGAAGGGAAGCCGCTGGTCTTGTAAGAGCTGCAAGATGGCCGGCCGCCCCTCCCCCATTCGAGGGCCCTCAGCCTCCTCCACTCTTCTGCTCACCTTGCCAGGTGACTCTTCATGTGTCTTTCTATTATTAATTAATGTTAAAACTGGAACTAGGGTAGAGACCCTGGGGCAGGGAGAGGGAGGCAGCAAAGAGAGAAACGAAGGGTGCGGACTGCTGGAGGTGCCGCTTCTCCCCAGGCCGGCAGCAGGGGTCTGGACTGCGGGCCTCACCTCCTGTCCAAAGCGGCAGGCACAGGTGGGCGAGTCCTGTAGCGTCTTCTCACTGGCTGTGGTCAGAGGAAGCTTGCTCGCCCACCTGTGGCCCCTCCTCTGGATTTTCCTGAGTTGTGTTCTCTCTTAGATGCCTTTCACCTGAGGGTGCCCACATGTTTCTACAGCCTCTGGGTTGAGGGAGGGCAGAACAAGGTCATCTAGCTCTAGACCCCTCAAAATGAGGAGGCACCGCAGTGGCCCCAGGCCTGCCCCACATCACCTCCTAGGAAGAGGCTCCAACCTGGCTGGGCCAGGGGGCTGGGGCTGAGGGAGGGACACCCTGTGACAAAGGGGCACTTTGTCATTTGACAAAACAACCTTTAGGATGTTTCATTTGAGGAAGGAAAGATTCTGCACCGAATGTTGGAGTGATTTCTTCACTCTTTGGTCCAAGTATGGACATTGATGCCAAAAGGCAAAGCTTGAGGCCCAGGGAGAGGTTGTGGAGGTGACTTTGGGTTCTGAGTTCCTTTTTCCTGAGGGCCTCTCTGCGGAGGGGGAGCTGCCCTCTCTTGGCTTCCCCTTCTCACCCAGGGGCCTCCGTGCCTCCACAGCCACCTCTGGGGCCCTTGTCCCGGGCCTCCCTGGCCTCCCCCAGGTGTTGTCTGTGCGCCACAATAGCCCATTTCTCCTCTCCCGAAGTTCCCATGACTTTTCAGAGCTGATGTAATTCGCAGTAAGGTGTGAATGGTCAAATGATTCCTCCCTGAAGAATGTGCTTTTTAAAGAGAGGGAGAGTAAGTAGAAAGGGGCCCAAAAGCCCCCTTTAGTCAGAGTGGTGCAGGGTGGGAAGCAGCCTGTTTGTGCTAAAGGGTGGGCAGGCTTCTCGGCTACACTCAGTCAAGCCCCCACACAGAGGCACAGTGAGAGCCTGGTTATCGGGACAGACACTTTCCCAAGTTGGGAGACACTTAACATACTACGTTTCCCACTAAATTTCCCACGCAATACATTTCTTGGGTGAGGGGACTATCTGAACCCCTTTCCTGTAGTTCCCACCGTTGGTCATTGGTTGCTGCCTCTGGGCTGTGGGCCCTCAGCTTCCAGAAGGCCTGCATGACTACAGGGCCCTAGAGGGCCAGCTCTTGCTCTCTCCACCAGCTTTTGACTCTGCCCTGTGGCTTTGGCTTATGCACAACCCAACTGTAAGCATGGACTTAGATTTCTCCTTATTTTAATCTCTTTAGCAAGAAACCAAGTTTAAAATAACTTGAAACAAACTTGAAGGCACATAACCTTTGGCAGAACCTTTAAAGACTATCTCAATCTCGGAGCCACAAACATGTCTTTCTGCACTAGATCTTCCTTCTTTAGCCCCAGCTCGGCGCTCACGGAAACGCTGTTTGGTTTTTATGCCTACTTGAATGTGGGGGTTCTGCTCCGGGCGTCTCACCCTGAGCTTTGTCCTTGGGCCCTGGAGATCATCACCCTGAAGCCTCTTTCTCAAGCCAGCAGGACCTTCAGGTTCGCTTAGCTGACTCCCTCATCCCCACCCTGGGAACAGAGTGCAGCAAAGGGTTCCGGGCTTCCTGTTCTTCAGACACTCAGCCGAAGCAGCTTTTCCTTCTGATCACCGCTGCTTAGCAAACGTGTGCTTCTTTCGGAGAACTGGCCGTTTGAGTGCCTTCTCAGTTTCAAGTTCGTAGAATATTAGGTTGCTGCTCTGGAACAGCACCTGGATTCTGGTCAGTCATGCCTCAGTCCCAGAAAGTGTAAAATGAGTGTGAACGTAAACAGAAGTTAACTGGTCAATTAAGCCATCTCCACCCAGCACGAAGCCCCGGGAGAGAGGCAAAGAAGCGTTGGCAGGTGCCCGGGCCTTCGGTTAGCTTCAAGCCCTGTGGAGTCTGGCGGCACTGTGTGGCGGACCTGCCCTTTTTTGCTCCTACTCCTTATGTTGATTTGAGCCAGCAATTCCATCCAAACCAGCTGCTCCCCAAAGCCACCAAGGACTCTCGCTTTGTGGGCAAAGGGGAGGGCTGGTTAGCATTCTGCTGACGGTACTTAAAGAACCTGAACATAAGTGAGACGTTTTGTTAGTTTGGTAGAGTCGTACGTGTGTAAGAAGCGGCCCGCAGGAAGCACCCACGTGAGCCTGGAGGCTCCTGTTTTCCTTGCAGCGGGTCTCCAGTGTCCAGTGCCTCCCCCCATTTTCCTCTCTGAAAGTAGAAATCAGTGGTTTCTTGACTCCTAGATGCCTCCCCACCAGAGAAGGAATCTAAACAGGCCAGAAGTAAAGCTAGGAAAGTCCTCAGGTACCCACTGCCCAGTCCTCCGCCTGATAAACAGGTGTAAAGGGATGAGCCGAGGAAAGGTGGGCCCTGGGGCCAGCCAGGGAGCGTGAAGAATCACGGGTTGTGAACATGAGCCCTTTACCCTGGGTGTTCGGGTCTCACCAAACACATCTGATCTGGCCTGAGTCAGAACAACCTTGGGAATTACCTGGGGGCCCCCGGGTCACAATACCTTGCGTTGCTATTCCATTGTCCCCAGGCCTTCTGGCTTGAGTACAGAGAGGTGGTTGAGAAGTGAGGCTACTGCCCCCAATTCTTCCTCATGACCAAATGGCGGCTGGTCAGCTGGGCATCTGTGGGAAAGGACTAGACCTGAGCTGTTAGGCTGAGTATCAGGGAGAAGGGCTTGTGTGGCAGGCCGCCTCTGATTCTTCAGACCCACAGAACCTGGCAGGCAGGTGGAGATGGAACTGGGCAGTATTTGCTTGTTCATCCCCTCACCCTTCTGGTTAAAGTGCTCCTTATCCCGAACCCAGCCAAGGTCTGAGGACTGTAGAGAATGGTCATGGGGGGAGGGGCCCAGCCAACCAGGGCAGGGGGGGTGGAAGAAAGGGACTGTGGGAGGGGCTCCGGGGCCCTCTTGGGACCAGAAAGCAGTTGCTTATGCCAGGTCAGCCAAGTCTTTTCCAGGGTTCTTGGGGCCTCAGCCTGTCACCTCCTCTTTTGAGCTCTGCCTCCATGACTGTAGATTCCAGCTCATGGAGTGCAGAGTTGTAAGTTCACAAATGCTGCAGCCCATTCATTGTGAAGAGTCTCTGTCCATTTGACCTTCCTGACCTGGCTGAGCGTGTGCGTGCCCATGTGCGTGCCTGTGAGTGTCACGTAGTTCACAGTTGACGAGACATGTATATAGTAGCTGACGTATTTATATGTGAGTGCAGAATTAGTGCCTGTGGCGGTTTTCTGTATTTTAAACTCATTGAATCAAATTAGTTTTAAGGCAGGGGAAAGAGGAGTGGGGGTGGGGGACTGTGGGAAGCAGGACTCATAGCAAGATCACTTTGGGACTATTAGTGGTGGTTTCCCAATGAGCCTTCGTGATGCCCTTTTCAAATAAATGTTAATGTTGTCTCCACATGGTTGTCTGTTTGATTTCTTTAACATAAATGGTTTTTTGAGATGCAAACAGGATGTGAAAATACCAGCATTAACCACTGACATTTAGCCACCCCTATCTACCATTACTTGACTTGCCTCAAAAGGAAAGGCTGCTGTCAGGATGTAAGCATGAGTCCAGGGTTCCCAGCTTGGGTGCATCCTCAGGTGGGGAAGCGGGGACCACTTCTCCATTATAGTTACTAGAATCCAGCTCCATTTTATGTAAGCCACATCGGGGGAGACTTTGTCTTCGGAATCTGGCTCTATGATTCCCCTTACATCAGGCCTTACATCCCAGGGTACATTCCAGTTTCCATTATAAGTTAGGGCATCAAAATATGGGGGTATGTGCCATATACATACACATGTACACAAATGTTTCCCAGCCAGCTTTCCTCTGACCTGGCCACTGCTGTGTGTAATGCCATTGACACGGATGTGTGCCTCTGTGTGCGTGTCCATGTCTGTGAGTCTTGTAAATGGCAAATGTGTGTGGCTGCAAACCCAGGGCCCTGATGTGAAAACATCACAGGGACAAAAAGAAACAGAGACCTGGCCTTGGGACGCTCAGCGATTCCCTGAAAGGAGAGCACAGGACACATGGACAGCAAGAGATGTGGCGTCTGAGCCAGACAGCAGGTGTCTGAGCCTGGCTCCAGTTGAAAAAAGGATGACATTCAAAATGGAGGAGGGCGGATTCTAGGCCCAGTATGAGGGAGGAGGGGAGAGACATAGGAGCAGCCCAGTAGGTACGAAAACAGGAAATGCGAAAACAGGAAATGCGGTGTGGTCCGGGGGAGAGAACCTGATTGACAAGAACCCTAAATGCCCTAGTAGTTTGGAATTGATAGAAAATTGGGAGAAGCTGACTTTTTTGGCTCTTTGAACCAGAGAACGTTGTATATCAGTTAATATGAAGAATTTATATCTGACAGGTTAGGGAGGAGAGCAACTGGAGACAAGACCAGTGATTAGGAAGCTGTACGAGAGTCAGGCTGAGTCAGGTGCATGCAATGAAGAGAAGCACTGAGGCCAGCAACATGGGAAAGAGAGTTTGGGCATCGCAAGAGGGAAAAGATGGTCAGAGGAGCTCCAGGCTTGAGCCCAAGGAACTGGAAGCACTATGTATACTATGCTGTATTTATGCAGATGTGACTCCATGGTGCGTTGGGGCGGAGCCGTTGGTGGGGGCGGGTGAGACCATGTGTTTGAGAATATTTGAGAGTTTCCTGGGAATGTGGACACGCCCCTCCACTGTCACACTTGGCTTCTCAGGGATAAACATCCATCACATCCATTTCGTCAGTCCCCTTAACAGCTCTCACACTACGGGTGGGTAAGAGAAATAAATCCTGGAGTTCAGAGGCTTGTTTCAGGTCACACAGCTTCCCACCTGGTCCTTTCCAGTCAGGGGCAGCTTCAGCCAACATCAGACTGACTCTCAGAGGTGAACGCGAGTCAGGCGTGACCCTGAGCCCCTGTGGTCCCTCCTAGGAATCCTGTCTTTTGGTGTATCTGCTAATTAAAGAATCTTTCCCCCCTCAATAGAAGGGAGGGAAATGCAGCCACCCTGAGTCATTCACCCAAACTACTTGGAGCATTGACGACCCATGGGGGAGGAAATAAGAGTACATTTTCTGTCCATTTCTACTAAGCCTACCCCTTGGTCTCATGGAAAACATGTCTCTCCTCCAACATAGGCTACTCTTCACTTGGTGGATATGTATTGTTATTCTCCACATCAACATTCAAAGTCAGAGTCAGCTGTGAATGAAACATAAAAGCTTTTATTTCCTAACTACAGCTTTGAGAGGCTGATGGTCTGCCAGGCCTCCCTCCCAGGCGAGCAAATCACCTGGGCCTGGAGGCGGCCTGGAGACAGGAGAGGGGCCTTCTGGTGGACTCCCAGGGAGAGAAGCCCCTGGGCCGGCTGCCCCTCACTGGCCCTTCTCTTGGGTGTTCTTGATGATGGCGTTTTTGAACAGCGTCATGAGGGGCGTCTGGCTCTTCTCGGTCATGAAGCCACCATAGCGCTTGCTCTTGCTCTTGGGCGGCCTGCCCCAGCGGAAATGCTCCATCTTGTAGCGCCCCTTCTTCTTCTTGTCCGCCTCCTGGGTGTCCCCCTCCGGGCCATCCTCCAGGTCGGCCACGCTCTCTTCTAGGCCCTCGGGGCCCTCCCCTGTCTCGTCGTCAGTGCCATCGAGGTACACCTGGTCCAGGCTCTGCATCTTCTCGGTCATGAAGCCGTCGTGGCGCTTGCTCTTGGGCGGCCTGCCCCAGCGGAAATGCTCCATCTTGTAGCGCCCATTGTTCTTCTTCTCCGCCTTCTGGGTGTCCCCCTCTGGGCCATCCTCCAGGTCTTCCACGCTCTCTGCCAGGCCCTCGGGGCGCTCGTCTGCCAGCGCCCTCTTGAACTCGACCGGGAGGGCCGCGGGCAACCTGTCCTCGTTGCCATTGGGGTACACCTTCACGGGGCGCCGCTTCTTGCCCACCGGCTTGCCCCAGCGGAAGTGCTCCATGGAGTAGGAGCGCTTGCCCGTGAGGTGGCCGGCCTGGCCAGGCTCGGCGCCTTCGCCTTGGGGCCCCGGGAGGCCGATGTTCGCCCCGACCTCCTCGACGTGCTGCTGGCCCGCAGTGTACTTCTGGCGGTCGTCGGTCAGCAGGTGCTCGTCGCCTGGGGACACGAGCATGCTGGCCAGGAGTTCACGCTGGCAGGCCTGCAGGCACGCCTGGTGGGAGAGTGGGGAGCGTGAGGGCCCCCCTGGGCTGCCGCCCCACCCGTCCCTGGGCCCGGCTTCCCGCGCTCCCCGAGCCCTCAAGGCCGCAGGGTGAAGGGCCCCCGCCTGGGACGTCTGCCCACCGTCCTCGTGGCACCCACGGGCATCTCACGCTTGGCCTGGGCCTCGCCTCTTTTCTCCCCTCTGTCCTTTGACTGCCTCTGCCTGGTAGCTGCACCGAACACCTCATCCCACTCTGCCGTTTGCGTGACCCCATAGCCTTTGTAAGCAAGGCGGACAACGTCTCTCGCAACGCAATAGCTGATGCAGAGGAATTAATCAATAAACGCCAGGTGGGTGGTGTTTGTTGGCACTTGATGAAGATTGAGTAACCATGGTTCAATTCAGGTCTGGCAGGGTGGGGCGGGGCACTGGACTGAAACTCGGGGGAAACTCTCTCTAGGTAGATGTGTAAGTGCGACTTCTGGAGCCTGTGCTTTCAATAACGGCTCAATCTTGCCCCAGTGGTCAGCAGAGCAACCTCATGCCCTGCCCCAGCCTTGTCCCTGTTTACAGCCCTCAAAACTCCCACACCCAGTTTGCACCTTCCTTTTTTCTTTCCTGTCTTCTGAGGACCTCTCTACTTTTCCCAATCAGTGAGTTTTGGGAGCGGGTGGCTTGCTTCCCTGTCACCTCTCTCCCTGGGAGGAAGGGTAGAAAGCCAAGGTCATTTCCACTGTGTGGGTCTCAGGACCCGTTCTGTGTTCTCTGTCTCCACGATTCAACCGTAAAACACTCTTGCTTAGGAAGATGACCTGCGGTCTGCAGCCTTCAGTGACTCAGGATGCACGTAAGGAAACAGAAGGATCCCACCCACTTTGTTGAGTTGAAACCCCAGGGATTTAGAATTACTGCAGAATGTAAATAGTGGAAAATAAAAACTATCTCATTTAAATTTCATTCCCTGAATACATAATGAGACAGGCAGCCCAGAGAGTAAAAGAGGGCTTTGGCAAGTTTCCACAGCTCACTGGTGACAGATCCAGAACTGGAATTCATGGGCTCTGGCCATGGCCAGGGCGCCCTCCCTGGCAAGCCGTCCACAGGAGAGTTGTGCAGTGGATGTCCCCATGCAACAGTCTCTTGAGTCTCTCCGAATTCAAGGAATTCCTGGGCTCTTTCTTTTTATTTTATATTCCACATGAATATAAAATGCTCTTGTGTTATTGAGAGACTCCCCCTTCACCTTAACGCTGTTGACAAGCACAAAATAGAGTGACAAGCACAGCATTCCGCTCTCGCCTGGCAGGTGCTGGCAGCACAGTGGAATCTATCACTGACACCGGCAGTGTCTTTTAGTCCTTGGACTTGATATCACTTCTCATCTATGCCTCCCAATACAGATACACACACCCCTACACACTGGGATGACCTGGAGGGAGCCTGGCACAAGGGCCTTTACATGCAGGAATGGCTGCAGAAGGTCAGTCTTCCTGAAGAAGCGGGAGGCATTTGCCACCAGTGAGAGGAAAATGGCTCTGGGATTTTCCTTCTCCCTCTAGAGATGACTTGTGGTACTACCTAGCTGTATTTGTAACTGGTAGCAGATAGAAAGGGAAGAAAAAAAGGAGTGAAAATAACAAGTGATAAGAGATAGGAGGTTATTTAAAAATGAATAACTTAAGGGCTAAAAGATTGAAAATGTAGCATCCGTTGAGAGAGCAATTATTATTACTATTATTAGAATGGTTATTATTATTGAATGGCACTATCTTGAAATAGCTCGACTGGAATGGGATCTCCATACAAGAAGACAGGGCAGGAAGTAAAGATAATCAAGAAGAAATTGTGGACCAGGCCCATCTGCTTCTTCCCTCCTTGACCCAATTCTGACTCCCCTCTAGAAGTCTGTTCCTACCCTGCATTGAGTGAACTTGCCTTTCCCACTCCCCTTCTTTTGCACTGTCCCAGCCCCAACCCCAGTCCTATCTGATGCCCAAACCAAGATGGCAGCTATGGTCCACGTACCAGCAGGTTACTTCCCATGGTGAGGTCCTGACACTCGTTGTTCTCCAGGCACCAGCCACGCACTTCCATGGAGGCCTGAAGCAGCAAGACCAGCAGCAGGGCCCCTGAACGGCTGCAGCATGATCTCAGCATCTTCCAGGCAGGCAGAGGCTCTGCAGTGGGAAACAAGATTGGTGGGACCCCTGCAAGGAGCAGAACAATGTTGGCCACTGACCAGGAAGAACCTCAAGCCAACATTAACAACGCAGTCGCCTGTGGAGCTCAGGGCTTTTTGAGGACAGGAGCAGTTCAAGGAGAAGGTTGGTGTTTTGGTGATGGTGTGAGTAGTAGTAGAGGGGTGGTCGGGAGTGGGGCCAGGGTGAGATGCACACAATTTTTCCTTTATATCTTGTTAAAGTCAGATCCTAAAGGAGGTTGGAACTGGAAGCTATTTTAAGAATCATCTGGTCCAGCCCTGTGCTTAAAAGGGAAACTGAGACCCAGAGAGAGACAATAACTTGGGTGTTCATGACAAGGTAAGGGCAAATTCTGTTTCCAGCACAGAGCATTCCTATCACACCACCTTCATGAAGCTATAATTCTAATACTCCAGATCCAAGGAGTAACTTGGGAAGGACAAAGGACTCTGAAATTCCCGCTCAATGACATCCTCCCTTTTCTTCCTCCACCAGGATCTATCACTTCTCAGAAGCTCACATTTCCTTTAATAGTAGGTTTGCATAAAGGCAAATAAAACCTCTGCTCAATTTAGCCAAAATCTCCGTTAACCCAATTTAATGTCCTGTATACAAATCGCTCAGGTGATCACTATTTCCCAGACCCCTGGGGGTATTTGTTTTTAACGCAGACCCCTATTGTTTTAAAGCCAGCTCACTTTCTGAACACATTACACGTCAGCCCTCTTACTCTCTACGTCTCTTAAATGTAGTCTGATAGGGCTGGATGTGAAGATGCTGTCTGTGCAGAAGGGGACAGGAGATGGACAGCAAAAGGATCGACCTCCAGCGAACACCTACCAAAAACTTTTGGAGAAGTCAGGCGGTACCTCCCAGCAGATGCTGAGCTCGAGGCGACAATGCAGTGACGAGGGGTGCCTTTTCCACTCTGACCAACCACTCCCCAGCCATCTAGCTTTCACCCTACCCTGTCCGCCCTTGCTCACCACCCACCCCACACTCAGTTTGGATTGCAGAAGATCTCAACCAGCTGTTTGGAAGAAGTCTAATTAAATGAGAAAAGTCATTCACATGATCTCTCCTGATCAACATTTGCCTATTCAAATAAGTTTGCCTAAAAGAAATCTATTATGTGTGGCAGCATGGACCAACTCATTCTTATAAGGCAGATTTTGGAAGTGAAAGCTTTGCCTTGCTCTCCCTGTGGACTTCAGGAAGCTGCTTCCTTCTTTCTGCCACCCCCTCACCCCTTTCCCCAAAAGCTGAGCCAGCCAAGGTTGCCGGATCCTGCCTGAGTGTTTTCAGAACAGACATTAGATGGCGCTGGCGGCCAGTGAGCTGGCCCATCAGTATCCCGGGCTTGGTGTCCAGTCTTGATTGGGGACAGGCTACTCTCGTAACCTTTTGATGTTCCGAAGTACGAAGCCTGAAATTGTTGGACAAAGCCATTAAGATTAATTGTCTGAGACCACACAGCACATTTAGGTCAGAAAAATGCCCGGATTTATAATGAAGGCAGGGATAGGAGAGTTACATGTCACTATGGGCAAGTGTAAAATAACAGAAGTAAAACCATAAAGGTCTGACAGTTCCTCCAACTGTATTTCAATTCTCCTCAAAGTTGGTCTTTCTGGAGATTCTAAACATTTTGTAGCCACCTACCCTATAATTTTGGCTTTCCTGGAAAATTTCAGAGAGCATTTTCTCTCCTCTACCCATTGGCTGTATGACACAACATGTAACATGCTCATTCCCCATCCCCTCAGAGCTCCATTCCAGAGCTAAAAAGTTGATTTCCAGAAAGCAAATTCTTTTTGTTTGTATTTTCTGCAATGAATAAATATGACCTGTGCCATTTTTTGAAAAGTAATCAAGTAGTGGAGAGATGTCAAGTATTGGGCTTTTTGTGAGTAGGCAGAGTGATACAATTAGTAATTGAAAGTCTTAGAAAAATAACCAGAAATTTTTAATTCGTTAATCGTGACGTTAACTTTATAATAAAACTACACTTATTAGAACCTCATAGTGTTCTCTATGAGCTAAACAAAACATTTTGTTTGTTACCCTAAAATTGCACACTTATTCATTTCCTTCTGGAAAGATTAGAGGAACTAAGGTGTAAAATTTTGCCCTTGCGCCTTAATACACATGCTTCAAGTCCTAAAACAAAAGTTGTCAAAGGAATATTGGGTCATTTAATAAGTCACAATCTGTCTATACCTTAACGGCTGACAAAAACACACTTTTCACATTCCTTGGCTCCTTTCAGTCATTCTCTGAGAACCATCACCTCCCCCTTTACACACAAAGAATTTGGGAGATCCAAACACCCTGCAGATTCCACTTTTCACCAGAAACCCTCCTTGCCTTGGCCATTCTGGGTTCAAATGCCTGCTCCCGCCCTGCAATCTAGGGTCGGAGGGATAGAGGGTCCACTCTGTGATGGTCTTGATGTCACAGACACAGCGGTTCAGGACCGTGGACAGTTCCCACCCGGTCACCTCATTTTACCACCACTTGGGCGTTGGGCCGAGACCCTTGTCATTATCACAAGGCGGCCACGTCGGGTGGGCCGGGAGACGAGGAATCAGGGGTGTCTGTGCCCCAGAAAGTCTAGAATGCAGGGAATTAATTGTGTCTTTCAATCTTTTCTCTCCTGTCTTCATGTCCAACGTTAATTTGTGTAAAGTATCTTTAAAGAAAAGACACCACCCAGAGAAGGAGGGAGCCTAAGGACCTAGATCTGCCCAGAGGGTGGTAAGAGTCTCGGGGACCCCAGCAGCTCCACTGCCACCGGCCCCCCCCCCCGCCCCTGTTTCCTCACCTGAGCCCCGAGCCCCGGGGGAGTCGCGGCCACCAGCCCCGGGAGAGCCGCCTGCAGCGTGGAGGCAGAGGCTGCCTGGCTCCGCTCAGCTGCGGGCGGCTCTCCGCGCCCCAGTCAGTGCAGAAAGTTTCCAGAGAACTGAGGACCGCGGCAAGCAAAAGGCGCCTCGAGTTCTGGGTCAGAGATCAGAGCCCGCGGGCAGGCGGGCTGCGCGCCGCTGCGCCCTTACCTGTGGCGGGAGGCAGCTCTCCGGGCGACTCCCAGGCAAAGATGCTCGGTGGCCTCTGTCGGTCGCTTCTCTTCCCTCCTTTGTCCTCTCTCACCGCTGCCTGGTCAGAGACTCCCTCCTCGGTCCTTAAATACCTGCTGAGTTCGCCCGTGTGGGCGCTTCCCGTCAGCCTAACGAGCAACTCCTGCGTCCATGGCAGGGGGGGCTGTGGGGCGCTAGAGGTGGTTTTTCAGGTAGGGTTGAGCTCCAGGGCACACATTCCCGGAAAGGGGGGTGGAGCTCTGTCGCCAGCGGCTGGAATTAACACTGACCTGCGGAGGAGCGCACCTGGCCGCGGTGAGGAAAGAACTTAATTAAGAACAGTGTTGGGTCTCCAGTTAGAATGAGGGGCGGCTTAGCACCCCGGTGTGGAGCAGGCTTGGCCCACATGCTGAGGTCTTTGAGGAGAGGATGAAGTTACCTGCCTGCGTGCATGGGCCAGCCTCTGCCTCATTCACATTTGGAGGTAAATATCACTGCAAAGGAAGCACATCCGTAACGCCTCAGGTTTCACCAGCACTGGCAGCTGTGATATGAAGGTGTCATGGAGGATGGCAATCTCTGTTCCAGGTTGGGGGGGACAGGGGATAGAGAAGGTCAGGAGTCAGTCATGTGAAGGTGAGTTGCATTGCCTCCCCGGGGCTCTCTCCAAGGTCCAATCCAGGGCAGGCTTCCTCCATTCCCCAAAGCCCAAGGAAAGAGTCTTGCTAACCTTAGGCTATTAAAGCCTGGGAGTGTGCCCTGTGAAGAGCAGCTGAAGTGCTTCCCCTGTGGAGATAAACTGGCAGAGTGGTCTGAGGACTCTCAATCTGCAATGTCAGATCTGGTCTTGGAGTTCTGGCTGGGCTCTAGTCCTTAATGTCAGACGAGAGAGGAGAGGACAGCACTCAAAGCTGCAATAGGAGAGATTCTACCTTAACCTGGAATAAAGAAGCATAAACAGATTGTGAGGAGTCCTGGGGGTGGGGAGCAGTGTTGGAACTAAACTGAACTTCAGGTTCAAGGTGTTTGTTTAATCTTCCAACTGCAGGAAATTTCTTTCCAATCAAATGAGATGCTCTTCCGTTTGACCCTAAAACTCCCTTAAGAATTTCTGGTTGGGGGCCTCCCTGGTGGTGCAAGGAGTTAAGCACTGTACTATGAAGCAATCTGCAGCCTCTGCAGCACGAGTTCCATCCTGGCTAGCCAGGGAGCAACTCACATGGCGCAGCAGACCTCTCCTGTCTCGCCTGCCACTCCCCTCAGCAGTGGATTACAGTCAGTCTGCCTGTTCTGTTCCCCGCTCTGTCTCTGGTGAGTCCTCTCACCACCACCACCACCACTTGTGCATCTCTGGCCTGTACCCCAGCTCTTGTATGCATAAATAAATAAATCTTAAAAAACAAAAATAGAATTTCTGGTTGGTGGCATTCACTTTCTACTCATCAACACTTTTCTTCTGGGCTCCAGAAGACATCTAAACTCCTTACTAGTAAACAAGGTTTGATCATCACCTGACCTTGACCTCTTTCCAAAGTCTTCTCCCACTTGCCATCTTGCATCCTGGCACTTCAGCTATCTACAACATTCACAGCCCCATGCACAATACTTTCTCAAACCTTCATCTCTGTCCATGCCACTTCCCCAAATGAAACACCCTTTTCCTCCAGCCACCCAGGAAAATTGGAATTCTTTCACTAAGATTTAGCTCATCACCATAACCTGCTCTCTGAAGTCCTCCTCGGCCACTTGTCCTGCCAGGGGCCCAAAGTGTGTTCTCCGGACCTCTCATCTGTACACGTAACCTTTTCTGTGGGAACAAATTCCACTCTTATCTTCTCTCTTCCACCCACTCTTAACCCTACCTCTACCAGGCTTGTGAGTCCTCTCAATTAGACTGTGATTTTATCTTATTTTCCCCTTTATTACTTCTATAACTTCAAAAGGCAACTGGAAGCAGCAGAAAAGCCAGACCAGGAAAGGTTCAGATTGGCCCAGCTCTTGTCTTCCTTTGTCAGCTGAGACTTATATGGAGCAGAAACCACTTTGGCCGATGTGAACTGAATGGCCTTTGAAGTACATTCCTAGAAGCACTAGGAAGGCTGGTTGATCAAAGAAATGGGCATGGCCAAAACCAGGCTGCTGATTGGGTCCAATGAGAAAGGAAACCAGACCACTACTGGAAATAAGAGTCCGCAAGTGGCACGGTCAATACCACAGGCCTTGGAGATAGATGTCACGTCTAGCATTAACTGTTTTTTTTTTTTTTTTTTTTTTTTTTTATGGAGGCATGTTTTGTTTATTTGTTTGTTTTGTTTTTTGTTTATACATGCACTGGGTACAGTCAGAAGTGCGGGAGGGTGGAGAATTCACCAGAGCCAGAGCGGGGAGCAGAGCAGGCAGAAGGACCGAAGTACACTGCTGAGGGGAGCAGCGGGCGGCAGGAGAGGTCTGCGCGCCATGTGGGACCCTCCTCTGGTGGCCGGGGAGCAGCCGGGGATCGAACCGGAGCCGCAGAGGCTGCGGGCAGCTTCGCAACCCAGCGCTCAACAGCTGCGCCACCGGGGAGGCCCTAACTGTTAAACCTATTATGAATTCCTGGATTGAGGCTAATTTGATTATTGTGTGTTCTCTTTATATAGCACTGGGTTTAATTTCCTTATCTCTTATTTAAGATATTCACATCATATCCCTGAGGTTGGCCTTTATTCTTTCTTAAGAATTCTTGTCAGATTTTTGTATCAAAATCATACTGTCATCAATCAAGTTGAAAATCCTTCCCCTTCCTTGTTTTTTATAATTCAGTAGAAGAATTTGTATACAGTGGTAATTATCTCTTCCTTATGAAGATATCTAGGTTGTTTGTTGAGCAATTTTTAATTACAGATTCAGCTACTTAGCTATATTCTGATTGTCTATTTCTTCTTGTTTCAATTTTGGTAAGATACCTTAGTAAATATTTCCAAGAATGTGTCCATTTCATCTATATTTTAAAATTTGTTGATTTAAAGTAGTTCATGATATCGTATTATCTTCCTAGTATCTACAGAATCTGTAGTTATGGTCCCCTTTCATCTGATATTGGTAACTTACACCCTCTTTATCAATTTTATTAGCCTTTATAAAGGATTAGTTTTAATTCTGTTGATTTCCTCCATTGCATACACTTTTTTGTAATTCAGAATTTTTTGCTTATTATTTCTTGCTTTCTACTTTCTATAAGTTTAATTAGTCATTCTTTTATTATCCTCTTGCATTGAGCATTAAAAATATTTTTACTTAGGGCCTCCCAGGTGGCGCAGCGGTTGAGCGCTGGGTTGCGAAGCTGCCCGCGGCCTCTGCGGCGCCAGTTCGATCCCCGGCTGCTCCCTGGCCACTGGAGGAGGGTCCCACATGGCGCGCAGACCTCTCCTGCCGCCCGCTGCTCCCCTCAGCAGTGTACTTCGGTCCTTCTGCCTGTTCTGCTCCCTGCTCTGGCTCTGGTGAATTCTCTCACCCTCCCGGCTTCTGACTGTACCCAGTGCATGTATAAACCAAACAAACAAATAGATAAATAAATAAGACATGCCTCTAGAAAATTAAAAAATAAATAAATAAAAAAATAAAAAAAAAAAATATTTTTACTTAGATAATTGATATTCAACCTTTCTTTTTGACATATGTACTTGTGGCTATAAATTTATTTCCAATATATCTTTAGTTTTATCTCGTAAGTTTTTATATGCAATATTTTTATTACTGCATACTTAAAAATAGCTCCTTATTTTCAATGAGATGTTTTCATTGACCTATGGGTTATTGAAAAGTATTCTGTTTAGCTTCCAAACATTGGACATTTTCTAGTTATATTTTGAAACTAATTTTTAGCTTAATAGCCCAATGATCAGAGGATTTCTCTGTATGAATTCATTCCTTTGAAATGTTTTGAAGCGGTTAATAGATAAATATATGCTCCATTTTGATTAATGCTTCATGTGCACTTCAAAAGAATATGCATTTTGTGGTTACTCAAATATTTTATATCCTTTTCTATACCTATATCCTTTCTGATTATTTGTGATCTATTAGTTACTCATAGGATTAGGCTTTTAAATCTCCCCATTATTTTTGTGGATTCATCTACTTCTCCCTCTAGCCTTCCCCCCAGGTTCAAGGGAACAGACTATAGATCCCAGTTCCCAAAGAAGGAATGTCAAAATCCTATCATAAGAAAAACATATGGGGGGCCTCCCCGGTGGCGCAGCGGTTGAGCACTGGGTTGCGAAGCTGCCCGTGGCCTCTGCGGCGCCGGTTCGATCCCCGGCTGCTCCCCGGCCACCGGAGGAGGGTCCCACATGGCGCGCAGACCTCTCCTGCCGCCCGCTGCTCCCCTCAGCAGTGTACTTCGGTCCTTCTGCCTGCTCTGCTCCCCGCTCTGGCTCTGGTGAATTCTCTCACCCTCCCGCGCTTCTGACTGTACCCAGTGCTTGTATAAGTAAATAAAACATGTCTCTATTAAAAAAAAAAGAAAAGAAAAGAAAAACATATGGGATAAGGTATATATTAGTGAAGCTCTTTTGGAAAATACAATCTACTAAAATCCACTCTATAGACACAACAATTCAAATCCCTCCTAAATGCAAAATATGCTCACTCACTCCCTCACAACCTCCAATTCTCATCCCATTATGGGATTAAAGTCCAAGGTTTCATCATCTAAATATATTCCAGGTGTCAATGAAGTTTCTTAGGAGGAGCTCCTTAAATATAATTCTTCTCGATGTGGTCCATATACACCATGGAATATTACTCAGCAATCAAAAAAGATAAACACATGCAGTTTGCAGCACCATGGATGGAGCTGGAAGGGATCATGCTCAGCGAAATAAGCCAGAAAGAAAAAGAAAAACAACAGCTGGTCTCACTCATAGCAGGAATTTAGAAAACCTAAATAAGGGACCAGGAAAAAGACTAATTAATACAAAGTAAAAATCAAAATCAATGAGCAACTATAAGCCAGAGACACACTACGGGGGTGGGGAGGTCGGGAGAGGAAGGATTAGGATCAAAATAAGGGGGGGTGCAATTGTATGGGGAATATAACCAAAATGAAAATGTTTACATTGTGCAAAGATGAAAAATGATGTAAGAATTATATAAAATAAAATATTAAAAATATATATAAAATTCTTCTCAGTCTAAAGACCTAGACAACAAAGAGGCAAGTTATCTGACCCCAAGACCCCAAGCGCAGTGGAGGCACAGGCATAGAATAACCATTATAGATCCTCCCACTTTATTTTTTTTAAGATTTATTTATGCATACAAGAACTGGGGTACAGGCCAGAAGTGTGGGGGTGAGAGGATTCACCAGAGACAGAGTGGGGAGCAGAACAGGCAGATCGACTGAAATCCACTGCTGAGGGGAGCAGCGGGGAGCCAGGAGAGGTCTGCTGTGCCATGTGGATCAGCTCCCTGGCTGGACTTCATTGTGCTTCTACTTAACCCCTTGCGCCACCAGGGAAGCCGGATCCTCCCACTTTAAAATAGGGGGAGGTAAGAGACGCCCAGGAGTCCCCAGTCCATGGATATTCCGAAATCCTCTTTGGCTCGGGTTACCGGTTCCTTTACTGCACGGTTCTGGCGCTTGGGAGTGACTGTCTAGGCCTTGTCCGTCCTCTGGGTTCGCTCCCCTTTTCCATAACTGCCAGGATTCTTAGGGCTGGGGTGATGCTCCCACACTGGGCCACGGGCGCAGGGCCAGGGCTGCTCTCGTCATCCCAGCTTTGCACCTTTGAGGGCTTAATTGGAAAAGCGATGTCACCAGGGTGTGAGTGCGTTACAGAGACAGGTGCAGAGGCACTGCCACAGGGGAGCGGGAAGGGCTGCGAGGCCCACAATCCCGATAAGGGTGTCTGAGTGCCCAACACCGCGGTGGGGGCACAGGAGGTGGCCTTGCCCTCGGACCAAAGGCACAGGGCCAGGCCGTGGGGGACATCTCACTGGGAGAAGAGAAGGCTTAGGGGCAAGGCTCCCGGCTGCCCGAGCTTGGCCGACTGCTGAGCCAAATACCAGCTCCAGCCTCCCGGGGCAGAGCAGGGAGCCGGCCCCACCTGGTTTGCTCTTCTTCACTCTCTCCAAGGACAAGCCAGGTGCCTGCCAGCCCTGCTTCCTGTCAGCAAATAACTCCCTCCTCAGGGCTTCTGAGCCCAACCAGGGCATCTGTCAGAGGGAGTGCTTCATTCCTGGTGTGGCCTAGGTCCTGGAGACTCAGGCCAGCTCAGCTCACGCCCCTTGTCAGTAAGAGCAGTTCTCAGACCCCAAGTCTGCAAGACGGTAAGAGGCCTGGTTATAGACTCGGAGCTCAGAAGTTTTTGCAGAGAGTGCTGGAGGGAGGGAGAGTGGGAGACAGCTCCTCTTAGGCCTCAGCGTGCAGAAACCAGTCATTCTCTCAAATGCTCTCTCAACCTCGAGCTAGTGTCCTCTCGCCCACCATGTGTCCGAATCAGAAAGAGCTCAGAGCTGCCCCTCTCTGTGTGGGGTGGGGGTGGTGGAGGGGTGCAGAGGCTTGATCCTCCCTGGTTGTGGCAGCCCAAGGACCAGGATCTTCACTGAAGATGTCATACCTGCTGGTCGCCTCCCTTGTCATAGATAAGAAGAGGATACTGAGTGTCCTGTCTACCCACACAGGGAAACTACCCACCCA
Organism: Talpa europaea; assembly: GCF_964194135.1. Classification (NCBI taxonomy): domain Eukaryota; kingdom Metazoa; phylum Chordata; class Mammalia; order Eulipotyphla; family Talpidae; genus Talpa; species Talpa europaea. The sequence goes on from NC_140072.1 coordinate 13,138,899, forward strand.
CACTACCACAGACGCTCAGGAGAGGGCCTTCCTGGTGGGAGAGAGACGTGGCGCCTCTGGGGACAGGACACAGTGCAGGATCCAGTCCAGCCCGGGTAGGCCGATCCTCCTTGGACAGCCAAGGGAAGGATACAGCAGGGCCGAGGGCGACCAGGGCTTGGGCAGGGGCTCTCTGACCCAAGAGTCGAGGAGGGAATGGAGAGCAAGGTGGGGAGAGAGACGGGAGAGGCAGGGACAAGCCAAGAGACCCTGAGGAACAAGGGCCTTGGGGTCCCAGCGGGTGGTAGGAGACAGGGAGAGGGCAAAGTCAGCAGGATTTAGGTGTAGGGTTGAGGGAAGAGACCAGGAGGACTAAAAAGGGGGTAGGTTGGTAGCTGAGAATCACTTGACTTTGAAGCAGTTTCTGTTCGATCTGTTCTCCAGCTGCTCACGTCATCCCAGCTTTTGCCAGGGCAAAATGCCAGGCCCCGGGGGGCACTCAGAGGGCCCAGACTTGGTTCTATTGCTCATTCATTCAACAAATATTTATTCACCCCCTCATTTGCCAGGCCTCGTCTGTGCTTCTAAGGAATATCAGCTCTAGGGGAACCAAAAGACCGTGAGAGGAGCAGCGCTGGAGAGGGGAGGAGGGAAGCTGCTTATCTGGAGGAACAGAGAGTGCCGGGGCCCTGGGTCAGCGAAGACAGAAAGGTTGCCGGAGTTGCTGGCACAGGAGCAAGGGGAGGCAGCAATTCTTGGAATCCAGGGATGTGAGGGAAAATGTCTTGGAGGCTGTGAAGCTCGTTAGATGATGACTTAGAATTTATGCCAAAACCACGGCTCAGTTTTAAGTGACAGAATCCACTAGAATTCCTTTAAAAGATGTCTCTGGCTCTTGTCCAGAGAACAAATCAGAGGCTGCCCAACAGTCTCTTTTTGGGGAGTCAGAATCAATAGGACGTGGAGCAGATGTAGGAATGAGGCAAAGGGAGGAATTAAAGATGGTCCTCCCTCGTGGCACAAGGGGTTAAGCACCGCACTATGAAGCAATTCGCAGCCTCTGCAGCATGAGTTCGATCCCTGGCCAGGGAGCTACACACATGGCGCAGCAGACCTCTCCTGTCTTGCACGCTGCTCCCCTCAGCAGTGTATTTCAGTCAGTCTGCCTGTTCTGTTCCCCTCTCTGTCTCTGGTGAATCCTCTCACCTGCCTGCACTTCTGGCCTGTACCCCAGTTCTTGTATGCATAAATAAATAAATCTTTAAAAAAAAATTGATACTCAAAGCCCGAACTTGAGGAAATACTGTGTCAGTAGGACTTACATGAGCATTTTTCTTCTCTTTAAAAATTTTTTTTTGCTGGAACATTGGTTTTTAGCATGGTATAAGCAAAGCATTATAATTCAGCATTTGTGGTCTACATTATAATTCAACATCTGTATAGTCCACATGATGATCACCACCCAAAGTCTAGTTTCCATTCACCACTATGCAACTGAACCCCTTTACCCACTATACCCCCTCCCCTCCAAACCCATCTTCACCCCCACGTCATGCACATTCTCAGCCAAGGCCTGGCCCTGTGGGTCTTGCTGTGCCCCCCATTCAGCGCTGCTCCTGGGCCACTTCACCAGCCTTCAGTTTGACCTCAAGGGCAAAGAGGAATCAATTTGTGCAGAGAATTGGAATGAAAGAGATTTCAATTGACCTTTGAATGGGGTTTTAATTTGCTTTATTACAGCCAAAGGGGCCTTGTGAAGAGACCCTTGAGACGCTTTTATCCACTAATGCATGCATTAGTGAACAGCCCGGCCTTTGTCTAGATGCCTGGGGGCAGAGCAAAGGGGGACCAGCCCAAGAGGCCTGGAGTTAGTTTGCAGGCCCTCAGGCCCAAAGCAGAGTGGAGGGGGGAAGAGCTGGAAGAGCAGCCCAGCTGGGTTCCAGGCTGGCTCTGTGGCTGGATGGCCTTGGGACCTCATGGGGAAGAAGGGGTGTGAACTGCATAGCCTCCCGGTTCCTTCCAGGCCCAAAGTTCTATAGTTTTAGGACCTCCCTGGTGGTGCAAGGGGTTAAGCACTGCAGTAGGAAGCAATCCGCAGCCTCTGCAGTACGAGTTCGATCCCCGGCCGGCCAGAGAGCAACCCACATGGCGCAGCAGACCTCTCCTGTCTCGCCCGCTGCTCCCCTCAGTAGTGTAATTCAGTAGATCCGCCTGTTCTGCTCCCCGCTCTGGCTCTGGTGAATTCTCTCACCCTCCCGCACTTCTGACTATACCCAGTGCATGTATAAATAAATAAATAAATCTTAAAAAAAAAAAAAAGTTCTATAGTTTTAAGCGCAGATCTAGAGTCAGATGCTTTGAGAGAAAATCAATAATCTAGAGAATGTGGCCGAAGAATGAGGACACAGAGCTCAGAGGGCTGAGGAGATAAGCTCTGTGCCTCAGTCTCTGGGTCCTCTCTTAGGCCCTGTTTCTCTTGACACTTCTGCTCCAGTCCCCTGACATAGGCCAGCTGGTTCTCTGTTCTCTCTGCTCCAAATCAGAGGAGGAGGCCAAGGAACTGCCTTCTCTTCTGGGCACAGTCCTGCAGACAGTCAACAATCTCCAAATGGCCCCCTCCTGGCGTGGTCCCCCTGTAATTGCTTCTCTACGGAGGTTCAATTTCTGTGAGACAACCTCAGACAGAGGCTTGTGTGTTCTGCCTTAGAAATGCAGGTTCCCGGGCCTCCCTGGTGGCGCAGCGGTTGAGCGCTGGGTTGCGAAACTGCGCGCGGCCTCTGCGGCACTGGTTCGATCCCCGGCTGCTCCCCGGCCACCGGAGGAGGGTCCCACATGGCGCGCAGACCTCTCCTGCCACCCGCTGCTCCCCTCAGCAGTGTACTTTGGTCCTTCAGCCTGCTCTGCTCCCCGCTCTGGCTCTGGTGAATTCTTTCACCCTCCCGCGCTACTGACTGTACCCAGTGCATGTATAAACAAAACAAACAAACAAACCAGCAAAACAAAATAAATAAAGCATGCCTCTATTAAAAAAAAAAAAAAAGAAATGCAGGTTCCCTTCTCCCGTGCTCCATATGTGGTGTCTGGTGGACGTGGCACCATGTGCTTTCAGAACCACTTCCTTATCCTAAATCCCTTCTTTTTTTTTTTTTTTTTACTTCAAACTGAGGGATTCTTGCTGTGCAATCAGAGTGGATTTCCTGGAGGTGGGGTCTTGCTGAGGATGTCATGGACATTAAGGACACACTAATCTGTCTTGTGTGATGCCCCTGTAGCCACTTGTTCTAGACAGAGCCCAGGCACAGCTGCCACTATTCTGATGCAGTAGCAGTCATAATGGTCCTTTTGTGGGGAAATGCCTTTGTTAGTGGCAAGACAGCCACTTTTCCAGAAGAATGCCCAGTTCTCCAGTCAGAGATTGAGGTAGGAGTGTGACGCTGAGGCCAGGAAGGATGCTGATAATGTACATCCATTAGTGCCTCACAGGAGAGGCATTCAGAAGCCCCGGAACTGCCTGCCTTCTTTGGGCCCAACAATGGCTGCACGGAGGGAGCCTGAAGTGGCCTTTTACAGGCTCTCAGCTCAGTCCCTATCTCTGAGCACCCCCATTGCAGTCCAGCTCCTGTTTCCAGACCCTGCTCACAGGAGCAGAACAGCCAGGACTACAGATCTGAGCAGCAGGCCTGAGGCCTGGAACCTGATCTGCACCCTGGAGCCTCAGTGCCAGAGGACAGTGACCCAGGCACAGAGCCATGCACAGTGACCTGATGTGGGGCAGCCACTTCTCTGCACGTGTGTCCTCGAGCTCGTGTGTGCTATGCCTGTGTGAGTGTGTGTATGTGTATGTGTGTGTGTGCATGTGTGCAGTGCGAGGACACCTGAAAGGTAGTTTGGTTTTTAAAAAAATGGCCAAGGCCTCCCCTGGTGGCACAGGTGGTTGAGTGCCGCACTGTGAAGCTGTCTGAAGCCTCTGCAGTGCGAGTTTGATCCTGGCTGGCTGGCAAGAATCCCACATGGCGCGCAGACCTCTCTTGCCGCCCGCTGCTCCCCTCAGCAGTGTACTTCGGTCCTTCTGCCTGCTCTGCTCCCCGCTCTGGCTCTGGTGAATTCTCTCACCCTCCCGCGCTTCTGACTGTACCCAGTGCTTGTATAAATAAACAAATCTTTAAAAATAAAAAATAAAAAAGTCACATTTTTCAAAATCTATCAATTACATCCCTGTTATGTCTCCTTTTTGTTATATTAGGTCTTTATATTGGATTTTTTTCTATTCATGATGGGAGTAGGAAGGATATATTATCTGTGAATTTCATCTCAAGAAAGTAAATATGACCTAACAGAATATTGCTCTTAAAAACGAGCCTTGGGCCTTCCTGGTGGCCCAGGGGTTAAGTCTCAGCACTATCGAGCTATCGCCAGCCACTTTGGCATGAGTTTGAACCCTGGCCAGGGAGCTAACCCACATGAGGCAGCAGACCTCTCCTGCCTTGCCCGCTGCTCCCCTCAGCAGTGGATTCCAGTAAATCTGCCTGTTCTGCTCCCGACTCTGTCTCTGGTGAATCCTCTCACCCCACACACACCTCTGGCCTGTACCCCAGTTCTTGTTTGCATAAATAAATAAAAATAAATCTAAAAAGAAGACTCCACTTTTTAGAACACAAAAGCCACTCTTACAACTCAACAATAAAAAACAATTAAAACAAGGTGTAGAGGCTTGAACAGACATGTCTGCAAAGAAGTAGACAACGGGGCTCCCTGGTGGTGCGGGAGGTTAAGACACAACCTATGAAGCTGTCTGCAGCCACTGCAGCATGATTTCGATCCCCAGCCAGGGAGATACCCCCATGGTGCAGCAGGCCTCTCCTGTCACCTGCTGCTCCCCTCAGCAGTGTATTTCAGTCAGTCTGCCTGTTCTGCTCCCCACTCTGTCTCTGGTGAATACTCTTACCCCCGACACACACACCTCAGGCCTGTACCCCAGTTCTTGAATGCATAGTAAAATAAACCTTAAAAAAAAAAAAAAGTAGACAACCGCCAACAAAGACATGAGAAGATTCTCCACCTCATTAGCCATCAGGGAAATGCAAATAAAGATCCCAGCGAGACACCATCTCATACCCGGGGAGGGGCAACTAGGGTGAACTGAACAGAAAATAGTAAGCACTGACCAGGACGTGGAGACATTGGGACCCTCATACCTGCTAGTGCCATGTCAAATGGTGTGGAGTTGTAGAAATCAGTCTGACAGCCTCATTAAAACTTCAACACACATTTATCATGTGGCCTACACCCACAAAATGTCATAATGTTCACAGTGACTTTATCCAAGAAAATCATGAACTGGAAACAGCACAAATGTCCCCCCACAGGTGGATGAATAAGCTCTGATATGTTTATGCAATAGAACCGTCCTCAGCAATCAAAAGGAACAAAGTCTGATACACACAATAACGTGGCTGCATCTTGAAATCTTTACACTGAATGAAAGTCAGGGGCCTCCCCTGGTGGCGGCGCAGCGGTTGAGCGCTGGGCCTCGAAGCTGCCCGCAGCCTCTGCAGCGCCGGTTCAATCCCCTGCCGCCGGCGAGGATCCCACATGGTGCTACAGACCTCTCCTGCCGCCCGCTGCTCCCCTCAGCAGTGTATTTCATCAGTCTGCCTGTTCTGTTCCCCGCTCTGGCTCTGGTGAATTTTCACCCTCCCGCGCTTCTGACTGTACCCAGTGCTTGTATGAATAAATAAATAAATCTTTAAAAAAAAAGAGAGAGAGAGAATCTGGAACTTTGAAAACTACTATTAAAAAAAAAAAAAAGTCAGGCGAGTTCTCACTGGCAGAGCAAGCCCCCCGACAGGCAAAGGGTGAGGGGGGCTCACTGAGAAGTTACAGGAGGGCACTCTCTGGGATCAAGAAAATGTTCTATATCTCCATGGGGGTGTAGGCTACACAGGTTTAGGCATTTGCCAAACGTGAACAAAGTTCTATTTACCACGTGTGCTCTCACCCTAGGTAAATTACACCCCAATTTAAAAGGGGAGGGAATGGTGGGCAGGTTTCCCCTCGAGGATCTCTGGAATTTTTAACAGCCCAGCAAAGCCATGTCCCACACATCAGCCTCCTGAGCGGCCCAGGCCCTCCATCCCCGTTTCCGGCCTGTGGGGGCTGGTCCCCAAGTCTGGTGGTGACCTGTCCTTGAGAGCACTGGCCCTGCCCGAGCGTCCAGGGGCCCCGCCTCATCCACCGAGGTCAGTGGGGAGTGAGGTCTGCTTGGCCTTCTCTCCGAACAAAGCCCTGGCCCCTTATGGGGCAGTTGCTGCCTCCCTTCACAGGCCTAGATTGGGGGGGTCTGGAAGGGACGTCAAAACAAAAGGGGGTAGTCATGGCTCCATCTTCTCTCTGTGCTTTTAAAAAGCTCCAGGAGTGGAGAGGGGGCAAGGCTCGCTGGGTACTGGGTAGATTTCCCAGCTGGTGCTGGTGGGGAGACGAGCTGGGGGAGGCTTTCAGGCCAGCCCGGCCCTGCCACATCCGCGCGGCAGGCAGCCATTTGCCATCTGCGTTTGTGCCTCAGCCTTCAGCCCGCTGCACTCCAGGTGAAGTGGGTGGAAGACAAAGGCCCCAGAGCCCAGTAACTCGAGGCCGGATATGCTTCAGCCGCTAATGGTGGCCAGACCAGGGTAATGGGATGTAAAGGGCATGGGGGATGGGGAAGAGAGAGAGCCTGGCCCACGTGCCTTCAGAGCTTCTTAGCAAGGGTGAGGGTTGCTCCTCCACAGCCAGCCTCCCAGGGCCCTCTTGGGGCCTGATGTTCATCTAAAATGACAGACTCAACACCTGAGGCGTACAGGTTGGTACATGGTGGGCAGGACTGTGCCCTTCTCCAGGACTCTTTGTCCTTCAGGCCTGAGGCTGGTCAGAGCCTGTGGAGGTCAGTACAGACTGACCCAGACTGGCCCAGGGAGGTCAGTACAGACCACGACCTCCCCCACCCCGAGGCCAAGGGGAGAACATGGAAGAAGCAGAGCCTCTGCAGGGAGGCTGGGTGCCCACGCTGTGTACCCAGGGGGTCCTGGGAGCGCTTGTTTTTTTCATCTCTTTTCCCCAAACTTTCTGAAATAATCACACACTTTAAATTAATGATAAAAATGAGGATGGACCGTGGGTGCTTTGTACGTGGGTGTGGGGTAGTAACACCACCCGAAGGGGGATCCTAAGCCTCTAAAACACAAGTGATGATGTACACCCCTGTTACTGCAATAAAAAAAAAAAAGAAAAAAGCTTGTCTCACTTCCTGTCATGGTAGCTGAAACGCCCACGTTCCAAAATGATTCTTTACGTCAAGGCCTCGTCTTCAAGTGCGGGGAGGAAGCTGGGGGCAACGAGGGCCTGCGGCTGAGTGTCCTGTCTGGTCCCAGCTTCTCGCCTCAATGAAGACGTGTCACTGCGTGACAGGAGCGTGTGGTCACAAGCCAGAAACTGGAGGGACAGCAGCTGGAAGGGCCCGGCCTGCGTGGACGGGCCTAGAGACACTGTAACTGGGGCTCGGGATCTGCAAGGCCAGTCTTTGGAAACATTTTCCCACAAGACCTTGAAGAGGCGGTTTTCAAGGTGGTGCTCGTGCATCAGGCCTTCAGGGCCGCAGGTGAATGAAATCCTGGGTGGCTGGGGAGGAAACCTGAGCAGGGAGGGTGGAGGCAATGAGCAGGAGGATTTGCATATGCATTTTTGCATTTTTAGCCTTGAAGAATTTACATGAAAACAAAACACAAAGGGTTTGGACACACTGGATGACTAGCTAGCTGCTGGCTCAGTGAGATTAGGGCGTTTCCTCTATTTATTCTGGTCTCATTTTTACTTTTCTTTAACAACCATGTTTGATTGAGTACGAAAAAACACAGTTGTGTTAAATTTTAAAAACAATAACATGGAAGTAAGTTCCTGACCCTGAGCATAATAAAATGGTTATTTTAAAAAACCAAATTCTTATTCTTTCGAGAAGAACCAAAACAGGGTGGTGAAACACAGGTGTAGGGGGTTAATGGTGTAGTGACGGGTGAAACTAGACTTTCAGGGGTGAGCACAATGTAGTCTATGTAGATGTTAAAATATAAAGCTGCACCCCAAACTTAAATGAGAAAAAATAAACTCATAGATTATGGAAGAAAATGGTGGTCACCAGGAAGGAAGGGAGATGGTGACTAAGCAAATTGGGTAAGGTGGGTCAATTGTAAGGTGAGCAGTGAAAGCCAGACTTTTGGCAGGGATCATGATGAGCATGTTCACATGTTGAATTAAAACACTACACACCTGGGGGCCTCCCTGGTGGCACAGGGGATAAAATCTCAGCGTGATCAAGGCTAGCGCCAGTCACTGCAGCATGAGTTCAATCCCTGGCCAGGGATCCAACCCACACAGAGCAGCAGACCTCTCCTGTCTCGCCCGCTGCTCCCCTCCGCAGTGTATTTCAGTAGATCCACCTGTTCTGCTCCCCACTGTCTCTGGTGAATCCTTTCCCCCCACACACACATACCTCTGGCCTGTACCCCAGTTCTTGTATGCATAAATAAAAAAAAATCTTGGGGCCTCCCTGGTGGCGCAAGGGGTTAAGCACCGCACTATGAAACAATCCACAACCTCTGAAGCATGAGTTCGATCCCCAGCTGGCCAGGGAGCAACTCACACGGCGCAGCAGACCTCTCCTGATTCACCCGCTGCTCCCCTCAGCAGTGTACTTCGGTCAGTCTGCCTGTTCTGCTCCCCACTCTGTCTCTGGTGAATCCTCTCACTCCCTGCATCTCTGGCCTGTACCCAGCTCTTGTATGAATAAATAAATAAATCTTTTAAAATAAATAAAAATAAATCTTAAAAAATAAACTACACACCTGAATGTTATAAACCAACATTACCAATGTTACCTCTTTTAAAGAGCCAAAACAATGATGTGGAAGAGTATTTATTTTTAATTTAAATATTTTATTTTATATAATTCTTACATCTTTTTTCATCTTTGCACAATGTATGCATTTTCATTTTGGTTATATTCCCCATACAATTGCACCCCCCCCCCTTATTTTGACTCTAGTACTTCTTTCCCCACCCCTCCTTCCCTCTCCCCCCCACCCCCGTAGTGTGTCTCTGGTTTATAGTTGTTTGTTGATTTTCATTTTTTACTTTGTATTGATTAGTCTTTTTCCTGATCTCATATTTAGGTTTTCTAGATTCCTGCTATGAGTGAGACCATCTGGTATTTTCCTTTTTCTTTCTGGCTTATTTCACCGAGCATGATCCCTTCCAGCTCCATCCATGTTGCTGCAAACTGCATGTGTTTATCTTTTTTGATTGCTGAGTAATATTCCATGATGTATATGTACCACATCTTGATCCAGTCATCTATTTTTGGGCATTTGGGTTGATGTGGGAGAGTATTTAGCCTTTATAGCTCAAAACAATGGCGAGCATCCCCAACAGATCTATCAGAGACAAACAGAACCAGGCAAAGGCATCTCCTCAAAAAAGCCCGGCTATGAACACATATGAGGCCTTTATAACTTGTTTCTAAATGCCGAATGCTATTCTGTTATAGAGATCTTGCACAATTTAGCCAACCCACCAGCTACTGATGGCAGTGTATGTTCCCAATTTTGCTGGCTCACCTCACCCATTGGTGTGTATTGAGCTCTCTGGTGTGAGACATGGAGCAAGACCAGGTGCTGGGAATGCACTGTAAACAAAGCAGTTTTTGTTTTTGAAGGTTGTGTTTCAATGTGAGACAGACACTCAAGAAAATAAACACCCAGATAAATGTATAATTGCAGATTGTGATAAGGAACATGGAAGAAAAAGCACTCCAGCATGGAGTGCTCCAGTAAGGAGCTCCAGTATGGTGCAACGTTTGAAAACGAGCAGGATTATGATGACAATAACAATAATAATAAACATTGCAAGAGATGAAGCAAGCAGTTAAAGCTCTGTGCAAAGCAAAAAGCTGTTTAAGGAAGGAAATATAATCAGGGCACTAATTTGTCATTGCAGTGAGTAATATTTACATTGTTCCAATGATTTAACTAAATGTGAAGTATCAGTTTAGAGATCTTGGAAAGGAGTAGGGTCAGAGGAAATCAATAACTGTTTAAAATGGATACATCAAACACAGCAGCAATAGAGTGTTATTAGAGAAACTGAGTTAACTACCAGGAAAAAAAAGGGAAGTGAAAGTTGCCTCTAAGCAGAGGGCTAGATGTTGAAAAAGGACAAAGTGGAAACATTGCTTTTTATTCATTCATTTATTCATTCCACACACACTAACACGACCAGGCCTCGTCCTAGGCACCAAAGATACAGAAGAAAGCAAAACAGCCAAAAAACGGAGTTTACATTTAGGAAGGGGAGACCACAAATGAAATCCACCCTATGTTCGAGTGGCAAGTGCTACGAAAAAAAAAATGCAGGCGAGAAGGATGGACTGGGGAGGGCATTACAATTTTACATAGATGAACCAGAGGGCAGCTAAGTGATATTTAAGAAGAGAAATGGGGGGCTTCCCTGGTGGCGCAAGGGGTGAAGCACCACACTGTGAAGCAACCCTCAGCCTCTGCAGCATGAGTTCCATCACTGGTCGGCAAGGGAGAGGCCCACATGGCACGGCAGACCTCTCCTGTCTTGTCCGCTGCTCCCCTCAGCAGTGTATTTCAATTGTCTGCCTGTTCTGCTCCCCACTGTCTCTGGTGGATCCTCCCACCCCCAGCATCTCTGGCCTGTACCCCAGCTCTTGTATGCATAAATAAATCTTTAAAAAGAAGAAGAAGAAGGAGAAGAGAAAGGGGGGAAGCAAAAGCAGCCACAGCTGGGAGAAGAGCATATAAAGCAAAGAATAAACACAAAGCTGTAGAGGCAGGACAGGCCACTGAGCAAGTGTTCTATGATCCCGAAGGCCGGGTGAAGGAGGAGTCAGAGTCCTCAGTGGCTTTGGCAGGTTTTTTATTTAGATTACCAGGTACACAGCAGGCAGGGGTGCTGGGGGTGCCGGGAGGCTGGCAGGCCTCCCAGCCCCCAGCAGGTCTTCACTCTGGGCTCTTGGGCCTTCTCTCAGCTTCTGCTTCTCTTGCTTCTCTCTCGGCTTCTGCTGGCGTCCCCGCGACGCCGCCCTTAAAAAGCACAGTCTTAGCCCAGGTGAATCCCATCTACCTATGCCCACATGCTATTCCAGGTGCCCGCCATCAGGCATGCATTCAGGACCGCAAGGATCCACCATCTGTCCTGAGGGCGGGAGGGCAGAAAAGCCTGACATTTTTCCTTACCCTACAAACGCCCCTGTGGCAGGAGAGGTCCCATGGTTGGGAAATGAGACCTGTGCGGCTGGACTCTACAGTTAGCAGGGGGAGAGAGGTAGGAGGGGAGGCAGAGAGGTAGCTAGTGTTCAGGTCAGGGAGCACCTTGGGGGCCGCTGGTTGTACCTTCTGTGAGTAGTTGATCTTCTCCCCATGTGTTTCCCTAACTGGTTCACATTGTTAAAACCTGCTCTGGCGCTTGCAATCCCAACCGTAGGGCAGCTCTGCCCTCTGGTGGCCACCTGGTGCAGCGCCGTGGTGGCAAAGCTTTCATAATTCAATGCGCTCTCATCACCTTAATAGCCTGGATGCTATTCCAGCTTCCAATCTTTGGACTGTTTCATACCAAGCTCCGGCATTCAACCAGCATCGAGCACACCCTGCACATCCCAGGCCCTGGGCCCAGGCTGTGAGCAGAACAAGGAAAAGTCACTGTTTCTGTGCTGCTGTCCTGGCTATCACCACACTGCCTTTTTCACCCGATGTCTTCAGGTATATTGTAACTGGTGTTGCCACATACTCTTTGTAAGAACTACTGCTGATGCCAGCCCCTCAGGTGAAAGTCCTCAGCTGAGTAGCTTCTTCAAATCAGAACAAGGCAGGGAACAAGCGTTTAGTCCCTTTCTTTGCAAGAGTGAGGGGAAGCTGCGAGAGAGCCTCCACATGCCCCCACCGGGCTTGAACGGTCCTGGGCTGGAGGCGTGCTTTGACTCCACAACTCCCACCTGCCAGGCATCCTTCTAGGGGCTGAGGGGCAGCGGTGGGCAGAGCACTGTGCCCACTTGTGAGAAGGGGGCACGAGACACATCATCAAAAAATAACATCAATTTCATTGTTATACATGAAAGGGCAAAATAGCTGACACCCTCCCCCCCCCCCCCCCCCGGTCTGACTTAATCTGAGGGGTTCACTGCCCCAGGGAAACCTCCTTTAACCTCAGAACTCAGTAGCAATCAAACAGGGCCCAGCAGTGGGGGGCAGGGATGGCGCCCTGAGCCCAGAGGCAGGGGACAAGGAAGGGTAGGGGCAGGGCCAGGGGATTTTGTCCTCCAGGCAATAGGAACCCACTGCAGGGTTTGGGGTTTTGTTTAAATATTTATTTTTTTATGCATATAAGAACTGGGGTGTAGGCCAGAGTCGCGGGGGTGAGGATGCGCCAGAGACAGAGTGGGGAGCAGAACAGGTGGATTGCCTGAAATGCGCTGCTGAGGGGAGCAGCGGGTGAGACAGGAGAGGTCTGCTGTGCCATGTGGGTAGCTCCCTGGCTGGCAGTGGCTATGGATAGCTTCATAATGCTGAGACCTCACCCCGAGCCACCAGGGAGGCCACACTGTAGGGTTTTGAACAATGTTTTTGGGCAGGTCTGGCCTCTGAGAAAGGTGCCCTGTAACAAACATAACCACTTAGAAAACGTACTCAGAGAAGAGAGTCCATTTATAAAAGTAACAGAAAGATCCAACTATTCAGAGTGTCACTAATGGAGAAATAAGTAACCCACATCCTAAGAAAAGCTGTAAACTTTCCTGAGGGACAGAAGAGAGGATTTGAATTTGGAAAAACATATTTTTGTCTTGAGCAAGACAGTATTGTAAAAATGTGAAGTTTGCTTAAACTTACCAATATATTTGCCACAATTGTAATAAAACCTCCTGACCACAGGGGCCTCCCTGGTGGCGCAAGGGGTTAAGCACTGCACTATGAAGCAATCCGCAGCCTCTGCAGCACGAGTTCGATCCCCGGCCGGCCAGGGAGAAACCCACGCGGCGCAGCAGACCTCTCCTGACGCGCCCGCTGCTCCCCTCAGCAGTGTGCTTCGATCAGTCTGCCTGTTCTGTTCCCTGCTCTGTCTCTGGTGAATCCTCTCACCCCCCACACCTCTGGCCTGTACCCCAGCTCTTGTATGTATAAATAAATAAATCTTAAAAAAAAAAAAGATAAAAGTCCCTCATGGCAAAAACACATAGTCAAAAGGCAAAATGTCCAGTCATATGGGAGACATTGTGTTAATTTCCTTAACTACAAAGAACGCTTAGAACTCAATCAACCGAAGATCAAGAATGCAGTAGAAAGAACAGGCCAGAAGACACAGAGCAGAGGAGAGATCCGGGTGGGGGTGCACAGCTTGGCCTCTTACATTTTAAAATACAGATGAAAAGAAGTTACAGTTTTCCACCTGTCAGGTTGACAAAGGTATGGGCCAGTGGTGGGAAGGGGGAAGAGAAACAGACTGTGGAAAGCGGCACAGCCTGGATGAGAGATAACTGGGTGACAGAGATTGACACTTTAATTGCACGTCCCCATTAAGCCAGCAATTCCACTTCTAGGAATTGATTTCCCTGCAGCATTATTTATAAGAGCAGCAGGCTGGGAACAACAGGGCAGGATGCTGGCCTGTGAAGATGTGAAAAGATCCCCAGCCTACACTTGGAAGCAACAATGCAAGGTGTGGAGGTCTAAATTGTTGGGGTTTTAAGGTTACATAATATCCATATGTATAACTATACATTTATGTGCAATTACTGGCAGGCAGGAAAACACATGCTTTGAAAAGGGTTGGAAGGATGTAGAAGAAATCTGGAAGAAGGCCTGGAGGTTAGGGATGGGGAGGAGGGGTCCATCTTTGACTCTGCACTTTCTAGCCTCCTTTACTTGACTTTTCGCCAGGAGCCTGGATTTCTTTGGTACTGGTATCAGAATGCGTCGCTGCCACAGATGCGGCTTTAAGATTGCTGGGGCTGCTGCAGCGTGAATTGAACACAGGGGCTGCTGTGGCTGGTGCACAGAGGGCATCACACACATGACGGGGGGTGGGTGGTGGTGGCTGAAAAGACATGCGTGAATGCGGGATTTACTTAAAGGGCAACACTGACAGGAAGGAGGTGAGAATTGGGGGCTCCTGGAGTCGATCCTCAAACCCCCCTTTGTGTCCTACACACAAGTTCCATAAAGACAGACAACACACCATGTCTGTTTTGTTCGCTGCTGGGCATAAACCCCAGGGACCCCCGGAGGCAGGCCTAAGCGGGGACCCCAGCACTGGCTCTAGGTGCTTAGGACCTGGCAGTTGGACACTTGCCATGGGCTGCTGCAAAAACAGGCGCACAGCAGAGGAGGGCCTCGGGATGACAGTGGGGTGACAGCAGGGTTCTGTACCCACTACCACACACCCTCTCAGGGACAGGCCTCAGCTCCAGGTGGGGGCCTGCCCAGGAGGCACCTGCTGCACAAGTATTTGCATGGACAGCACCAACCCCAGATCCAGAAGTGCCCCATTCCCCACTCTTGCGTCACCTCCCTCCTCCATCTCCTCCATCGCTCACAGCCCCCTCATCAGGGGCCAGCGTGGTGCCATCTCCTGGCTGGGCAGATGTGGGGATCCAGGCAGGCTGCTCAGACTCCCTCCCTGCCTCCCTGAGTCCAGCTCCCACACCCTTTGCCCTGCCTTTGCCCTCACTGCTCACAGAAAGTCATCCTCTGGCCTTCCCTGCTGCTCAGCCCTACCCCAGCCCTCAGCACCTGCAGGCCCCAGACCTACTGAGCAGGAAGCCACAGATGTGTTCCAGAACCACCAGGGAGGTCAGGATGGCTTCCCAGAGGAGGTGACATCTGGGGTGGGCCTTGAAGCACGAAGGGGAACGTACTTCTGCCAGATAAGAAAGAGAGAAGGGTGTTCAGGCTGCAGGAGCTTCCCAGGGTGGGCCTGAGTGCCTGGGCGGGAGGACTGGAGGCAAAGCTCTAGAGAGTTAAAGCCGCACCCGCTGGGCCTGCAGGCGGGTGTTGGGATGCTCCCTCCCTCCACAACCCAGATGCCTCTCATAGGGGTTGCAGTTGCACCTGAGGGAGCTCACCTCTGCCCGGTGCCCTGCAAACCCCAGGGCGTAGGTGCGCAGCGTCTGCTGACCTGAAGAGAGAGCCGTCTGCACCTGAGGTGATCACACAGCCATTCACAGAGGTCAGAACTCAGGGGACTGGCTGTTGAGCATGGCGCCTGCGGCTGCCTGTGAGGCCGAGGAGGAGTGAAAGTCTGCGGGTCGCCCAGCATCTGAGCTCGCAGTTTCGCATCACGCATCTCCTGCAGCCCCGCCCAGCCCCTCCCGCGCAGGGGCCTGTAGCTCACCAGACCCATCCTGGGGGCGGGTTAGGGGCCGTGGGCCCGTCACGGTCGGGAAAATGCAACATGGGGGCCCCTGCCGGTGCGAGGGGCCGCTGCCGCCTGCCCTGGGACAGCCCCCCAGCAGCTCCCACGTACCTTTTTGTTAGATGTCGGGGTTCTGAGTCAGCTACCTCCCAGAGGAGGCTTTCAACTGCAAAGCGGGTGACTAGATTGAAATAAAACCACCGGGCAGAACACGGGGGATAAATTTATACTCAATAGAACATGCTAAAGAGGATCTACTCCGGCTAATAATTTATCCGCTGCTTGTTTGAAATTCAGGTTTAACTGGCCAGTCCTGAATTTGCCGACCTTAACTGCAAAAAAAAAAAGAGAAAAGGTTAAGTATAATTTAAAAATTAAATGATTCAATGAAAACAAGACAATAAAATACTTAGAATAAAAATGTGCAACGCATAACCTTTTAAGTATACAGTAGAACTGAAGTTCAGAATAAAAGAAAAGAAACCAGAGGGGGAGGCCGGGCCTTGCACCCCGCAGGCCCACAAGTTGCAGAGGCGTCGCCAGCGGGCCCTGCCGCCCCGCCCCGCCGGCCTCAGGCCTCCCCCGCGGCCCCAGCACAGGGAAACCCAGCAGCGCAGAAAGCTCTGGAAGAGCTGCCCGCTGGCTGGCCTGGCTGCGCCTCCCGAGGTGGGGCCCTGTCACCCAGAGCCCTCCCCAGGGCGCCCGAGGGACGGGCCGCCCCGGTTGCTCAAGCGCCTTTTAACATAGTCCAGTGTGTTCTGGAATCGGCTTCCTCCCCTCTGAAAGGAGCGCCCCAAGACTGAGCCAACGCTGCTTTGTTTTCAGGAAAGTCCCGCGCCCCGCCTCGCCTCTCTAAGGCCGCTCCACCCTGGGAGAAGGTGTGGGCGCAGCCCCGGAGGCCCCGCGAGGCCGACCCCTGGGGCTCCTCCAGCTGCGCCCGCCCTTGCCTCGGCCTTCTGGGCTTCCTGGCCGGGTGACACTGTGGAGTAGAAGCCCCTGGAGGTTCCCTTGTTTTTTTTTTTTTTTTTTTCTCCTACAAATCTGAATGCCCAGGGCTCCCTGGTGGCGCAGGGGTTAAAGTCTAGGTGCTATCAAGCTACCCCCAGCCACTGGGGCAGGAGTGTGAGTTTGGTCAGGCCTGGGAGCTGACCCACGTGGCTGGGGAGACCCCGCACCTCTGGCCTACACCCCAGTTCCTGTATGCATAAATAAATCTTTAAAAAAAATCTGAATGCCCAATTTTCACTCACCTGGGAAAAAGCCAATCCTTACCTTAGAAAAGGCAATAAAAAAGATATATTAATGACACATGATATAGCTGTAAAACTGCAAATCCTTAGGCCCAGCAGCCCTCCCCACCCTCCATTGATCCTAATGAAATATAGCTGAACAATGAAAGTGCTGTGTCCCTGTGTTCACAAGGCCGTCCTGACAGCAGCCAGAGCCCAGCAAAGGAGAACCTGGTACAGGATTTCCCACCTCACGCTTGGCATGCGAAGAGCCCTTAGGCCTCTAGTGCCCAGACTGGGAGATGTTCACAATGCTATTTCAATGAAAAATAGCTTAGGGGCTCCCTGGTGGCATAAGGGATTGAGCACAGCACTGTGAAGCTATCCCAAGCCTCTGCAGCACAAGTTCGATCCCTGGCCGGCCAGGGAGCTACCCACATGGCGCAGCAGACCTCTCCTGTCTCGCCCACTGCTCCCCTCAGCAGTGTATTTCAGTAAATCTGCCTGTTCTGCTCCCCCCTCTCTCTCTGGTGAATCTTCTTACTCCCGCCACCTCTGGCCTGTACCCCAGTTCTTGTATGCACAAATAAATAAATCTTTTAAAAAGAAAAGAAAAATAATTAACATGAAATGGTATGTGTGCATGGCTCCTTGAGAAAGTGTTTTTATTTGGCCTACAGATTGGCCTGCAGTTGTAGGAAATAAAGCACCTGTAGTTTCCCTCAATGGTTTCATTTTGCAAAACCAGTTTTATTAAACTCATGAGTGTGTTTCTATATAATTTTATCAGAATTGCTCTTTAAAGAACATGTGCATATATAGAAATGTTTTAAAGTGGTGGGATTTGAGAGATTTTTTTTTTTGAAGATTTATTTATTTATGCATATAACAACCAGGGTAGAGGCCAGAGGTATGGGGGGTGAGAGGATTCACCAGAGACAAAGTGGGGAACAGAACAGGCAGACTGACCAAAGTACACTGCTGAGGGGAGCAGCGGGCGAGTCAGGAGAGGTCTGCTGCGCCATGTGGGTCACCTCCCTGGCCAGGGATGGAACTCATGCTGCAGAGGCTGAGGATAGCTTCATAATGCTGTGCTTAACCCCTAGCGCCACCAGGGAGGCCCTGAGAGATTTTCTTTTAAATGTTTCTCTTTAGGGCCTCCCCTGGTGGCGCAGCCATTGAGTGCTGGGTTGAGAGGCTGCCTGCAGCCTCTGCAGCACCAGTTCAATCCCTGGCCACTGGCGAGGGTCCCACCAAAAAACAAAAAAACAAAAGTTTCCTTTTGTGTTGCTATATTGTCTTACCAATCAAAAGAGGAGGAAGGTTAGACAAGAGAAAGCAGGTGAAGACAGCAGGGAGGCCCAGGGGGCAGGAGGTTGAGGTGCCCACCTAGCTGCCAGCCTTGGGCAAATCAAGGTTCATCTCCTGAGCTGCAGTTCTCAGGGGTCAAGTGGGGCTCACTCCTCCTGCCCTACCTAACAGGGTCACCATGAAGTTGTGTTTTGGTCCCTCCAGGCCCTGAACAGTCTGTTCACCAGCCCCCTCAGAATACGAGCCCCTTTGGGAATCTCTGTGTCTCCCACGGCCTTCTTACCACTCAGCCCAGCCGCCACCAAAAAGGGACTGCTCTCCCTCTCCCATCTCTGCCAGGCGGGAGGCGTGACCAGGGCTTTCCCAAACGTTTCCAGCTGCAAAAGGCCTAAGTCTGGAATTGAACTTCAGGCTCAAAAACGAGTCTCATCTGGCAGTGGGAGGAGAACGGGATCTGTGAGGAAAGCGGCAAATAAACAGCACCCGCTGGGCCTCCCTCTACTGGTCCTGAGAAAGTCTGACTTGGGCTTTCTCTCCAGTGAGGCCCACCAAGGTCAGGGGCAGGGAGACGGCCTGGGCTCCTTCCCAGGTGTACCCTTTCAGATCTGCCCCGTGCCCCTGGTGCAAAAGTCCTCCTACCCTCTCCTCTCCAGCAAGGAGAAAATCTAGGGGCTGTTTCTGAAGGTGTTTCAACGCAAGGTGCTTTGTGTTTTAACTCTAGCTCGTGAAATGCCTGGTGGAGACATTCCCTAGAAGCACCCCTGACCTTCACCCTGGTTAGACTTGCTGTCCTGTGAGTCCGTGGTACCCCTCATTTTCTCCTCCTGATCCTTTGAGGCAGGGAATGGCAAACCTTTTCTACAAAGGGCCAGATGGTAAATACATCAACTTTTCATACAGTCTCTGTCATAGCCACAAAGAAAAAACCAAGTCAGAATGGGTGATCCCATTCATTACATTTTATTTATGAATACTTGTTATGGGTTGTACTGTAGCCCCTCAAAAGATGGGCTGAGGGCCTCCCCGGTGGTGCAGGAGTTAAAGACACATTGCTATCAAGCTATCCCAGCTACTGCAGCATGAGTTCAATCCCTGGCCAGCCAGGGAGCAACCCACATGGCGCAGCAGACCTCTCCTGTCTCACCCGCTGCTCCCCTCAGCAGTGTATTCCAGTCAGTCTGCCTCTTCTGCTCCCCACTTTCTCTGGTGAATCCTCTCACCACCCCCTCACCTCTGGCCTACTCCCCAGTTCTTGTATGTATGAATAAAAATAAAATCTTTAAAAAAAATTTTTTTAAAAGGGCTGAAACCCTAACCCCCAGTACCAGTGACTATGACCTTATTTAGAAATATGGTCTTTGCAGATACCAAGTTACGATGAGGTTATTCATGTGGGCCCAGATCCACATGCCCAGTGCCCTCATTGGAGGGGGATTGGACATAGCCACACAAAGGCCATTTGAAGACTGGAGGGAAAACAGCTGAGTGAAGATGAGCAGAGAGTAGTGATGGGGCCACAAGCCAAAGAAACAGGAATACACACCCACCCCCCCACCCACCCACCCACACACACACACATACACACATGCATTGGAAGGGGCAGGGAAGTAGGATCCTCTCTAGAGGCTTCAAAGGGAACAGAGAGCTGCCACCGTCTTGATCTTGGCCTTCCAGCCTCCAGAACTGTGAGGCAATATACTTCCATTGCTCTGAGTCACCCAGTGAGTGGCAGCTTCATACAGCAGCTGTAGAAAAGTAATACAACACTGAAGATGGAATTTTACATCATGTTCACTGTATCTTCTATCTTCCCCAGGCTTGCCTCTTCAATGCCAGACGGCCTCTGGACCAGCATGGACACCAGCGGGAGATTGAGTGAGGAGCCAAGGCTGGTGCCTGGATTTGGAGCTTGGGACACAGCCTTTTCGAGTGGCCGTTGGGGGTAGAGGTATGGGAGAGAAACCCAGGAGCAAGAAGCCTTCCGCAGCTGGGCTCCTGAAATGCCTGATGGCCTAGTCTATGTGCCCCTCTACGTAAGCAGCTTAGGTAGCCTGCTGGACCCTGCAGTCAAACCAGCTGCCATGGGACAGGACAGACCCAGCCCTAGACAGGTTCTCAAAGATTGTCTCCATCCAAGGAGAGACCTTCTCTTTCCATCAGCCTTCCAAAGCTGGGCTTGTCCACAGGCTTCAGCACCCCTTCTGCTGGGGCTTCCCATGGCCTGAGAGGCCCTTCCAGTCATGCCAATGGTGAGGCCTGGCTGAGTCCAGTGGGGTTCTTCTCAAGGTCAGGCTGGCTCCTCACCCCAGTGGTGCTGGTCCAACAGCACCCTGACATGGACAGAGGTCCACCACCCAGTCCCATAAAGAGGGGGTTAGGTGTCCTGACAGTGAAGCATGGCAGGTCCCAGCCTCATCTACAGAAAGCCTCAGCTCACAGGCAACACAATCCTTTTTATAAACAAACACACACACATTCATTCACATACATTTGAAAGTGTCTCGAGAGTTAGAATCTGTGTACATATATTTATACACACATATGTACATGGAATAGAATATATACTATATATAAATAAAACTATACACATAAATATACTAAAATGTCAACAGCGGTGTTTCCAAAATAATTTTTTAAAAAGATTTATTTATGCATAGAAGAACTGGGGTACAGGCCAGAGGTGCGGGGGGGGGGTGAAAGAATTCACCAGAGTGGGGAACAGGACAGGGAGATCAACTGAAATATACTGCTGAGGGGAGCAGCAGGTGAGTCAGGAGAGGTCAGCTGCACCATGTTGGGTAGCTCCCTGGCCAGGGATCCAACTTGTGCTTCAGTGGCTATGGATAGCTTCGTAGGCTGCATCTTAACCCCTTGCGCCACCAAGGAGGCCCTCAAAAATAAATTTTTTAAATATAACTTAATTAAGGTAGAACGGACACAGAATAAACTGCACCTATTTTCAGATAGTTTAATGAGTTTTGACAAAAATATACACCTATGTCACTGCCAGTTGGTGTGACACTGTTGTGCCTTTAATTTGTAATATTTTTAATTGAGTGGCCTGGTGTGACTTCAGTAACTGGAGAGAGAGAGAGAGAGAACCTGTTTGTGGTGTTGCACTCAGCATCCAGCAGAGGTCCAGCCCCTTAGACAGAGTGGACAGGGGACTTCATAACCACCAACCCTCAGGGTCCTGTTAAGACAGAACATTGACCCATTTTGTTGGAAATAAACCACAGCTCATAGAGGTCACTCTGTGACTCAGAGGTCACACTGCCTGCAAGTGCATACCAAACCTTTGAGGAGGGAGCTGGGGGGCACCACAGGGACCCGAGGGAACCAGCTCAAGACCTGTGAAAGGCAGTGGGAGGGCAGGTCACTCAGGTAGTGTGCAGGAAAGTTTTGAAATTCTGCTGTTGCCACTATGCACCTGCTGCCACAGGGCAGGGGTAGAGGAGGAAGATATCCCATTTGTCAAATGGGATAATAACACCTAGCACAGAGGTCCTAAAGGTAGAATTAGTCAATACAGAGTGATTTCTGGTACCTACTGGATGCTCCATTCCTGGTTAGTTATAACCATCATAATTACATATGCTTGTGTTCCAGAGCTGATCTGGGCCCTAGGGATACCGCAGCAACAGGAAAAGCCTTTGTTCTTTGAATCTTTCATTTTAATGAGGAAAACAAACAAAAAAAGGCAAGTAAAATAATGAATAAGAATGTCAGAGGTTGGGCCTCCCCTGGAGGGACAGTGGTTGAGCGCTGGGCTGCGAAGCACCGGTTCAATACTGGGCCACAGGTGAGGGTCCCGCATGGCGCGCAGACCTCTCCTGCCGCCCGCTGCTCCCCTCAGCAGTGTACTTCGGTCCTTCTGCCTGCTCTGCTCCCCGCTCTGGCTCTGGTGAATCCTCTCACCCTCCTGCACTTCTGACTGTACCCAGTGCTTGTATAAATAAATAAATCTTTTTTTTTTTTTTAAAAAAAGAAGAATGTCAGAGGTTGATAGCTATGAAGATGATATAATAGAAGAGTGGACACAAGGCAACTTGAGACAGTCAGGGAGTGTTTCTCTGAACTGAGACCTGAATGATGGGAAACAGGCAGAGCAGGGAAGTGATGAGTAAACTTTCCACGGGCACAACATGTGCAAAGGCCCCGTGGCAGGGAAGAGCGTGCAGGGGAGAGAAGGCCAGCGCGGCTGGAGTGCTGTCAGTGTAGGGTGGAGTTTCACGGGCCAAAGGAAAGTGTTTACTATTGTTGTAACAGCTACAACAATGGATTTCTACGAAGGTTTTGGATTTTAATGAGATTACCGTGTGTACTGAATGGGCTGGAAGGCACAGGAACAGAAGCAGAGAGCTGTGGTGGCGGCTTGCTGGGGACAGAACCCAGCGAGGGGATGGATGACGGGGATTTGTGCTAAAGCTGGAGAAGGAAGATGGTGAAAAATGGCCGAATGGAGGTTATATTTAGAGATTTATACTGTCAGAACAAGCTGGTGAACTGGAGGTGGGCTGTGACAGTAAGAGGGGAATCAAGGATGTGAGTCCCTGGGTTTTGACACCAATTAAGCACCCGTTACTAAGGTAAGAAGACAAGAAGCAAGTTGGGAGGAGACCAAGAGCTCTGTCTGTGACAGGTAGCATGTGAGGTGTCTGTTTAACACCAAGAAGAGCGAGAGGCAGATATATGAACCTGGGTCTCCAGGGTGGGAACAATGTGAGGGCCCTGGGGCCCCCAAATTCAGAGGAACAGGAAGAAAGGACCCAGTGGGTGGGAAGAGGGAATACGTCAGGAGCCCAGGGAAGCAGGGGTGTTGGGAGGAGCGCCGCCTGCTCCTGAGAGGCCAATGTGGGGTGGAGGGGACCCAGAAGCAGAAACTATAGAGCAGAGAAACAGCATCTAGAGAGGACCAAGGGGCACTGTGTGTGTGAGATGGGTGGGTGGCAGTGTGAAATGGGTGCTGCCAGACAGAGGGAGCCACATCCCAGCAGGAGGGAGGGTGGGATTCAGGGCCAGGGGTGCTCAGGTGATCAAATAGTTCATTTCTTTGTCACCTGACCCGAGTCGGGCCTAGCAAGGGGTGGATATGCAGAGAGGTGGGGTGTTTTCTCTCTCCTGGGCCTCGAGAGCTCCCCTCTCCTCTGGTGGAGGACGGCATCCTGACCCACCATGAAGCTTCTCCAGAGGCTCTGAGTTGCCTCCCTTACCTGAGTACAAGGATTTGGGCCAAAGCCTTGCTCTAAGTGGCCTGTGTCTCTGCTGGTTCAGCTCCTCACCCCACTGGCCCTACTGCTAGGCCTGGCAGGGGCCACCAGAAGCCACCTGCTTGACAGAAGCCAGAAGCCAGGTTTCTGAGAAGGGGAGACTCAAGATGGCCTGACTTCTCTGCCCAAGGTCACAGAGGATCCGATCCATGGGTTGCAAGTGCAGTGGCCTTTCTTCTGACACAGTTCAAGGTTGAAAATGAGGGGTTGGCTGACTGCTCTCTGGGATTTGAATGTAACTTTGAAAATTGTTTTAGTTGTTTGCCCCTCAGAGGCCTCGCCTACACCCCAGGCACTATCCTCAAACCCAGCTTCACCCCCTTGTAGGATTCAAGCTTAGAGGAGAAAAAGGTGCTACTGAGTGTACTGGAGCAAAGAAGAAAGGGCTCTTCGGGGGTGACACCAGGAGGCTGTGCCAGGGTATGATTTCCTCGAGTCCCCCATTCCCCTCACTGCAGTCAGTCCCCTAACACCCACAGCCCCCAGGAGATCCACTCAGCACCCAGGCCTGCCACCTGCAGGCCTGGGCCAGCTCAGGGGATCGCAGTCATGTCACATCACCTTGTCTTCCACCAGACATGACCCTTCGGTCCCCTGATCCCTCTACCTTATTTCAATCCAGGAAGTTCACAGAATGGTTTTTTTTAAAGATTTATTTGTGCATACAAGAACTGGGGTACAGGCCAGAGGTGGAAGGGGGTGAGAGGATTCACCAGAGACAGAGTGGGGAGCAGAACAGGCAGATTGACTGAAATACACTGCTGAGGGGAGCAGCAGGCGAGACAGGAGAGTCTGCTGTGCCATGTGAGTCACCTTGGCCTCGAATTCGTGTGGCAGTGGCTGGCGATAGCTTGATAGCGCTGTGTCTTTAACTCCTACGCCACCACAGCATGATTTTTAAGGAATGAAATTATCCCAGCAATTCCTTCCCATTAGCTCTGACCAAACCTCCCACCACGTATGACCCAGGGCGCTCAGTGGCTTTCAGAACCAGCGGGCACTGATGTCACTTCCTATTTCTCCTTGGCCTGAGAACTAGAGCCTCAAAGATCCTGTCTGAATTACAATCCACACCAGGCTACTTCTGGATGGGCACACCCATGGGCTAATTTTCAATTTTCAAACTATAGTGACCAAATAGAGGTGCTGCCACTGCTTGCTTCTTGCTACAGATGTCTAGCCTCTCAAAAAAAAAAAATAATATTAATAGGGCCTCCCCAGTGGCACAGTGAGTTGAGCACAGCGCTGTGAAGCTGTCCGCAGCCTCTGCAGTGCAGGTTTGATTCCCGGCCAGCCAAGGAGATACCCACATGGCGCGGCAGACCTCTCCTGTCGTGCCTGCTGCTCCCCTCAGCAATGTATTTCAGTCGTCTGCCTGTTCTGCTCCCTGCTTTGTCTCTGGTGAATCCTCTCACCCTCCCAAGCTTCTGGCCTACACCCCAGCTCTTGCATAAAAATAAATTTTTGGGCCTCCCCGATGGCACAGCAGGTTGTGCGCCACCATAAAATAAAACATTAATTCATTTTATTCTTAAAAGCATAGAAGTCCTGGGCCTCCCTGGTGGTGCAAGGGGTTAAGATGCAACCTTTGAAACTATCCACAGCTACTAAAACACGAGTTCAATCCCCGGCCAGGGAGCTACCCACATGGTGCAGCAGACCTCTCCTGTCTCGCCTGCTGCTTCCCTCAGCAGTGTATTTTATCAGTCTGCCTGTTCTGCTCCCCGCTCTGTTTCTGGTGAATTCTCTCACCCTCCCACACCCCTAACTGTACCCCAGTTCTTGTATAAATAAATCTTTAAAAATAAATAAATCTTTAAAAAATAATAATAAAAGTCTTAAGTCTTCACTTCTCCACTGGGGTTAACACACTTTCAAATCGATCAAACTAGGGCCAATGTTTGTTTCTCTCTGAACTGACAGCCTCCGTGCTAAGCTGGACTGTTGCTGACCCACTTGAGGGAGTCAGACAACCCAGCTTGCTCTTCTGCTTTATCCCCAGAAGCTACATTTCTGGGAATCTGTCTGAAGGAAAAAAATACAAAATGGAGGTTGGGAAGGAGGAATCGACACAGAAAGGTATTTATTGCAAATCTACTTATAGCAAAAATAAAACACATATATAAACACCAGCATCCAACAAGATAGTGCCACGCAACTTTTTTAAAAAATGCATACTACATCAATACTGAGAAATACTGAGAAAAAAACAGGCCAGAAGTTGAATGTACGTTGACAATTTGGTAAAGAAAAAAGGTTCCATGAAAGAGACCTCCTTTTTCTCGAAGCTGCCAGCAACGTGGTGTGGTCCTGACACTCCCCTAAAGCCTAGCATTGGAAAGAAACCTTGAAAAACCTTCCTCGGGGGAAGCAGCGGTAGGCAGACCTGCCGGGCACTGAGGAGACCACGTCCCAGCTGGGGAGGCCAGGCCTGAGGGCTGTGGTGTGGGGGCAGCTTCCCAGCAGCTCTGTGCTGGGATTCCTCACAGATGGGGGGAGACAGGGAGGGGAAACTGAGAATGAAGGGGTCACTATGTGACACGGCTCCCCAAAGCCCAAGGCACCAGACCAGACCTGGGGGCTGCCAAATGGCTGTCTGGCACTTTTTCAGGGACCAGGGACGGCCCCCTGTCCTGTTAGTCGGTGGTGACAAAGGACATTCTTTAAGCTGCTGCCTGCCTTCTGGAACTACCCAGGCCCTGTCAGTGTTTGCAAACATCTCTCAATTCTCTTTTGTTAGGGCAAACACCTCAGTTCGCTCTAGAGTATACCCTGCACTGCCCACAGCCTCTCACCCTGGCTGCTCCCCCGGAAACGCTCTGGGCTGGAGAAACCCCCCCGAGTGGGGAAGAGCCCCATAACCGAAGTCCTGCAGTTGTGTGAGCCACACACTGGCACACATCATTGTCCCCTCCCGGGTCCAGTCTGAACTCCTATGGCCCAATCGGGCAGAACTGACTTGTCCAGCACCCCTGTGTCACTACAACTTATTTTAGAGTTTCAGGTCCATGGGAGGCATTTTTCCCACCCAGGTGACAATCCCTACTTAAGCTCCTGCAGGTGATGTTTTCAAAGGCAGAATCGCGTTGTCTGGACCCAGGCTAGCCCCACTTGGGTCCTCGACCCCCTGGAGAAGGCCATGAGCAGTCATGTCAGGGGAAAGGAGACGCAAGACAAAAGGACATTATTACGGTGCTTTTTCCGTTTTTCTTTTTGCACAAAAACAGTCCATTTATTCAAGTGTTCTCCAGCACAAGTACATTAGAAAGGAGCTTTATTATATTCTTCTGGGCACAAAAAAAATGTGATGAAGGCGGAATTGACAGACTTTCTACATCTGCTGCACGCATTGACCTCTTTAATTATTTCATAAACAGCTATGTCACGAGCATCACTTACACAGAGATACAACAGGACCCCAGGGGAACGGCGAGGGGGACCCGCTGGGGGCCCCCCCCACCGCACACGCGCCCCGCCCTGGATGTCCCAGAACCAGACTGTGAAATGTACATTATTATTGTCAATAAATAGAGAAGCAACCCTAAAAAAAATACAGTGGTGAAAGGATGCTGGAACCAGGAAAAACAAAAACAAAAACAAAAAAAAAAGAAAGGAAAAAAGAGGAACGGAAGAGAAAGGTTTCCGGGGCCGGGAAGGGAAGGGTCGGGGTAAGTCCTGCATTTAGCTGCGTGGAATGTGGAGTAAAAGTGCTCTGCCGCCGGGGTCAAAGCGAAATCGTCTGTAACAGTAAAAGTTATTACCAAATCAGCTACGGAGTTTACTCTTCAGTATGAATACATGATTTCCCACAAATAAGTAAGCACCCGCTACTTCAATGCCTCAGCTAAAACACGTGAAATCGCTCATTTAGTTTTCAAGTACAAAGTTAAAATGCCTTTTTAATAATAATATATCAGAGTAAAATAATAGTCTCTTTTAAACTCCACTACAAGAAAACAAAACAAACAGTCATTGTCCAGACAGCAGACTTAATTTAACAATATATATTTTTAATAAAATGTTTTTAGCACCTTGTTGAGTCACCTCCTCCCTCTGCGTATTCTAAGGAATTTCGGCATTTTTGTTGTCTGTTGAATTCTAGGGCTGGGCCACCCAATTGTCCGGAAGTGAAATGGGACTAAGGTGAAGCTCTGATTCCCTGCTCATCGCCTCGGGGCAGGGCTGGGCACTAGACAAGGCTGGAGCAAGCCACCCTGGCTCCCTCCCCGGGCCCCTCCAGTGGAGCCGTGGGGGGGGGGGGGCATTCCAACAGGGGTCTGTGGGCCTCAGCTGGGGTGAGTCAGCTGTCTCTACTTGAAAGGGACTTTCCAACCTTGTCCTCACTGCTTCGAACCTGCTCCCCCAGATTCCACTCCCCCAGATTCTACTGCCACAAGCAAGAGGCCACCAACCCAAGGCTCGCCCTACCAGGTCTCACACATGCAGCTACAGGGGTCTCGCTTCCCAAAGGCCCCCAACCATCCTTTACCAAAATATAGAGTTGAGAGCTTCTGGCAGAACAGTGGGATCCATTCTCTACGCTGGTCTGTTCTGTTTCCTCCCAGATTCCCCAACACTGTAGTTAATCAATGCCTCAGCAGGCAATGGCAGAGAGGGGCTGGTTCTAGCTCCGGGCCAGCCCCCCTCCCAACACCGCTTCCATTCTGGGGTTCGGGAAAGGCTTCAGCTGCTTCCTGCTGAAGCAACTGATCATCAGCGCTGGAGCAACCAGACTAGACAAGGCCCGGTAACAAATCCAGATTCCTCTCCTCCTGGATCAAAATGGGTGCCTGGCTAGGAACGCGGTTCTCACCAGAATCTTGGCTCTGCGGTCCCGTCAGAAGAAAACTGCCAGCCCCCTTCCGGCCACTGTGCCAGGCAGGCCCGGGACCCTAAGCCACAGCCCAAGGGGCTCCTACGAGCTTCCTAAAAATGCTGTGCCACAGCAAGTCTGCACCAAGCAGGATAATGGCAGGAATTCAAAAACGCCCCCAAATCCACAGTCTGTTCTGACATAACTGGAGAGACTCCTGCCTGCAGCTGTCCCGGGGAGCATTTCCCAGATGGCGCCACTGAATCATTCCTCCCTTGGCTCCTGCAACAGGCCTCCCTGTGCTGGAGATGGTAGGTATTCCCAGCGAGGCTTCCCCAGATAGCCAGGAAGCAAGGGGAGCCCATTCTTTCTCGAGCCTTCCTATCGGGACTGCCTGTTCCAGGCAGCAAAACTCACATCAGTCAACCACTCCAGGCCCGTCACAAGCGAAGACGTCCGAGACGCTCTGTGGGCAAATCGCTTTCTAGAATCACATGCAATAGCAAGAAGGTTCTAGGATTGAGAGAAAAACAGCGATACCCCTCCATCTCCACCTGCACCTGCTGCTCTCCAGCTGACTGTTCTGTAGTCGCTCCCAAGGGGGAAGGGTCAGCACCGGCCAGCTCGAGGCCCTCAGCCGCCTGCTGGAGACCAGCTTCTTCCTCACAGGAGACCAGGGCTCCATGACCTTGCACCAGCTTCCCTCCGCCCCCCTCGGACCACAGCCACCCTCACTTTGGCAACATGTTCGCTTGACACCTGCAGTCAGCGAGGCATCATCCTGACCTCTAGCTCCAGGGTAAACAGGCCTGCTCTTTAGAAAATCCCACGGGAAACATAATCCAGAATTTTCCCTGGGCCCTCCTTGGCTTCTCCCACTCCACTGCCTCTACCCCAGTCCTATATCAAGTGCAGCAATCCCTGCGTTACCCGCCCAGGACCCTGCCTCAGCCTGTTGGAGCACAGTGCCCCTTTAGGTGACCTGACCTCTCCCCAGTAACCACGGGTTAGACGAGGAAAAACCAGTGATGAACTCTCACCCCAGGAGGGGGGCGCCTGGCCGCCTGGGGCCTAGTCTGGTTGTCTGACCAGGGGACTTACGCTCATGTCAGCCATAGCAAGGCGGCTTCCTCTGAGCATCTGGAAGCCCATGCTAATTCCTCGGGCTTGCCACTTCCTAGGCCACCAAGTTCCTCCCCCATGCCAACTCCCTGGGTGGAGCCCGCCCCGGGAAAGGCAAACTCCTTCACATGAGTAGTGGACAGAGGCACAGGGGAACCAGAAGAGCTGGTGTCTTTTTGCAGAGGGTGGCCCAGAAGAGACTGTCCCGACACCGAGGCTGGGAAGACCTTGGCGCTGGCCGGTGGGGAGGGAGCACCTTGGACTGCCTGAGGCAGCCCTCCTCCCCCCAGCCCTCCTGAAGTGGTGCTGGTGGACTCCAGGCCAGGAAGATGGAGCCTGGCAGGAGCGAGGTTGGGACGGGGCGAGCACCACGGTTAGGAACGGGACTCCCACGAGGGAGAGGCAGCGGTTTTCCACTCCCAGCTGCTCCAGCCCCGTGGATGTCCTGACCAACACCTGCCACCTTGACACGGTGCTGGCGGGAAGCAACTGGGCATGAGCTTAACCAATCTGACAAGGGAGTAGACCGGGTCCGGGACTAAGCACCCAAAAACAGGAGTGGGAGACGGAGGCTACCCGCTGTGAGCTTTCTCCAGAGCTATGAGCAGGGAATCAGAGCCTTGGTTTAGCAGTGTCCAATTGTTAATTTGTTTCATTCCAAAGATTGAGGTTCACCGTCCCATTTTTTTTTTTTTCCCCCAATGAAAGCCCCTGGCCAAGACAGACTTGGATGCCAATTTTATTTTGGTTGGGGAGAATAGGTAGGGGGAGTTGAGGGCTGACTTGACTGGTGCCTCGAGTTGCAGGTCAGTATCACAGGTTGCTAACAGAAGAGTCTTGACATCACCAGGGGCAAAAGAGATAGAATGCTACCTGCTAGAGGAGAGCACCTGCGAAAATAAAACCTCCTCCTTTCCCTGCCTTCAGCACCTAGCAACTTCTGGGATTGACAGTCTACCTGCAATCAGGGCAACAGAGGTAAATAGCTGCAGGGCCGACTCCACAAAGTCCTGAATCCTGGGGAGAACAGCGCTGGGAGCTCCCTGGCTCTGTGTGTGTGTGTGTGTGTGTGCATTCGTTATGCATCCATATAGAAATAGGTTCCTGTGTGTGTGTGTGGGATTGATTAGTGTGGGGCTTATGTCTGCAGTGGGGTCCGAGGCTCAGCATTCTGAGCCCCCGCGCCCCGCTCCCCCACCACATAATATTTCTTATACATGACCCTATCTATGTATTTATAGAGCGCCTATCACCATAGGCCCTATCTTTCTAGGGATGCGAACTTGAGACCGTGTGCTTAACAGCACACCTCCCAGCTCTGCCAGTCCCAGGAGGTGCCATTCCCCCCTCCCATTATAAAATATATATCTCTATATGCCACATATCTACACCCCATCTATTCAGTTAAGCATCTGCCCATTGGGCCTTCACCCTGGAGCCACCTCTGCCGTCCCTGCCTACCGCCACCACCAGGCCGCCCCCTCGGTAGGAAGAGGAACGAGAGCCGTGCCGGGCTCCAGGTGCCGCTGACTCAAGTCAGAGCACAGCTATCATCAGACCAAGTACTAGAAAAGCAACACACACCACTCCAATCACACACGCGCGGAGAGAGGCGCCCGGCCCTCCCTCCAGCCCTGACACACGCGACTCGAGAGGAGGGGAAGTAGAAGAGAAGGACGCCGGAGGGCCGCCCAGCTGCCGCGGCGCCCAGCGGCCCACCTGGCCCGAGGGGGGAGCCAGGGCACCAGGGCCACCAACCAGAAGCACCCTGCTCCCCGCACCTTGGTTTGAAACCTAAAGGGAGGGGTGTTGGGTTTTTGTTTTCTTAAAGAAAAATCTGAAAACATAATTATAACCAGAACCATAAGAATAATGATAACAAAAGGTGTCGTCAGCCTCCCAGTATAAAACTGCAGCCTTTGGAGATGACCAAAAACATCGCATTCCAGGGGCCGCAGCCGCCTTGTGCGCAGAGGGTGGGTGGTGGGGCCTCATAAAAGAACACACAAAAGGCGACTTAGACAGGAAAGCACCAGTACGTTTTGTATGTTTTTTTATTTGCTCCAGGTGGGGTTTGAACTGTCACTTCCCCGCACGCTGGATTATTTCTGATCCCACACAAGGAGCCCACCAATCGGCTAATGTGAGAAATCGGGACTGAAGACCCCTTATCCTGCCATCTCGCCGAGAGGGGTCTCCTTTTAGAAAAAAAAAATCAAAAGGTTATTGCGTGAACCTGGATGAAATGCCACTCTCAGCTTTCCACGGTCCCCACCACCTCATTGTACCCCCCTTTTTTTTTTGGCAGGGAGAAACGGGAGAGCGCCGTCCCCAAGTGCTTCTCCTTCACCTTGTTCAAAAAGCAAGGGGAAAAAGAGCCCCCCAGGATACCGACTTGTCTTCACGCTGTCTCCCTTTCTCCATCCTCGGTTAACACCCTTTGCACATAAGGCAACATGGAAGCTGATGTTTTTACTCATCTCGCTGTTTTAAAGCACCATTTTGAAGTCAGGTTGTACAGTAGTTAACAGTACCTTTTATATATATATCTCATATCTATCATATATATATAAACTGTAAACAAGAGGTAACAGCGGCTTCTAGAAACTGATTTTCTTCAAGGTTTCCTGTGTGGTAGGCACCTGAAATACTGTATAAAAGGGTCTTGGTGGTATTCTCGTCTCCCTGCTCTAGATGGGTTCTGCTCTGCAAACCAGGAATGGTGCTGGCAAGAGGCTGGGGCTGGCAGGGATCCTGCCGCCTGAGCATCTTGCAATGTTCTGTCCCCTGCTTGTGCTCCTATCTGATCAGGCCAGAGACAACAAAAGATATATAGTTTAAAAAAAAATCCAATATATAGATTTCTATAGAATTTTCTTTTTTTTTTTATCCTTCACGCCCATCCTTCCTCTGCAAGGTATTGTTACTAATTTTTGTTACTGATTTTTGCTGCAATAAACCCTCTTGTTTCAGTCACAGCAAGAAACAAAAACCCAAACAAACAGAAAACCCCTCTGAAAAGAGTAGAAAACAAAGGTTTCACCAAAAAAAAAAAAAAAAAAAAAAAAAACCAAACCAAAAAAAAAAAAAAATTAAGGGGTGGGGGGGCTTGGTTTTCTTTTTAAATAGGACTGAAGATTAACATTGAAAAAACCAGGAGATGATATCCAACCCTTTTGCAAGGCAAAAGCCCTCCGTTATTTCCGCCTCTGTGGTTTTTGTTTTAAATTCCTTTTTCTCTTCTGGGTGCTGATACTTCTCTCCATCCTCATGTTCTTGATGTTTTTGTTGTGTTTTGTGTTTTTTGTTTGTTTGTTTAACTTTGTGTCACTACCTCAGTTTGCCCTCATGTCCCTTACACACAAGCAAAATATTCCTTCAGCGGAGCGAAGAGGTGGCGGATGACCGGCACGCTCCAGGACCGGCCCAGCAGTCTCTGCCTCGCCAAGCGGCTCATGTTGGAGACGTCGGTATAGTGGACAGGGAAGCCAAACACCCTGGGGAGACAAGGTGGTAAGGGCAGCGGTGAGCACCGGCACGGGCCGTCCTGCTCTGTCTCTGTCCTTCAGCGCTAACTCCGTCATTACTCAGGTCACCAGCCGCGGGCCGGGCACCCAGCCACTGAGCCTAGAGATTTACCACAGAAAGTTAGTACGGGTGACCCTCGACCACCATGGGGGTGCGGGGCGCCAAACCCGGCGTCAAAAATTTGAGTGTAATTCGACTTCCCAAAACCTTAACAGTCTGCTGCGGACAAGAAGCCTTACTGACACCATAACTGCCGACGCACACGTGTTGCGTATGCTGTGTGGCCTGTGAACCACAATCTCACTAAAGCCAGCTGGAGAACAGACACTTTCTGAGAAGATCACGAGAACATACGTTTACAGTAGCACACTGCTGCGTTTACCGATCCTCTATGTTTGTTTGTAAGAAAATCCACATGTGAGTGGATCCAAGCAGTTGCTGAAGGGTCAGTTGTGTGAAAACACCTCCAGACAGGCTTCACCTGAGACCTAGCGCCTCAGGGGACGCCTGGAGTCTGTATGTAATGAATATGCACCCCGAGATTCTTCCCCTGGAGAAGAGCAAGCTTCTCAAAGGAGCCCAATTGTTGGTATAAGTGGCCTTCAGCTAAACCCCAGTCCCACCCAGAGGATCAGAGGCTCCCAACACCCACTGGCCAAACACACACCATGTCGGGTGCTGAGGCTCAAGCCCACTGGGGCTCCACTGGCTCAGTCCACGGCCCCAGGAGAGGAGCAGCAATCTGGGAGCACCTATAGCTGCCATGTCCCCTCAAATTCAGCAGGACTTGTGAGCCTGGGCATCAGGGGCTGGTTTTAAGACACCTCTCACTCTGTGCCTCCCGCAGGAACTTGCCATGCTGGGAAACGTGTGGAAAACCCCTGCTCATACAGTATTTGGAAGATACAAGCCTGACGGGCAGAGGCAGAGCAATCAGGACCTAGCTCCACGACACCCCTCAGCCTCGGTACCTTTCCATTTCAGTGCACCATAAGATGTCCTCTTTCTCGTTCATGAAGACGGGGAAATGCTGGTCTTTGCCCTGCTTTATGGAGTTCGATCTAGTAGTGATGGTCCTCACTTTGCTGAACTAGAAGATGAAGAGAGAAGAGGGGTGAGTACTCGCTTCTGGCCGAGGGGGCAGCGTCTGTGCCAGGCTCTGGTCAGAGCTGGTAAGCCAGCTCACACAAGGCTGGCCACTGGGGGGCTGGTTTCAGGTTTAGCTCAGGAGCGCTGCAGACCCTACTGTTCTGCTTTCCTGCCCACTCTGAGGTCACCCCGCCATCCTTAGTCTCCTCCCTGCTGGCCCAGGACTTGGGAGTGAGTTGTTAGCTCGAGCCACTATCCTCAGTGCTTCTAAGGAACTGGCTCCTTCACGGCTACAGTGATATGCAGGCAAAAGGATGCCAAATTACCCAGGGCCCAAAGACACCTCTGATGCCAACAGTCCAAGTGCTGCCTCTGCTCTGGCAAAACCTGCTGCCCAGCACACTGCTTCCCATAGACTGCCCCAGAAAAAGGGACTCTTCACATCACAAGAGAACCTCTGCTCCCAAGGTTCTTGCCATAAAATTTAAAAGTCCCTGCTGCTACAGGAACCTTGGCAGAAACTTCTCAATGTCAACCTCACAGGACAGTGCTGTGGGCTGTGCTGCATGAGCAAGGGCTGACAGCCAGGACTCTTGTTCTGGCTCCCCGCCCTCCAAGACATCCCCGGACCCCCCCCCCCCGGGTGCATGACCCCAAACCAAAGTTTAAATGACACTCTCCACACCAGCTGTGCCCACCAGACCCTAGAGGGCAGGCAGGACACCACCTCGGTCCCTGATAAAGTCCATCCGCCCTCTGCCCTCCTCCCTGCCCCCCAGCAGCGGGCTTGGGTGCTGGGCTAACCTTGGCTATTCTGCCATGCTCCAGACACTCCTGCAGCTCCAGCTTGTCGTTCACAGTGGATGCCAATGGCCTAGGAGGCAGAAGGGAGAAGGTACCAACCAGGAGAACAGCAGGAATGCCCCCAGGGCCACTGACACTGCAACCACTGACCTCACCAAGGGTGAGCACGACTCCCTGTCACCCACACTTTGGGACTCCCTTTAAACTCCCCTAAAACACATGAACGACACATGAAGCCATCCTGTGGACACAAATCCCCCGAGCCTTCCTTCTGAAAGCTAAATCTGAAAGTGCCCTCAAAGTACCAAGAGGCAGGTAACACTTGCCCAGCAGAGGGAAACCCCAACTATTTTACATCACTGAATTTTAGAAGTATCCATCACAAAGCAAGCTTAGCAGTGGCAGTATGTTCTATTTCTCAACTATGGTGACAGTTACATGGGTATGAACAGTGGGTGAGATTCACTAAACTCTACACCATAAATGTACAGTTAAAAAGATTTAAATCTTGCCCAGCCCCCAGGAGACTACAATTCTGTGATGTGTCGCTACTCAGAAGGTAGACCAGATGACTTAGCATGAGTCCCTTCTGGCAAGGTCCCTCCCTGACATTTAGAAGGACTTAAATGCTGGTCTCAGGTTAGCAGCCACCACCTCAGTGCGGGGGCCATGGAGGGGGCCAGTTTGTTTTCTCTCTCCTTCTGACTCTTAGTCCCACTTGCTACCTCTGCTGCTGGAAGCCCAGAGTTCTATCATTTTATAGCTGGAAGAAGCTGGTGAGAACAATCTCACAGGACCCAGGTCCATCAGGAGATAGAGTCCATATCCTCCCTGCAAACACTGGACTGTAGTGCTTGTTCCAACACACACACACACACACACACACACACACACACACACACACACACATATCTTGGGAATTTAGGGGGACAGAGTTTCAGATCAGATGCACCAATGACCTTCCCATCAATAAGCCCTGGCAAAAGTCAACAGTTTCACCAAGTGGGTGAAGTTTCTGAGACCCCCAGCTTCTGAGACAGGAAGTTTCTGCACCCCCAGTTAATGACAGAACACAGGAGATGACTGAGGCCAGGATAATGAGACGTTCCAATTGAAGTTACACCAATGAGGTTTAAAATCCATACTCAGGGCCTCCCCTGGTGGCGCAGTGGTTGAGCGCTGGGCTGCGAAGCTGCCTGCAGCCTCTGCAGCGCTGGTTCAATCCCCGGCCGCAGGGCGAGGGTCCCACATGGCACGCAGACCTCTCCTGCCGCCCGCTGCTCCCCTCAGCAGTGTACTTCTTTGTCAGTCTGCCTGTTCTGTTCCCCGCTCTGGCTCTGGTGAATTCTCTCACCCTCCCGTGCTTCTGACTGTACCCAGTGCTTGTATAAATAAATTTAAAAAAAAAAAAAATCCATACTCAAAACATTCTGCAAAAAATTTCCCTCCATAATAAATATCTAAATTGGGTAGATCTCACTCTTTTTTAATAAACACCCATTTGATTTTTTTTCTAAGAACTCATTCATAATACTTGTGAAC
Source organism: Talpa europaea (assembly GCF_964194135.1). NCBI lineage: Eukaryota > Metazoa > Chordata > Mammalia > Eulipotyphla > Talpidae > Talpa > Talpa europaea. Next base: position 13,175,042 of record NC_140072.1, read on the forward strand.
AAGAATTTGAAATTCTGGGAATCGCAAAAACATACAGACTTAAAATATGACTCAATAATTTTTTAGCTACTCTAAAAACAGTCTTACACCTCTAAAAATATGGTAACAAACACTCTCAAGTCAATTTCCTTAAAAATGAAAGAGTTAAAACTCACTAATTTAGACTATACTCAGTCCTAAATTAACTTCATTCTGCTTCTGAACTGCCAACTCAACCAGAATTCCTTTCTCCTCATAGGAGTCTAATAATACAATCATTATACTAAAGAAATGTTTCTTCATCCTGAATATTAAAATCTGTGTAACCTAAACAAAGAGCATCCTTCCAGTAAGGGGCCTGAAGCCAACTCAGGCAGGACCCACTAATCTGTGGTGCTGCTGGGAGACCCTCTCCGGGAGGCGCACACAGCCTCTGTGGGCACCACTCCTCATCACCCCCACCCCCATCCTCTCCTGCTCTTCCTCAGCAGATGCGCACTCGGGTCGCAGCCCCCCATGTAGGAGAACCAAGTACGTCATTCAGCAGGGTACGGTTCCTCTTTGATATAAAGAGTAAACTGCAAATTCCAACACCAGCCACTCATTTCTCAGGCAAGTATTTTCTGCACCCCAACTCTCTTCCTCTGCAAGGAGGACAAAGAGGGGCCAGGCCAAGCAGCAGGTTTTCAGCAGGGGAGGTGACCCTGAGGGCCCACCCAGCGATTCTCCTGCCTCGGGTCATTGCCACTAAGCCACCTGCAGACACCACCCGTAGCCCCCTGGACCGGGCATGCTCACCAACCTGTTCATACCAGGAAGGTTCCCCCAGAAGTAGCGGGCCCTGTGTGCAGCTGACACTTCTTTGGCATCAATCATCACAGGGTTGGACTACAAAACAGAGATCAAGATGAGCAAAAGAGGAATAGTAACAGTGCCAGGAACTTTTGCTGGTCTAGAGCCTTAAAGCCTCAAAGGCTCTTACTTCTCCCTTGGGGCCACCTGCTAGTACAATCTGAAGTCTCCAGGAACAGCCAGAACTGTGCATGCTCTCCCTGGAATCTTGGGGACCAACATGGTCCACCCAAACTGTTGCGCACTGACGGGGATGTTCTGATGTCCTCCCCAGGGTCGCTAGCGCACTGAGCTGCAGGTGGCTAAGGATACGTGCAATGAGGCTAGTGAGACTGAGTGACTGTAACGATAATCTAAGGTGTGGCTGGTGATGCCATATTGGACCACAGAGCTCGACCTCACCCAAAAGCTTGAAGGAAGAAAGTGCCATTAGGTGTGGATACATTCACAGTGCACCCAGATGACAGTCAAATAAGACACCTGCTCACATTTAAAGCTAGGACACCAGCTTGAGGTATTGATTACCTCTAGACAGGGAACTGTGCACCCTGAGAATGCCTCTGGTTGCAGAGATCCTTTGTGCAAGGCTCGAATCTTGTTCAGAAATGAGCAGGGACCCACATTATGAGGAATCAAAACTGAGGGAAGTCATTATTTTCTTCCCAAGTGCCATCCTAAACATGTCTAGGTGCGAGGGAGTAAGGATGACCCATCTGGACAGGAACTCAACTCAGGCCCTCAGTGATCCGCCACACAGAACTCCTATCCCAGCTGCCTGACATCCCTAATGAGTAACTGTCAGCTCCTTCGAGGCCCGAGTCCCACATACCATCTCTTAGAACAAGACCATGGGTTCTTTCCAGGGTGAGCCTCTAACAAGGCTTCCACCCTCTCTAACAGGAAAGCTCTGAGCTTCCCAAGTGGGCCCTTGCAAAGAAAGCAGAAGTCACCAGTCCCCAGCTCCACAATGCAGATGAGACAGGAATAAAGCAGCAGTCCAAGGTAGACGCCATTAGTGAGCTGGCCAAACCAAGGTTGCTGGCTATACCTCAAGAAATCGCGAGATGTCCCTCTTGTCACTAACGCCCATGGCCACCACATTCTCAAAGAGCCAGAAGAAGGGGCGATCATCTCCCTCCTTGGGCCGCGCATCATGCAGGAGGCGGTAGAACTCAAAGAAGAGCCGGCCAGTGCCCTCTGAGAGGTTGGAAGAGAAAGCCATCAGCTGGGCTATCTGCAGCAGACAGTGGTGTGGCTCGGGCACGGGGAGGGGAGGGAGGATGGGGCGTGGGGAGTGGCCGACCCAGGGCAGAAATATCTAAGTAGGAAATCTACATGCGGAAGCCCCAGCTCAGAAGGCGGAGGGGCGAGCAGACACCTACCATAGAGTCCCTTGCGGGCAGGGTTGACGATGGAGAGATCGTTGCAGGGACTGCCCCCAATCACCAGATCGAACGGGCCCCACTCCTGGATCTGGGAGGATAAAGGTAATGTGATGGGCTTGATGTCCGGGGACAGAGGCAGAAAGGAAAAGAGAAATTATCCGTGAATTTGGCAATGGCATGGGAGAGAGGAGCCCCGGCTGTATTGTATGCTCATTACACACACACACACACACACAAACACACGCATGCATCTCACACACGCGCGTGCACACACATCTGCAGCTTCAGGCAAGTCATTGGGTCCAGGCTCAGTTTTCTAAACAATAATGTGAAGGGACAGAGTGGGGGGGTGGGGCGCTGAGCCCAGTGGGAAAGGCAGTGTGCTCCCTTAGCAGAGCTGCGCTTGTTAGGAAGGAGACCCAGGCTGAACAGCTGGCTGAGGGGCTGTAAGCTCCCTGCATTTTGGGCAGGGTATCCAGGACATCTGAACACCCCTCAATGCTCTGAAGGCCATTCAGAGATACGTGCAGGTAAGTGGAAGAGCCCCCCAGAAATGGAGGCTGGCAAAGCTGTCTCCAGAAGTACTGAGAGGATAGGAGCCTGGCCCAAGGCCAAAGCACCCACCAGAAAGGGCCCTCAAGTAACCAGGAGGCAACCTGATCCCAAATAAGTAACTCCCCAATTCCCATTTGGAGTCTGCCAGTTACCCTTTCAAGACAGTGGGGAAAAGGGAAGATGAGAAAGAGGTTGGGGGGTAGGGAGCAAATGAACAGAAGGAAGTGGGCTGGTGTGCAAGGGAAGAGAGGACTTTACAGCCCCCCAGCACTGACATACATGCTTCTGCGTGACGCTGCGGACGTCCCCGACGTACATGATCTTCCCCTGGTGCCGCACCATGCCCACCGTGATGGAGTCCTCGCACACCTCCGAGGCGATGTAGCGATCCACCTGAATGCCCAAGTCCTTCAGCACCAGGAGCCCTGCCCAGCCAGCAAGAAGCACGGTCAGGGGTCACCTCCCCAGCACCCTGGTCTTCACGGGGGAGCCTCTGACCAGCTGAAGATGTGGGTCAGTGACGTCCCCAAGTCCTACCCGCCTGCCCAATAAAGTACAGGATGCTTCTGGATGCAACTGGAGTGTTAACAACGCAGACGTCAAGGCGATCCACGCCAGGCCTGATCTGCTTAGAAGGCAGTCAGGCTGGGAAGGACAAATCAGACAGCAGGTGGTTTCAGGAGCCACGGGAAATAGCAGGTAACCTTTTCTGGGCCGTTTTTCATCTTGCATACACTGGTTCTTTCTCACCCCACTCCATTTCACCTCCTGCTGCAATTCTTCCAGCCTTCAGTACCCAACACAAGCTCCACCTGCTCCAGAAGGATTCATCTACCCACTGCCCAATCACCCCTCCTGCTCTGTGAGCCCCAACACCTCGAATCCCTCCACTCAGGCTAATTCAGCCCTTCTAGTGGGTTGCAAGTGGTATCCAGCACAGAGTAGGGCTCCTTCGCCGTGCTTCCTCCTCAGCTAACCACACGTCCCTTCCTACCATGACCCTTCATGAACATTTGCTGATCTGAGACAAGGAAAGAAGACTGAGCGCTTCAGAAGAGGCTGTGGCGGCACCATTTCAGGCTCCCAACAGAACCCCCATCAGGACCCAAAGGCCCCCTGGGGTGCGACGGAGTTTAAGGCGGCCTCAAGCTTCCAGTCTGCGAAACCAAGCAGTGAATTGCCCCCTCTGAGTTTCTAGAACATGAGAACAGACGACAAACCCACAGCCTGGGATTCCACCCCACTGGCTGGCCTAGGTCCCCAAACTCAGCCTGCCTGACCTCGCCTTTCAGGACAGAGAAGTGCTCAGACAGGGGGCAGGGCAGACGGGGGAATTTCAGGAGAGATTTCTGGCAGGGTCAAGAACCACATGAGAAAAACAGCACCTGTGTTCACATGCTCTCAGCATCTCCTCAATGATAATAACTTAAGGTATAAAGACGCAGATAAAGAATGCTCAGTATAGTACTGCTCTGAAGACTGGAAAAAACAGTCAACAAATCAGGGCTTAAATAAACCGGGGTACTTTCACTATGTCGCATGAAAAGTTGTCACAACACATGGAGAAAACAAGTCACAACACAGCACGGGCTCACTAGCCCTTCATTTTATTTATCTAATCTGTGATTGTATCAACACACACACGTGCACAGAAGAAAATCTAGAAACATACACCCCAAACACCAATGAAAGGATCCAGGGTGATTTCCATAGTCCCGAGACTATCTGGTTTAGAGGTTTTTTTTGTTTGTTTTTTTTTTTTTACTGTGACTTGACAATCCAAACAGAACTGCCCCTTTTTGTTGTGGCCACCGAGTCTGTCCTTTGAGGCTTTGTGAAAATCTTCAATAACCTCTCACCAGTGAGCACTCTGACCTCCGCTGGAGAGTCTCCTCCATTAAGCAAAGGAAGCGCCAGACACGCTGGTTTACCACTTCACTGAACACACACGTCTCCTCTCCAGGATAGCATTTTAACAGTTGTAAATGTTAATCATTGTTTTGCCAGAATTTTACACACACACACACACACACACACACACACACACACACACACACACACACACACACACCGGCCCCCAGCAGAGCTTCCATATCTCAGGACAGGATGCCAGGGCTTCTTGAGACCCGTGCCTGCCCTTACCTGTGGCAATTCCATCAAAGAGAGACAGCACCCGGATGGGCTTCCTCTTCTCTGCTGGCACGGGCGGGTACACCTTCGGAGGGTCCTATGCAGGAAGCAGGACAAGCCAATGAGCACCCGGCAGGCGCACACGAGGGGCTGGCCCTCCCGGCCACTGACTCTCCGGACCCTCACACCCAGCCAGCACCTCAGGCACCTCTGCTCAGCGATGGGGCAGCCCCGCCTCGTGGGTCAGGAGCGAGCGCTCAGGAGAACCCCGGGCCCAGCACTCACAAATTCCTGGTCATGGTTGTTGGCGAAGAACATCTGCAGCCGGGAGGGCCAGTCGTCCCGCCGCCGCAGCAGCCCGTAAGTGCCCTTGTGCCCGCACATGTAGCAGTTCCAGGGGTCTTCCTTAATGGCGGCCTGGGCAGCCCCCGGCCCCACCAAGAGATCCACACACTCCACACAAAAGCACCTGGAAGGAAGCCCAGTGTAGCAGAGGGGCTCCGGGCCGGGGCTGGGAGGGTGGGGGGGGGGGGCACGGCTGTGCAGGCAGGTGGGCAGCGAGACCCAGGCAGCGGCCGGCTGGGGCGGGCTCACCTGCAGCAGTTATTGTTCCCGCACATGAGCACCTCACGCCCCCCACAGCAGATGGTGCAGTAAGACTGGTAGCCATCATCGTCGTACTGGTACGCGCACTCCAGGAAGCAGTTCTAGAGGGCAGCGGGAAGTCAGAGACCCCCAGGCAGGCTCAGGGTAGTCAGGGGACGCCAGCTTTGACCCAACTTCAGCCTCCCATCTGAGAACCGGGACTCAGCCCTGGAGCCATGACCCTACCAGCCACCCAGGCAGGGTCCAGCCCGAACCACAGAACTGGGAAGGGGACACCAGCTCCCCTAGGACAACTGCAGTGGACAGCAAGGAGGGAGCCGAAGTGCTGTCCCTGGCTACAGCCCCGGGCCAGGCTCCTGGAGCCCAAGGGCTCCACAGCCCAGTCATCAGCTTGGTCTTCACACCAGTGACTGTGACGAGGAGAGCCCACCTGGGGACCACAGGGGGTGGGGCCTAAGAGGGGGAGAGGGTCTTTCAGGGGTGGAAATATATCATGCCAGGGGCCTCCCCTGGTGGCGCAGCGGTTCAGCGCTGGGCTGCGAGGCTGCCCGCAGCCTTTGCAGCGCCAGTTCGTTCCCCGGCTGCCGGCGAGGGTCCCACCAAAAAAAAAAAAAAAAAAAAAAAAAAAAAGGAAAGAAAGAAAGAAATATATCATGCCAAGCACTGGAAACCCGAGGGTCTGTGTCATCAGAATTATAAGTCCAGAGCCAACATCACAGCCACCCCCAGCACTGCCCCTACGAGCCCGTTTGCTGAGTAAACCCCCACCTTGCAGTTTTGGCACATTCCTCCAATGAAGAGCGGGTGTTCCAGGGTGACGTTGAGGCTCCCACAAGAGATGCAAATGTCTGGAAAGCAGAGAAATGGAGTGAGACTGAAGATCCTATTCCCAATTCAGGCCAAAGCCCAGCTCCAGAAAAAATGCACAAAAATGGACATGATGGAACAGTCGCTAAAAAGGCAAGCAAGTCTGCGAGGTGACCCAAGGACACAGAAGGCACCCCAGCCGAGATCTCAGAAGCCACCTTGTCTCCGAGCGGCAAGGCAGCCACCCAGAAGCAGTGTGACCAGTAGAGTCCCTGGGCCAGCCGTACATCCTGTCCCCATCCGTCCCCGCCCTGGGAGCCCTGAGCCACCTGCACTACCACCAGGCCAAAGGAGATGGTCAGGGAGGCTCTAATGACTGCTGTTGAGGGGTGAGGAAGGTGAACACCACAGTCATTTTCAGACAAGTTCACTTAAACTTAAAAGAAGCACCTTTCTCTGACCCTCTGGAATGTGGGTGTCCTAAGCCAAACCCCAGTGACCAGCCCATGCCATCAATAGGCCAGTAAGATCACGGCACCAGAAAGACAGATTCGTGTGTGAAGACAGGCAGCAGGACATGCAGGACAGAGCCAGTGGCCATGCCGGTCACCCCTGAGGACCCAGCTCCTCTGCACAGGAGCCAGGCCTGCACGCCTGCCCCAGGGGCCACAGACCAGACTTCCCGGGGGGCAAGGCCCTGCCGTCCTCCAGGACTCACCCTCGATGTTCCGGCACTTCTGCCGCACCTCGTACACCAGCCGCTCTGCAGAGGGGAGAAGGCCCAGCATCAGAGGAGGCCGCGAGGGCCACCCCGCTCCTCTGAATACTGGCCTCGCCGCCACTCTCTCCAGAGCCAGGCCCACTACCTCTTGTGCGTTCATCAATAATCTCCTTGACCTTGGGCTTCTCCGTTGTGCTCTTTCGGGGTTTTTTGGCTGGTGGGGGTGGTGCATAGGCAGCTGCCTCGGGTTCGACCCACATGTCTGTGTAAACTTCTTTGTAGGGGTTCTTCTCCTCTGGGTCAGGAAAGCAGGTAGGAACATGGTCACAGTTACCTGCTGAAAGGAATCCCAGCTCCCTCCCCAACTCTGTTCTACCCACATGGGGGGGTACAGTCTGGCCCCCAACATGTCCCCAGCTTCCTACTCTGCAGTCAAAGGGAAGCAAGTTGTTCTGACCCAGTAAGAAGGGACCCATGAGCACTCACGAGGGGCTGCCCCTAAGCATGGCTTTCCCAGCTTGGGCAAGGATTTGCCTGTCCAGCAGGGGGGTCCCAGAGGCTGGGCTGAGCAGTTGCGCTTACCTTCTGGGGGCTCCAGGCCCTTGGGACCAGAGGGCTGGAACCCCCCCAGGGCCCATTCAATCATCTGCTTGTTTTGCACCTCCACGGCCTTGGCAGTGTCGCTCTCATCACTGTCGTGGCACGCCGGGAACAGCTTCCCTGCTCGGCTGCTGGCCACCTGGAAGGCAACACACGTGGGGGGCAGTGTTGGGACACACTGGAGGGCAGACCCGAGAGGCGTGAAGGACAGAAAGACTATGGTGCCAGGAAGGGGGCACAGCCAAGTGGGAGAAGGTGCTGAGAAGGGGAGGCAGGCGGAGGAGGTCTGAGGAGTGTGTGGAAAGTGGGAGAGCAAGGCAGGGAAAGGGAGTCCCGTCTCCCCGGGGGGGACCCCTGCGGCCTAGGCCTACCCTCTGCACTCCAGTTGGAGCCAAGCAGAGGCAGGTCCCCATCTCTCAGCTCCCGCTCTTGCTCCCGCTCCTAAGGGCTTCCACACAGCTCACCTGCAGGACTTCGTAGATGGCTTTGCGGTACATGGGCTGCTTGTTGTAGGTGGCCTGGTGGAAAGCGCTGCAGAAGGAGCTCAGCGGCATCAGCTTCTCCACACACACCTGGAGGGACAACCATGGCCGCGTCTGCTCCCACTTCCACTCTCCCAGCACCCACCACCTGCCTGGAAACTGGCTGGGGGGCAATTAGACTTGACCTATCTATCTGTCCTTAAGGACTAGAGGCACTGGTAACCACTGGTGTGCTGCAAAGGAGGAGCCCAACCCGTGTGGGGGAGCACCTGAATGTAAGTGGGGAGCATCTGAATGTAAGCAGGAAAGGGTTCCTGGAGGCAAATGGGGCAGCCATTCTGCTCTGGGCCTCTGAGGCACGTCTGGGCCTCTAGGCTTTCATCCTTTCATACATATCCTGAGTGGGGGTGAGCTGGGCCCTCTTCTACCACCCCAACTCCCCACCATGCCCCCCAGCCAAGACCACAGGCCCTGTCTCCCCCCCAGCCCCAGGCTACCGCCACGCCCTGGAACTCACCACTGAGAACTTGCCATCTCCGAACCACATGACCCAGCGGGTGCCTTCAGCTGCTCGGCTCCGGCCCGTCATCCACCAAGACACAATGCGGCCTGGCCACCAGGAGAAGCCCCGCAGTTTCCCCCACACCAGCTCCCCAATGCCAAATCCCCGGCCGTCCTGGAGCCCCAAGCAGAAGTCATTAGGCAGTGGTCGAGAGGCCCTGCCACCCGACCACCCACGCCACCCAGCCCTGGGCATGTGATGGTCGGGACAGCTCCATTTGAATGCACTAAGATGGAGCAAAATCGGGGCGACCAAGAGGCTGGGGGTCAGGTGGACGGGGGAAGAGCAGAGGATGGCAGGAGCTGGCAGTGGAAGGACCCAGGAGGGGGCTGGATGAGGTGGGCGATGAAGCAAAATGCTCACCTCGTACTCTGGTTCGTCATCAGCTGCTTTGGTGGCGTTCTTGTCCCCGGTGTCGGCCCCCACGGGCTCAGGTGTGGTGGCCACAGTGGGGGAGGCAGGGTCTGTGGGCTGCTGCACGGCAGGAGGGCTGGCCTCCTCCACCTTCTGCGACTCACCGGATCCCTGGTTCTCTTCTACAGCATTCATTACTGCGATCACCTTGGCTTTCTTCTCAGCCTGGACAAGCAAGGAGCAGAAGCTACCTTGACCTCCACAGGAATTAGCAAGACCCCCTGATACTCAGGGTGCGCGTCTCAATCTTTGTGGTCTGGAGAGAGTGATGGAAGGTAAAGAGCCAGGGAATTCTTCCCTCAACAACCCAAGTGGCCTCCCATGGAAAACAGGAAGAGCTGAAGTAGAAGGTGAACTCAAATCATTTGGTTCCATTCCCACCTGCTCTCAGGAAAGCTTCCTCCCTGGCCTCATTACCCTTCCTCAATTGGTAAGTATCCGCAGCTGCCCACACTCCAACACGGAGAGGTTAATTCTAACCATGGATGATCGTTTAGGTTCAAATCTTGGTTGGCTCGATCCTTTCCTAGCTTACTTCCCAATCAAGAATTGGATCCTCTTGCGGTTTCCATCACAATTTTCCTGGGCAATCAACCCCAGCTATTCCTGATCTTGGCTTCCAGACCAGGATTCTAGTTTTGTCGTGATGTCTACTGAAGAAATCACTGCACTGTGTTTAAAAAGCTCATCTCCTACTCCATCTGCTCAAACACCCTAGAGTTCCATAAAAGCTTGCCTGCTCCCATGCCATCCTGGAGTTCCTAGGATTGCATCCAAAGTGTGTTCTACTCCTTCTTCTAAGTGCACCTTTCAGATGCAGACACATTTATTCTTTCAGCAGTTACTGACTGAGCACACACTCTATGCCAGGCATTCTCTCTGCCATCCCACGGACAAAATAAGCCAAACCCAATTATTCTCCGAACTGGGCAGTGCCATCCTGTACCTTTCCTTCTCAAAACCTGCTCCAGGATTCCCGTCACCCTACAGAGAATGAAATCTTGCTACTTAGCTGAGAGCTACTCAATCTAATCTCAGTCACTCCAGCTGCCGAATGGAACACAAGTGGCCCTCCAACTTCAGCTCTGCACCCCTTTCCAGCACAACAGTCAGAAAAAAAAAAAAAAACCCACCTTCATATGCCCTTCAATGTGAAGCTTTCCCTGAGAACTCAGAGCTATGAATGCAAACCCATCCTCAAGATTAAAAAAAGAACATCAGAAAGCCATGTGGAGAGTAAGTCCTGAACCCGATGTCGAGGACAACGCCCTACTCTTAGCCTTGCAGCTAAGCAAGAGCCGGCTGGGAGCAGAACCTTCTCAGTGTTGTTCCACACTAAGTAGCATTTGAACCAAAAGGATTTCTGTTAACCTTTGCAGGCTGGCTTAAGAGTCTGATGTATAAATGTATCAAGAATTCCAAGGACTCTTCAAAGCCTGTCAAAGGATCAGGGGATCCCAGGGTCGCAGGTTAAGCACCTTTGTTTTCCGCTCAATGGTCTACTGTCTTGTAGATTCACTTTATTTCAGTCAGTCTTCAAAGACTTTGCCCCCTGGCAACAGACCAAAGCTGTTTTTGTAGTCGTTCCCAAACCCCTGAGGATGGAAGTCCTGGTACTTTCTCTGACTCAACACTTTCTAAAGTGGGATAAATGCATCCTTCGCCCCCAGTCCACAAACAGCAGGGAGTAGGAGCTCCTGGGGCCTGGGGGCGGGGGTTGGGGTAAGAATGCAAAGTAATTGTTCATCCTTTCCTACCCCACTCTCACCTGGCCGGGACTTTGCCCTCCCCTCCGACTACCAGTTATCTATCATCACCTCTCAAGAAGGTGCACCTAGGTGTGGACTCAACCCCGTGTGGGAGGAGGATTCTCTTCTAGAATCCTCAGCTGCGGCCCAGATCCACTGACTATTAGGCGCCATACCTGGCTGTCTCCGCTCCCTTCCCTCCAGCCAGGCCTCCTCCGGAGCGCGGCATGGAGGCTCATCTAGATCAGGGCGCTGCCTAGGATGATCCAAAGGCCCCATTTCCGGGGCTGACAGGCCCCTCAGTCAGAACAAGGTATGCAGGTGGCAGGAGGGGCCTTCTGAGGGACGGAGCCGAGTCATTTCCACGGCAAGCAGCAGCGGGTGTCTGGAAGGGAGCCGTGCCTGACACCACCCTCCGTACTCCACAGCCCCTTTGTCTCTCAGCTCAACCCCTCTTCAGTGAGTTCCTGAACATTCTTCTTCCCCCACAACTTCCCCCAGCTTGTCAGATGCTGCTGCTGATGGCTGTTAAGCAACCCCCCACCCCAACCCACTGGGTGCAGGAGAACACGCACCCTGCATGGTTTTGGCAGGCAGAGGAGGAAGGGGGCCTCCATCGGGACAAGGCCAGTGGGGGGTGTGGGGGGAGGAAGAGGGGGTGGGTTAGCAGCAGGAGGTGAGAGAGAAGGGGAAGACCAGCAGAGACAGTGGCCGGGTGGGGGAGGGGCTCATTAGAATAGTCAGGGAAGGCCTTGGGGAATGCCTGTTTCCATGTTCACGCCAACCCTTCTCCCCCGGCAAACAATAGGAGAAAGAAGGGTTAACTCAGGGCTCCAGCATTTGGGTTAAAGGCTCCTACCCTCAGTTCAGCAGGTCCCACCCCAGAGGAGCCAAGAGATTGGGTGGGATCAAGGAGATGCTACTGCCACCCCCCACAACTGCATCTCAATTAAGCCACTTGGCCCAGAGTCTGTGCAGGCGGGGAAGCCACTGATAACTCCGCACTGCGGAGGCAAGGCCTCCCGTCCAGTCCCGTCCCCTTTCCTCCAACAGCTGTCCCGCCTCCACCTCCCTCTTCCACTCTGGCTGCTTCCGCTCCAAAGGTCAGAGTTCTGGGCAACCACGCGGACTCCTTGCTCCTGCAGCAAATCCCAGCCTGTCCCCTGCGCTTGTCCCATCACCGGGGGCATCAGGCTGCCCCTCAGGCCCCCTCGATGTGCCACAGCCCCGGCAGGGCCACGCTGCCACCCAGCACCACGTCTTTCTGGTGCCTGCCCAGTGGCTCGCAGGGACACACGGGAGAGGAAACTCCCTCTCAGAAGTCTGCAAGGTTGGCATGGCCTGAGGACAGTGTGGTCCACCGGCCAGGAACACAGGTCAGCAAGGACATGCCAGCAGCCCATCTGCCAGCCGCTCAGCCAGAGCACACTTCCAGGCAGGCCTGGCCCTGCCTTCATTCACCACGGCCCCGGGCGCACGCAGGGCTGCTGCTCCTGGCCTCCGACCCGCCAGGTCCCACCTGAGCGCAGGCACAAGTGGGGCCTTGGGGCCCCTAGGAGCGAGTGGGTGGGACAGCACCAACTAGCATCTCCAGAACCCGGGCCAGGGAGGTGCACTGGACTCTTCCCCAACCCGGGGATCCTCCCACCGGACCCCGCGCCCCCCCCCCGCCCCCCCGCCTCCCCAGGGCTCCGTCCAGGAACCTACCCATAAGGCCAGGTGCAGCCCCTCTGCGGTCCGGCTCAGGTGTGAGCCCCCGGCCTGAAGCTCAGTAAGTAGCTGCCCGACTGGGGGGAGGGGAAGGGGGCGAGGGGGCTGGGGGCGGAGGGGGCCAGAGAGAGGGGGAGGGGGGCGGTGGGGGGGAGGGCTCGAACATTTCTTTGTCTAGAACTCCGGGTCACGTGGGCCCCGCTGGAGGGCCTGGTTGGCTGCGAGCGGGCCGGGGGAGGGGGCCGGCTCTCGGCGCTGGCAGCGGGCCAGCCCCTCTCCTCCGGTCCGAGGGGCCGGGGGGCGAGCCTGGGCCTCCGCCCGTTCCCAGGGCCCCGCCCCGGCCCGGCGGCCCCTCCCCTCCCCGGGGCCGGGCCCTCCCCGCCCCTTGCCCCCAACTCGCGGAGAGCTGGGCACGCCTGGGGGGCGAGGCGGGGACCCCGCGGGGCGGAGCGAGGGCCGCAGGGGTCCCGGGGGGGACGGGCCGGCGGAGGTGAGCTGGGGGCGCTGAGAACCAGGAGCGCGGGCCCGAGGGCCCGGGTTTCGGGCAGTTGGGCGAGCCAGGAGAAAGTTGTTAAAAGTGAGTCCCTTAGAAGCACTACCAAACAAAAAAAAAAAAGAGAAGGAAAAACTTACAGATGAGCGAAGCGGCCCAGGAAGCCGTAGGAAAACTCACAGCACAAAGACGGATAGAAGGCACAGCCCAGAAATTGGGAAGGCTCCAGAACAAGAGCCATTGGGGCGGGGGCGCCCCTCTGACAGCCACACTGCAGGTGGACAGAGGAGGCCTCTCAAGCGTGCGTGAGGAGTCGGACCTGGAAACCTGTCTTCCTGGCAGAAGCCCCGGATCCCCCAGGTCACTTTGGGGCTGCCATGGACTTTTCTCCTTTTCCTGCTCGGAGGTGGAGAGAAGGGGGTATACCTCAAACTTTGAGCCATTTCCTTCACTCCCAGGCCACCAGCGGAGCCTCCAGGTGCAGCCTCAACCATTTCAAATTCCATCCTCCTGGCCTTGCCCCCAAGGAGGACACAAAGCTCCGCCCATCCTGGCCTTGCCCCCAAGGAGAACACATCAGATAAGGACTCCCCACTGTTGCCCTGCCCGCAAGGAGCTGACAGATTGTACCAGAGTTGGAGGGGCAGGAAAAGGTCACTAAGAGACGACCTCTGTAAACTTCACTCAATCATAAATACCAAGCCAAGGGGGCAGGAGGACTAGAAGACAACAAATAATGTGTGGTTTGAAGGACAGTGGGGGGCAGAGCAGAGGCCTGGCCGGGAGGGTGAATCAGATTTGGAATATGGGGTAAATAGGAAATCAGTGATGTCAGGCTGAGAAGGGAGGAAATCCCTGCCCGTGACCTCTCCAGGCACAAGGAAGCTTGAGGGTGCAGTGGAAGATGCCCACGACACCATCCACAGCACTGAAGACCACTTGCAGGTTTTTTGATGAGACGGGTGGGTGGGGGTTTGGGAAAGCTCAGCCTAGTTTCAGTTTGCACAACTGCACTGGGAGGAAGAGCAGAGGAACTGAAGGCAAACGCTGCCAGCAGCACTTGTCAGAGATCTGAACTCGAGTCTGGTTCCACCATCATGAGGGCGAACAACCTATTTCATCCCCAAAAAGTCCCTGAACAGTCTAGTCCCAAGAAGTTTTCTGATTTGCAAAACAAGAGTGATGACATCTGCCTCCCCTGGCCCTAAAATACCATCCTCCCTTGAAGAAAGAGCAAACCAACTAAGGCAGGTGCCTGTAGAAAGAGCTCAAGGGCTATGCTGTGAAAAAGAGCCCATCATCCCTCCTGGGGCTCAGAACCTTCCAGGGGCCACCAGAACAAGTCAGCCTGAGGGAGGAAGAGGACTCCAAGTCAGAGCGCTTCCTCCAAATAATACAAACTCCACCTACACCCACCCTAGCGGACTGAGACCCAGACTCCACAGAGCCATTCCCCAAACCACCAGTCCTGCTCTGCCCCACCCCAACTTTCAAGCCTCCCTGCCACCCCCCCCCCCCGGGAATCTGCTTAGTGTAATTCTCTAGGAGATCCCCATGCAGTGTGACAGCCTAAATTTCTATCTCTTGCCTGCTCCTAACTTTTAAGGAATGTAATATGACCAGCTTAGCTTCTTCTGTCACTGATGTATCCAGGCCTTGTCAACAAAACTCCAGACCTCACACCAGGCCTCCTCTCAAAATGAAGTTTCTGATCTGGTTGGCAGCTTACTTCAGATACTCTGTCTCATCTCTGAACCTCCTTGTCCATTATAATGTGGCTAATCACCTCGGACTCTACACCTGTGCTCCTGGGAGTCCTTCAGACAGCGAGCAGCGAGGCCCATGATGCCCATGTACTGTCCGGCCTGAGCAGGGCACTGTCGGGTCTGCTTTCCCTTGGCCTACTTATAAAGCAGCCTCTTGCCTCCACCTGCCAAAATTCCCTAGTCTTTAAAATTAAGCACACAGGGCCTCCCTGGTGGCGCCAGGGGTTAAGTCTCAGCACTATGGAGCAATTGGCAGCCACTACCACACGAGTTCGATCCCAGGCCAGAGCGCTGACCCACATGGCACAGCAGACCACTCCTGTCTCGCTTGCTGCTCCCCTCAGCAGTGTATTTCAGTAGATCTTCCTGTTCTGCTCCCCACTCTGGTGAATCCTCTCACCACCACCCCCCCCACACCTCTGGCCTGCACCTAGGCTCTTGTATGCATAAATAAATCTTGCAGCCTACACTCCAAGGTATCCCCTCACCAACCCAGGGCACCTCCCCTCTCCTGTGGCTCTGCAGCTAGAAAGTCACTCTCTCCTAGACTATGAGTCAGCTACATCCCTGGCTTCTTTGTGCTCACAGGGCAAGACAGACCCCAAAGCAGAAAAGACCTTGAGATCTAGGACAAGAGGTCAAGAAAAACACCAGGGCCGCCTTTGAGGACTCCCAGGTCACATCTGTCCTTGACCTTCCAAAGTGACCCAGGAGAGCTGCTGGGATGGGTCCTTTGATTGAGATAAAGATAGGAAGCCTAAAATAGCAGGGTCATGAGAAACAAGCCAGGATCTTGGAAATGTTATAAAGGTATGTTGAAAGGAGGAACTCTGGATGAAAGGAAAATATGGTAGATGTCAAGAGCCTAAAAGAAGTGCTGGAGAGGAAGTATCCAGCCTGGTCCAAAAGAGAGGGTGACCTCAAAGAGAGGACACATTTCCTGTTGGCAGGCAGGTGGCAGTGATTCAGTAGCCACCAAGCCTGATGAAAATATCTCTTAGGGACACCTGACTCTCTTAGCCCTGATCCCGTAGTCATCAAGCAAATTCTAATTTTAATTACATTTTCCAGTGACTCTGGTACCAGTAAGCCAGAAAACAGCAGGAGAAGTACTAGGGTTTGTGTGGCAAGGACATGTCCTGTTCTAAATCAGTAGATTTCACATTCTTGTGTCTGTCACTCTCCTGTGTCTCTGAAGAGCAGTTCACCTGACTTTCCAGCCTCTCAGAACTGAGATGAGACACAAGGCCAGGACCCCATCAAAGAGCAGTAACCCATAGGCCCAGGTAGGAACACCTGACTGGTTTTAACTGAAGCCCATCCTCCGTGGCATGCTTGTCATAGAAGCCAGTGCTGACAACATGTGGGAAACATGACATTTACCATCTGAGTCCCTTTACTCAACATCAGAAGCCATCTGTAAGACAATATGCTGGGAATATACTGGAAAGCCAATGCTTACGTATAATGTTTTAGCCACACAAGTATTCCCACTGACCCAAGACCAGGGAGACCTTGTCCAACGAGAGGCTGTGACATCACGGTAGATGTCTGTTCTGATCCTGGCCTCCCCTACCTGTAGATCAAAAGCCTTAGCGTTCTGCGTCTACCTGCTGATTGGCGTGGTGCTCTGGAGCCCTAGTCTCATCATCTAGAGACTGTGTCACACCACGCAGCCTCCTTCTGCCCACCCACCCATGTGCTCTTCCCCAGAGCTGCCCTTGCCCTGCCTCTTAGTCTTTGCTCTCTTTGCTCCTCACTCTTCCCCTGCAACTTCCACAGACCAAAATCCTGCCCATCCTTCTCAGCCCAGTTCAGTGATGATTACTGCAACCAGGAAGTTTACTCTAGACCTGAGCTATCCAATAAGGTAGCCACTGGCTGCCTTAATTTAATAAAAATAACATGAAAATCCAGTTCTTTAATTGACCAGCCACATTCTAAGTGCCAGGAGTCACATGTGGCGGGGGCTACTGTACCGGATGGCACAGATCTTTAGTAGAATATTTCTATCATGGTGGAGAGTTCTAGTAAATGGTGCTGCTGTGCCACCTGAGTCCCTTACTTCCCCCTTCTGCTTAATTACTCTGTTCCCCAGCCCCTTCCTCTGCCTCCCCAGGTCTCCCCATTGCACTTTGTAATCTTCTCTTAGCACCTGCCAATCTCTGCCTGCACTATGGTGATTGCGTACTCATCTTTTTCCTCCACATGATTAAAATTCCCAGAGAGCAAAGACTGGGCCTCATTCAGCTTCATATGGAAGTGGTGGGGACCAAGGCTCCTTGCACATAGTGGTGATTAAAACAGCGTTTGCTGAACTGAATTTAACACTGCCTTTGCAGCCTCGTCTGGAATCCACTGTCCAGGGTCCCCCTGGGAACAGCCACTTCCCGTACCAAAACCCTAATAGATGCTAAGGGGTTCAGGGCTCCCCAAAGAGGCCAGGAATCTTTGTATTCCTATTCCCCTGCAACCCATATGGAGGTTGTGAGCAAATGACCAGGACTGGGCTGCTGGCAGGGAAGCTAAAAATAGCCATGGAGCCAACAGCAAGGAGTTAGCAGGACTTGTTGCTAGGGAGACTGGTCTCAGAGAGAGCCACAAAGCAGGAGAAAGTGTCAGACCTGCGTCTGGAGAGCAGAGGAGATGGTGGGGGGATTCTGAGTTGACAGGGGTCCAAGACTCCTACCTGGAGATGTTCTGCCTTCTGGCAGGTCCTGATTAATGCTCTAAGTGGGGCAACTGTTCCCCCTGCCCCTCAGAAAGCCATCTCCATGGAAACCACCATTACTGGGGTGAAGTACCAGCCCCTGGAAGGGAGGCCTCTGCCTGGAGCTGGTTGTTATGGCAACGCCCCCCCCCCCTTCCTGCCGTTCTCTTGCTCTCCTGTGGGGGAAAGGTGGGGGCCTGGTCTAGGCTAAGCCAGTATGACCAGGAAACACCGGCTTCCTGACAGGAGGATCTGAAGGGGTTCTTCAGAAGCTCCTGGAAGCCAGAAACACCAGTCAGACCTCAGCACAAGCAGAGCTTCCTTTTCTTTCCATGACAGCCTAACAGATCATCTTGCCAGAATCCCAAGCTCACTTGGGTTTAACCAAGAAGGATTTTTAAAAATACAGATTCTTGGGCCCTACCCAGCAGATCAGCAGGTTTGGCGTAAGCCTCAGAAATCTATTAAAGCCGCCCCCCCCCCCAGGTGATTGCGATGCCAGTCAAGCGGAGAAACCACCAGTGGCACTGGCTGCCCTGTTCCGAGTGAGGAAGCTGAGGGCACCCAGAGGGTCAGAGCCAGTCATGAAGATGGTGTGCGGGACGAGGGCAGGCAGGAGCCGCCCTGGCAAGGGCCCTCTGTGCCATGGTCTGAGGTGAGCCACCCCATCTCCTGGGCCTTTCCTTCCTGTTCCCCTTTCTAACCAGAACGTACTATTGTCCGATAAGTAACTATGACTGGAAACTGACAATCCCCGCCGCCAGAGTTGGCAGGAGGGCTGGGCAGTCTGCCTCCCAGGGTGTGCTGAGAAGTGGCAGCCCAGGTAGAAGGCTGGGGCTGAAAGAGAAATCCACCCGCTTTAGGAAGAAAAGTAAGAGGGTCACCATGGTAACTGTGGTGTGCTGGCTGCTGGGGCGCCATGCCATTGCCCCAAACCTGGAGAGGTATTGCTAGGGCAAACATGGGGTAGGGGCCTCCTGACCCCTGTGCCAGTCTGGCTTGAAACCTGTAGGAGGCTGTGCTCTGCCTGGGAGTCAGTCTCTGAACCTGCCGGAAACACTTGGGCCCCAGAGTCCTGAGCATCTGCAGGAGCTGGGCTGGGAGGCGACTGAGGAGGTGAGGACACAGCAGAGGTGGCCCCGGCCCTCCATTACTCACAGCCTTATTGAGTGCCCAGGGCCCAGCATGTGAAGCCACAGCCCTCATTCAAGACAGCGCGCACTCAGACAGTCACTTATGCGGTAGAGAAGCTCCTCCGTGGGCTGAAGGAAACCTGAGGAGGCAGTGATCAGTCAAGGCAGGGCAGACTGGAGGGAGGGTGAGAGGGTGAAACGCACTGGGCAAGCCCCCCAGGGCTTCTCAGATAGGAACGCCACATCAGTTGGGGTGTCAGCAATTGCATGAGCTTCCTGGCAGATGTAGAGGAGGAATGAGAACACACGCGGGGCGCTGCTTGGCACTTGCTGGATGATCATCTGCCCCCATGAATTCTGATCCAGAGTAAAATGCAAGGTCGGGAGCCCCCTTCACAATGACCCCCCCCCATAACTTCATCACTCCCCCGCAGTCCTCACTCCTCCCTGGGGCCCGCATGCTCTCTAGGTGCTCACTTCATTCCCCAAAGGTGCATGTCTGGAAGCTAACTTGCCAGATCTGCCTTCAGCTGCTACCTCTTCCCTCCTTTCCTGTCCTCCCCTACAGCTCTGGGTCTGCACCCCAACAGGCTTCTCCACAAACCCGGCTCCTGACTCTGATCACCTTCGTCCCCAGCAGGGGCTGCTGGGCCTATGTAGCTCCACCTGCAAGTGAGACAGTTCAGGGTCTGGGCAGTGAGTGTGTGGGCTTGGGGGGAGGGGTGATAGCACCAAATATCCCCAGACCTCAGTGCCCCTTACCAGGAAAACCAGCAGGAGCGGGGTGTGAAGTGTCAGGCTGAGCAGGGTATCAGCTGATAAGACCTTAACTAAGTACCTAGTTTCTTTGGGTCTTGGTTTCCTAATCAGTCTAATGGGACACAAATACCTGCTGAGAAACACAAATGAAATCAGAGGGAGTCAGAAGGGCGCACCATGTGACAGGTGGAAAAAACCGTCTGACGAGTTTGCTCGAGGGCATGGGGATGTCCCCTTGCTTTCGAAACCGGACCCGGGGAGAGAAGTGTTAATTTCATACCTAGGCTTAGGTGGGTCAAAAGGGACCAGGTAAACCGGAAGGGCCTGAGCTGCTTTCCCTTCCCTCCCCCATCCCTCTCCAGGCTGCAGGGACCAGAGGGAGGGGCCTCAGGGACCACCATTCAGATTCAAGCCTGCAGACGCTCTCGGGTTTCAGGGTCCAAAGAGAAGACCCAGGAGGAGCCAGCAGATAAGCTTTGCAGCAAACTATTGCTGAAAACAGCAGGGCCACCTACCATCTCCATCCCAAAGGAAAAATCTGAATTCCTCCAAGTCCTTTCCGGTCTTTCCCCCTCCACCCCCTCACGTTTGAAAAGGGTCCCCTAGCTCTCCCTGCCTTAGAGTCCCGGTGTCTTCCTCAGCTCCTTACTCAAGGTCAGAGATTGCCAAGCCAGGCTGGGCCGTACCTCACACCTGCACGCTTTAGAAATGATGGCCGGGGCTTCACTAAAATAGGCACAGTGACTCCAGCACAAAGCAAAACTCCCACGTGACTCTGTGTGGGCAAAGGGCGTGTGTGATCCTCCCGCAAGTGCGTCTTTGGGGCTCACTCTTCTGTGACAAATTTCGTTCACATCAAATCATCCAAAGCTTGGCAGCTCGCAGTTTCATGAACCCCACAACCATCTGAGGGGCTGGCTTGAAAATCACAGCACATTTCTGCCTAAAAAGGCACATTTCTGCGCCCCATTCTAATGGAGAAACACTAAGAAACACTAAATTCGAATAGCATCTTGGGCATGCAACAGAGCGAGTCCAACTCAACTCTTGTTTTTGTTTGTGTTTTGCTGCATGAAAGTTGCCGTCCAAACTGCATCGAGCTCCAAACATACCGGAGACCGAGCTGTTTTGTCCCTGTTTGTGTTTAATCCATCTGAGTTGGAAGCGAGAAGTTGAAATATTTACACTGCCCGCCATTCACCGACTAAAGAAGAATGGGGAGAGTCAGATGGCACCTGTGAAGAGTGGTTATTAAAGAATGGCAAGTCAGAAGGGTGGTGAGATTCCCACACACGCCCAGACACCCGGGCGCAGCCTGCAGGCTCAGGAGAGTGTAAAATCAGAAGTGAGGGGTGGGGGTGGCCACGGGGCCTGACGGGGTAAGAAAGGGCTCTGCAGGCTGCTGGAAACGGGGCCTTGAGTACTACTCTGACTGGTCCCAGAAATTCTTCCAACGCTGCTTCCAGAAGCCTCAGGTCCCGGACTTTTCCTGCCTCCCCCACCCCCACCCCACCTTACTCCCCGCCTCCCCTCCTGCCCGCACTTGCCCTCTACATGAGTGACTCCCAGTCTGGTTCCAGGCCCAGTTTTTGAGCTGCTACTAAACCTCTCCCCACAGACAACCACCCTGCCGGCTTCTCAAAAAGCAACTCGTCCAAAATCTAACTCAGAAATCCTCCCTATTGTGAGACCACCTTCATGAACTTGGGGCAGGCAGAGAACTCTTAGAGATCCTACACTGACCAATGAAAGGAAAGAGGGATCAATTGGACGTCATTACAGTGAAAAACTTCTGCTCATCAAAATGCATCCTTCGGGGCTGCGCTGGTGGCCTAGGGGTTAAGTCAGCGCTGCCACTGCGAAGGCCCCACCTCCACAGCCAGAACTGGACCCCTGGCCAGGAAGCTAACCCATATGGCACAGCAGACCTCTCCTGTCTCCCCCGCTGTGCCCCTCACCAGCGTGTTTCAGTAGATCTCCCCACTGTCTTCGGTGAATTCTCTCACCATCCCCTCGCCCACCCGCACCTCTGGCTGGACCACAGTTCTTCTGTGCAAAAATAAATAAATAAAATTTTAAAAAATGCATCCTTCAGAAAACAGTTCATAGCACCTTGTAAGGCCAAACCTACCATTCCTCCAGGATTCTCGAGCTCAGATAATGATCCCCACCTCAGCCTCCAAACTCCTCTCCCTTCCCACCAATTGGAGACCAGCTTCATCAAGTCTCTCCCTTTACCAGACCCCTCAGTCCAAGTCAAAGGTAATGCCCTCCAATCAGTCCTGCTCCTCAGCTTCCCAGGCTCGGCACCCCGGCAACCCGGCAAGGCAGCCAGGGTTTCCCTCCTAAAATACTCACTGCACAATGGAGCCCAAGTTCCTCACTGTCAAGAGGGAGGTCCTAGTCGATCTGACCATCTTCCTTTGTAGTTTTATCTCTTCTTACATTTCCTCCCCAACCCCCACACCCTAGTTACCAGATCTCTTGCTGTTCCCTAAGTGAAACAGTGGTTTCTTTCCCTTGCAGTCCTTCCTCTCATTTACACCTTTTGGAATTCTCAATATCTCCCTTTCCCAGAATTCCCCAGAAAATCCAAACGAAACTTTCTCACCTCTGTGCTCACCAGACTTGGTGCCAGGAGCACAGACCAAGGCTCCTCCGCTAGACGGTGTGTGCCTCTGGGACAGGACTGTATGCGACTAGTGTCCAGGACAGCACAGTTCCCAGCATTTAGTGACCCCTGAATTCAGATCCATTACCTCCTTCAACTAGTGTACCTGTGAGTCACAGAGAAAGGCCACCCCCTGCTGAACACCCCTGGGGCCTCACTGACAAATGGCCTAGTCTTTAAAGTAAAGCAGAGAGGGGCCTCCCCGGTGGCACAGCGGTTGAGCGCTGGGGTTGCGAAGCTGCCCGCAGCCTCTGCAGCGCGGGTTCGATCCCTGGCTGTTCCCCGGCCACCGGAGGAGGGTCCCACATGGCTCGCAGACCTCTCCTGCTGGGTCCCACATGGCGCGCAGACCTCTCCTGCTGCCCGCTGCTCCCCTCAGCAGTGTACTTCGGTCCTTCTGCCTGCTCTGCTCCCCGCTCTGGCTCTGGTGAATTCTCTTGCCCTCCCGTGCTTCTGACTGTACCCAGTGCTTGTATAAACAAAACAAAACAAACAAACAAATAAATAAATAAAACATGCCTCTATTAAAAACAAAAACAAAAACAAACAAAAAAAAAAGTAAAGCAGAGAGAAGTTCACCATCATATCTTCTCCTATGTTGGCCCCATAGAAAGTGCTATGAGGCTGCTTCTAAAAGTGAACTAAATATGCAAAGGCCCTTGAGGCACTATAGACCCAAACTCCTGGGGCTGGGAGACTTCTTGAAATAACTACAGACCTTAGGGTCCCGCTCTGTGCCCATCCCCCTCTGTGTCTGACAAGCACCTTCCATTCCTGGTGACAAGACAGCTCTCCCCCAGGCCTTCCGGAGCCCTCGGCAGGGCAGCTGGTGTGCCCACGGCCCCTCTGCTCCTGTCCCTGTCACAGCCCTGACTGGGGTGCAGTACACTTTAACCTCTGGGGGAGGTGAGTGTGGGACCCCCAACTTCCCCTTCATGTTCCCTCAGTGTCTCGTGAACACTGGAGCACAGCAGGCGCCCAGACTCACAGGGCACTTGCCCATTAAGGCTCAATAACACTTGAAATAACAGACGAACACTAACACTAACGTGATTAATGAAAAGAAAACTGCCGGTAGGGGCAGGTCCGGGGGTGACCAAAGCCAGGAGCAGGGATGTAACTCCCACGCTTAGGAAATGCCAGCGGCAGACACTGAGTCCTGCTGTGCCCCCTTCTCAGCGAGGACCTCAAGCCCCTCCCTCAAGCCTACACCCCAGCTTCCCGTTCTACCTTTCCAATGCTGGCAAGAGAAGGACAGAGGAGGAAATGCAGACAGTGATGAGGAGGAAGGCAGACAAGACACTAGCACCGGACTAGTGAGCTTTATGGAAAAAAAAAAAAATTGAATCTTTGTAAACATGAACCTGCTATTAGCAAAGGCACCTTTGCCTCCTTCAGGGTTTGCTGTGGACCCTGGGCAAGTTACTACTACCCTCCCCGCCACTTACTTTCTCACGCTAGGAAGTGGGCTGGTTCTAACTGCCATTCTTCTGTGGCCCCAGAATAAGCAAACCCTTCCAGGTGTAAACAGTCCACCCCACCTAAGGGTAAATGGGGAGTCTCTGTGATGACTATTTCGCAGCCTGTTCTGAAGGCCAGCCCTGGACATCATCCCCGAGCAGAGGCTGTCACCACAGCCCCCTTCAAACACGTTCTGTGCTATTCTTTTGGTAAAATACACTTGCCGGCGCCAAATGGCATCACCAGGTGATGCTATTTGTTGAGGCCAGCGTGCCCAAGTTCAGGTTTTTGTTCATTTCTACGTGGTGAATGATGGAGAGAAAGGTCTGTCCGTTCAGAATACCCGAACTACCCACATCCTTTGCTAATAATTTGATTTTATCCTTAATGGTCCACTTTGCTTTGCCCTTTCTCATGTCTCCTGGCAAAGGCCCAGGAGATCACACTTAATTCATTTCCTTATTTCCAAAGCCCCCAGTACAATGCCCCCCTACTCAGTGGGTGCTTAGTGATTGCTTATTAAAGGAATATCGCCCAGCAGGAGAGGACCCTCTGGACATTCCCAGGCTGCTCTTCCCAGGCCGACAGGAAGCACAGTCTGCCAGGCTGCAGGGCTGTAAAGCAAGAGGAAGCGCCATTTGCTCAGCTCACAGAAGCAGCAGCACAAATGGCCAATAACCATATGAAAAGATGTTCAACCTCACTTATCATCTGGGAAATCCAATTAAAATCATAACAAGATACTGGTTTCGCACCCATTAGATTAGCAAAATATTGATGTTGGCAAAGGTGGAAGTCTCCTCATACGCTGTTTACAGGAGCATAAATTGGCGCTGCCTGTTTTGGAGAGCAATTTGGCAGATTTTATTAAATGCAAAATGCACAATCCCTACGATCCAACATCTCTCTTTCTAGGTATCTCAGAGAAGCACAGATGCACAAAGAGGCAGGACACTGCTACAATGCTTAGGCTGCAAAATACCATAAACAACATAATGGCCCACGACAAGAGAGCAGTTCAATAAAATCACGGCCGTCCATATGGTGGAAGGGAACAGTTCGTGCGTGGCTAGGTTGACCAGACTTATTATAAGTGAAAAACCAAGATGTAAAATGAAACTATGGTGTGGTTCCACTTATGTAAAAAAAAGAAAAGGGAGAAAAAAGCAACTGTGAAGTATAGTTATGTATTCACACACACGTAGATGGCTAGAAAAAATCATGTTGTATATACACCAAACTGATAACACCGGGTACCACTTGTAGAGGAATTAAAATCATGGGGGAGAGGTAGATTTGTTTTTTTCCCAGAAATATGTTTGTGTAATACTTAAGCAATTAATATCATTTTAAGAATTATCAAGTTCCTATGCTATGGTAGCCCTGTGTCGGGAGCCTGTGTTACCCTGTTAATGCACACGATGCTAAGATGAGAATTACTTATTCATTCAGCAAACCTTGACCCAGTACCTCCCCGACGCCAGCCCTGGCAGCAGAGATGGCCAGAGTGCTGGCACTGAGCTGGGTAGAGCACAAAACAAACCCTAGTAGGTGTGGCTCTCCAGGACATGAGACCCGCCCAGGCGAGCAGAGCACAGCTGAGTCCAGCATGGTGGGCGACACCAGCACCGTGAAGGTAGGTGATGCGAGCCCACCTCCAGGGGAGTGACAAGTCCACACCTGCACTCATCACCAAAGGCCCTGCCTTTGAGAATGTGAAGACTTTGCTACCTGCCCTGCAGCCTGAGGGGAGGAGAAAGGAGGAGAGAAGATGGATATTTCAGCCACAGATTATTTGTTATCATCAATATTTCTATGTATTAAGCACCTAATTAGTGTAAGGTTAAGTTGCGTCCTCCCTTCAGTTAGAGAGCCCAGAAAAGGTCCAAATTCTAGAACAGCAGGATGTGATTATTTTGCCTTGAAATAATTTAGACTCAGGATGGGGTGAAGCGAGCTGTGACATCATCACACCAGCCTGGCGTCCTAAAACCACAGCCCGGATACTATCTGGGGCCCATGGCCAGAGGGCTGTTAGGCGCTTGCTTGGAACTCCACACCCCACCATCTCAAAGTGGGGGAGGGCCAAGGAAATAACACATGACTGAGAAGCCCTTCCTACACCCAAAGCGCTCCCTCAGGGTTTCTTTTGTTCTGACCATCAGAAAGGGGAGCCGGGACAAGCCCTCCTCCAGGAGAAGGATCTGCCTCCCCTCTGCCTGCTCCCTATCTGGTCCGAGGCCAGTTCTGCTAGGTCAAGGAAGGCTCTCCTTGGCTCAAGCACAGCAGAGGGCCCATATGAGAGTTTGTTCATGATTAAAACGAGTTTAATCCTTGAAAGGATTAGTAAAACGGTGAAGGCAAGAGAGATGGGACAGAGAAGTTATTAGCAGCTCCAACAGGAATTTCACTTCCATCCCAGGGAAGGAGGGAATGTCTTTTTTTCCTCATCCACTTATTTTAAATGTCATTCATTCTGTGCTATTCTAAGTCTTCTTTAAAAAATGTTGGGAGAGGGCCTCCCTGGTGACGCAGGGGGTTAAGCACTGCACTGTGAAGTGGTCCGCAGCCTCTGCAGCACAAGTTTGATCCCTGGCTGGCCAGGGAGCAATCCACATGGCGCAGCAGACCTCTCCTGTCTCGCCCGCTGCTCCCCTCAGCAGTGTATTTCAGTCAGTCTGCCTGTTCTGTTCCCCACTCTGTCTCTGGTGAGTCCTCTCACTCCCCACATCTCTGGCCTGTACCCCAGCTGTTGTATGCATAAATAAATAAATTTTTAAAAATAAATAAATAAATAATGTTGGGAGGAAGTGTTTTTTTTTTGGGGGGGGGGAATCTGGGAGATAGATCATCTTGGATGGACAGAAAAGAGCAGACTTCACTCAATAACTGTGACCTAATTGACAAGGTTGCTCCTGGGAAAAGGAAATGGAATTCAAGGGGGTGTTTTGATGGAAGAAGGCTGGAGAGGGGGTCAGGAGAAGGGGTACGTGCAGATGAGGGCCTGGTGGAAGCCCCACAGCAGGGCATAAAGCCCCCAGGTCCCTCAAACTCCCCATCCACTCTCCTAGCCACACCCCTGCAGCTCTCAGCCCAGCACACACTTGAGAGCCCACATCCTTGTGCCTTGGAATGCCACACACGCTGTGCCCCTCATCCTGCATGCCCTCCGCCCCTTCTCTAACCCCCAGTCTTTAGAAGCTGAGCCACCTTCTGCTGTGGATGACCCCAAGCAGAATTAGTCTCACCCCTCAGGAAGAAGCTCTTCCTGAGGTTCCAGGAACCCTCATCTAATCGTGGATAGCTAGGAATTCTCTGACAGCCTCTTACACAGCACACATTCATGGAAGATTCTGGTAATCAGGTCGTAACAGTGCCCCGCGCAAACTTTTAAAAAGCAGGCTAGGAGAAGATGGCTGGACCTTCAGTGACATGGCCTGGGAAACAGAAGCCCCGTCGTCCAGCAGGCAAGGTAGGAGGGCGGGTAGCAGGATCTAGGCCAGCATGCAAGTGGCAAGGGGATCAAGACTGGTAGAGAGTGGGGCCAGAGACCTGGGGAAGCCACCATACACGGGCAGAGGAGGACGCTGAAGAGATGCAGTTGGAGAAAATGGGGAAGATTTCAGGCCTGGGGAGGCAGTTTCAGAAGAAAGAGTCAAAGACCCGAGAACCCAGCTGAGACAGCGAAAGCAGCTGGATTTCTGTATTCTCAGTAAGCTTGCCCCTGAGAACGCTGGCTGATGTGACTGCTCCACTCTTTAGTCCACGGGAACTTGGGAACCTTGAAAGCTATCCCCACATTCTTGTTACCTGTTCTTAGCCCCTGCCCCCACCCTTTGTCCTCCTGGGATAGCCCAAGGCCCAAGTAGCAGGTCAAATTCTAATGCCCAGCGCATCAATGGCACAAACACTCATATGAAGTCATGGAATTCTGTAGGGACATCTTCAGTGACAGCATACGAATAAGGGACAATTTCACTAGCATGAAATAAATTTTGTTTGTAGGTCTTCACAACTCAAGTCACATGTACCCAAAATATTTTATTATTTTTTAAAGATTTCTTTATGCATACAAGAGCTGGGTTACAGCAGGGGGTGAGAAGATTCACCAGAGACAGAGTGGGGTACAGAACAGGCAGCCTGAATGAAATACGATGCTGAGGGGAGCAGCGGGAAGACAGGAGAGGTCTGCTGCACCAGGTGGGTTCTCCCTGGCTGGCCAGGGGATCGAACTCGTGCTGCAGAGGCTGCGGCAGACCTTTCCTGTAGCGCCCGCTGCTCCCCTCAGCAGTGTATTTCATCAGTCTGCCTGTTCTGTTCCCTGCTCTGTCTCTGGTGAATCCTCTCACCCTCCCGTGCATCTGGCCTGTATCCCGGTTCTTGTATAAATAAATAAATCTTTAAAAAAACAAAACCAAAAACTTAAGGTTGAGAAAACAGCTATCACCTTAATTTTTCCTGCTGAGTTGAGAGAAGGCATCCTCTTGCCCCCGCCCACAAAACTTCCCTTTTATTGCCACTAAGGGCAGGCCTCCATGCTGCTTCTTCATGGGAGCACGGTTTGAGAACCACAAAATTTCTAGAAGTTGTTTTCAGGTCTAAAAAGCATTATGGGGGGACAGGGAGAGGAAGGATTAAGGTCAAAATAAGAGGGGGTGAAATTGTATGGGGAATATAACCAAAATGAAAATGCTTATAGTGCAAAAATGAAAAATGATATAAGAATTATATAAAATAAAATATTAAAAATAATAATAAAATAAAAATCATATGGCGCCTCCCTGGTGGTACAAGAGATTAAGCATCAGCACTATGAAACTATCACAGTCACTGCAGCACGAGTTCAATCCCCCGCCAGGGAGCTGACCCACATGGCACAGCAGACCTTTCCTGTCTTGCCTGCTGCTCCCCTCAGCAGTGTATTTCAGTAGATCCACCTGTTCTGCTCCCTACTCTTTCTCTGGTGAATCCTCTCACTCCCCGCCCTCCTGCACCTCTGGCCTGGACCCCAGCTAGTTCTCGTATGCATAAATAAATAAATCTTTAAAAATAAAATCATTATGACCCTAGAGTGAACAAAGGGAGAGCTGAAACAGCATCACACACAATGAGGGGTTAAAAGCGAAGCCCCAAGAGCAGGACCACTGAACAGATGGAGAGAATAGGCCAGCTCTTGAATTTCCATCCCAAAGATCACACTTAATGCTTAGGGTCAAGTACCTCGCTTCCCCAAATCCTGGACAGGCAACCCCCAGCCCAGGCTCTTCTAGGAGAGTCATTTCTGCCTGCCTAGATCCCCAAGGAACTGGAAACAGTGGAGTAGCCAAGCCCGTGCCTTGTTTTGAACTTTCTCTAGTCCCCAGAGCAAACTCTCACCCCACTGGCTTCCTTTGTAGGCCTGGGGTGAAGACCAGCCAGAGCCAAGCCCCACTGGAGCGCCCCAGGGCATTTCCGCTCCTTTCCTGGTCAACAGCTTCTCTACTAATCCTACATACACAACAACAGCCCAACCCATCACTGTGGTGCACTGTTTTCTGCCCAGCCTGGTCTTTCAGTCTCCATCAGCTCGAGACAACAGAGGTAAACTGGGTGGGATGAGCTGCCCCAAGTCCTATTTGAACAGGTGGACTGAATCATGGACTGGGGAGCCCTGTTCAAGCAGTTTGGCCCACCATGAGGCGCATCACAGCAAAAAGCGTCAGACCCTCACAAACGATTATCTCATGAGCTCCTGGGGGGACAAGGCCCAGGGCTCACATGCGGTCAGTCTGTAACCCAACTGCGCATGCCCAGAACAAGCTCTGACACTGCCACCCCCATCTCACCCCTATGTGGTGGACTTACCCTTTAAACATCTCCACCTAGTCCCTTTGATGAGCCAGGCTAAATTCTCCTTTTCAGCATTGGTTTCTGGTGCATGAGTCTCTAACAAAGCCTTCATTCAACTACACCTAGCACTCTCAGTGAGTTCTTCCCCTAGAGGCAGAGAACCCACTCTTTGGGGTCCGCCATAACAGCTCCACTCCACTCCTCATTGCTGAAGCACTCCACGACCTTCCATCCACCGGCCCTCACCAATCCCATGGAATCTGCCATCTCTGTCTCCACTGCTGTCCTGTTAATCCTCAGCAAATCATTTCTCTACATAAAATGGATTCCCAGTATACGCAGGATGAAGCCAGCTTTTGACCAGGACCTACATGGCCTGGACAATCAGACCCTTCTTCCCTGCAAGACCCTTTTGGCTTCACTTTCTTGCTCTTTTCACCCTGGGCACACTGATATTGCCTTGTTTGTGCGGTTTTCCCTGCATTCTCCCAGATCCCACTTTTCACAGAGCCAGTTCTTCTATTCCTTTAGGTCTTAATGCTGCCACCTCCAAGAAGCCTCTCCTGACTACCTCACATAAAGCAGGCCTCGCTAGCCTCTATTTCAGCCTCGGTTTGCTTGTTTTCTGCTGGGCTCTCCCATCAGAATGCCAACTCCATGAGGGCAGGAATTAAACAAGCAGAGCCTAATATTCTGCCTGGTACAAGGTATGTGTTCAGTAGACATTTGTTGAAAGAACAAAAGAACCACTCACTGCCTAGGGATTAAGCAGTCCCCTATAAGTGTGAGAAGTAAACCTGAAGAGGAAACTGAGGCTCAACCAGGGCCTGACAACAGCCCCAGAGGGTGGCTGAAGCTAACATTTGGTTTTCTAGTTCTGTAGGATGGGCTGGGCCCAGGCCAGAAGGCACCTCACCTCCCTTTTCCAGCGTGCCAGCCATTCGTCCCGCTTGCGCTTGCTGATGTAGTAGGGGTCCCCCGCCTGGAAGGTGAGTCGCTGCATGGGCCGCTGCCGGAGGCTGGACTCCCAGCCCTGGCCACCCCGCAGCCGGCCCCGGGAGCCCTAGGACAGAGAGATGACAGCATTCAGACGGGCACCGAGAGCGTCCTCCTGAGGGGAGGCTGAGCACTGACCTCCAGCACAAGGCAGGCACTCTGGCCAGGGTGCCACCCCTGTGAGTGCCGGGTAAGCCCCTGTCTGGGTGGCAGGCAGTAAGGGACAGCCTGGGGGCACATGGACACAACCATGAGGGGAGGTGCTGGCTCTGGGGGGGGCTGGCTTGCTGGGGATCTCCAACCTTCACCCCCAATTCTCCTCCTCACAGGGACCCCCTCAGCTTCCCCCACATACTCCCCACACAGTCACAGTTCAGAGTGGGGCTTTCTTCTACAATCAGGATCCACAGAGCCCCGGGGGGTGAGGAAAACACTTGCCTCCATTTTCATGGACTCGATGTTGGTCTCCTTCTGCTCTTTGCCTGGAGAGGGAAGAACAAAGGGACTGTCTTAAGGGAGTGGCTGAGAGGCCCCACCCTGTGCCTGGGGGCCCTGTCGCCAAGGTGGGGCCCCTCTAATACTGAGCTGTGCATGTGTGAACCCTGATGGCCCGCCATGTGCCTGGCTCTGTGCTGGCACTGAGGACTCGGGGCAAACCAGAGCAGAGAAGACTGGAGCAGGGCTGGAGGCCCAAATCCAAAGGAAAAAAGAGATATCAGGGCTGTGGGTTTTGGTCATTGACTCTGTCTCAGGCACACAGAGGGGACCCCAAAAAACCCCACCTGGCTCCTCCCCTTCCCAGAGGAGGGGTCAGCCTGCACAGCCTTCCTGGCTCTGACACACCTGAGCTCTTGCTTTGGTTTCACCTGTCTCTGTGCCCTCTATGACCCCTTCTGGTCCATTGCCACAAGGCAGATCATCCTTACACCACTGCTAGGTGATGGTGAACATCAAGTGCCTAGGGCAGGGCGTGCATATAGTAGGGGCTCAATAAATGTCAGTTTTGTCCCCTCTGGTTAAGATAGCATTCCTGTGCCTCTTCCCCTGGCCTCCCTGCAGCTCCTTAACTGGGCCCTGGATCCTGAAAGGGAAGGCTTCCCTGGGAGCAGCAGCCCTGGGGCACTGTCCATAAAAGGGTTCTCCTCTCCTGTCCTTCCTGCCAAGCAAGGGGGCAGCAGCACTCCTTCAGAATGCCCCTGTGTGCCCACCCTGGTCCTTCGGGGCTCTTGCCAGGCCCAGCACCCACAGTTGCTCCCTGGCGGTAGGATTGGGTTCATTATGCCTTCCTGAGCTTCCTGCTGGAGGGAGGGGGGAGTCCTCCTACTGGGCCTCTGAACTCCTCGCTCTGAAGCCAAGTGCACTGGGCCCAAAGCAGGAAGGTCACTTAGGTTGCCTCTTGACAGCTGGGGGTGGGGGGGTGAGAGGTGGGGGTGGGAACAAAGAACCAAAAACGGAAAAAACAGCCCCTACTGCATCTCCTGGCTGTGAAGCGGAAACCAGACAGTACTGAAGGCCTCTGAATCCTCAGCCCCCAGAGGGATGTTTCTTTCCTGCTCTCACCTAACAAGACTAGGGGTTCTTCACTGCCTCTGCCCCAGGGGGCCAGGGCTCCGCTGGGTGACAGTGACACCCCCAGCACTGGGGGCAGGGGAGGCAAGGCCAGCACCGACAGGGAAGCCCTGGGGAAGGGGCTGGATGTAAAGATACCGGGTAGGCTTGGGGTGCAGTGCCAGCTGCTGCCGAGGGAACGCAGGAGGAAGCGCCAGTGTCTGTAGCGAGAGCTTGAGCGTGTATCCAGCGAAGGTCTTTTAAGATATGTCCTGCCGGACTGTCTCTCCCTCCACGCTTCCTTTAGGCCCTCTCTGTTCACCACAGCCCCAGACTTTTTCTCAGGCCTTGCAGAGAGGGGTTCTCTAGCGCCTCTCTAGGTCCCTCTCCTCTCCACCAGCGCGGTCCGCCCATGGAGGCTTTGGGCTACCAGAAGGGGGCGCCCAGGGGTTCTTTGAACCTCAAACGGCTTGTGGGGGGGGGGCCCTCCATGTCCTTTGATTTATGGGAGATCAGTTATTGATTACAGTGACAGAAAATCAGGGCCAAAGCATTGTGGAGGTGACGGGGTACTCATTCAGCCCCTAGATCTTGCCCATGGGGAGACTGAGGCCTCAGGGGAATGGAGTGATTTACCACCAGAGCCAAAGTCAGATTTCAGGGTCCCTGACTCCCAAGCCAGCTGGCTTGATGCTGCACCACCTTGATGGTTTCCCCCTCTCTATGCCTCACACTCCCACCCCCAAACAGAATGACTTTCCTGTATGCCATTTCCAACTGCCTTCTCTCTGGAAATTTTTCCCTGACAGGCTGGGTATGCCCTCTTGAAGGATACCACACGTAGCCTTTCCAGCCTGGTAAGCAGAACAACAAACTGGGCTCTGAATGCTGCACTTGACCCGGGTCAAGGAGGGTCGGCTGCTCTCTCGACACACCACAGCCTTTCTGCTTCTGGCCAGACACAGGGCCACAGGCAGGGCCAGATGGCTGTGTGCCTTCCAGGGAGGCCCTGGAGGCTCCACATGCCCCTTGGGCATCTGAGGTCCCGGGGGCAGGAGAAGCAGGTGCTCAGAACACTCACCTGTTGGTCTGGGACCATAGTCAGTCAGGGGCTACCTCAAGTTCCCCTTAATGAACCCAAACCTCAAAATCTCAATGACAGGGTGAGGACAGGATTGCCTCAGGGCAGTCACTAACCTATTCTGGATGCTCAATCTGAGCAGGAGGAACACAGTGCTGACCGCAAGCGGGTCCTTTGCCAGGTGTGTACAGTTTCATGTAGTACAACTGGGTTGTGACACACTAGTGGTATAATCGTGGGTGAGCAACTTCTCCAAACCCTCAGGGTCCCCATCCCAGAAATGAGATGAGTCTTCCTCCCATGATCATAAGGACAGGATGAGGACTTACATAAGAGAGGGCTCCTCTAACTTTGATATGCTTAGAAATCAGGAGGATCTCTTTAAAATGTAGATTCTGAAGCAGCAGGTCTAGAGTGAGGCCTGAGAGTCTGCATTTCCAATTTCCCAGGTGAACCTGCGGGTCTGAGGACTACTGTGAGGCGCAGGGACACAGCGCGCTCAACACACTAATACTCTGTGAGAGAAGCTACATGGCCACGTGGCATGTGGCATCAGGTGGGTGAGTGCGAGCAGTCCTAAGTCGACCACCTGTCTGTCCAGCTGGCCCGTGTCCTTACTGCTCCCATCACCCTGCTCCCCGTCTTTCCCCTTGCTGGGACTCCCATGGGCACCAGGGCTGCACCCGGGCCACAGCCATGCTGCCTCACAGTCTTCTGTTTTTCCTGTATGGTTCCAGGAAAGATCAAGGGGGCCCCTAAAAAGAAACCTGAATGAGGGGAACTGAAAGGAGACCACGGCCAAGTCACTTCCTCCCTGGGGCCTTAGTCTCCTTCCGCCTTGGAACCAGGCAGCTGAGTACGCGTTCTATGTGGCGGTTTGCCCAGCCTCCAACAGGCCACTGCCCACCTCGCTAGGTCACGCCTCGCCAGTCTCAGCATCCGGGCAATTCACAGTGGCCTTCAGGCGTCCCCACCAGCTCCGATCCCTGCCAGCATTTCCACTTCCTGGCCAGCTGCGACCACACAGGAGTGCTCCCAGGAGCTGGAGACCAAGGAGGCTGGAAGCCTTAGTGCCACGCTCAGCACCAAGATTCTGAGGAGGGGCCAAGCAGTGCGTGACAGTCCCAAACCCTCTTTCCCCTTGAGCCCCTGGCATTCCATCCCACTCCTTCTCTGCTACTGCCTTGCTCACTGCAGCCACCCTCCTCCACGTCTGCAGCAGTCTCCCAAGCGCTCAGCTGCTCCCCAGCCCTCCACTCCATTCCGGGATCCAGATGGCAAAGTGATCTTTGCAAAACACAAAGCAGAGGGCAGCCTTGAAAGTCTGCTCTGGCCCCGATTGCTCTGCCCTTGACCTGTGTCCTTTCCCTTCCTCCCTGCATGCCTGTCTAGGCCCTGGGAGCCCTGATACCTGTTTTCACCACCAGCCTGCAGCACCCCTCGCCTGGTAAATGCTGGCCCATCCTGCAGCTCGGGCATGACAGCCCCGCACAGCTTGGGTTCCAGTATTATAGTCCCCCATGGAGCCATGTTTGTTTTCCCTGAGAGAACTTATCTCCATGTGTAATCACATGCTTTTAAGTATGGGTTTCTCATCAATGTCTGTCTCTCCAGCTGATGGTGAGGTCCTGGAGGGCAAGACCCAGATTCCTGCTCATGATGGTTTCCCCAGGCCCTGGCACATGGGTGTCTCATGAACACCTGCTGACTGACTGAAAAGGGAGCTTCTGAGAACTAGCAGAAATGGAGACAGGGAAATCGCAAACTGCAAGCAAAGCCCACAGGTTTAAGAGCAGCCTTGGAGCTATGGCTCTGTCACACCAGGCAAGAGGGACTGCCCGGCCCCGGGCGGCAGCTGGGTGCCGATGGTAGGATCCCAGGAGCTGGGAGTCAGCCGACATGGGCTGGTGGAGAGCAGCTGGAAGGGCAGGAAGGGCTGGCAGGGCCCCAGGTTCTGCATTCACACACTTGGCCTTTTTCAACATCTCCCCGCCTGTGGCTCCACTCCAGCCCTTGAACCCGCCCAGCAAGGGTCAGGACACATCCCCAGAGATGCTGTGGGGAAAACTGGGGAGCCTGTTACTTACAGGCTTACAGACTTGCGGTCCCCGACCAAGTCACCTCATCTCATTAACTCTCCATTTCCACCCCCTTCTTAAAGTGGGGTAATAATACCTCTCAAAGAGGACTGTTTGAGGGAGTAACTGAAACAACTAATGCAAAATACATCAGAACAGGCTTTACACCTAGTGGGAGCATCGTTTACTTGGATGATAAATGAAGGAAAGGTATTTTAAAATACATTTGAAAAGCTCTTTTCTGGAGATGCTGTCGATACATGCATAGTTTGGATCCGTGCACAATAAGTTACTCCAATTAATCAATTTACTCATCCTATCATACACACTTGGAAGGAAGACTTTCTGAAATTAAAATGCACATATGCAAAACAACCTGGCAGGGCCCTAGGAGGACCAAATGTGATAATGTATGAGAAAGCACTTTGTAAACTGCGAAGCCCTGTACAAATGCTAGTTGTCCTCATTACTAACATGTTTACAGCTCGGTTGGCCCTGAAATCGCTGGCTTAACCTGAAAGAGAAAAACGGGCAACGTTCCAGGACTCTGGGGCTAGGCCAGAAAGTCCCCGGAGGAAGAGGCCTGGGCTGGGCCACTCCTGCCTACCCCTCCTGCACCCCCACTCTGTCACTACCAGATTTTCCGCAGTCAGCTGCACTGTGCTAGGCTGAGGACATCTGCACCGCAGAAGGCCAACAGGGCATTTAGGGCTCACATGGGCATCTGGCGCCCTGCAGCACCCCAGGGGCTGTAAACACAGATATCCTTAGCAGCCACTTATGAAGGAGTAAGCAGGCTGGAGGAGGATGGTAGGAACTAAGGGAAACTAAGGCACACAATCAGCCTACCAGAGAGGGGCAGGGCTGGGTTTGGAGGGTGGCAGCCATCACCCCATTAGAGCAACTCCTGGCATTCTACAAACATGCTGTTGCCAGAGCTAGCCTCCCCCGCTTCCCCCAGGAGAAGCCCAAACTCTACAGATTTGTACAGATTTGTATGCGAAATTTCTTGATTTTTAAATATAGCTAACTATTTTTTTCAAATGTTCAAAACACCATGTGGGTCAAGTAAAATGTGTCATGTGCGAGCTGCATCCAGCCAATGGCCTCCAGGGCACAGCCTCGGAGCTCCCATGCCCAACTGAGGCCTCGTGGGGCCTCCTAGGTCTCAAGTCTCTAACACTTAGGAGAATCCCGGCGAGCCCAGAAGAGGCTGCCCCTGGTGCCAGGGACTCACCCTCTTCTGCAGGGGCTCCTCGGCCATCCTTGGGGGTGCAGCAGCCATTCTCCACTGCTCTGGAAGCTTCAGGCGGGGTCTCAGCTGCACCCTCTCCCTCTGCAGGGGCCCCGCCCTTCTGCCCCCCAGCGGGGCTCCCCTCTTCCGGCTGGGGCTCACTTCGCTTTTCCAAGTCCCCGTTGGGTAACAGCTCTGAAGGGCCTGAGTCCTGGGCCATGGACGGGGACTTGGAGGTCACCACAGGGTCCTTCGGTGTGTCACTGCTTTCCACCTGGAATGCAAAAGAAAGGTATTTCAGGGGAAGCTCAGATCTTGGCCTCTTTTGGGTCACTGACACCCCTGAAATTCTGGTGGAAGCTATATATTACACTCCTCTGTCCAGATAAACATTCATGCAGGCAAAAACCCTCCTAATGTTGCTCTTTGTTTCGAGATACATGAGTCTGGCCTCCTGAAGTCAAGGAGGGTGTGGAGTCCAGATTTTCAAAGAGAAGCACCCAAGTCGGTCTGCTTCTACTGCCCACCCCACCTCACCCTACTCCCACTCACTAAGGTGGTACAGGGCTTCCAAGCCTTCTTTGCTCTTAAGATATCCCTCCTTCAAATCAAGACCCCACCTCAGAAGATTCTAGACCAATTCTAGGCCAACCAGACCAATTCTGCTAATCCCAGCTAATCTGACTTGGGCTATCAGAGCCCACCCACCTCCTCTCTGAGTCTCTCAAGGCCCAGACTCAGTGACTGGCTGCCTGGTGGTGGGGGCTGGGGGCAAGGGTTGGAAGGGACCTCCCAAAGTAGTATCCCTCTGGGTCCCACTACCTAGCAGCCCTGGCCCCCTCAGGAGAGCTATGGCCCTGACAAGCAATTATCAGTTTCTGCAGCAAACCCTCCAAAAGGAAATGTAGGCTTTGTCCCCAAGAGTCTAAGAGCTGGCTTTGCGACATACCTAAGCGTCACTGCACAGTGGGCAAAGCGCCTTTTCACTCATTACCCCTTTAGGTCCTCTTGAACTTTCTGGAAAGGTTCTCAGAGAGTTTTGTGATTTGCTCAAGGTCACACACTCTTTGAGGACAGAGCAAGCACAGGGCAGCCTGAGAGAGCCCCTTGCTCGTGCCATTCAGGGGCAAGTAGGCCAGGACCTCTCAAAGGAGATGGAGGCGTCCACTTGGGGCAGGAGAGGCAACTGCGCCCTGTGCTCAATGCCCAGCAATGCCCACAGGCACCAGGCTGCCCTCAACCACCCTGCATGCCACTCCATCTGCAGGTGCCCCTCTAGAGGAGGGCAGGGAGGTGTCAGCTCAGTAAACACGCTGGCCGCAACATCAGGTAAGGCCGTGCCTTGGTTTCCCGGCTGTCAGACGTGATGGCTAGAGCAATGGAGGTGTCTGGTCGTCGTTTTGTCTACATATAAAAGCCAGACACATGTTATAAAAATTTAAGCCACATACCAGTGAACACTATTCAAAGGTTAAAAGCTCCTATTTCAATCTCCTACCTCCAATCTCCCCCTCACAAGGGAGGGATTAATTATTAACTATTATTAATTGTGTGGAGAGCATGCATCTTCTCCAGACTTTGTTCTATGCATCTGCAACTATGTGTAAGTTATATGTCTATACATATGTATTCACACACATACACACTCACATACACGCACCCATATACAGATTCAGATTTTTTCCCCTAAGAGTCTCATACTCCTCATCCTGTTCTGCAACTTGCTTTTTCACTTACCAAGCACAGAGCCACCTCTCCATGCCAGGGCATATGGCGCTGCCTCGTTCTACTTCACAGCTACACAACAGTCTATCGATTGGATGTGCCATAATTTATTCCAACAGTTGGTGGGTCTTTGGACTGATCTGCTCTTTGCTGCAACAACCCCCTTGTATGCACAGCTCTGTGCACCTGTGGATTTCTGCAGGCCAGGGCCCCAAAAGTGGATAGGCTGGGGTAGAGAGCCTGCCATCTAGCTGTGAGTAGATGCTGCCAAGCCCCCTGCAAAAAGCCGCAGTGCTCAAGGGCACACCAACATCTGAGAGAGTTCTGGTTTCCCCAGGACCTCAACTCGAAGCTTGCTCTTGTCTGGTGAGGAACTCCCAGAAATGGCAAATAGGGACAGGACCTTAGAGAAAAATAATAAAAACAACACCCAGAAGGAAACTAGCATCCTCCCTGAGTGAGGCTCCAGGCATATGGAGCAGCCTGGGGGCGAGCAGAGGCAACTCCAGCTGCCTTGCCAAGCTGTTCTTCCTGCAGCCTTGGGTGGCCTGGGCAGCCCCCTTCCACGAGAAGCTCCCTCTAGAGTGTGAGGGGGCGCTGTAGCAAGAGGAAGAGGTCCTGAAGGAAGAGAGCGATCTCCCCAAGACGCAGGCGCAGAGAGCAGAAGCTGGCAGGGCTGGGAGAAGCACAGGTGGCTCAGGGAGGCCCTCAGCCTCACCCGTGTGTCAGGACCACACACTTCGACCAGGCCTCAGACAGTCTTTTTCAAAAACCTCCTTGCTCAAGCCAAGGGGGCTCCTCCCCAGTGTAGATCCTCTCACCCCTCAAGGTTCAGTCACATGCTGAGAAAGCCAGCCCAGGCAGCCAGGGGAGCGGAGCATGCCCATCCTCAGGTCACACTGTGCCAGGCACCATGGACCCCAACCTGGCACTCTGACAGAGGTTGCTGAGGGAGTCCAGCAAGCCAACTTGGGCTGAGGACTCTAGATCAGAGCCACCTCTTCCAGGGCCATGTCCTTTCCCTTATCACTCACTGCCCCACAGACACCCCAGAGAGGTGCTGAGACAACTTTGATGTCACTCACTTCCTGCTGGGGACCAGATGGCCTCCTCGCAACCTGGGACGCACTTCCTGTTGACTGCCAGCTCCAGAGCACAGAGACCCAGGAGCACCTACCTGGAGACCCCACCTAGCCCCAGGATCCCGACCACGCCCATCAAGCACCCTGTCCAGACCTGCCCTGAAAGACCCCACCTGCGGCATAACAACACACCCGTCCCCCAAGAGGTGGTGGACGTGCCCTCTGCACAACTAAGGCCCAGGGTTAACTCAGGGGCTGAAATGCCCCTGATCTCACCTTTCCCATGCCAGGCCAGCCTCCACTGCCTGCCCTCTGGTCCTGCATGAGACCAGGCCAACTGGTGCTCTGGGACTGGGGAGCTAATGACTTCTGCCATCATCAATTCTTTTTTTTTTTTTTAAGATTTATTTATTTATTTGTTTGTTTGTTTATTTATTTATTTACATAAGCACTGGGTACAGTCAGAAGCACGGGAGGGTGAGAGAATTCGCCAGAGCCAGAGCGGGGAGCAGAGCAGGCAGAAGGACCGAAGTACACTGCTGAGGGGAGCAGCGGGCGGCAGGAGAGGTCTGCGCGCCATGTGGGACCCTCCTCTGGTGGCCGGGGAGCAGCCGGGGATCGAACCGGCGCCGCAGAGGCTGCGGGCAGCTTCGCAACCCAGCGCTCAACCGCCGCGCCACCGGGGAGGCCCCATCATCAATTCTTGATCAACGTGGTCCATCAAGAACGTCCTCTCCTACCCGCCCTGCGCTAGAAGGTAACCCCACTGGCTGTCTCTCTGGGGTCCTGGGTACCACGGCAGGTCAAATCCACCTGAGGAAAGCACCTAGAGAAAGGAAGGAGGCCCAAAGACGAACAGCTGAAGTGACTACCCACATCTCTGGGAAGAGCTGGGTGCTCCCTAAGAGCACAAGGTGCTCCAGGTGAGAGAGCAGCAGATACCACATCTGGAGGCTCCTGGGCCCCTGCACCCCCTCCTTTCACCCCTCCCCCCTTTCACCATTAAAAAGGCAGACTCAGGCGAGTAGGGCCCTGGCAAGGGCTCAATATTCACAATTAATTCCCCAACGCCCGAGATTAGGTAAAGAGAACATGTCACTCATAGGCTTAGGGGGAATTTCAACTTTATTGCATGTCAGATGTAACTGCGGAAAATTCTGGTTTTGTCGCTTTTACTCTTACAGTAGGTTGCCTTGAAGGAAGACAGAGAAGGCCCAGGAGACCCCTATTCTTCTCATGACCTGGGTGGGGAGGGAGGGGGAGCGGCAGAAGCCCCCAGCCCCTATAGAAGGCACCACCAGCCGCTGGAGGTGACAGTTTCACTTCCTCTGCTTCTCACCTGTGGCTGGGGGGAAGGGGTGGGACGTGCGCAGAATGGAGCCTGCGGTGGTGGGCGCCCCTCCAGTCTCCCCCCTTTAGTGGGGGGCCGGGAGGGGGTGAACTGGGGCATAATACCAGAGTAAAACTTGACCCTATCAATCCCGAGCACCTACTTCCCCCACCCCAAATGGGGTCTCCTCACCCTGCTCCTCAGAATTTGCTGACCTTTGCCTTCTTTCCTTGCAAAACTCGTCCACCCCCACTCTGCCTCCAGATTCTGGGGGGTTTGGAAGCCCAGCTCCTCCAAGGAGCAGCTTATTCCAAGTGGGAGGAGGTAGGGATCCTCACCCTGGACGATTTTGCCCCCAGAGGACATCTGGCCGTGTGTCTGGGACACGCTTGGTTGCCGCGTGGTATGGGGGAGGGGGTTATGTGGGTGAGGCGAGGGTGTTGCTGAACATCCTACAAGATGCAGAATGGCCCCACCAGCAAGAACCTGCGGCCCCAAATGTCAACAGCGCTGTTGAAAGGCCGTGGGCTGCGGGTGGGGGCTCTGACCAGGGCCTGTCCTTTTGCTAAGGACCATATTTCTACAATTAAAAAAAACATGTAAAATACACATAACGTAAAACATAGTGGCTTAACCACTTTCAAGTGTGTAATTCAGTGGCGTTGGGTGTACTCACGAGGCCGTGCAAACATCACCACCACAGTGTCATCTCCCAGAGTCACGCTCTACCCATGAAACTCAAACTGCCCCTCCCCAACCCCCAGCCCCAGGTAACCCCTATTCTAATTCTGTCTTCTAAGGATCTGCCAACCTGTCTCTCTCTCCCTCTGACACACTTGTGCGCACCCACACAAGCCTGGAAGGGATTCGAGCTGGGCCCTGGTCCTGGGACCCTCAGCTTTACCCCCACACCCAGTTCCCAGGCCCCTGTGTCTCGGCGGTGTGCTGGTCCCAGCTGGCTTGCAGGAGTGGGGTGAAGTCCTCTCTGGCATGCATCGCATCCTCCAGCCCACGGTACCCACAAATATTTACTTTCATGTCCTGTCTCACTACGGCACTCCTCACCCTGTACCTAATGATTTGTTCACTGGTGTCGCCCTCCAGGACTGTGAGCTTGGCCTTATCTATTTTTATTTCTCTTCCTTCCAACCGCTCCACCTCCAGCTCTCTAGTACCAAGCACAGGATCTGGCATAAATATGCCTATAAAATTAACAAATCTAATTATCACAATTATTCTAATGAGTAATGTTACACTCACTTCTCCAGGAAAAAGGCCCCAGGCATGCCTCAGGTCACACACCTTTCAAGTGGTAAAGGTTCCAGAATGACCCAGGTAGAATGGGAGGCAATGGAAAGCAGGCTCCCCCTCTGGGTTGAATCTCTGGAAAGCCCAACCTCAAATCCCCTGGGCTCCAAGAGAGAGAAGGAGGCTGGAGGCTTTGATGTGTTTAAGCAGGGCCAGGGAAAGGCTGCAGTAGGCTGGGGGTGTGTGTGGGGGGTGTGTGTGTGTGTGTGTGTGTGTGTGTGTGTGTGCGCGCTCCCCTGGTAGCAACCCCCCTCGCCCACCAAAAGCCAGAGGAGAAACAAGAAGGAATCTTCTGCAGTGAACCCACTGGGTCCAAAGCCAGCCCTCCAGCCCCCACGCTATCACCTGTCCCCTCGCCCCCCCCCCCCCCCCCCCCCCCCGCACCTTTGCTCCAGTCGGGACCAGACAGCAGAACTTCACCCTGGCTTCTCAGAGGTGAGGCCTTGTCTCCCCAGGTGGGGCAGTATTCAGGTTCCAAACAGGGCAATCACTTTTGAGAATTCTTTTATTATGTTTTCACACACATAATAAAAACCTGGCAAAGGTGAGGGAAACAAACCTAGAGAGATGAGGCCCAGGCATCTGCGGGTGCAGGAGCCCATGACTGCGAGCCACCAGGGAAACCGCGCCTTGCAGGCTCACCTGGGCCCAGGGCTGCTCCAGGAAGGGGAAGTGTGGAGGGGGGAGGCCCCAGGCAGCCATTCTTGTTCCTCCTGCTCCTGCTCCTGCCTCTCCCCACTGGAAGCCCCCCAGGACAGTCAGGATCCATATCTCTGGGTGCCTGCCACACTCTCCCCTCAGCTGCTGGGGGCTGTGGCTGAAAGGGGCCTTAATCCCCAGTCCCTGGGGGCAGCTCTGAGGAGGGCGGCCTGTGGCACAAGTGGGGGTGCCCCTCCCCTCCTCCACAGTGGCCTCACCTTGTTCCCCCTGCTCTTTCACCCCCCCACCCCCAATGTTATCACCGTTGTGCCTTTAGGGCTCTCTGCAGCTCAGCTTCGTGCCAGCCAGGAACCCTGGCGTCCAGCCAGCAGCGGCCTCTTGATTAAAGACACACAGACACACAAGCACATGCGCAGACACTCAAGGGGTGCGCCACTGGCTGCAGACACCCTCCTGCCTGTGTGGACAGAGATGCGCTCCAAGTCAACAAATACACAAACAGCCCCCTCCGCTCACACTGGCCCTGCTCACCCCATCTTCTCCACTCTGAGGGCCCAGCCTGTCAGCCCCCAACCAAGTCCTGGATTTTTCCAGGCTGACTTTAGTTTCAGGAAACAGCGGCCAGTGTCTGTCGGCAGGGCAGCCCTGCCCCCAAGCGTTGGCACAGGGCCTGTTCCCCCTCTCTGCTCCAGGTCTTCCTGCAGCCCCTTCCCTGGCAGCTCTCGGATCTGATTGGCCGGAAGTGGCCTTGAGGCGGGAAGAGCAGAGAGGCCTACCCATACCCACTCCCAAAGAGAAGTCCCCAGTGGCCTCCACGTTCAGCCTTCCTGAGGAGAATGGAGCCAAGCTCTATGACTTTGGAGGTGGGGTCCTGACTCCTCCAATTTCCTTCTCCCTAGTGGAACAGTTAAAAAGGCGACCAGTGGGGTCGAGGGACAGCAGGACCAACTCTGGGAAGCGTGGCCCCAACCCACCTCAGGTCCTGCCATTTCCTTAGCCACTTACGCTGCCTCCCCTCCTCTTCCCCAGAGATCTCTGTGCGCAGGCGCACGGGTGCGTGCGTGTGTGTGTTCTGAGGAGGAGAGAACTTCAGGGCTCAGTGCCTTACAGGTCACTGACTCCGTGCCCCTACTAGCCACGGCAAGTGGACACGAGAACCAACATGCCTGGTGAGTGGCCAGCCCGCACGGGGTTCTGCTTCCGGCAGGGATACCTGTCCATCTGGAAGAGGGCCTGGTTATGCTCTTTGAAGTCAACCTCAAAGGCTTTCAGAGTGAGCTAGAGGCTCCCTTTAAAAAGCCATTATATATAAGAGATCCACGTATTTGAGCAAATCTCTTTTGAAGTTAGGTCGACTTTCACCCTGCACCTCCATGCCTAGGGTGACAGGTTTGGTTAGAAGGGAACCCGCCGTGGACAACGGACAACGGGGCTTTCTTTTCCACACTTCATTTGCTTTTGTAAAGCATTTCTAATGGGTGTCCACACCCACACGCACACTGGCTGTGCTCGCCAGCCCCACCCGACATGCTTTCCCAGCTCTCATCACAGCCCCTTTCAGCCTTTGTCTCTGCAGCCCCGAGAGCCGCAGCCTCTAGCCCGGCCTCTCCTGGCAGCCGTGCCTCCCCTGGATCAGTGTAGCCGCCTCCTCTGGAACTTTTCCAGCTCAGTTATATCTTCCTGGAG
Source organism: Talpa europaea (assembly GCF_964194135.1). NCBI lineage: Eukaryota > Metazoa > Chordata > Mammalia > Eulipotyphla > Talpidae > Talpa > Talpa europaea. The sequence goes on from NC_140072.1 coordinate 13,219,143, forward strand.
GTGGCAGAAATGCACCAAGTTCTCTAGGTGGGGATGATGAAAGAAGACCAGTGTCAACAACTCTGCCCAGATACATGTGCCGGCGGGTACCTGCAGCAGTGGGGGAGGTGCAGCATCCCTGGAGAGCAGCCCAGGGGTCCCAGGGAGACCCCTCAGGCGAGGAACTATGGGAATGAATGACTTTTGCTGGTGGTGGCCCTGGAATGTGTAACTCTGGGGAAGGGGCCAAGGAGGAATAAACATGGATATTTTGAAAAACTAGAGATTCTAGGATTTTAGAGATGCTTCTTCAAGAAGGCCAGCTTTCTAGCACTGCCCCAAGAGGGCTCTTGCCCCCAAAACCTGCTCCCTTCTGCTGGACTGTTGGAAAAGTTATGACGCATTTTTGCTTGAAAAACAGAAAAAATACGTCATGACTTTTCCAACAGTCATAGTCTTCTGGGTCTATGACTACACCACGTGGTCCCCGGGGCCTATTACATCTCCTTTCACCCCTGCACAGCAGCCAACACTTAGGCCCCGCCAATTCTGTCCCACCTCTGGCACCAACAGGCTCAGGAGTGTTTTCTGGCACCACCCACCCCACCCTCCCCCTAGTTCCCAGCATCCTCTTGTACATAAACCATCATGCTCATGGAGGCCAGAGCGAGTGTCCCAAAACCCGATTCCCGTCACTCCATGCTCTTCACAAACCTTCCAGATAAACACGTTTTTGAGAAGATAAAATGCAAACCCCTCAGGCTGTCTGCAGACTTACCTCTTCAACTGAGATTGAATGTGTCTTTGAATGAAACCCTTGTCCACTCAGGCAAACCAGTCTGCCTGCTGTCCTGCCTTCGGAACGCCCCAACAGCCACACCCCTGCACGCATGCCCCACCCCCCACGCCCAGAAAGGTCCAGGTGGGAAAGTCTTCCACGCTTTCTTTTTTTGTTTGACTTCTAAATGCTACCTCTAAGACTCAAGCCAAGCCCCGCACCCGCCCTCAACATGTCTCCCCTGACCTCCCCAGCCTCCTTCGAAGTCCAAACCAAGGCCAAACTCCTACTTGGGGGCTGAACAGAGTGATCAGATGGGGCAGCGAGCAGATGGACCCCCAGGACACAGTGACAAGAGAAGTCTCTAACCTCATGAGAGAGGGGGCCGTGCTGTTCTCACACCTTTGCAAACATGAGAAAAGGGGAGTGGGCCGCAGCCTGCCAGGGGCAGAGGCCCAGGAGGGGAGATGCACTTTTAGGGCATTTTGTGCATAAAAGCAAAGGGGCACCAAGTCAGGGGTCAAGATTCAAGAGGTTGGCCAGGAGCACTTCTGACCTGGAAGCAGAGAGGGGATTTGAGCTCCATCTTATTAGGCTGGAAACTGAGCCAATTTGGCCAACTCGCAATAGCTGAGGTAAACCGTACCCTGCTGGCTGAAGATGCAGTGGAAGGGTCCCCCAATTTTCCAGTTTATACCCAAGTCTTTCATTCTGACGTGGGGCAGTTCTGTCTTCTGGAACTCAAACTGAGTGGCCCAGCGTTTTGTGTTGGAGGGTTGGCCTCCAACACGGAGTGAGTAACGCTGGCTTGGGGCCGGCTGAGCTCAGAGCCTGCTCTCAGCACCCTCCTCCCCGCCCCCCCCAACTCTGCCTTTCTGGGATATTCTTAGCAAGAGGTGACCTCAGAGTGCTCCCACTGAGCAAAAATAACCCTGGAGGAAGTTGGTGGGTATAAATCTTCAATGAATAAATACGTGCTAGTAAACAGGGTATAGAGCCCCGGAGGGTCGGTCACCCCCAGGGTCTGGTGGGCAAAGGCAGAAACCGTCCCTCCCAGCGGCCTAGTTGTGATCAGCACAAAGAACAAAGGCGGTCACAGGGCTGTCTGGACTGGCAACCAGGCAGGAACCAGCTTCCCACACCCTCACTGTCACTGTGCAACGGCCTGGCGCACAAGGACATGCCTCTGCCGCCCCCTGTGCGCCAGCCCAAACCCGGCCTCACACTCTCGGGCCAGCAGAGCCCAGCCCGGCATGCCACTATCCCCTCCTCAGCTCACGGGCCCTGGACAGCCCGCCGGCCCTGGGCCTGGGTGCCAGCTCCCTTCCTAAGCCCCGCCCAGCCCCTCAGCGGCTTCCTGTTTCCTGTTGCTGCTCCAGCTGCAAGCATCCTGGCTCTGAGGCCAGGGCTGCAGACCAACACTGCTGCCTGGTTTTAAGGTGGCCCACCTCTCTCTCCTCCGACCACCAGGCCTTCCCCACTGGCCCCAGGGCTCCCAGGTATTTGGGTCAATCACCCCCGTTATATTTTCTTTGTATGCTTTTTGGACTGGGTCTACACACTTAACAAACAGCCCTCCCTGCGTCCACATGTTAACTTAAGGGACTGCGGATGCCCAGTCTTCCAGAGCACATGGTTGGAGTGGTGAGGAGGGAAGGGCACTGTGGCTGGCATGCGGGAGCCCGAGTCTCAATTTGCCCCTCTGAGCCTCAGTCCCTCCATCTACATGAGGAGACAGCCTCTGTTCACGGCCTGTCCTCAGGCCTGGGGTGGACAGGGCCATGGGTGGCGGGGGCTAATTGTTAAATCTAGTGGAAGGGACAAGTTCTCTCCACCTGCTTTCCAACTATCTCGGATGAAAGGTGAGGTTTTGTCTAATTCCCCATCTATCAAGAAATGATGCTTTTGTAAAATGTAAAATCATGCACGTGGATGTGGCAATGGCATCAGCATGGCATGAAAGCTCCTAAACACTTATTCTCAAGGTCTGAACAGACAGGGGACAAATGGTCTCTGCATACCATGCACCGGACCTGAGGTCTTGTCTTTCATTCTGGGTGTTCATTTTGATTCATGGTACAAGTGGGACAAAAGGGAAAACTGGCATGGGTCCCGAGGCCTGACCTGGGCTTCGTCTGCTAGACAGGCTCGGACAGTGATGGCGTCCAGGCAGGAGACACACTTTGATGTGCAGGGAGCAGCGGGAAGATGGGGCTTCTAGGAAGAGTGGTAGCTACTGAGCACCAGCGAGGGGCAGGAGGGACCCGACTGTGGGGGGCAGACAGAGCACTTCGGATCTTGTCCCACAGAAATGGAGTCCCTGGAGAGTCTTCAACAGAACTGTGTCATCAACTGCCTTACGTCTAACTGTGTGTGGCAGCCTGTCTCCAGCACACCAGGTTGAAAAATGAGTCTTATTTATCTGTGTGGTCTCCTCATCCTGGTAGGTACCTGGGAGATGTAAGGTGTTCTTTGTTGAGAGGAGGAAGGGCTGGAGGGGGTGGGCAGAAGGCCCTACGGGGTGGGGAGGGCTGGTCTGGGCCAGGGGGCAGCCAGCAGGAGTGAGGAGAGGGCAGCCAGGGACAGACAGACCTTGGAGGGTAAAAGGAGGAGAGAGACAAAGATTTCTTAGCCTTGGGCTGGGGGAATGTGAGGACACTAGTGGGTGCACCTCATCCTCCTGGTCCAGCTCCAGTGCTGGACATGCAGCTTTGCACAAACAACGCCCCCAGCCTTCAGCCAGGTTTTCCCTGCTTGCTCGCCAGCACCGCCCACTCGCTCCCACCTGTCGGGATCTGAGCCAACCTCCTTCCCGTGTCCAGGCTGAGCTGGATGACATGCACTCAACTGCTTTAAAGCTCCCTGGTAGGGCCTCGCTGGTGGCGCAAGGGGTTAAGTCTCAGCACTATCAAACTATCTCAGCCACTGTGGCCTGAGTTTAATCCCCCGCCAGGGAGCTGACCCACATGGCACAGCAGACCTCTCCTGTCTCACGCACTGCTCCCCTCAGCAGTGTATTTCACTAGATCTGCCTGTTCTGCTCCCCACTCTGTCTCTGGTGAATCCTCTCACCCCCATATCTTTGGCCTATACCCCAGCTCTTGTATGCATTAATAAATAAAATAAATATTAAAAAAAAAAAAGTTCCCTGGTAAGTTCAGTCTCAGAGCCACAGCTGCACCAGGTCCCCAAGAAACCCTCCCTGTTGAGCTCCTCCGCCAGGGAGGGGAGGAGGCCAGGGTCCTCACCTGCTCTACTGAGTGCCTATGGGTCAGGATACCATGGGCTGACTCCCGTGGCAGCACCAGCTTCCCCTCCATGGGCTCCCTTGGGGGCCAGTAAGCCCTGTGATGCCCGTTTTCTCTAGGGTCGGTCTTTCTGTTCCCCCAGGTGCTAGGGGGTCCCTTTGACAACAGTTGCCTCAGCCCCAACCCCCCAATCAGTATTGCCTTCCCCATGTTCTCTCTCATATCCTGGGGCCTCTCTGAGAGTCCAGGTGGCTACAGATGTCACCCAGGACACAAACTGGACCACATCCAGACTATGACCTATGGAGGATGTGCACCCCTCCCACCAGGTTGGCCAGGGGCTGATGCTCGGCTCCTCTGACCTAAAAAGCCTGCTAAACACCTGCCCTGCTGGCCCCTGCAGGCTTATTACACTGACAGTCCTACATTTGGACTCTGCTGTTTGCAAGCACCCCTGGAAGTGGACAGGACGGGTAATACTGGCAGCCATATTTTACCAATGAGAAAGCATAAGTTCAGAGAGGTTTAGTAACTTGCTTAAGGTCACACAGCAGAGAAGCAGTAAATCCATGCTGTTTCTTTTGTCAAGTGAGGTTGCTGCGGCCTCGTCAAGAGGAAGGGTTTGGTCATGCAAGGCAGAGCCAGCCTTTGCTGGAGCTCTGGCTCCTCGGTGCTTGAGCCTGTAAGAGTCTCACAGGAGCCTAGGAAGAAAGCATCCTCATCATTTCCACTTTGAAAAGGGGAAAATGAGGCAGTGACTTGTTCAAGATCACAGAGGCGGCCAATGGTGGAGCAGAAAGTTAAATCCAGGCCTGCTGGACTCAACGACAGCGCTTTTCCTTCCACACCGGGCCGGGCTCCAGGCCGGGGACACATGCCTCGCTGACCCTTCACCCACTCGGCATGCCCCTCTTTCTCATCATCTGTCCATCGCCTGCCCCTGGCTTCTTCGCACCCTCTTGCCCCCAGGGTTTCACCCCACTTCTCGGTGCCTTCCCTCTGAGCCCAGGGACTCACAACAATGCAGCCAAGGACTGAGGGTTTTTATTTGCTCCAGGCGATGGCTCTTGTCTCCAGGGCCTGGGCCGCGGGCACGGGTGCACATGCAGGCTAACCTGGGCTCTCACTCGGCCTGGCTCCCCTCCCACTCCAGTCTGCACTTGCTCTCCACCTTCTCCCTCAAGGTGCCCCTGGGGAAGAAGAGTGGAGGGCACCTGGGAATCTGAGTGCCCGCTGGAGTCTGCTGCAAACTGGGAATTCCCTGAAGGTCACTGTTTTAGCATTCAACTTCACGTGAATTTTGCATTCTATGTTATAAAATGTCCATATTTGCTTTAATACTAAATTGTTTAAAATTATTTACCAGCTCAATTTCACTTCTGCCCCCCACCCCCAGGCCAGAACTGGCAGTGGTGCACTGCATCCCCCATGGTTTCCGGAACCCCTTGACCACCGGCGGGTGCAGCCTACCCACCCTCCCTCCCTCTGCCGTCCTTTTTCACTTCAGCTACCCTTCACCCGACACTCTACCCTGGGAAGAAAATCCTGTGCTGCTGAGAACATTCCCTTGAAGGGCTGAATTACAAATCCGGAGCTCCTGGCTCCCCTTACCTTCTTGCTCTGTTTCCCATTCCCAGCTGGAAGGGGCTAAAAGAAAGGAACCAGCTGTCCTTGGTGCTGGGAAATAATTATGGCTCTGCCCAAGATCAAGGCCCGAGGCCCACAGGCCTTGTCCTCTGGAGCCATTCTTATCACAGACAAACCCCGGTGCTCCCTCAGCTCAGACGCAATAGTTCCCAGAAACTGGGACTCAGGGGTCACTCCCATGGGGGATACGTCCACGGAACTGAAACAGTGCCTGGTTCTTCTTACTTTCTATGGTGTTCAGGATCCCCAGATGGGGCTGACCCCAGGATGGGAGTGGGGGATTGAGAGGGAGGGGCCACTGCAGGCAGGTCAAAGCCACCTTCTAGGAACCCACCAGTCTCTCCAGCTGCCCTTACAGAGAGAAGGTAGGATCCAGGGGTCTTGGTGAAGCCCCAGCTCTATCATGATCCACAGCACGAGTTCCCTGGCCACTAGGAGTCTCCAGTTTGATGCAGCAATTAGGAAATGTGTGAGGGTCATTATGGAGTTCAAAGAATGAGGAATGTAAATGAGCTCTGCCCTGGAGGGAGGTGCCCCATTGCCTGGTCTCCACATACTGGGGTCACTGTAGCCCATATTTCGCTGTTGAGAGCGTGCACACATGCCCGTATGTGCTGGGGGATGTCACCACTTACCGGGGGGTGCTTGCGCTTCCTTCCAGGCCGTCCCACCTTCCGTGCAGTTATGCTGGGCTCTTGCCGCTCCTCCTTGCCACGGGCCTCCTCCTGCTCCTCTCCCTCCTGTGGACACAGGCACAGTTCGTGAAGCCAGGGCTGGATCCAAGAAGCACATCAGTAGACACCAGACCCACCAGGCCTTCTCCCCGCTTGCCCCACCCCCACAACAGCTGATATCCAGGGCTGGACTACGTCATTCCCCCAGACAGGGATGGTCTTCGACCCAGATGGTGGAGCTTGAGCCACCTTAGAGCCCCACTTAAATATATCCGGGGTGGGGGCACCTACCCTCCAGCAGAATGTAGTGCTCCCTCCTTGTGCCCATATTTTCTGAACCACAAAATCATTATCACATGCTCTGACAAAGAATAGGCTTCTGAGAAAATATGAGAAGGAAATATTATCCAAGATCTGTAAAGAACTCAGTATACCTCAACAAGAAAATAGACAGCCCAATTAAAAAGTGGGCAGAAGAGGGGGCCTCCCTGGTGGCACAGAAGTTGAAGTCTCAATGCTATCAAGCTAGCACCAGCCACTGCAGCATGAGTTCAATCCCCAGCCAGGGAGCTAACCCACATGGCACAGCAGACCTCGCCTGTCTCACCCGCTGCTCCCTCAGCAGTGTGTTTCACTAGATCCGCCTGTTCTGCTCCCTACTCTGTCTTGGATGAATCCTCTTACACCGCCCCCCAACCCGCACCTCTGGCCTACACCCCGGTTCTTGTGTGCATAAATAAATAAAAAATAAATCTTAAAAAAAAAAAAGTGGGCAGAACGAAATAGAGCCTTCTCCAAGGAAGCCATACAGATAGCTAACAGCAAATGACAAAGTGCTCACTGTCACTTACGAGGGAAATGCAAATTCAAACTACAATGAGATATCACCTCACTCCAGTAAGAATGGCCCATGTCAAAAGGACCAGTAACAACAAGTATTGGAGGGGGTGGAGGAAAGGGAACCCTCATACACTTTGGTGGGAATGTAGACTGTTTCTCAAAATATCAAAAATAGATCCGCCTGACGACCCAGAAATCCCACTCCTCGGTATCTATCCTCAGGATGCAAAAACTAATTTGAAAGGATATGTACATTCCTAAGTTCACTACAGCACGATCTACAATAACCAAGTTATGGAAACAACCCAAATGCCCAACAACAGGTGAAGGAATTAAGAAGATGTGATATATTCACAATGGAATACTACTCAGCCATTAAAAAGATGGTTTTTTTGCCACATGGAACTGGAGGGAGTTGTGCTAAGTGAAATAAGTCAGAAGGAAAAGACAAATATCAGATGACTTCATGCATATGTGGGATAGAGAGAAACTAATTAAGGGAACAGAAAATCAAAACCAAAACAAATCCTAGAATTCTAATTGTAGAATTGAAGCTACTTGAAAGGGAGGATGGATGAAGGGGGGCAAAGTGGGGAGGGGGTCCAACAGCCCACGGCAGAGGATCAAGGGTGTATTAACAGTGGGTGTGGTGTTGTGATATACATCTGAAGAGGTATGGACCTATACCCCCAAATCCTATACAGTGTTGTAAACCATGGTTACCTCAATAAAAAGACCAGTTTAAAAAAAAAAAATTAATTTGCTACTGGATGTCAGTTTATTTACATTAAAAAACTTATACAAGTACCCAAAATGAATGGTTACATACTTAGTGAATCACTTTTATTGAAAAATAAATTCAAAGGAAAAGTAGTATTAAATTTAGGGATGTATATTAGAAGTATGCGGACTCTTGCAGACAACAGAGGATTTTACAGCCACTGTAAATAGTCTGTTCTGAGGCGCCTGCCATGTGATGCTGGCATTACATATGCCTGTCACCCGGCCGGAGCATCACAGGGACCATGTCTGGACTATCTTGGTGCTCCTCATTCACTAAGTGCTGGACCAGAAGTTTGGTTTTGTTACCCCTCACCCTGTGGCTGCTCTGGCAGGGCCTTGCAACACTGTCTCCTGGGGCACTCAGACAGAAATCTAGAAAGTCCTCTTGCCTTGCTGTTCCAGGCTGGCCACAAACCACCCACAAGGCCCTTTTGAGTCAATTGTCTCCAGCATGACTAATCACAAGCAGAAACAGGGCTGGAAAAGGACCCTGATCCAGAAAAGGGACCCAGCACGCCCCGCAAGAGGTCAGGAGTGAAGACAGCCTTTCAGCCCTCCCGGGAGGGCACCACCCCAGAGCAGGCTGGTGGCGTGGGAAGGAAAAGAAGGGAGAACAGGTTTCCAGGGGATTGCATCGAGACGGTCCTCCCCTTCTCACTCAACTTTCATTTTCTGTGATTTCAAAATAGCTTGTGGTTTGCCGCATTCATTCTCAGGTGATGGTGGGACATGCAGATGGAAACCTTCTGTGACCATCGTAGACATTACGCCAACGGAAGAACGGCCCCGGCCCTCCATCACTGTCCATTTGCGGCACGTCTGTGGGCCAGACCCATCTAGGAGGGAGCCTCAGGGACGTGGCAGACGAGGCTCCGGGAGTCCTCCAGAGACATGCCAAGTGGAAGAGTCACAGACACACCAGGCCTGGCACCAAGGGGAGGCTATGGTCCAGGCGGAGGGCGGGAGGAGGATGCCAGCATACTGTGGGGAGAGGAAGGAGAGAGGTGCCCATCCAGGAGGCCAAAGTCCTCAGATGCAAAGAAGCCGAGGACAAAGCGGTTTGGCTAGGGGTGGTAGCACTGACCTTAGCGCAGCCAGTAAACTGTGCAGGGTGACATGGCCCTGAGAACCAAGGAGTTAGAGAGACAGTTTGAAGAGCCCAGCTGAGAATGATCTGGAAGAGAAGGCAAGGGGGAGCCCACTGCCAATCTGTGGACATGAGGGGAGAGTTCAGGGTAAAGAGAGAGGCTGACAGCAGAACTGAAGATCCTTGAGTGGCTCTTTTTAGGAGACCATGGCAGAGAAGCAGTGAGGACAGAAAGGCCACAGGGGCACTCTGGGAAAGCCCTGGAAGCCTGGGCTGAGGGTGCCCCATGAGGGGCCAGGCCTGCTGGTTCTGAGTTGTCTTCGAAGACCCCACAAACACCCCTACTTAAGAAAAGATCGCTTGGGTCCCACAGAGAAGTATGGGCAAGGCAGTTTAATATTTGTGAAGGTTCCTGTTGGATCTACATAACAAAAATGAACTTCAGGCTGAGATGGGACCTTTCATGTCCCCACTGCTGCAAAATGGGCACATTGCAAAATGGTCAGTGCTCCTTCTGACCAGGTCACTCTGCGTGTACAGAACAATCAGAGCCAAGGTAAGGTCTCGGAAAGGCACAGGGCCTAGAACAAATCAGCGGGGTCTGGGCCCTGTTTGTCCACTTGCTAGTTAAAGGACCAGTACCTCTTGGGCCTCAGTTTCCTTGTACATAAAATGGGGGTATCCACACACATTAAGTGTCAGGCCTGTTATAGGCACTGGGGATGCAGCAGTGAACGAAACAGGGAAGGGGGCAGACCTTGTGTATCTGACCTGCATGTGGTGCCCACTTGTCCCAGGGAAGAGGGCTAACATTCCCGGGCAGCAGGAAGCCACCCAACCCAGACTAGCTGGGAGCACTAGGCCAGGCCAGGCAGAGCCTCTGCCCATGCTGGGAGGCTGGGCCCCTGTGCCTGGAGAGCACAGGGCAGCAGGCAAGAGGGGGTGTCTGAAAAGACTGACTGCCCAGAAATTCTGGGCTCTGAACAATTTCTTGAACAAACTGCATTTGTCAGAAAGGACTACACCCACTGTCCTAATGTGGATTCTGAACAGTTTAATATTTGTGAAGGTTCCTGTTGGATCTACGTAACAAAAATGAATTTTTGTTCATTTTTGTTCAAAGGTGTGAAAAGCAACCAGAGCCCCTGATCAGCAAAAGGGACCACAGTTACCAGGCCCAGATGGCCTCAAAACAGACACTTCATGTTTCTGACTTCCCTTGGCACATAACAGAAGGCTTGGGGTGGGGGGTCCCTGATCAGCAACCCCCGTGCAGTCTGCAGACTTGCTGTAATTCCTTGCCCAGGTGCTCTGCCTGGGGCATAGGGGATGTCAACACAGCTTCCCCACTGAATACAGTTCAGTGCAACACACCCCAGGAGGAAGGGGGAATCCCCTGACGCCCCCCCCCACACCTGTCCAGGGCCTGGTGGGTTGAGAGTGTAGTGATCACGAGGGCAGGCTGCGGTACCAGGCCTGCGTGTCCAGCTGACGTGGGGCTAGGCGCTTTACGCCCTGTCCAGCACGCAGGCCCAGCTCATGCCTGTAGAAACCAAGTCTCCGTGAGAGAGGGGTCAGCCCTGCATCTGGGTGTGAGTGGCAGAGGCCCATGCCCTTCTTGTCAGGCACGACTTCGGGAAAAGCATGTCATTTTTGGCCAATGTACATTCTTCCATGATGAAGCCGCAATCGCCAGGCAAAGAGGACAGCTCCTGTCTGGGCTGTCTGAGTCCCAGTGCAGCAGTGAGTTAGGGGGATAACACACTGAGAAGGGTGAGCAGGTGGCACAGGGGGCCCCCCCCTAGGAGGCGTGTCAAGTAGCTCATTCCTGAATCTGTCGCGGGCCTTTTTCATTCAGTATCTTTGCTAATGGGTCGAGCAAAGGAATGTAAAATATGCTTATCAAATTTGTAAGGAGCCCTGAATTAGGAGGCATCCCTAATCCCGGGAAAGGGAGGAATCTGACCCTCGGTGGCTTGGAGCAGCTGGGGGAACAGTAACAAATGCAGCAGGAAGGGATTTGAGCCCAGGCTGGTTTCTTCACCTGTCAGGGGGACTGAATTATCAATCCAGCAGTGAGGGTTGATGGAGAGGGGGCAGAAAATCCAGTTGGGTGGGCTTCAGAGAGGGTGGGGAGAGGCTGGCCTTTAGTTAACTTCTCTGAGTCTTACCTTCCTCACCTATGCAATGGGGATAATAATATCTACCTCACAGCAATGCTCTAACAATTACCTGAGGTAATGCTGAAAGCTGATGTGTGATAGTCACTCAAGAATTGCTAACTGATCAGAACTACCCCCCAAAGTGCACCCCTCCCTCCCGGCCCCACACTCTCCCTGTGCCAATTCCAGCTCAGCCCCCTGCATATGCAGCTGTCACTCAGCCAGAAAACCCCCTCTGGCTGGTACCAAGGCAGTGAGGCCTGGAGCACTGGGGCTTCATGAAGTGTCCAAAATGCAAAGCTGATTAGGTCACTAGGCGGCGGAGCTTCAGTCCTAGCTGAGAGGGTTCCCAGAGACCTGCAGGTCCAGGCCAAGCTCCTTAGCCCAAGTGAACGAAGGCCCCCACTACCTGGCGGGCTGCCATGGTCTCCTCTTCACCCTGCTTTCTTCCCACCCTGCACAAACTGACCACACCAGGTGCAAAGGCGGCCGCTTCCCTCCCCAGCGCCTTGGCATAAATACCCCATGTCCCAACCACCTTCCCCTCAGATTGGCCAGCAAACCCTTACTTTTCCATCCTCACTTCCTTGATTCCCTTCTCCTGGGCCCCCTCCTCTAATCGCCTCACCAAGCCAGAAAGTCCTCCTACAGAGCCCTTGACTCCATGCCGCTGCCCTGTCCTGGCCAGGCGGTGAGCAACTTAAGAGACTGTGTTTTATCCCCCTGGACATTCCCAAGGCCTAGATCGATACACCTGGCGCAGGACATGAGTGACATCACACACCAGGCGTTCAATAAACGAATCCACACACGCTGAGAGAGGCGCACACGCCAACTCTCTCAAATACAACTGGTGCTGCCCTGGGTCTCACGGCTCCAAATCAGGAAACAGGACAACGAAAACATACCTTCTAGGCTTAAACATAATGATGTCACCTTACACTCACATAACTCTTTCCAGCTTTCAAAGCACCTTCATGTTTGGTGGCCTGTTCGATTAGCAGCTACGATCAGCCGTTCTAAACTTCTGCGCGATGGTCTGACCTACATTTTCACATGGCTCACTGGGTGGATTATTTTAAGCCACATACAACTTCTCTTTCTGATGAGTTGGGCTATGACAATGATAATCTCTCGCATTTGTACAGCTTATAGTAATTAACAAAGTACTTTCACATATGTTATTTCACTTTATTCTTGCACTTTTCAGAAAGTAGAGCTTTCCCACTATACAGGCTGGAATCTGAAGCTCAGAGAGGTGATCGAATTTGCAGAGATGAGGGAGTTGGGAAGAGAGGCCTTTAGAACCCAATGTTAGGGCCTCCTTGGTGGCACAAGGGGTTAAGCACAGTGCTGTGAAGCTATCCACAGCTTCTGCAGCATGGGTTCGATCCCTGGACGGCCAGGGAGCTACCCAAGTGGCACAGCACAACTCTCCTGTCTAGGCCGCTGCTCCCCTCAGCAGTGTATTTCAGTCCATCTTCCTGTTCTGTTCCCCACGCTGTCTCCAGTGAATCCTCTCATCCCCTGCACCTCTGGCCTGTATCCCAGTTCTTGTATGAATAAATAAATAAATCTTTTTAAAAAAGAACCCAATGTTAGATCTCTGGATTCCCAAGGGTGTTGCCACCATAGTAGGCCACTACACCCTCCTTTGTCACACACACATGCATACTCACATACACAGTGAACCCGAGGGAACATCACTCACTGGCATTTATATGCACACACTCACACACAACTGTCGAGGGTCTCAGGCCTAGACTCAGGACCCCTCCCAGGCGCTCCCCCAGAGACAGCCAGCCAAATTTGCTCTCTTCCCAACACACACCAGATGCTACTGACCCAGCATCCACTGAGCAGGTGCCTCAAGTTGGCATCTGAGTAGAGGGGATGAGCTTGCCGGATCTGCTCAGCCACGCCCAGTGCCCCCACCCCCTCCCTGGGACAAGACGCATGTGCAGCCTGGGCCAGCTGGCTGGCTGCTCTCTCAGGACCTGGCTGTGGAATTCAGTGAAAGGGACTGGCCTCTCCGCCGGGGGTGTGAGCCATGACAGGGCCGGATTCCCATAGCTGCAGCCACAGGACCTGCACAGCCCCCCACACACACATACTCACGCACCCCTGGCTACAGGCTGCACCACCAGGGGCACCAGGAATCACTATGGATGCTCACACTTCCAGGCTCCCACTCTGAATGACCTCAGTCACCTCCCCAAAGCTCATCAGCCCATTTTTCATTATTCAACAATATGCATTAGCAGCTTAGTCCGTGTCCTATAACTATAGATGAAAGCCTCTCTAAAGACAGTACTCCTGCAAGGCAGCAGCCCTGTTCCTGTTGGCCCCCCATGTTCCCACAGTTCCCACCCCCTGAAGTACCTGCACACAGGGTACCCACACACAGCAGGCAGGGTACCTGCACACACAGGGTACCTGCACACAGCAGGAGCTCCAAGAATGCCAAGTGGCTGGAAACGGTCGTGCCTGAGGGGTTTCCCAGACCCTCCTCCACAGCCCACATGCCACACTGGGGCCTCAAGTCATCCATGAAGACTCCAGCAAGCACACCCCTGCCCCCCCCCACACACACACACATGGCAGCCCAGCGGGGTCACCTTGGTGGTGGAGGGGCAACTGTGAGACCAGTCCTGTGGGTGTGCTAAAAAATATTTATTGAGCACCTACTGTGTACTGCATATAAAGATAAGCAAATAGGGAACTCGGTTTAGAGGGGAAGACATGTTAACCAATGAGTTCCTGACACTGCGCCGAGGGCCAGAGGGACTGAGCCCACCACCCTGCTAGCAGCCATCTCTGCAGGCCCCAGGCCTACTCATAGTCTCTCCTTCAGCTGCCCACCCAGGCCCTGCACAGTCTGATCCTTCCCCCACCCTCTACCCCTGGGGACCCTTGCTTGATAGAGACAAAGACTCCAGATGAAACGACTTCGTAGCAAGTGACCTTTCTAAGACTTAACCTTAACCTCTCTAAGGCTCAACTCTTCATCTGTAAAATGGAGGCAATGACACAGACCCTTCCTGGGTGACTGTGAAGATTAAGTTAAATGCCAGACAAAGGAAACTCCTTTACATGCCCTTTCCTGTTGTGGGAACATTGAATGGGACGATTCTGAGTAATGCCCTGTGGTGCTCCACAGAGCCAGCTGCAGGGCATGACCAGGTGCCCAGTCCAAGTGCCAGAAAAGAAAAGTGCCAGAAAAGAAGGGCATCTCCCCACTTCTCAGCCACCCTAAGATACCTACTCAGCTCAGTTCCCCGCCAGGCCCTGTGGGCAGGGATGGGCTTCGTCCTTAGACCGGCCGTTGAGGGTGTGAGGGACCCAAGCGACCTAGGGCCCAGCCGTGGCCCCTCACCTCGGTCTCTAAAGTGGACACAGCTTTGCCCTCCAAAGTTAGGGCTTCCTGCCACTTGCCTTGGCTTTGCTTCTTTTTGATGGGTGAGGGGAGATAGGAGATCAGGCCTGCCTACACCTGCAGACCGGAGAGAAACAACCTTCCTTCCGCGTGTGGGTTGCAGCAGACTTTAAACCCATGCCATTCACCCCCTCCTGCATTTTCCACACTCTCCTCCTATGCCCCTGCGATCCCTAGGGCTGTAGCAGATGTAGGTAGATGGGTAGGTAGGTCAGTAGGTAGGCTGACAGAAAGAGACAGATCTAGATAAGTTATCCTAAATAAATCATGACTAACTTAACACACGCTTGGTCCCTGGAGCTCAGGCCACAGACGCACACACACACCATTCCGCGGAAGCCTCTCATTGCTCTGCAAGGGGCACCCAGCTGAAGTACACTGAGAGACTAGATTCAGACACAATCTGTCTCCAGAGCCCAGGGATTCCCACTCGAGACTGTGCGGACCACATGTCATAACATTGAACTCAGAGAGCCTGACTGACGCTAAACACGGTCAGCTCAGGCGTGGGCAGTGTTTACGTCTCTGCACCGTGTGCCAGGCAGCCAGCAGACTCCACCCAGCTAAAAATGGACATGTCATCTGACAAGGGTGTTCCTGAAGAGGGCAGGTAGAGCTGCTGCTTCTGTAGCTGCTTAAATGGGATGACACTTAAACGACCCCTATTATGACTCTTGCACAGACAAGAGCCAGCCCTAAGTGACCCTGCGGGCACTCGAGGGCAGTGAAGGCATCTTTCATGAGACAGAATAATGTAGAGCACCTACCTTATGGAGGAGTTGCAAGAATAGAGAAAGACAATGCAAGAGTGGAGCTTCAAAGAGCGCCTGGCAGACAGTCAGCTCTCACTGTATGTTGGCCAGAGTCGCCCGGGCCAGAGGAAAGGGGGAACACAGAATCAGGGGCCAGCTGAGGCCTGAGCTCCTGGCCAGGGTCTAGTTCATATTTGGGGACCTGAGGAGGTCCTTGCAGCCACAGGCTTGGAATGTTCCTGGTCTCCTTTCTTGCTCCCTCTACGCTCTTCCTCCTCTCCACACAGCACCTGGCACCTACCTCCATGATCCTCTCTAAGCCAGGACTGCAGCTCCCCATCCATCTCCCACAAAGTTAGCTCCCCTCCCTCTGCTGTGGCCACATTTACCCAAAACCAGACTCCTCCCCACCTTCCCAAGCAGCCAACCTCCTGCCCACCATGTGGATGGCATAATGGAGGAGGCTGCAGAGAGAGAGGACCCCCCCACCTACAGAGATCTTTCTCTGTGTTTCCTGACACAAATGTGGCCATCTTGCCCATCACCCACAGCTCTGCACCCTGCCTGCTTGATTCCGGGCTCTGGGATTATTCTGCAGAGGAGGGATCTTCTCTGCTCTCATCTTCCTTCCCATCTACTCACAAATTACTTCCTGCGCACCTACTCTGTGCTAGTCCAGGCCCTGAAGATGCACAGGGGGCTCAACCACTGGGGCCATGCCCTCCAGGAACAGCAGTGGGCCGGGGACCATCCACATAGCACTTTTCACTCTTCTAGAGGGCCTGCTAAAGCCCCATCTGATTCAGCAGGTCTGGGGTGTTTGCAACTGGTGCTGCTGGTCTAGGGAATAGATTTTGAGAACGGCTCATCCCCCGGGAACTGAAGCAAGGGCTTGGATTGGAGAGGAGAGAAATGCAGGGACAGCAGGCGCAGAGGAAACAGTATAAACAAAGGCCTGGCCGCTCCAGGAAGTAAAGGGACATGGAGGCTGGAAGGGCACGTGGGGCTAGGCCAGGCAGGGAAGGGGCCAGTAGGAGGCCACACCCCTTCCCTCTGGCTCACCAAACAGTTCCTCTGTGCCAGGTGCTCCTGGCAACTCTGCCAGGTTCTTTGGGCTGCAGCCCAAGCCTGTCTTCCCTTCTGCAGCTACGCGGCCGCTCTGCCCCAGGCCTGGCTTTCACGGGCTGCCGTGGGCGGCTGTCAGTGTCTCTACCCGCCCTCCCGGGCAGCTCCCCCGGGAGTGTGCCAGGTGAGCCAGCATGCGCCCTGTGGGCGTGGGCGGCTGGGGCGGAGCGCCCGCCGTGCCCGGCCCCTCTATCGGTGGCATCTGGGGCTGGGTGTGTGTTTGTTGCTGCCTGAGCCAGAGCAGTTACTATGCGTCGGTAATAATAGCAGTCATAATCCCTCATAATTGGACCAGACTTTGCTGTCTGCAGGGCACTTCCCTGCCCATGACCTCATCTGACTTCCACAACCACCCTGTAAAACAGGCGCAGCTAGAGCTGGAGCCCCATTTCACAGCCGCACAAACACGAGCCTAGAGGGCCTGGAGTCACAGCTACAGAAAGCAGCATCATGAGCCTGGGACCTGGCACTTCTGGCCCCTGATGCCATGCTTGCTCTGCCCTAAACAGAGGGCCCGGGCGCTGCTCTCGGGAGGTAGCGGGCTCTGCTGCCCCGGGTGCAGGGTGCGGCAACGGAAGGAGACTGGCCTGGCTGTCCCACCTTCCCCACGGCGGGAGGCAGCTGACCCAAACTGCAAGTGTGTGGAAGTAGAGCTGTGTCAGCACCAGCGAGGACATAGGCAGGAGGGGGCAGGGTCACCTAATCCAACAGTGAAGCAAAGCCAGGCTCACAGAGGGGAGGGAATTATCCACGGCCACAGCTGTCACTCGAGAGCACAGGTGGCCGCAGGTGGGCCTGACGCTATAGCCATAGGCGGCATCCCAGGTGGGGGTAGCCCAGAAGGCCAGGGGTATAACCTCAACTGTCTGTTCTTTTTCGATGGGGTCAAAAAGGGACTGAGCTGTACCCCTACGAGCCCTGCCCAGTGACCACAGCATGCATTTTTCCCCCCCGCTTGCTGGGTGCACACCCCACTGCACTCTGCAGGGTTCAGGCTGGGAAGTTAAGCATCTGGGCTTCATGCGCATGCGTGTGTGTGTCCCTACCAGGACCCAAGTGGGGAGGGGGGAGGCTCTGATCCGGTAGGCAGAGATCCGGCTCTCATCCAGACCTGCTGCCAAGTCCAGGGCCCAGCTTCCTCATCTGTAAACTAGGGCCGCCTGTGCTTGCCCCACTGTTGGGAGGGTTATCCCCAAACGGATCGAAAACGGAGCCACACTCTTAAGGATAAGCCAGCCCAGGACTTGGCCGAGCCCACCTGTGGGGGGTGAGCAGGGAGAGATGTCAGAGTCGCCCCAGGTGAGCTGATGTTCCTGAATGCCCCAGTGCCCCGCATCCATGCTGGTTCCAGGAGGGCGAACGGTGCCTCATGAGCATGCTCTGCTACTCCCAGACACCACCTACCAACACCTACCACCACCCCTCACCCCGCTCAGGGGAAGCAGAACATGCAGGAAACTGTGGGGACAAAGGGACAAAAGATAGGACACCCTAAGAAGGCTGGTGGCCATCACGGCCTCCCCAGAAGGGCAACAGTGGAGTTCCACGGACGGGGGAAGGGAAGCAGGGCCTAGGTGTTGCATGAGTGGGGCTTTGCCTGCAGATGACACAGCCTGTCCCCAGGCAGCCAATCCAGACCCAGTAGGGCTCCAGTTGTGATGTCCTAACTGACTTGTGCTCCTCCTGGAGTTCGGCAGAAAGCTCACCCCATGGGGCTCTGCAGACAAGGAGGTCACCAGTTCCATGATCAGCAGTGACACAGAGTCTTGGTTGGGGGTGGGGGCAGGAAATCATCATCTCCACACGCCTGGCGTCACCCAGCGGACTGCAGTGTGCCTGCGTGTCTGTGCAGGAGGGGGAGCCTGCCTGCTGGCAGCCTCGTGTCTAGCGTTCCCCCACCCAACACCACACACAAAGCTTGTCTTTGGCCTCCCAGAAAGTACTGAACACTAAACAGGAGGGCAGCTAGTAAGAGGCTGACCCCCACAGGGGTCAAGTCAGGGACCCTCCCTCTGCAAGTCTGACCCCTCCCAACCACACAGCTCTGGGGGTTCTAAGCGCTTGGGTCCGGGAGCCTGACTGCTGGGCTCCAACTCCTGCTCCACCACCAGGATTTAACCTCTTCAAGCCTGTTTCCTCATGGCCAGAGTAAGATGCCAGTTCTCCCCACAGCCTGTGCAAGGACTGAGCACAGCTGAGCTGCCATTACTTGGAGAAGGGCCCTTCCCTCCCTGGGTGCCCTTCCCTCCCCAGGGGCGGTCAGCTGCTCACCTTGCGGTCCTCGTCCCGCTCCGGAGCGGAGCTGCTGGTGTCCCCGGGGCCGCTGGAGGGCATTGCGGGCAGCTGGGTGGTGGGAGGCAGGCTGGGGCTGTGCGGGGCTGGGGGACTGCTTGGCTTTGGGGAAGGAATTATCGTGGTCTTTGTAAGCGAGAGTTAAAACTTAGACATAGATCCTGGTACTGAGCCCTCCAGTGAAACTGCCTCAGGCTGCCTGTGATTTTTGGCTTCTGATGGTTCCACCTGTAGGGAAAGAGAAAAGGGGTGAGCAGGGCAGGGCACCCCCAAACCCAGGTCCCAACTAACTCCCCATACCCCCTGGAATAAGGCCTTCTACCCAGGACCACGGTGGTCTGTGAGGCCTATCCTCCAGTCCCACCCTTCCCAGCTCACCGGCAACTCAGGCCAGCCCAGCCCCCTGGAGGGCAGGGAAACTGAGGCAGGCTTGGCTGGCTGGCTGGCTGGCACAACACCTCCTGATTTCCCTCAGGTCGCCTCCTGCCTCTGAGGCAGCAACAGTCTCCCCAGGCCTCTGCGTTGCTGTGGTACAGTGGGTGCCACTTCTGGGACTTCCAGCTGCCTCCCACCTCCTCCCTTCTCTTCATTCATGTCTGTTCTTTCCTTTGAAAGCTTCCCGCACCCTCCCTCCCACCCCAGCCACCCCCCTGGGAAATCCCAGAGGTCCCAGACAGGCTACATTTTCCTTCTAATCTGTCCTCCCCACACGCCCCCGCCCCCACACCACTCCCACCACGTGGAGGAAGTGAGCGTCAGTCACAGGATGTAGTGAAATGAATGTCACCTCACTTTAGGACCAGCGCCTGGGCCCGCAGAAAGCTTGGTTGTACTCAGGCTGCGGCCAGGCTGAAGGCCTGGGGTTATAGAGCTGTCAGAGCCCGCCCTGGAGGGTAGAGGCCACAGCCCAGGCCACACTGAGGGAGGAGGTGAGGCCGCTCTTGCCCCCGCCCCATTAAATAGCCCCATTTGCCTTCGGAAACTGGTGGGCTTGAGGAAGCCCTACTAACCCACAAAGCTGAATTTTAGGGGCTTTTCACCCTCCCTGCTTCAGGTGTGGGCCTCAAGCCAGTGAAATAACAAAGCCTGCGCGCCTCGGGCCTCAGCTGGGGGTGGGAGTATTGCAGCTTCAACTCTCTTCACTCAGAAACACAGTTCTCCTGCTCCCCACCCCAGGAGGAGACCTGGCCAAACCCCTCCAGAGCGCCAGAGATTGGCAGGAGAAGGCAAGTGGGAGGCAGGTTGGATCTGGGCCCACCCACACCCTTCCCCTTTCAGTTCCCGGTTCTGCTTTCCCCAGCTCCCCCTCCCTCTTGAGCCTCTTCTCCCATCCCCCTCCAGCCAAGGCTCCCTGGAAAACCAGGAACCAGAGAAAGCACAGGCTTGGGTCTCCCAAGGGTGCAGCCCCTTCTCTAGGGTGGGTGCCTGGCTAGGAGGTGGGTGGCCCAGTCCTGGCTCTGTCCCTGGTATGGAGGAGGGCACTGGAGCTGGGAGGAGCCATGTAGGGCCAGGACAGGAGAAGCGCTCTAAGTGAAAACCCAGACAGATGGAAAGCAGCCCAGAGGTGAGCCCAGGTGTA
The DNA here is from genome assembly GCF_964194135.1 of Talpa europaea. Taxonomy (NCBI): domain Eukaryota; kingdom Metazoa; phylum Chordata; class Mammalia; order Eulipotyphla; family Talpidae; genus Talpa; species Talpa europaea. Next base: position 13,239,525 of record NC_140072.1, read on the forward strand.
GCGCACACCTTTGGAGGTGTTCTTAGCACAGTGCTGGGCTCCTTGCATGTCTGTGCCCACAAACACAGTGAGTAGATGGCAGCAGTGAGAGGGGCTCCGGGGTCGGAGTCTGTGCTGAGCGTGTGATGGGCCTTCCTCACTGGGCCGCTACTAGTGCTACCGCTCCCCCAGTTCACAGTTGAATCTAAGGCTCTACAAGTTGAGTATCTGTCCACATTCCATGTCAAGGCGGAGGCTTGAACCCAGATCTTCAACGCTAAGGCTGAGGAGGTCTCTATCAAGCCTGACCCCCCAATTTAGACCACCGCACTGAACAACTATGAGGGCCCATTAGAGACCTAGTCCAACTCTGAGCCCTTGGAGGCCTCCAGCTGCCCTTAGTCAGTGACTCTCCTCACGGCCCCCCTCAGGTGTCAGCACAAACATCCCCCTTCGCCCCCACATCAAAACCTTTAAAAGGAGGCGGAAACGAAGAGAGGCAGAGTCAGGCGGGAAAGAACACTGACCCCAAAGTCAGCAGAGGTGGGTTCTGCTCCTGACTGGGGCTTATCTGGCCCACAGTTTCCTCATCAGTGAAATGGGGGAGCTGGACTAGATGAGTGTAATGGGGGATTTTGATTAGATGATCTTCTGGCTTGGGCTGGGCTCTGCCCTGCCTTACTATTGCAGGCCTCAAGGGCAAAGAGGGAGAGCAGACAAGGCTGGGACGTGGTCAGCAGCTGCGAGGGTCCCTAACCTGAGACTTGAGACCCACGCACAAAGTCAGAAGTGGATTACTCCCTGCCAGATGTTTGTTTCAGTGCTGCCCTAAGGCCTAGAAATATGCAGGAGGTTTCTGTGAGGGAAAAAAAAAAACACTTTCAGCTTTTGCTACTGGTTGCCAGTGAGAAGAGGAAGGAAGCAGGAGGAAAAGGTCAAACATGACAAGGCGTTGACCCCAAGTAGAGACACCCCAAAAAGGAAAGAAATGCTCTTCCTCCTCCCTTTCCCCGCCACATGCAACACCACTCTTCCTCCTCACTCCCCCCATGTAAGACCCTAATATCTGAGCGGCATACACTGTCATCACAGAAAACTCAACTGACCTGGGCCCGTCTTCAGGGGCCTTTGTGTTACTCCATGGACCAGTATGTCAGTGAGTGTCCCTCAAAATCACCCGCGGTCATTGAAAACCACCCAGCACGTGGCTGGGCAGACCGTGCACAACAACGCCAGGAGCTCACTGTGAGGGGCAGGTCCAGATTCTGCTTCCCACAGCACTTCCCGTCAGCCCTCAGGAACCTCCTTCTCTCAAGCAGCCCAGGTGAGGGGTGTACCCTGTCCACCATGGGGGTCCTTCCCCAAACACCAAGCACAGTCCAACATCTGCTCCTGACATCAAGGCCTCCTCCCCACCCAGGCCTCAGGCCACACCATGCAAACTGGCACCAAAGAAAAATCCTTGCCAAGCACACGGCGCCCATGACCAGCAGCTTTTATTTTCTTCCTTATATGTTTAGCTTTTATTTTCTTCCTTATATGTTTACCCTCCACAGTGGCCGTGAATAATATTTATAACAACAACTTCAAAATTTTTTAAGGAATCCCTCACAAAAATGTCTCGGTATCACAACTGGCAACAGTTACCATAATCAGGATTTCCTTTTGAAATTATCATGGGGTGTGTGAACATACACAGCAAATCCACTACCTGCTAAATGCAACTTAGGAGAAAGGCCTTTAAAGAAGATATAAAGGCACTAGACTAGGCTGCTCAAGAAAATGCAGGGGTCTGGAAAGCATACTTACGAAGCCTGATTTATAACAGGGTCCTTAAAACCTTCACTCCTATGTTATTGCAGCATTTTTTACAATAGCTAAGATATGGAAACAACCTAAATGCCCCAAAGAGATGCATCAAGAAGGCGTGGTACATATACATATACACAGTGGAATACTACTCAGTGATCAAAAAGGATGCCGTCTGCAGCAACATGTATGGAGCTGAGAGGGATTACTCTAAGCAAAGTAAGTCAGAAGGAAAAAGATAAATATTGGATGGTTTCACTTATAGGGGAAATACAGGAAAACCAAACATAGGGTCAGGAAAAAAGACAAAACTTGCAAACTGACCACAGATTTGAGGCATACAGCAGAGCAAGGGGAGGGAGAGGGATCAAAACAGGGGAGGGAAGAGCACCAGGGACTATGGTGATGGATCACGGGTACTATGTGGTAGGCTACACCTGAGGAGAAAATCAAGTATTGTAGAAAAACAAACAATGATAGAAGAAAATAAATTAATTAAAAAAATGGAAAAATATATATGTATAACAGGGTCCTTCAAAGGCACCTGGCCTGATCGCACCAGGCACCTCCAGTGAAGTGATGATGTTTGAAAATAAAGAGGACTGGGTGAAAGAAGTAAACTCCCCAGATTCACCTCACTCTGCAATCCGAATGTTTATTCTCTGGAAAGCACAAAGCCGGGGTCTTTGGGCAGAGTTGACTGGAACAGTCAAGAGAGCGAGGGCCAGAGCCAGGGCTGTATACCAAAACCAAAGAGATCATTTACATGCTAATGGTAAGTCCTCCCTGGCCATCCCTCCGCTGTGCTTCTAGAACACTGGCAGCCAGATCCTGGTTTTCTCTGGGGAACCTAATCAGTCCAAGGAGAAAAACCTGAGGATACAGACGCTGGTACCAGAACCCATAGGGTGTTAGAATGGCTCATCAGGTGAACCAGTGTCGGTCCCAGTCAACAAGCCCACCATTGTCCTCAGAGTTTTCAATCAGTTTTCTGGCTCACGTTCCTAACCCTGAAAGGACAAACAAAGACCACAGACACCCAAGAGAAGTGTCTCACTTGGAAGAGAGAGACAAATAAATCATTTAAGCCCAACAAAACACAACCTGGAGGAAACAGACTTAATGTACAGAGATGTTACCAATTTCATGAAACAAGAAAGTGATGCTATTAAGTTTCAGGAATCAGAATGGCTTCAGACTGCTCAATGTAAATAATGAAAGCAAGCAAAGGAGCAACAGCCTTGAAATTCTTAAAAAGAATTCTCCCATTAGAACCTTTTCCCCAATCCAGTCATCCCGGAAGTGTGACAGCAGAACAGACATTTCAGACAGCAGGGGTCTCACACTCTTTTCTCGGGACACACAGGAGGATGTCCTCTAAGACACAGGAGACAAGGGAAAGGAATCTCTGGGATTAGGTGAAAAGAGGACAGACGAAGCCACCGAAGCCACCATGGCAATCTGGGTGGTGTGACTTGAGACGCTGGAATGTTGAATGCTGCCATCACCAAGCCCTCTGCAGCTGCACTGTTTTTTACCTGACAAAACAGCAGGTCTGGTTAGATGTTCCTACTCTGCTATTTGATCACAGAAAGGGAATGCATTTGGATGTCGATGGATATTTTTCCAGGACAACATGCTCCAAATGGAGTACACCAAGCAAAATGAAGTCACGAGATGCAGAAAACAGGAACTCCAGCCACAAGGACGGCAAAGGGAAGGCTAAGAAGGACCACAAAAGGAAGTCACAGAACAGCGAGCACGTGCCACACACCTAGAAAGCAAAGGAGTGGATAACTCAAAAAATGGAAATGAAACCTGTAATACTTGATGTGACCAACCTTGTGGAAAGTTGTTGAGACAGCTATTAGAAGGTATGGCAGGAATTAGCAGAAGGTATAAAGAAGCCAGACAAAAAAGCAAGGTAACCACTAACTTCAGGAAAAACAAAAAGAAATTCTTACTATAAGTGCACTATAAAGCTCAGCTTGTGAATAATTCCACAATACAAATTTCTTATCTTGAAGTTTTAGAAGTCAGAAGCCCAAAATGGTTAAAATCAACATGTTGGCAGGGCTGCATTCTTTTCTGGAGGTATTAGGGAGAATCCATTTTCTTGACTTTTTCAGCTTCTAGAAGCTGCTCATGTGTCTTGATTCCTGGCCCCCTTCCATTCTCAAAGACAGCAATGTCAGTCTTCCTCGGCTCATTACTCTGACTGCTTCCATCACATCTCTGACTCTCCTGCCTCTGTCATTCGATTCTAAGGACCTTGGTGATTACCCTGGGCCCACCCAGATAATCCAGGATCATCTCCCCAGCTCAATGTCCTTAACTGAATCAAATCTGTGTAGTTCCTTTTGCCACCTAAGGTCATATAGTCACAGGTGGGGGATTACGATATGGCCATCTTTGGAAGGCCATTAGCCTGCCTACTATGTGCATATGCACATGCCATTTCTGAAGGAACACTGGAAGGGTACTGACAATTGCATGCCTACCACAGGAACTACTTAGGAGTATTGCTGGAGAGCAGAGAGGGTGCCATGTGAGAGAGCAAAATTCTTATCTACTAAATAGTAAATCAATGGAAAATGTCTAAAATGGTAGAGTCAAAAATATACACATTACTCAGAAACATGAGACATAAAATTGCTAGAAGAAACAGCTAAAAGTGGTTTACCTCTGAGAAAAGGAAGAGGGTGGGAGTGGGCAAGAAATAACTGCACTGGTGAAGAGATGTTAGTGCTACTTGACTTCTTCAATTATATGTGTGCGCCGCTGTGGGGGGAAAAGAACTAAAAGTCGAAAGCAGAGAGAGGGGATGGGAATGAAGCCTACATCCCAGCCCCCACCTCGGGCTGGGCTGGACCTCCGTCTTCTCCACTGTCAGTGAGAGAGCAGCGAAGTCCCTTCCACCTCTGTTGCTCTATGAAACCATCACATCCCACGGAATAACCATTATCAGCAACTCACACCCACACAGAGTTCCATCACCAGCCATAAAAGTAGTACCGCCCTCCCCACCGCCCCATCCCACCCCTCACAAAACGTTCAATTCTCCAGACACATCATTTCCACCAGGTCCAGCCCCTGCACTGCAGGGCGAACCTCCTCTGTGCTCCTCCCAAACTGCACCAGTGCGTGGCACTGCTGCAGACGTCCCGAACCACAGGCCTGCTCATGGCCCATCTGAACCATCTCCCGGAGCCGCCACCCCACCTTCCTCACCAACCCGACCCCATCAGCACCCTGAGGTGACCAGTCCAGGCTCACCTCCACACTCACTCTAACCAGCACCACCGAGACAGTCACCCTTACAATCTCACCACACCATGGGCGTGCATCGAATGATCCTCTTCCATCAACAAAACCAAAATTGCCCACATACCTAAATCCTTGTTCCATCAAAAACAATCCCAATGTTATCACCGCAAGAGACCCTTCTGCTCCACCTCAAGTCCTCTGTCAGCATTGCAAAAAGATATTTGAGCATCTTTCTCCTTCCTCTCTCTGAAGTCTACTTTGCTCCTAGTGGACTTGGCCTGTCTTGGTCTCTTCACCTTCCCTCCTCACCAGCGAGGCTTGCACTGACCTCACCAGTGCTTGCACTGACCCCACTCCTCATTCCAGTTATAGAGGGGCATGTGACCAGGCAGGGCCAATCAGAGGCCTCTTGGGAACTTTTCTACAGTGTGATGGAAAGATGCTAATGTGGTAGGATGTGAGTCAGGAGCTGGGGCTGCTGTGGGGACAGCTTGCCTGAGAACAAAGGGATGAAGACAGAGGCCTGGCACACTCAACACTGTGTCCAGGCCCCTGGGTCCAGCTGGACCTCGAGGCAGGGGAGCTCCTGGCCTCCCAGTATGTGGGCCTGTGCCTCGGTGTGTCTGGGGGCTTGTGGCCAGCACTTGACGTATATGCTAATCTCAACCTTCTCCAGTCCTCCCTGGGAGACTGTTTGGGTTCGAATCCTATACTTACCAGCTGTGTGACCTGAGGGAAAATTACCTCAGCTTTCTCAGTTGTAAAATGGGGAAAATGGGCTGATGTGAGAATTGAAATGAAATGTATTTTGTTTACAAGTGTGCCTGGCACAGAGGAAAAACTCTAAATTCTAAGCACTATTAGTCCCTGACTAATCCAGCCCACGGCTTCTCTCGTTTCTTGAAATCCTTGGCTGCCCATAAGTGTACATCGTTCGAAGAGCAGCCTGTCCCCATTAAGCTCCTACGATGTGCCAGCGCCTCTGAAGAAAGCTTTGCCATTTCAGCATCTTCGTGCACACGCCGCCGCAACCCTTTGAAGCAGATACTATTTTTATCCCCATTTTCCGGATGAGAAAAATGAGGCAAAGAGGTAAATAAAATTGCCCAAGGTAGCACAATTAGAAAATGGCGGTGCCAGACACAAAGCCGGGTCTGTCTACCCTGAAGCCCACGGCCTTCCACGCGACTGTGACCCCTCACAACTAGCATGTAACCGTTGCAGACATATTAACTCTGGACATGGATTGGTCAAAAACATGTTCCAATAGTCTCTCTTTCCTTGTTAGGCCTGACTGCAGTGGGGCTGAGGCCTGGGGGCGGAGGGCAAGGCAACCCTCTAATCACAGGGCCTCACCCAGGGCTGCGTTCATCTGCTCACTTATTCATTCAACCATGTCCTGAGCACCCATCGTGTGCCAGCTCCCATGTCATCATCACAACAATCCTACGACATACATGAAGTAGGCTCTATGGAAGGAGAAACTGAGGCTAAGAGGTTTATTACCTCTCCAAGGTAGCACAGTTAGAAAGTCCCAGGGCAGGTCCATCAAAGGTGCACCAATGCTGACTTCATAAAGGAGCCGAGTTCCAGGTGTGGGGAGTCAGAAGTCCCGTCAGGGCACTGGGTGGGCCGTGCCCAGGTGTTAGGAGCACAGGGTGGCCAAGTGGAAAGTCACCGTGAGGATCAGCCATGTGGTCCCTGGTGTGGCCGGCTGTCTGGGGCAGCCATGAGTGGGGTCTGTTTCTGTTCTCCCCAGCAGTGGCCAGTGGAAACCATTCTTCTCCAGCACTGCTTCACTTTCTCCCCCCTTGGTCCTTGCTTCTTGCCCCCCCCACCCCACGCCCCACCCCCCAGAGGCAGTGAAGGTCTTAATTCCCAAGGGGACACCATGATGGTTCCATGGAGGATAAGTCATCACCTGGCTTATCTGGACCCTTTATGCCACTGAACCAACAAGCCAAAAAAAGGAGCTCCTCCACCACCTGGAGGCACTGATTCTAGCTACCAAGGGGAAGTTGGGGTGCTGGTACACCAGAGAGGCAACTCGGGCCCGAAGGGTTCTCAGGTAGCTCTGCTTTAATGGGAAATTACAGCAAGCAAACAAAACCAACAGAAGGCAGGACAACTGAGTTTTCAGCTCCTTGAGAATCAAGGTTTCGATCCCTCCACCAGGTAAAAGCAACCTGACCTGCTGAGGTTCCAGCTGAGTGCAGAGGAGACGCAGGATGGGCTGAGGGAAGGAAACCAGGTATCAAATGCGCCTTGCAAACAAATATAGAAATGAGAACAGCAAGAATTTGGCATATTTTCTATTTATTTGGTAGAGATGTGTATTTGTATATGGTCGTCACCATGTTTTCTTTTTTCTTCCTACTATTTTACATGTAAGTTTTCCCAGGCCAACCTTAAAATTTATTCTGGAGGTGACAACTTTCAGTGGGGCTGAGTTTGAGGAGTTACTCATGTAGAGAGCAGTTGAGACAGTGATTGCTGGCATGCCTCACTGGGGGAAGAGGTGAAAACTTCAAGAAGGAGCATCGCTGTGTCTTAAGAGGAGGACGTAGAACTATTTTGTAGTTGAGAGGAGCTCAAATGTGGGTAAAAGGGTGCAAACGGAAGGTAGCCAAGAGAGGAGACTGCACCAATTAATTCACTCACCCTCCATCATCTGCTCTATGAAAATGGAGCTGGGCCCTTTATTATTTTCCTTTGTCAGCTGGCAAGACATTAAACTGTGTCAGCAGAGGGCACCTAGGAGACAATGAAGTTGTTTTCCTAGATCCCCCTGTCCTCATGGGGAATTCCTACATTGTGTACAACCTTCCCAGGGTCAGATCTGCTGCCCCGTGGCCTCCCTAGTGCCCAGTCCCATTCTAGCAGTATCTGACAGTTGGCAGGGGCCAGCACCCCCTTTGGGCAGTTCAGTAACAGTGTGCCTCCAGCAGATACTTCCACAAGATCAGCTCTCCTTGGGACCCAAAAGGATTGCTTTCTAGTGAGTTCCAAAGAGCAGGTTTCCAGCCAGTTCTGCCAACATGGCATGACAGTGGCTACTCTGCCATCCAGGGAGCCATGGCCTTGCCCTCTTGGTCACAGTGAGAATCTCAGTCCTGAAGGGCCTCTTCCTTGGGTACTAGGAGTAGTGGCTGTTCTCACATCTGCTATTTCTTATTCTGTGGAGTTCTTACTAGTCAATCCTTCATCACCCCAAGCCCCTCTTATGGTTAATAACTCCTTACATGAAATGTCTCCTGGGCAGGTCAGTAGGCGGTGTCTGTCTCCTGAGTGGACCTGACTGACACAGACACCCAGGGATTCAAAAGGCCCTTCTTCATCCTCATGGTCCTTGAACCCGAGTCAGCATCCTTTCCAACTAACTACTCTGTTCTGCCTCTGGGCTGGCTGGTCTCTTGTTCTCCCTACACCCCGTAGATACCTCTCACGGGTCACACTCACTCTGCCTTCTGCTGTATTCTAAATTCTCCTCCTCTGACATACCGGGCTTAAATGAGTGCAGATCTCCTGCTGCAAGGAGGTCCTTATTCATTTTTATTTACCTCTGTTCATTTTCTGGACACTCCCCACTGGATGACTCGCAGTCACCTAAAATCCCACATCTGTAGACCCGGTGCCCTGTCTTCTAGCTGCTCTCTACCCCAGAGAGCAAAACCCCGGCGAGAACTCAGGTCCCACCTTCCCTACCTGCCAGGCCCTGACCCTGACCCCTACCCTCCGGGCCCTCTGGGCCACAGGCCTACACCCCAGCAGTTACTCTGTAAGGGGTCTTCCTGTTCAGATGTCTCTACCTCCTGTGCCAGCCTCTCAGCCGAGATCTTCCACGCATGACTTCCCCAACCAAAAACCTGTGATGAAAATGTTCTCAAAATATGTGCGGTGATAGCTGCACAAGTCTGTATTCATACTAAAAACCATCAAATTGTACACTTTAAATGGGTGAATTGCATGATATGTGAATTATATCTCAGTAAAGCTGTTATTTACAAAAACCTATGATGCCAATGATTTTCACACATAATAAAATCTAAACTCTGGTCTGGTCTTACATCATGCTCGCTATAGTATGGCCTCAGCCTGTGGCTCCCACCTTGACCCCTGCCTCTCCCAGCTGACCCCATCGTTCTAGGGTCAGTTACAGCCCTGGTTCCCACACTGTGTTTACGCTTACACCATTCTCTCTTCCAGTAGAGAGCTCCCTCCCCAAGGGTCTGCCTAGCACACCCAACCCCTTCTTAACACCTGCCCAGGGGTCTCTAATCCCATCCTCTTCCATTCAGTTTTTTGTCTGTACACGGATGTGTCTGTTTCCCCACATAGATGATGTCAGAGTTTGTGTCTTGCACCTTGCTGCCCCCACCCACGCCATCAGCCCACAGTTGGGTGCCTCAACCCTCCCAGCCCTCTGATCCTCCCTGTTCTGGGTGACCCTTGAGGCAGAGAGGACTGTGTGAAATCACTCCCAGGCAGCTGCAACATCCCCAGCACAGTGCTGCGGTGCCTAGAGTGACCCCCCACAACCCCCATTCTAGAGGTCGCTTGGCAGAGCTCCCCAGGGCACTGTGCCAATGGAAAGGCCCTTTGTGGGAGCTCCCAGGCTCCTGCCCCCTTTTTCCCAGGCCAGAGTGTACACCTGCTATGGGGTTGGCAGGCCCCACCAGCCCCCAGATGCACAAGACAAAGGGGGTAGCGAAGGTCCCAGGTCAGGGTGCCAGCGAAGCACAGGAAACAATGGGAGGGTCTGGGCTCTCCTGCTCCAGGTCCTTGCAGGCTGAGTTCCAGGGGTCTGTGCCCACTCTCTTTCCGGTCCAGCCATGCACATGCGCCCCCACTGCACTTGCCAACCTTCCCCACCCGACCACCCACCTGAGCCCTCCCAGCCCAAATCATGAGGACCCCCAAAGGGTCTTCAGGGCCTGGGAGCTACTGTGGGAGCCACACATCCCCTCTCACCAAAGCAAGCCAGAGCCCGCTGCAATTGGAACTCTCCACTGGCTCTGGTTTGCTTTCTCCTCACCCTCCAGCTCAACCCAAACCAAACCGTGTGTAGAGGGGCCGAGGAGAGGAAGTGCCCTAAGATCTGGGCACAACATCCCAGAATCACTAGCCCTTGGCAGCAGCCCTGGCACAGTTGAGCCATCCCTTCAGCCCTGTGTCTAAGTGGCTCAGCAGGACCCCACCTCAAACCAGGACATGGGCCTCCCTTTCCCAATCTACACAAGGGGCGAGTCAGAGTCCCCACCTCACAACTCTAGTCTAAGAGGAAAGAATGCAAGTTGAGAGCTTAGCACCATGCCAAGCATGATGGTAGACACTCCATACAGGTTTTTAAATTTAATTTTTTAATTTAATTTTTTTTAATTATGTAATTAATTAGGGTGAAAGGCCAATAAAGTATTCATAGGAAACTTAGATTCTGGCTTAAGACCAAACCCAGGAGAGACGCTCACTGATCCTTGGAAGGGCTGTTGTGGCCTGATCCAGAGTCCCTGCCCAGCTAATGTTCCTGAGTCTTCCCCCAATCCCCAGCCCTGGCCCCTTACCATGAAAATGGGTAACCTCTTTGCCAGAGCCCTTCAACCAGCCTCTGAGGCTTATGGGTCTCTCAAAGACACACACAGACGACACACAGATGTAAGCAGCACGTACACTGACATAGATGCACACACTCCCAGACATGTATGTGCACAAAGTCCCACTGACACAACTACACACAGATGCACTTATACAGACACACAAACGTACATGGATACACAAACCGACACACAGCCACACACACAGTTGCACACAGACACACACCAGCACTTAAACACACATACAGATGCACATACAGAGACACACACAGAGGTGCATGTACGCACACATACACAGTGACACTGGTGCACACACTTACACACACTCCTCTCCCCCTCTAGGCTCCCAGAACCTTGAACAGGAGGATGCGGGCGAGGCCTCCCCCACACATGCCTAGCACATTTCACCTACAGCATGGGCCAAAGAGGCATTTGGAAACCAGCTTGGGAACCTCACAACCATTCATAACATTGTTCTGAGAGAAAATACAAAACAGTGCCCTATAAACAAACATTTGCAACAGAATCCCTCCAAAACCCAGGAATTGTCTGTGCTAGAAAACGAAGCAAACAGGAAAAGAAAACCACATAAACTTAGTTTGCCTCTGCAAAATTAATACCAATTACAAAAACATTTATGTGAACTGCTTACCATTTACACCTAATTAGCATGCGGCACAATTACGCATATCATTAAGGATATGCCAGATTAATTACGATGTACGTCTCATCTGATCAGCCACCCACCCTCCGTCCACCTCAGCCCAGCCCCCAGAGCCCTCGCTGCCCCTGTGACCTGGGTACCAGGTCACACCAGAGAAACGCTGACTTGTACCCTCAGACTGACTGTGGGCCCCACCCCGCCGCGCCCGACCCCGGAGAGGCGGCCCCGCGCCAGGCCTCCCGCCGACGCCAGCCGCGAGAAGCCTTCCAGCGGGCGCCTCTGCCCGTCACAGGGTCCCACACAGCCCAGTGGCTGTCTCGGGTGCCCGCTCGCAGAGAAAGGCGGGGTCCCCGGCCAGACCAAGGTCCCCGCCAACCCAAAGGCCCCCCGAGGGGCCGCTCCGGCCCCGCCGCCCTCTGCCCGCCTCACGGCCCGGGCAGCCCTGTCCACACGCCGCTCCTCCCCACCAGAAGAGAATGCCCACCGCACGCGGGCGCTCCTCAAACATGCCGGGGTGACCCAGGTACGGGCCACAAGAGTCAACGAAACACGGTAACTGAGCCTCCCCGGGGAGAGGAACCCAGAACTGACCGGGACGCGCCGGACGCGCCTTGGGGGGGGGGGGGGCGCATGCGCAGTGCCCCCGCCGCGCCGGGCCACGCGGGCTGCTCTTAACCCGCCGATACCTGTGACGTCGACAGCATGAGGCTTCGCCTCAAAGGCGAGGGACACAAAAGATCCAAGTTTAGGGCAAGAAACAGTGTTTGAAGCAAAAACACAGGCCCGCGCGTCACCTCCGCGCTGCAGACGGCTGCACGGAGGCGGAGAGGCGCAGGGAGCTGTGGGCCCGAGGATGCAGTTCCGGGGTCGAGGGTCAGGGGTCGGGGGTTGAAGGGGGATGCGGAGGTGAGAGCCGGTGGTCCAGCACCATCTCCGGCTCAGGACCCGGCCACGCTGTCTCCTGCCTCTGCTGGGCTCCATGACGTTGATCTGGCTCACGCCACTTTCTAGAAATTCTTTGGAAACAGCCCATCACGTGACACACAGAGGACTTCGTGGCGAAACAGGTTCGTTTTCTGCTTGCTTACCAAGCTGCTGGCCCTGGCCTGGCTTACCCTGCCTGTCTTGCAGAACCTGCGTCTGAATGGAGGGTGGTCACATCCCTGCCTGAGACCCCGGGTCAAGGAATTGGGAGTAGAGAAACATGGTCAAAGCCGTGGGGTTCATCTTTCAGGGAACTCCTCAAATGCAGAAGCCCAGGGTCAGGCCCTGATGTCTGCTGATGAGCACCTGGTCAAGTCGTTTCCTGCAGTCCTCTGCATTATTCCATTCCTACCAGTTATGGAATAAAATACTCCTGCCTTTCTAATCCATCACATTGGGCTCTGGGCTGCCCTGGGCCCTCCCACCCCCAGGCCTTGTGACACAGGCTCTCTTACCTGGGCAAAACCTAACTGCCCTCACTCAACTGCCAACTCCATTTCTGCCTCCAGGAAGCCCTCCTGGATCTCTCCCAGATTCTCTCCAATAGGTGTCCTCCCAGTGGATGGCATATGCACCCAGGCTGAGGCAGAAACCAAGTCACTGTTGACTCCTCTCATCCATCACCTGTTTGTTTCCTAAGGGCCTCCCAAAGCAACCCGCCTCCATGCCCACACTACTGCTTCCCTGGATTTAATGCATCAGCCTGCTGCCATCCTCACCTGTCCAATTTCTTCTCCTTGATGCCCAGAATGATTCTCAGATATACATGGGCCTATCACTCCTGGCCTAATACTCAGCAATGGATGACATCCCAGCCCTCCACAGTCCAGCCTGTTCAGCCCTCCAGACTCACATCCCTTCACTCAGCCATACGAGGCCCTTGACAACCTGGCTAACTGCTCTCTGCCCTTCCAGATGCAGCTCAAATGTCACCTCCTTTAAAAGCCTTTCCTGATCGTTTACCACCACCCCCCCCCCCACCATGAGACCTCCCTTCTCAGGAGCCCCATAATGCTCCAGATACACACTGCCAGAGCTCTCTCCAGCCCACCATGCTGTAATGGCTGCCTCCTCTGCTACAGACACTGCGCAAACCAGCATGGTCTCTTTCATCTTGGCAGCCAGTGTGTGACACATAGTAGGTTTTTAATAAAAGAATGAATATATGAACATTATTTGTGAGCCGAAGCTAGAGACTTCTGAAGGGAAAACTTGAGAGCTGCCAGGTCCACCAACTTGGGGGCCTGCATCTCACCTCACCCTGCCCAGTTCTCTGAGTCCAGGCGGCACAGAGGGTGTTGACAGAAGGAAAGGCAGAAAACCAGAGGCTACTGCCTGGGCCCCATTGGGCTTCCCAGCTGAGCTTTCAGTACCAGGCAGACCCTAGGGCCACCACTTGGGCTGAGAGGCACGGGCCTGTGAGAGATTGGCAACAAGTACCACGTTGTTGCTGGTAATAAACCATTAGGAGCATTGCTGCATGCCAGCTGCCAGGCCTGGCTGTGGTCTGGACCCTCCCATGCCTCCAGGCCAGGGGCAGAGCTAGCCCTGCCAGCAGGCCCAGAACCCAGCAAGAGGCCACTGCCCGCTTGACGTCCAAGGAGACTAGAGGGCAGCGAGGGAGAGGGCCCAGGCTGGGGTTCTGCTGGCTCCCCAGTGGGCACAGACTCTAAAGCGACTGGTGGAAGTACTTCAAGACTAAAGGCCTGGTGATCAGCGAGCCAGGGCTGGAGGGTGGTGGGAGACCAACCAACCAAAACCTGGCTTTGCAGAGGAGGAAGCCAAGACCCAGAGAGGCTCGCTGCCTATTGGCTCCTGAACAGCAGCCGTGGAGCAGAGGGGGGAAGCGCCATCTTTCTGTGTGTCACTCTCCCATTCTGCACCCCCGTCCAGGGTCCACTGGGACTTGGGGGTCGTTGGTAACCTGACTCCCCTTCCCTTTATCCCATGGGGTGATGGGAGCAATGGGCAACATTTAGGGTCTTACAGGCTTACTCTGGGGTGGGGAAGAGCCAAAGAAGTGCACATACCCTTTCTCCCTTTCCCATGCCTGGGAGGACAAGGCGGGCAGCCTCAGAGGGGAAAGCTCTAGAGGGGCAACCAAGATCAGGGGAGACAGTTGGGGAGTGTGGGTACTATTGCCAAGCAACAGGCAGAGTATTTGTATCTGGCCCTCCTCCCCTCTGTACCCAGTCACCTGGGTCACTGCCACCTGCTCAGGGGCCTGCAGATCACAGAGTGGGGCCCAGCTAGAGCCCACATGCCAGAGAAGCCCCCTTCCCCCACCCCTCCCACTCCAGGCCCTGTCTCCTGAAGCCCCATCTGCCCATCTCTGCATGAGGCTGCCCTATGCCCACGCTATGCCAGGACTGGATCACTGATCATCACCCCGCCAGGGTCTTAGTTCTGCCTCCAGTTCCAGGGGAACCATCTGGGTCACAAGGGCCCAATCAGAGGAATGCCTGATGGAAAGGTTGTCAGTGATGAGATCCCACCCTGAGGCAGAACTGAAGGTTTCCAGTCTCCTTCCTATAAAGCTAACTGGGCCCACAGCCCCTAGACAATGCCAGGTGCTGTCCTCCTGAGGCCTGCTTTCCACTCTCACTCACCCCCTCCCAGACTAGCCCAGGCCTTTGCTAGGAAGCCTCCGCGTCTGCAGAATTTCACCCCACAACGTTTTCGGAAAAGACAAGCGCTGCGTCACCTCGCCCTGTACCATCAGTCCCAGGCCAGCTTCTTATCCATTATAAAAAATAGTCCATCCTCCAGCCCTAGGGTGACTCAATTTTTTTCCATGTTTTTATCCAGAAGCTTTAAAAAGGTGTGGTTTTATTTTTGTTGTCATGAAGAAAATAACACATGTGGTTTTACATTTTTTCAAAGAATACAAAAATATATAAAGTATACAAAGTAAAAAGACAAAATCTTTGTTGACCTGTTTGCTGTATATCCTCCCAAAGGAGTGTGCGCGTGAAGTCTACAAATGTGTATGTTTGTATATATTTTCAAGGAATTACAGGAAGATGAGATTACATTGCACCCTGCTTATTTTGGCAACCCACCACCACACCCTGGCCCTCCAGCACATCAGAACCTCATTTCAAAGGCTTTGGGAGAATCTAAATAGATTCCCCTTTATCCGTGAATTTATTTCTCTTTTCAGAATCTATAAAATGAATCACATAGGACCACGGAACCTTTTCTCCAAGAAGCGCCTTCCCAGCAGGGTCTGCTGCTGGAGTGCTGGGGATCCTACCTGCCTGGCATGCGTCCAGGTGCCCCTGCCTGTCTCTTTCAGGTCCTCTAGGGAACCTCGGAGGGGAGGCATGTTCCCAGGGCCTCCACTCTCGCAGCCCAGCGTTCCCAGACATCTACCGTGTCTGTGTCCCGTATGTGCGGGACACAGACGACCCGCAGCTTAGTAAACCAGAGAGGGTACCGCTCACAGCTTGCCCTGTAGGCATCTTTTAACCTTTCAAGCAGGGACCACTGGAGCTCCATGGTCTAGCTGATGGAAGAGGTCTGCAACATCTGCACCCACCCCCAGAGTCACCACCCCATTGGCCGAGAGCACGAGGCCAGGAGTCGGGACAGCCCAGGCTGTGAGAGGTGGCCCTCCATCCCCTCTGTTCACCCAGACGGGCCGGGGAATAACTGGCTCAGAATTAAAAATGACCTTGACATTTGAAACAGAAACAGAGAGGGAAGATCAATAGGGATGACAGCGAGCAGGGCCAGGACCGCAGGGAAGGGAAAATGGGAACCTGGTTCTAGAGGTAAATAAGGCTGACAAGCCTCAGCAGTCAGAGGGAACCGCCGTAGATTCAGAGTGAGTGGTGCCGAGATATGGTTGAAAAAAAGTCCACCCCCAACTGGGATTTGTTTGGAAAAGTCCCCGGTACCTACTGGGCACCTCAGCCCTGTTGCTATCCTCCAGGCGCAGGAAATCAGCGAGAGATGGGGCCTGGCAAACCCTGCCCGCAGGCCACACCTCGGTGCACAGCCCCCCAGTCCAAGCTGCTCCCTCCATTTGGGGGGCTCAGTCCTGATGCATGTGAGACAGGGAGGGAGGGAGGAAAGCAGGGTGGAGTCAAGTTCCACCTCCCTTTCCTCTCCTAGGAATTTTCTGGATGCTGGGGCACCTCAGCCCAGGGGTGGGGTGTAAAGGGGTGTCATAGATCTCTGAGAGGCGGGGCAGAGACCCTTCTCAGCCCCCACCCACACTGTGATTGCCATCACTGGCCTGCAGAATTTAGCCTGGTGCTCTCCTTAATAGCCACAACCCCCGGGGTTGGTGTAATTTAAACCCTGCTCTGTTTCTCTCCAAGTCTAAGCTCTTAAGCTCTAGTCTACAGAATATAAAGGAGTCATCAAGCTCCTATACCAAATGAGCTCAGTGGGCCCTTTCGTCTCCTTTCACCCCTCTTTCTTCCCTTCCTCCCCCCTCCTTCTTCTCCCCACCTCACCCCCAAAACCACCACAAGCAGGGCAATTCACAACATTTCTCCATGGAGCTGTAACAGGACCACAGAGCACAGGCCCACACGCCCACCATGCACCCCTCCCGACAGTTGACAGTCACCCCTACACTCCAGCCACCCATGATGCCCTTCCCCAAGAGCCCAGCTTCCTTCCGTCAGCCTGGAAGTCCCATTTCTGTGCTTTGAAACCGATCTCAGGAGCCACTTCTTCCAAGAAGTCTTCCCTGATCCCCTCTTGATTGTAACCTCACTTTCCTTTGGCACTTTATTTCTCGCTCTCTCTTCCTGTGACCCTGGTTCAGGGTCATTAATTAGTTGGCACAACCTAAACTCACTCTGTGTCCCACAAGGCCTAGTTCCAGGCCTTGCCCACAGGAAGTGCTCAGTACATCTTTGGTTAATGAGAGCAGATATGATGGGAAATGCTACTCTATAAGAGACAGAATCAGAATAAAGAGCTGAAACCATAGCATGAGGGATTTAAGGTGGATTCAAAGGCAACCTGTTGACAGTGCATTTTGTTAAACTCTGGAACAGATCTATCTCTAAGTGGCACTGAGGAGCCTCCCACCTCCCTCCAAAGATTTTTCAAATCAATGAGCATTTTCTTCAGGTGTCCAAGATTTTGCAAAATAGGCAGGAAGGTGGACAATACGTCTCAGGGCCCTCCCTTCAGTGCCAGTGCACTTGAGCTGCCCAGATGATGAATCCCTGCTGGCTAACACTGAGCCCTTCCACTCTGCTGAGTGACATGAACCATCTTCCATCCTCACAACCACCTATTAGTAGAGCCCAGCCTCCTAAGGTGGGGAAACTGAGGCTCAGAGTTCAGTCAGCTGCCCACAATGCCCCAAGTGTCAGAACATAGCTCCTTCTGACCCCAGGGCCCTCATTTCAGCTGCCTGGAAACAAGCGCAAGTCTAAGTTGTGTTACCCCAGTGTGCTGCACACCGTGCACATGGAAATATGCAGACACACGTGTGCCATGCCCTGTATTGCCCACACACTTAGCCAAATGGAGGCTTGGACACACACGCAAATCTCATACCGCGTGGATCTCAGATCTGGTCATTTCTTTAGACAAAAATAGTCAAAGAGAGAAATGATTGAAAACAAGCCTTCAAGATCTGAGTGGAAAGGAATTTAGCACCTTTGATTTACTGTGAGAGCCCCGCTCCTGAGCAGTGAAGCGCCCAGGACCAGGAGCCCAAGATGCCCAGCCTCAGGGATGGCAGGCCTCTGACTTGCTCTGCTATCAGATACCAAAATGGAAGTGGACACAGTTCCCGTCCACCGCACCTTGGCTCTAACTGAGCCTGTTCCCAAGCTGGAGCCAGAGACACACTCAGCTACCAATGGGGCATGGGATGGGGGGACGGGCACAGGCATCAAGTCTGGGACCCCAGGCCACACAAGCCAAAAGCAGCAGGGAGTGCTCAGGGAGTGGGCCAGCTGACAGGCACACAACTGGCCCTCTGGCCACAGGTTTTGGACAGCATTCCAACCGTGGAAGCAACAGGGCCTGGCCCCACACCCTAACACCCCAACGTAGTGCCAAGCCTTCTCAGCACTAAAGTTCTCTTTCAACCCTAAACCCTAAGGCAGGGCTTCTAAGGGTAACGTTCCAGGCCCAAGGATGGGGAGGAGGGTTCGATCAATATGCTTAACTCACCCATCAGCACGCCAACAGGATTGCTTTAGTCCCCTTTCTACCTGGTTCCCCCCAGAAGACGCCTTGATGGAGTCCAGCCTTTCAGGGAGGCTGGAGCCTAAGGAACTAAAGGCAATGGCCCTCAGCCGGGGCAGAGCAGCAGCTAGCAGAGCGCAGGGCCACCAAACCTGGCCTCAGCAAGCGGACAGGAGTCTTTACAGAAGTGCAGCCAGCTTCCCTGCCTGTGAAGGTCCCACATGTCTCAGGGGAGGGGGTCCCAAGGCAGCCAAAGCCAGGTCCCTGTCCTGTGGAGATCACTCACTGACAGAAGAACCGGACACCCAGAGTGCACCCCAGAAGAGCTGGAGCAGAGGGCAGGCCAAGCTCCCGACGCAGGGCTGGTCTCACTTCTTCCCAGCAAGGTGACCCTGGGCCTGTCCCGTCTCCTTTCCAGGCTTTTCAGAGGCCCATGGGCAGGCATGTGTGTGACTATGCATAAGGGACTCAGGAGCTTAGGTGCATCAGCTTTAGAGAGGAAACCCCAGAAATGATGACACGGTCACAGATGGGCCCGCAAACCTACAGAACACCTCTGTGTGAAGGCTCAGCCAGAGACTGTTCACACCCTCTGTGGAATCAGATGCGGCAAACCTGTCTCCTGCAGAGCCCCCAGCCCTCAACTACCTCATCCCTAGGGAGGCCCTGCTCTCTGTCCTTCTCCGTGTGGTAAAAAAAACAAAAAACACAACAAACAGACCACCCCGCCCCCATTCCTGGGTCTGAAATTCCACCACTAGATTCAGAGCCATAGAATTTCAAGTTGGAACCGACTTTCAAGCTCCAGTCCAACCCCCACCCCACAGAGGAATCCGGTCTGCAGACACCCTGACAGATGGCCACGGGCATGCTCTCCCCTGCTCCAGTGCTGAGGGCAGCCCTGGAGCTGTGGACCAGTTGTCACTCCCCTGAATCTAAAACAAACCACCTTTTCTGAGGTCAGCTCCTAGCGCTTCTCAGCCTGAGCCTGGAGCTGCTCATCTGATGAGTAGCTGAAGACAAGCACCAAGGAACTGGACAAGAGGCCAAGAGGGAGTAGGGGCCCAAAGAAGTGGGCCCCCGGAAGGGAGGCAGACAGGTGCTAGACATGTTATGCAATCTGCTGGGGTCCCTGCCTGGGTGCAGCACATGCAGGCACTTACACACACTGCTGCCTGCCAGACAGCCCTGCCAGGGCCTCAGTGGGACCTGGAGGCAGAGGGAGCACCCAGACCCAGAAGCTCAGCAGGAGCTCCAAGCCTCCAAACCCAGACAGCTCGGGAAACTACCAGGAGACGGTCTGTGCAGCAGAGGGGACAGCCCAAGGAGGGTCCGCCTGACAGCTGGGCTCCCCAAATCACACAGGCGAGTCCGCACTTCTGCAAGCCTAAGGAGAAGAGCTTCCCTGGCTGCAGCTGTCACATCTGCCTGGGAGGGAGGAGGCACAGCGGAGCAGCACCTGATCCCAGGATCCCTTGGCAGCCACCAGCCTAGGAGGCCGGTTCAGGGCTGGCAGCCCACGGTGAAACATGAAGACCGAACAGTCCCCCGGAGATGCTGATGGCAGTCTCTGGGCAGGGCAGTGCGGGGCAAGCGGGGTCACGGGCGGAGGGGCTACACGCGCTGGCGCCTGTCCCAGCTGGTTTGGAAGGGGCGCAAGATGCATGGCTCTGGGGCCCCGGTGGGTCCGTCCCCCGCCTCCAGCCTGGCCTGCCGCAGGCTCGAGCTGCCCAGCTGGGTGCAGGACGCCATCTTGGGTCAAGGTGCAACCCCAGGGGGCTCCCCTCAGAGCTAGGGAAGAAAATCGCCGAGTACCTGTGAGCACCCCACTCCCTACTCAGGGCGCCTACACCTACTCAACTGGCTTTGCAGCAGAGAGCGAGATGACGAGGGTACGCGCAGAAAAGGGAGAAGTAGCAGAGGGGGAGGGAGAGGAGTGGGTGCCCCAAGAAGGGAGGCTCCAGGAAAGCTAAATGCAGTTTGGCAGCCCGGGGGCCGCAGGCCCCAGCGTTGGGGGGCTGGGGGAGGCCGGGGGCGGGCCCTGGAGCCCCGCCAGCTCGGTCCGCGCGCGGAGGGGGGAGAGGGCAGGGCGGCCTGGGGGAGGGGAGCCGGGGTGAGGGCGGGACACGGACCGCGGCCGCCTGTGGCTCCGAAACTCCGGGTCTCCCGGGGCGCGGGGATGGGGGGCCGCGGACCCCGAGCCGCAGCCTCCGCGAGGCCTCGTCCTTCACTGTGCAGATGCGAAGCTTTCAAGGACACGTCTGCACCGGCCCGGCGGGGGTGCGTGTGCGTGAGTGTGTCCGCGTGTGCGTGTGAGTGTGCCCGGGGGTGCTGCCGCCGCCGCGGCCGCTGCGGGGGGCGACCCCGGCCGCCCACGCCCCCCCAGCCGCTCCCGGCGCCGGCCCCGCGGCGCCCGCCCCCGCGCTTTCCGGCCCCCGCGGCCCGGGTCCGGGATCCTCGCCCGCCCCCGCCCCGCCCCCACACTGCGGCGCCGCCGCCCCGGCTCCCACGGCCCCGGCGCGGGCAGGGAGGGGCCGGGCACCTGGCCCCCGCGCCGCCGGTGCCCGCGGGAGGTGCGCCCCCCGGGCGGCCGCTCCCCGCCCCGCGCCCCTCCCGGGGCCGCCGGCGCCCGCGCCCCAGCCACAGGTGGCCGGAGAGGCTCGCGGCGCGGCGCTCCCCGGCCGGGCCCCCGGATCGCCCCGCGTCCCGCCCCCGGGGGCCTCCCGGGTCCCCGCCCCGCCGGGCCGGAGCGGGCCCGGAGCCGGGGGGAGGGGCGGGGGGCCGGGTCGTGCCAGGCTGCCATTTTCTGCCGCCGCCGCGGAGCCTGCGCGGGGCCCGGCCCCCGCCCCCTCCCCCGCTCCCTGCGGGCCGCGGCGGGGGCCGGCGATTCCGGGTCGGGGTCCGCGCCCTCGGGCGCCCCGCGGCGGGCCCCGGGCGGGCCCCGGGGCGGGGGCAGGGCCCGGAAGGCGGGGGCGGCCGGGCCGGGCCCCTGCGGCAGCGCCGGGCCGGGCACCGCGGCGGAGGCCGGCGGCGGAGGGGCCCCCGCGGCATTGTATGGACTTGAACTTGAGCCCGGGGCGCGCGGGGGCGCGCGGGGGCGCCGCGCCGGGAGCGCGCGGGGCGGGCGGGGGCGCCGGCGGGGCCCCGGGGACATAAACAAACCCTCCGTCCCCGGCGCCGCCCGCCCGCCCGGCCCGCCGGCCCCGCGCCGCCCCGGCCCGCGGGCGCCGGCGCCGAGTTGCAGGGTCCGGGCGCGAACCGCGAACCCCGAGCCCCGAGCCCCGAGCCCCGAGCCGCCGGCCCCGCGCCCCGCCCGCGCCCGCGCCCCGCCGCCGCCGCCGCCGGGCCGGCCTCCGGGCCGCGGGCCGCGCGCTCTTTACCGTGTGGCCGGTCGGCTCGGGCGGCCCGGCTGCGCCCTGTGCCGCGGCGCCGCGTCCCGGCTCGTCCTCTGCTCGCGCCGCCGCCCGCGCGCCGCCTCCCGCCCGGCCCGCCTGCCGCCGCGCCGCTCCCTCCCTGCGCCGCTGTCGCGCTCCCTCTCTCCGCCTCCTCCGCCGGGTCCCCCCCGCCCGCCCCTTCTCTCCGCCTTCCTCCTTCCCTCCCTCCGGCCGCCGGGCCCAGCCTCCGCCCGCCGCTCGCCCCCCGCGGCCGCGCTGGCCCGCGCCCCGGCGCTGCGGAGCCGGCCCGGGAGGCAGCGCCGACTGGGGGGCCCCGGGGCGCCGCGGCGGGAGCGGCCCGGGCGCGCGGCCGGTCCTAGCGCCCTCGCCCCGACGTCCCGGCCCCCGCGGCGCCCCGGGGGTCCCCGCGCGCCGCGAGCCGGAGGCCCGGACCCCGCCGCCCGACCCCGCGCGGGGCCGCGCGCCCCGCCTCGGCCCGCCGCGGCCGCCCCGCCGGGGGCCCTGCCGCGCCCGCCCCCCCGGGCGCCCGGGTACCTGGCGCTGCCTCGGCGCGGGGTCCCCGCATCCAGCACTGGCCGCAGGGACAGCGGCCCCTCCTCTCCCGGGCCGGTGTCAAGTGCCTGCCCCCCGCAGCCCGCGGAGCCCCCGGCGGCCTTCGCCCTGCAGTTCTCGCGACCTCCGCCAGAGCCCACTGCTCCTGCGTGCCTCAGCACTGGGGCCGGGGACAGCAGCGCCGCCCGCCCGCCCCCCGCCGCCCCGCCGGGTGCTGCCGCGGCGCGAGGCCGGCCCCCGCCGCGGCCAAGGTCGGGGCGCCGGCCCAGCTCGGCGGCCCCCGAGGCTCGAGCGCCGCGTGGGGTGAGCCCCCCGGAAGGGAGTGAGCCCCCGTACCTTGAGGCGTCGAGTGGAGTTGGGTGCCCTCAGTTGGGCAGCGGAGACCGCTGGATTTTATGGGGAGAGGTCGAGTTAAATGACATTGAAGATCCCTTCTTCCAGCTCCGAGAGTCTGTGCACACCTACACTCCGCTGTCATGCTTACTCACCCCTCTGCCGGGGGGGGGGGGGTTCTCGCTTCCTATGGCGTTCTCAGGGCTCCCGCTTTCTGATTTGGGGCATTTCTCTTCCCCAGATGGACACCCCCTGCAGTCATCACTCGCCTCCAATCGCCACCTTTGGAGCCTGGTGCTGAGCTTCTGAACCCCACTTCTGCCTGTGGGGAGCCTTCTCCCACTGTGCAGCCCCCCATTCTGCTCAGCGCTTCAGCTGGGTCCTGAGCTCCCTGCCCCAGGACATGGTGAGCTCACTCCCCCCAGAACCCCCCATCCCACTTGTGGGCAGGGACTACTGAAGATGGTCAACCGCCCCTCACTGTGAAGCCAGCCCTGCACTTCCTTCTATTCCACCAACTTCACCCCCTCCAGGGTCACAGGAACAGTCACCTAGCTCTTTGGGATGCTACGCTGACTTCCTTCAGGAAATTCTCTGTGCTTCCAGGTCCTTTAATCTGCCCCATCCCCAGGCCTCAAGGTCAGAGACCAACCTCCACACAATGGTCCTGACTCTTTTGGGTGTCATCCTCACTCAAGTGGTCACACCACCGATGATAGGAGAGGGATGTCATAGGCCCTGCTATCCATGGACTCTGTCTGATGGGTCCCCAAGATTCATGATAGTCCTTCCATGAAGGACAGGGGCCAAGTCAGTCATCTCCGTGGCCCAGCAGTTAGCACACACTATGTTCTCAGCAAACCTTGGTTGAATGTGTGTAGCGCAGGCTCCTCCCTCTTTGCTTTTTACAACAAGAGAGGCATCCACAAATACTAAAGCTTGGCTAAGGGGAAACCAGTTTTAGAAAGATGGCTGACATAGCTCTCCTTTCCTCAAGGGCTTATATAACACTGCCCCAAATAACAGGGGCCATCTACTGAGTGTCTCCTGTGTGCCAGGTACCAAACTTGGCACTTTTCCCATAGTCCTTACCAACCCTCTGCGGCAGTTTGTATTATCCTCCCCCTACAGATGAAGAGATGGAGGCTTAGTCAAAGTCACACAGTTGGAAGGTGGCAGAGTCAGGATCAAAGGCAGGCTCATCTGAAATCACCATTTCAGATGAAGTTTCAGATCAAGTTCAGATGGAGTTTCATAAAACTTTATAGTTGCTTTTAGCCAGCTGTAATTCTCAGGTCCCAATGGGCACACGTTAGTGTCTATTTAGCAGAACTCTTTATAATGAAATCATTGCAGCCCATGATGTGTATGAGCTTGGGTATGCGTGGCTGGGTCCAACATGCCCACAGTCACCTGCTAAGGGGTTTGTGTCCAATCAGAAGCAACTTTGTGGCTGTGAGGTTGATTCTGGAGCCTGGCCCTGATGTCCTTGGCATGATGAAGACCCTCTAGGTGGTCCCACTAAGAGGCATCTCAGTGCTGGTTAACCCTACTAGGAGCCTCCTCACCACACATCACGCTGGATTCAGTCTGGATCGATCTAGCCTTTAGCTGCTGTAGCCCCTCACTTGTGTCTGAGTCACGGTGACTTCACCAAAATCCTAATTGAGCCTAGATAATCTCTGGGCAAGGGGTCATATCAGTCAGGGTAAGCTAGGTTGTCCTTTGGTATCAAACAATCCCAAGTCTCAGTGACTTAAAACCACAAAGTATGGCATGTCCTCCCAAACATTAAAGTTAAAATTACCATATGATACAGGAATTCCACTTCTGGGTATATGTCCCCCAAAATTGAAAGCAGAGACTAGCTCATGGCAGCATTGTTCACAATAGCCAAATGGTGGAGACAACCCAGATGTTCATCAGTTAATGAATGGATAAGGAAAATGTGCTATAGAAATACAATGGAATATTATTCAATCTTTAAAGGAAAGGAAATTCTCACACATGTTAAAACATGAAGGAACCTTGAGGATATTATGCTCAGTGAAAGGAATCAGACACAAAAGGACAAATGTTTTATGATTCCACTTACTAGAGTAGTCAGATTCAGAAACCAAGTAGAATAGGATTGCCAGGAAATGGGGGAAGGGAAATAGGCAGTTAGTGTTCAGTGGGTACAGAGTTTAATTGGGGAAGGTGTATGGTGGGATGTACTTAATGGTCTGAACTATACACTTAAAATGGTTAAAATATAAATTGTGTGAATGTATGTATATGTAGCCACAATAAAAAAGAGCATAGAGCAAGGTTATGTTAAATGTATTAAATACAT
The DNA here is from genome assembly GCF_964194135.1 of Talpa europaea. NCBI lineage: Eukaryota > Metazoa > Chordata > Mammalia > Eulipotyphla > Talpidae > Talpa > Talpa europaea. The sequence continues at coordinate 13,264,602 of NC_140072.1, forward strand.
TATTTTAAAAAACCAGGCTTCTTTTCTTGCTTCTGTTACATGTCTGTGGCAGGTCCACTGAGGGGTAGAGCTCATTGAATATCCTGCTTGACAAGAGCCACCATCTCGAGAAAAGCCCTAGAGCAAACCACATTGACAATTGCCATTTGTCACGCATTGGCGAAACCACTCACACAGCGCCATTCAACTGCAAGGACCCGGGAAGCAGACACTACTGTAGACCTCAAGTTGGGAGAGGACCAGACACATTGAGTAACCAGCACGGGACCCCTTCCATTCCCTTCCAGGACAGCTTGTTCCAGGACAGTCCATTCAGGGACTCCCCTGGAAGACTCAGTTCCCACACACCTAACTCAGAAGAGAGAAGTAAAGTTGGGCTACCCTGGGCCCCAACGCCCTGCAAAACCTTACATCCTCTCCATCAGTTTGCTCCTGAAACCGTTCCACGTGGCTTTGCCACACTTTCTCCCTGACTTCCAGGGAGGGCTTCTCCCATCCTGCTAGGAGATTTCACCCCTCCCCACACCCAGTGTCTTGCTACTCAGGTCATCTTAATATCCATTTCATTCTGGGCCACTTTCCATGTCGGTTCTTCATCTAGAACACATGGTCATAATTCCACCTACCTTCCAGCTGGGGTTGTCATATTAGTCAAGATCTCAAGAACTGAGGAGTATTTGTGTATGATAAAGGACACAGCCTGCGAGATGTGTGCCTTCTGCAAGACTGAAATCAAGACACATCTGATGCCCAATTCCATTCACTGGTATTTAAAATAAATATATATCGCATTTCTTATACGCCCACAGGTAGGATGGAGCTGACCACGTATGGAAGAATTGCTTTACTGGTCTCATACTTCAAGTTAAGTTCTGAAAATGCTCCAGCTGTGAAAGCAACACACATGGGTTCAGTATCCATACCTGGAGGAGCTAATGTCAACTCATCATGTGATAATTTGCACAATAAATTATGAGCTTGGGTGGGGGGGGTGCGGGGAGACTTGCAAAAAAGTTGCTAGTGACTGAATTCTAGCCTAAACTAGCTTGAACAAAAAATGGCATCAGTAGTTTAGAGTTTAGACAATTGGGTAACCCCGGAATAGATCAATCCCAGGCTGAAATGCCCACTCCAGAGCTAGCTCTCTCTTTCCATCACTCTCCTCTGCTCCCCACTATGTTGCTGTCTCTTCCTCTTACTTTAAACGGATTCCAAGATAGTGGCCAGCAGTTTCAGGTTCTCCCAGCTTAGAATTTCAGTAGAAGAATACCACTTTCCTTCAGAAACCCCCCTAATGCTTCCAGGATGTGAGACTCCATGCTCTTTAACAACATTCCCTCCAAAATCTGAGCCTCAAGATCTGAGACACATGTAAAATATGTGCAATACGTGTGTGCGCGACTGTATGTCTACACGACGTGTGCTTCCTTTATCCCTGGAGAGCGCCTGCGAGCAGTGAAATCTCAATAGCAATGAGCACTCCTCATGCTCAGAGCACCATTCTCCACTCAAATGAACTGGACCTTCTCAGAGAAGTGGCAGACCCAGAAAGTGGGCTGAGCAAGGAACAAGATGGACCCAGAATATGTCACACTTAAAAGCAAGGAAGTGCTCAAAGAATGATGACTGTGCAGAAGGGGCTCCTATGGAGACATACAGGGACACGTGAGCACCCAACAGTGGGCAACTCCACAGATTGTAACCACTGAATAAAATAAGAATCCACATAGCTAGAAACTGCAAGTCTGATGAAGGACGGGACATCTACATAGTTCCCTCTGCATCCTTGACTAAATACTAGCGGCCAAGGGGACAAGAGTGACTTCCCGATGGAAAAGGATGACGACAGCCCTCTGATTCAGGGCTCTGTGCTGACATCAGCAGCGATGGCCCAAGTGGCAATGATGCGCCACCTAACCCGAGGCGGTAGGAAAGATGGGGCATCATTTCTGTGATATTCCAGCCAAAGTCACATTAACTGAATCCAATCTTGAGGAGACACAAGACAAACCTTGGCTTAGTCCATTCCATAGACTGGGCCTTTTATAGACAACACACTGTTATCCCTCACACTTCCGGATGCTGGAAAACCCAGGACGTGATGCCATCAGAGATGAATTGGTGGGAGCATCCAGGGTCAATGCTGGGCATCCTGGGTCACAGCTGGCCGTCTTTTCTCTGTGCCCTTATGCCATGGAAGGGACCAGCTGGCACTCTGGGGTCTCTCCTAGAAGGACATTCACCCCAGTCTCCAGGGCTCTGCTAAAGTGAGGGATCATCCGCAAGTGAACGCACTTTTTTCAAGAGTGTCATTGCAGGAAAGACCGAGGCGTTGTTTCATGTGGAGAAAACGAAAGAGCCAGGACGACCACGTGTGTGATCCCGCAGTGGACCTTTCTGCTCTAAAGGACATTCTTGCGACAACCAGAGAGACTTGAATAGCGCCGAGGAGTAGATGATTAGTAATGGATGAAAGGCCTAATTTGGGAGCTGTTAGTGTGTTTATGAAGAGAAAGCCCTTATTTGTAAGAAATCTATACGAAAGTGAAGGGGGGTGGGGGGAATTTGGTATCATGTTGAGAACTTATTTACACATGGTTTAGAAAAAAAAATAAGTTCTGGGTACTGCATTTGCATCTTTTCCCTAAGTTTGAGATTGTCTTTAAAAGTTTTAAAAATTACCTCCAGGAGCATGGCATGTTGCCTTTCCTCCAGGAATATGTATGAAAGAGCCTTGCCAGCTGAGTGTGTTGTCAAAATCTTGAATTTTTGTCCATCTGCTAGGTGAGCAGTGATCTCTCATATACATTTTGGTTTGTTTCTCTAGTTAGGAAGGGTTGAACATCTTTTCATATGTTTAAGAACCATTTGCATGTAAGAACTGAGAACTATCTGCTGATCATTGGCACATTTTCCATCAGGCTGTGGGTCTCTTTCTTTTTTTAAAGATTTATTTATTTATGCATACAAGAGCTGGGGTGTAGACCAAAAGGTGCAGGGGGTGAGAAGATTCACCAGAGACAGAGCGGGGAGCAGAACAGGCAGACTGACTGAAGTACACTGCTGAGGGGAGCAGTGGGCGAGACAGGAGAGGTCTGCTGCACCATGTGGGTAGCCCCCTGGCTAGATATTGAACTCTTGATGCAGTGGCTGCCGACCACTTCATAGTGCTGACACTTAACCCTGTGAGCCACCAGGGAGGCCCATGTGGGCCTCTTTTTCCTTGGTTTCTAGGATCTCTTCAATGCATGGAGGAGGTTATCCCTCTGACCATAATATAAACCAAAAATGATTTTTGCGTGTTGTCTTCTGTGCCTACCATCGGGCCACGGAGCCTGGGGGGAGGGTCTCTGCCTGTGAGTTTACTCTCAATGCAGTCAGCCCATTAGTTTATCATGAGCTATATTGTGCAACTCAAACAGGAAGGGATGTGGGCTTCAACCTGAGGAAAAGGGGTCAGACCAAGGCTGAAGCATGGTTGAGTTTGGTCGGTGAGAGCTTTCTGGGCTTAGAGGGGAGGCATGATTTTTTTTTTTTTAAGAGAAAAACCCCTGGAATTTAAATTCCCATGAAAAAGGGCAAGTCTTTCCTGCATGTGGGAGTGAGTTCTGATGGGAGGAGGAGACCCCTCTTGGCAGCCACAGAAGGCAGGACCACGATGTCCAGTCGCTGATGGTCACATCTTGGCACTGAACGATCCTGTGGACAGCTTGGTCTTCTCCCCCAGGGCCACTCTGGGGGTTCTAGGTCCCATCTTCACATTCTCCAGCACCGTGTCGCCACGCTGCCAAGGTCACCCTGGGTTAGGAGCAGCTTCATGTTGGAGCAGCTGACGAGAGCGTGGGTGTTCCTGATCCGCAGCAAGAGCACTGAGACTCGACCTGTGTTAACTCCTCCTTCTTCTGGCTCCTTGGGGTCACCTCTCTCCCAGGTTTGTCGAGGAGGCTCATGGTGCTGGTGGCTGAGCGGTCAGGTCTCTCCGGCTCCATTGTCTGAGGACAAGAATTTGACGTCTGAGGTCATTCCCTCTTAATCTCTATCCCTCTGCCCGGTCCACGCCAGCAGTCTGGTGTGGACCAAAAATGCTCTGTGCTGCAGGCTCCCTTCACCTAAGGTCTTTCCCCTCCCTCTGCCCCTCCAGAGGGGAGAGAGGAGCTGCCCCCTGGCCAGCCAGATCTCATGGTCTCGGGGAGCTACTGAGCAACCCCAGCCTCCAAGGCTTTCTGTGAGAAGTGCAATTCCATGTCACAAACCCTACAAGTCTGGGACTAAATTGGTACTTTCAGATACAAACATTTTAGCGGGTGAAAAGCAGTGATTTTTAAAAATTTCATATTATTTTATTAGGGAACGTACCTCCTAGGTTGTAAGTTGAGTTCCCTGCCATTCAATTAGTGGGGTGTCTTTTCGCCATTAAACTTCTTATTTTGAGATCATTTTAGAGTCACATGTAGTTATAGCAACCATGACAGAGAGATCCTGTGTACCCTTTACTCAAATTCCTCCCAGCGTTCCAAATTTAAGTGTGATGTCACCACCAGGATACTGACACTACCGATCAAGGGCAAGGTCAAAGAATCCATCACCACTGGATTCTTCATGTAGCCCTTTTATACAGCCACCGCCACTTCCCTTGCACCCTTACCCCAATCTTGGGCAACTACTAATCTATTCTCCACTGCTATAGTTTTCTATTTTGCAAGTCGTATCAATGGAGTCCTACAGTCATAGTAAATTAACTCAAATCTTGGGGTTTTTTTTCACTCATCCTACTTCTCTGGCTCACCCAGGTTGTCATGTGCATTAATAATTCCTCCCTTTTTATCGCTGAGCAGTATTCCAGGGCACTGATGTACCATAGTTTAATCTGTTGAAGAACATCTGGGGTATTTTTAGTTTTTAGCTGCAGGTTAGAAAACTGAGGCCAGGGAGGTGAACCAACCCGCACCAGGGTGCCCAGGCAAATATAGGAGAGTGGGCGTGTGGTTTGAAACCTGGTGCATTTGCTAGAGTCACAGGGAAGCAGCAGGCAGTTTCCATGGGATTTGTGAAGACCTGGGAGCTCCTGATGATCTGACACCTTGAAAGTCATGTTCAAGGAAGGTGAGTCTGAGTTGGAAGGAGGTGATTCAGAGGTGAGGTCGGGCTCAGCTACAGTCAGTGGGGGAGGGGCACCCTCTGAAGGCAACATCCATTGCTGGCTGAAAACAGAGATGACGAAGAGGGACATATTAACGGATTTGGGTTGTTATAGTAACATCCTGATAAAATATATATTCAGGGGGCAGAGGCGAAATGGAACGGAACACAGATGAGCTGGTGGAATTGGGGAGCAAGTGGAAAACTATCGCCAGAGACACAATACTTACTACTGAAGCCGGGGCTCACTACGGGGTTGGAGGACACTGGATAGACGGGGTTCGACCACAATTTGGGAGTGAGGAGATGATGGCAAAGGAGAGGGGAGAAGACTCAGGGAGACAAGGGGAGAATGATAGGAGTGAGTGAAGGCCAAGGACAAAGGGGCTGAGCATTGACAAGGCAGCAGGGTTGAGGAGGAAGGAGCATATTTATCTATTTGCTGGGCAGCAAATTAACCCAAATCTTAGTGACTAAACAACATTTATTGTCTCATAGCTTCTGTGTGTCAGCGATCTGTGGGTGGCTTAGTGGGGTCCTCTGACTCAAGATCTCTAACAGGCTGTAATCAAGGGGTCTGACTACAGTCTTCTCAAGGTTTGATGGTGATGGATACATTTCCAAACTTGCTGGTGTGGTGGTTGTTGGACTGAGGGCTTCAATTTAATGCTGTCTGTCACTGCAGACCGCCCTCCATTCCTTGCCATTTGGACCATTCCACAGGGCAGGTCACAAGATGGCAGCAGGCTTCATCAGCATGAGCCAGAGGAGAGAGCAGGAGAGTGTGCGGGCAACATGCAAGTCACAGACTCTTATAGCCAAATCTTAGAAGATTTGCCCTATTATCTTGGGGAACAGCAGTCACAGATCTGGGGCACACTCAAAGGCAAGGGCATTACACAAAGGTCTGAATACCAGGGGGCCGTTTTAGAAACTGTCTACTACAGGGAGCAAGGATGAGTGCTGGATTTGACTAAACCTCCTCCAGGTGGCCCCTGAGAGGCTGGCAGGAGAGTGTGAGGGGCAAAGGACAGTGAAGGGAGATAAGAGCTGATGCCCAGATCCCAGCTTTTCTCAGCATCTAGGGGAGCCACAACAAACTTAGGGCCTCTGTCCCTCTTTAGGCAGACCGAGCTCCTGCCAGATCCCAGCTCAGTTGTTGGCCTGGATCTGCTTCCTCCCCGCCCATCTGCACCCAGGAGGGCAGAGCAGGCAGCACTGGGCTCAACATCTCCATTCCACAAACTGGCCCTCACCACTGGGCAAGGGGCCCTTTTCAGGGGATGGGAGCACTGGCACCCTCTCAGCTGCTGCAGCCACAGCTCCCTGTCTCATTTGGGGAGAGATTTCCACCTTCCCTGCTGAGCCTGGCCAGCAACCTGGGATGCTGCCTGTCTCCTCTCCAGCGCGAGGCTGTCCAGCCCAGAGGCAGTGGGTCTTCTTGTGGAAGGGACACATGGAGAGACAGGGACAAGGTGGCTGAGTCTTCCCCATGAGCTGCAGCCTCTCCAGGACCACTTCCGGAAGAACACAGGGTATGAGAAAATGAGCAAAGGAGAAGTCCACAAGGCTTAGGCTGGGGCTGGACACAGACTTTTAGGGGAGGCATATTCCCTTTAGACAGACTGAGCCTCCATCAGATCCCAGCTCAGCTGTTGGCCTGGATCTGCTCCTGGGATGTGCTAAGGAATTCTCCCTCACCTGGCCAGGTGAAGCACACACCTAAAGGATTCACCATGCATTTCATGTTCCTTGTTCCTGATCTAAAAGAAGATTTGAAGAGTATCCTCTCCCAGGGCACTGAAGACTTGCTTTTATTCTATGATTAATGAATTCCCAGGAGCTGAGTGTGACTTGTGGCCCTGGGATTATAGAGGGCTATGAATATGCCAGGAGAGCAGGTGAGGGAGGCCAGGACTGAGAGAGGCCCATTCAGAGGAAGAGCTGAACACTCCTTGGCTGTCAGATGGGGCTGTCTAGGATCCTCCTGGGCTCAAAGGTCCACCAGCTGGAGAGGGGCAGCCTTGCACCCAGGCCCACTGCCTGGGGCCACACCTCGGCATCCCCTCTGCTGAATGGAGATTAGGGCCAAAAGACATCTCTACTGAAGCGTTTAAAGCCACTCGTGTCGCTTTTCTGAGTCCTTTTTTTCCTCATCAAATCCGTTTTCCTAGTCAAGTAGGAATAATTTACAACAGAAATTAAGCAAAGGTGTGGGGACAGTCACTTGAACATACAGGTTAAAAAGCCCCTGTTGGCAGTTCCTCAGCGATTCCGCCCCGAACGACCCCACAACGGGCCCCTCTGCGGTCTGATTGGGGCGGGAACACGCAGGCCGCATCTACACTGGCTCCATCTACCCTGACCCCAAACCCGGGGCTAGTTGGGCCGGCTGCCCGGTTCAAGGCAGGGGCCGCATTTGCACTTCTTGACCTCCAGGTGGCGCTAGGCTGGGGGCGGAGCATACTGTCCGTCACCCATGTGGAGGGGCGGGGCCTTCGAAACGGCGAGTTCTGATTGGGTCAGCTCCAGCTCGCTTTGGTTCCGGGACCAGGGCTGCGCGGAGCGGGGCGGTCCAGTCGCCCTGTCTTGGGGTGCAGGAGGAAGAGAGCCAGTGGGAGAGATTTTTCTCCACCTGTAACTGAATTTCCATTTATACGCCATTAATAAATTTTATAAGATTGACATTTATAAATTTTATATTCATAAATTTACACACCTGGGAAAATCCTTGGTCGGACCTATTTATAATAAATACATCGTTTTCCTATAAAGGAGCTAAATTTACGGCCTCTCGCCCAGGCTGAGCTTCCTTTTTCATGCTTCCTGAGGCTCTGGCCGGTCGATGTGTGTTACCGATGTAGTTGGATTTGTGGCTGCGATTTACTTGCAGATCGACCACCATTTGTTACACCGGCCTGGCTGGGTGTTGCCGACTCACAGGTGAACCAACCAGGCCGGCCGTGCTCCAGGAGCTCAGACAGGAATCGACAACCACACACGAGTCTACACATTTTTTTAAATCGCTTTTGACAATAAATGAGAAGTGGCTGGTGCTTTGAGAGAGGAGCGTGGCCTTTCAGGAAGCGTAAACCACGACAGCCATCCCCCCGGAGAGCAAGTTCTGGTTGAATTCATCTCATTTCAGAAGACCAGGTGGGCTGACCTGTGAAGGTGGGGAAGCTGGGGAGAGTGGAGGAGATTTGCAGCAGTTTGGGGGATACCTTGGAGCAAGCAAGGCAGGCTACTGGCCTCTCTTGTCCAGTTGGCATGGAGGAAGCACTGAAAAATGCGTAACTTCTAGACTATACTTTTCTTTTCTTTTTTTTTTTTTAAAAGATTTTATTTATTTATTTATACAAGCACTGGGTACAGCCAGAAGCGCGGGAGGGTGAGAGAATTCACCAGAGCCAGAGGAGAGAGCAGAACAGGAAGACAGAAGAACTACACTGCTGAGGGGAGCAGCGGGCGGCAGGAGAGGTCTGCGCGCCATGTGGGACCCTCGTCCAGTGCCCGGGGATCAAACCGTCGTTGCAGAGGCCGCGGGCAGCTTCGAAACCCAGCGCGCAACCGCTGCGCCACCGGGGAGGCCCTAGACTATTCTGTTCTTACACCACAAAAAAAAGAGCTGTCTTCTGGATTGGATGTGATTGGGGACTGTACCTGTCACTGGAAAAGGTGGCCAAGGAAGGACCATGAACAAAGTTCCTGAGTCCAGAACAAGGAGTGGACCTCAGAGAGAAAGAGAAAACGAGAAAGCGAGAAGGTGTTCATCTGAGACTGGATTCGCTGCTGAGACAGTCTGACCCAGGTGGTTGGCAGGGTGTGACACCACCCAGAGGGTCAGAAACTGCTAGGGCAAAAATGTTTGTCTCCCTGTAGAGGCTGGGAGCATGATCCCTCCCCGTGACTCACTCTAAATGTTGCCTTGCTTTCCCCCTGGGCCTACAGGGCCTCCTGACATTACTCAAGCATTTGTGGTCTGTCTCCTGAGCTAGAATGCAGGCTCCTGAGAGAGGCACTTTGTCTAGCTCTTTCCTGTATCCCCAAGGCCATAGTATGTCAGGACAGAGTAAGTGATCAATGCATGATTCAGTGAATAAATGAAGCCGATTCTTCTTAATCCATAGAGAAACCGCCTTCAGTCTAAACATAGTCCAGTATCTCTGGGAAAGGATAAGATGTGGGCTCTCTTTAGGGAAAACCTGCCCTCTTTGCCTTGAGAGATGACTGGGACAAGACCCTGGTGTGTCAGAGACTTGAAAAATCCTCCTTACCTGGGAGGGATCAGGTAATCACCAGGGTGGGGTGTGCATCCATGGGCGGTGGGCAGAGAGGACCACAAGGAGACCCCTATCCTGTCCCAGCCCTTCGCTGGCACTTAAGGATCAGCCCCTACAGTGCACTCGGGAAGGTCCGGGTTGTGTGTGTGGGCGGATGTGTTGTGTGAAGGGAGACACAAGTGGGCGTGCAGCGAGGGAGGGGAGAGCCTGGGCTGGGCACGTCCTAACTTCATGTTGGTGACAACATCAGTAACTTCATGATCGTGACAACGTCAAAGGGCCTCTCCCCCTACCCTTCCTTGGAAGCTTGTTTCTCTGAAACGACTTCTCCTCGCCCAAGGCGGTCCTCATCAGTCACTACCTGGCCTGCCTTCACCACGGGTCCTCCACCCTGTCTTCCAGGAACACTGTCTTTGACATCTACCTATGCAAATTTTACATTAATCGCTGATGAGCAAAATAGTGCAATCCACTTATAGATTTGGGGTAAAGGGCTTTTGCCAGTGGAGTTCCCCTGCCTTGAGGGGTGGCGAAGAAGCCACAGTGACAGCAGATGCTGAAAGCTGCTGACCTGGGCCAAGGGAACCAGCTCTGACTCAGCAGGGAGGCCCATCTGACCTGCTGGCCCAGAACCCCGCGCACAGAGGAAGCTTGGTAAAAGGGGTACAGTAATTTGAGTATGGATGTTTTTCCACAAGTTGTGTACCCCAGAAACTCAGTTGTCTTATTAAAAGGGTTCCTTCTCCCCAGAGGCAGAGCGAGGCGCCCTGTGGGCTGCTGTTTGGGAATGGCAGTGGAGGGAGGGGGTACTCTGGCTGGGGCTTCAGAGGCTGCAGGGGCAGCCCCACGGAGCTGAGTGAGAACCCCGTATTCCCACCCAGAACAGGCCCGCTGGGTCCAGGAGAGAGGAGGGTGCAGAGGGTCTCGGGCACACGTGTCACCATGGGCAACTGTGGGGTCAGTCCAGCAGCTCCTAACTTTTCTGTATTTCCTCTGAAATCTTTGGATATTTTACCATTTGGAACTCATTAAATTGTTTTAAAAACACCTTCTGGGCCAAAGAAAATGACTCTGGGCCCACTCTGTTATACCCCCCAATTAAGACTCCCAAATAGCAGGCCAAGTGTCTACCTCTTGGGCCTAAAACCACAATGCCCAACCTCTGGTGATGTGCTCCTCGAATGTCCCCCCACAGAGCAAAGTTGGCAGAGGAGACCGGGCAGGAGAAGTGCCAGTGCCAGTGTGGGTCACCAGCTGCCCCACCCGTGAGGTGTCAGCCTGGTGCGTGAGCACTGTCCTGCCAGCCTCTGAGGGAAACAGGCCAGACACTCTTGGGCACGGCATGCACTGGGTGAGGATGGGGAGGCAGGTGGTCGCATTCCCATCAGCCCATCCCACTCCTGCGGCAAGGAGTGGGGGGCCCCTCCTGGGCCTGCACGCCGTCTTAACCTCCCTGAGGCCAGGCCACCGCGCTGTGTGGCCAGCAGCTCTGGGCCTCCCTGGAAGCTCTATGGGCCTCCTGCATCTTGCTCTGCCCTTGTAATTTTTAAGGTAACTCTACAAACAGATGTATTTATTTGCTTTATATGTGTACTAGGTTGAGTTGATTTTGTTTTGACACATTGGTTCAAAATATGATTGACCCTTTGGAAATTCAACTTGCTAAAACCAAGGGCTTCAGCTTGAGGGGTTTAATGGAAAACAGCCGAGGCTGACACCCCACAGGCCCACAGACAGAGAGGACTTGGCTGAGGCGGCCTGGCCTGGAGCAGGGTGAGCTCAGCTTCGAAAGTGAGGGCTGGAAAAGGGAACTTTTATCCTAGGAAGAAGGTTTTGCTTCAAAAGTAGCTCTTTCAGTATTTTTTTTTTTAAAGGAAGGCATTAAAGGAGCTGGCCAGGCATGTTTAAAACCTCACAAAAGAAGGAAATAGTAACAGAATGCGCTGGAACTTTACCTAAAAGCCTCCTTGGACAGGCTGCATGTGAACAAGGGAAAGAAGGGGTCTGAGTAATAGGAAACAGTATTTTTCTGTTATTTCACATTTTGATTTCATCTTATTTACCTATGATTGAATTCCTCTTCCTTCCCTGAACCCCTTAAAACGGCTGTGTCCTATGTTTGGGGGCCGGCAAGTGTCACTTCGTGTCAATGCCGTCCTCCATACGTGCCCTCCCCCGGCCATAGCCTTTTAGGACCCGGACAACATGACCTAGTGCCGATGGCAAACTATGACACTATTTCATCATTGCGATGCAATGTGGGCCTATTTATCCCCCTAATTTTGCAAGGAACTTAGGAGAAGCAGAGCGAATCGAGAGTGTCCCCTCTGCTCGGCCAGATGAGTTCAGGTCAGTCACCCTTGGTCCCCTGTGGGGAAAGCCTGTGGACGTGGCATGTTGGTAGTTAACCAGGGTGCTTTGTGAGGTGGCTTTGTCAGAGGGGGGAGCAGTGGAGGGGGCGGGGGGTGTAAATGCTCATTTAGCCCAAGGCCTCACCAGGAAAGTGAGGGATACAGTCACCTGGATGTTGTTGTCATGGGGGAGGCATGTTCTTAAGTTGGGGATGATCCTAAGCAGCACCCAGTTCCCTCGGCACAGCTTGATAGAGGGCAGCTCAGAAGCACCCGGCATGTCCATCCAGGGCCTCCTCACCTCCTTCCTGGACCACCTGATTTCCTTGGCCTCAGTTTCCTGGGCTGTCTAAAGCTCCTGCCCTAATTCTCAAACTACAGTGGTCACATCGCAGCATCTCGGTGGGATTAAGCACTAGTTTCTGTTGATGCCCCCCCACCCCTCGAGGGGATTCTGCCACCAGGGCTTTAGCGTATGCCTGCTTGGGACTGAAGGCAACGGGTGGGACGGGTGATGCCCAGAGTGTCAGGGCCCAAAGCCCACCTTCTAATCCTGCCTGCAAATTTAGGGTGGAGGCTCAGACGCCTCAGATGTTAACATCGATCCATTCCAGTGAGGCTCCCAATATGCCGAGTGGAGCTTAGAGAAAGACCCCCAGGCTGAAACCCACCTTTCCCCTCCTGGAGTCAGGCAACAGGTGGAAAGAAGAGCAGGTGCCAGGCACACATCTCACTTTCCATAGATGGAGGCGGCCTGTGCCAGGGTCGGAGATGCCTCTGGAAACAGCTTATCTGGACCCCAGTCACTGCCCCTTGCCCTGTGTCCCTGGGCAGTTTCCTCACCTTTCAGTTGCCTCCCCTGGCGACAGCGGCTGACAGCGCTCAGTGTGCCTTTCAGGGGAAGTCCTGGGGATGAGACCGGGTTTGCGCCACGGAGGGGCTGGCGCCTGCTGTCCTGCCTTCTCTCCTTGCTGGCTTTGGTCTCACGGAGCCTCTGTTTGGGGAAAACAAACTCAGTGGTCTATGGCAAGTGTGGGTGGGGTTTGCACTGACAGGGAGCAGAGGCTAAGGGGATGCCTGCAGCTTAAGGTTTTCAAAGTCAGCACATCTGAGTGAGTGTCCTCCACGGTGGGCTCTGAAGTCCGCAAGCCCGGCTCGAGTAAGGTCGATGACTCAACACTCCACTTCCCTGCCTGGGCCATCTCCCTGCTCCGCCTTCCCCGAACCTGGAAGAGTCTCTCTCTCCGAGAGTCTGCCACACCAGCAGTCGACATGGAGGGGTGCGGAGCTGATGGGGGCGGCACACAGGCAGGCTTCTCGCCGTCCGTGTGACCTCAGGGCCTGTCCCTCGGAATCACACACCTACACCGAGGCGCTGCTGAGCGGGCGCCACTAAATGAGGTCGCCTACGTGGCACACAGTGGGCACTTAAGTAAGCTCATTCCCTCTCCTGTGGGGCAGAGCCCCCTGGAAGCAGCCCCCCCGGACCTCGTCTCCCAGGATGTCGGCAAACCCATTGCCCCTGCCCTTCGCAAAACAGTCCCCCCGAGTACATGTGTAATTAGCTGGTTTTCTTCTGTTTTAGTATTTTCCTGCATTTGCTCTTTCCTAGATGTCTTCAAGCAGCTCTGTGAGCTGTTTTCTCAAAGCAGAGCTCCATTTTCTTCTCCATCCTGCCTAGTCTCCAGGCCCCTGCGGGAAGGGAGTTCCTGTCTTGGGTGTGCTGGGTGGACGTGCTTGTGAGGGTAGCTCTGTGTGTGCATTACAGCGAGAGAGTGTCCTTGTCCTCTTGAAAGGGGAAGAAAGACCCGATCTCCACCATAAAATGGGGGCAGGAAGAGAGCAGGTCGGAAGGAGACTAGGGCGGTGCGGTGGGCTGTGGCTGAGATAGTCAGCGCAGGGGCCTCAGTACACAGAAATGTTAAACAAGGGCCTCACCCAGTTCCACCCTCCAGAGGCCTCCCAATGACCCCAGTTTAATTCCCTTCTCTCCAGAGATGACTGAAGGCAGGAAGATAAGCAGCTCCTTGAACCAGACAACCCCCCAGGGAAATTCCATCAACCCCCTCGGAGGCTGCAGCTGAGCTCCATAAACCAGGCTGGGGTGGGTGGGCTGAGGCGAGCAGGGAGGGGCAGGAGATAAGGCCTCTGCCTTCTGGGCCCAGCCGGGCCTGGGGCAGGGGCCTTGCTGGAGGTTGAGGTCTAGGAAGGCATCTGCCTGCCCAGCCCTAGCTAAGGGGGAAAGTCAGTGGGGGTGTAATTAGAACCAAATCTGGTGCTAGCGAGCTGTGGCAACAAGACTTGAGGAACAAGATAGCCTAAATCTAGGGTTCAGGAGGAGAATTCACGCACCCCTGCCTCCTCCCAGCCTTCCAACCCCTTTCTTAAGTTTCCTGTGCCCCCGTGTAAAACGTTCCCTCCATCTCGAGCTCTCTCTCCTTCCTCCTCTCTGAGCCATTAGGCAGATGTGTCCTCACTTCATGCCGCTACTGGCTGTGCTCCTTGGGCCCTTGCTCTCTGCTGATGGGATGAGCTGGGCTTGCAGGGCTGGTGGCAAAGAGTGAAGCACTAGTCAGCCGTCAGGGGAAGAGGGAGATCTACAGAGGACCTCAAGCTGGAGGGGGATATTCCATGTTCCAAAAGAGCCACCCAATCTTGGAGGTGCCAAGGAGGTGACACCCACAAGGGCAGGGACCCAAGCCAGACAGCTCCATCACCCAGGCAGTTAGCTCCTGTCTATGCACTAAACAAGACATACTGTAATTGTCACCCCATGGCTGTGAGGCTTGGTGGAGAAAGCAGGGGCCACAGGACCTGCTCTTTGAGGGATTATGGAAATGGGGGGCCCTAAACATCAGGCCTGGGATTTCGAGTTGTAGGGAGACCTCTTGAGGATTTGGGTCATTGACCCAGGCCAAATTTTTTTTCTCAGTCAGGGGGTGGGTGCCTGCTGTGAAGGTGGGGAGAACATGTGGCTGTGGTCTTGGTGGTGGGGATGGCATGGCGTGCCAGCCGGCTCCTGAATGACAGCCCCTCGTGGCCAGTGATCTCAAGTCTTGGCTTAGATGCTTTCCCCTCCCCCACAGGTCAGGGTCTGAGCTAACGAAGGCTTTGCTCTCCACAAGGAAAACCGAGGCACCTGTGGCCTAAACCCTGTGAGCAGAGGGCTCCAGTAGAGTGTGCTCAAGGGAGTGTGTGCGCACATGTGCTGAGGACATTTGTGCCCCCACCAAAATTGATGGAATGTGTCTGTCCCACCAGCCTTCCCAGGCAGCAGGCCTCGGCACTCCGCTAGGAGGTGCGGCAATGGCTGTAGGCCAACATCCTAACAGGTTTTTCTTTTTGCAACCTGGTTGAGTCTTGCTGGAGTGAAGAGGATTCAGGCTGATTACGAATGATAAAAAGTACTCCTCAGGGCCTACCCGGTTGAGCACAGTGCTGTGAAGCTGTCTGCAGCCTCTGCAGTGCAGGTTCGATCCCGGCCGGCGAGGGAGAATCCCACATGGTGTGGCAGACCTCTCCTGCCTCGCCCGTTGCTCCCCTCAGCAGTGTATTTCGGTCGTCTGTCTGTTCTGTTCCCCGGCTCTGCCTCTGGTAAATCCTCTCACCCTCCCATGCCTCTGGCCTGTACCCCAGCTATTCTATAAAAATAAATAAGTCTTTACCAAAAATATAAAAAAAAAGCACTCCTCAGCTGGCAGTGTGCCTGCTCTCAGCCGTCAGAGATCAGTCATGGCTTGCAGGGATGCATATCCAGGCCCAGCTCCTAGATACGGGCCCAGAGACCCCCTCTTCTTCAAGAGGTTAGACCGATTCTGAGCTCAACCATGCCCCCCTCCCTGCAGTGGCCTCACTGTCCGCGGGCTGATGGGCTTCAGAGGGCAGGGCTGTTCCACCGAGACCACTTCTCGCTCGGGCCAGGCTTCAACTGAACCCCGAGGGTCCAGCAAAAGCCGAGGAAGGGGCGCCGTGTCCAGCAGCGGTGCTCAAGCCCCTCCTGGGATGAATGACAGAGGCGCCCTAGGCTTTCTGCTCCTTCTCAACCTCCACCCCCACGGTTAGGTGCCATTTACTTCAGAGAGACAAGAATGGCTCCCCGGCACCTCTCTCTTCAAAGGACCCCTCTCCCCAGCAAGCCCTCGTTTATCTCACGGTCTCCCTGAGAGATTCTGTATTTTCACAGCAAAAGCAGCCACCACCCACCAAACCTTCACAGAACTGGCGAACTGATGCGACCTTTTGGGATGGGCAGTCTCATGTGGTGCCCTTTCACAGTCCTACCCCAGCTGTCCCCCACCTCAGGGTGGGAAGCTGAGGGGGATGGCACAGGCATGCCCCACCTGTTGGCTTACACACCGGCCAGGAGAGACACCAAACCCACCACCGACCCAGATGCGGGTTTTTCAGGCAGGGTTAAGTGTGCAGAGAAGGCATCAGAACTCCCCCTGCAACCCGAAATCCCCAATGGGCAGGGCTCAACATCCATCCAGGGGCCTCTCATGATCACTTCTCTCAGCGGAGAGTCACACCTTGGGAGGTGGAGCTTCAGGTAGGCGGAGGTCAGGTGGGCCTGAGTATTTAGAGTGGAATATGGTGTTTGCACACTGGAGGAAGCACTTGGCGTCAAAGCTTCAAATCTGGGCACCTGGGGCACCTGATGTCCCCTCATCCCTCCCGGCCCAGAACCCCACTGCAAAGACTCTGACCGTGCGTGACCCACCAGCATCCGGGATATTGGTCTTCTCTACGTTCAAGGCCTCGCCAGTGTTGCCTTTCCCTTCACCTAAGGGAGTCTTGATTGTTGGGGACCAAACTGAAACAAAGCATAGCATCCCAGTCCCCTCTTCTGTTTCCTCCTCTACCCAGACCGTGGCCTCTGGTCTCTCCACTGCCTGGTGATGGCTGTTCGCACCAGGTGGGTGCTTTTCTTCTCGTCAACGTGAACAGCTGCCCTCACAGTGTGCTCTTGAGAATAAGGGCACCGCCACCCTGGGAGCTTGTCAGAACTTCTCTGGCAAATTCTTTGGCTCCACCCAGAGCTACTGAACAGAAACCCTGGGGGTGGCACCCAGCTGTCCATGTTCTCACAAGCACTCCAGGAAATTCTGAATCTGTAGTACTGGATTCAGGTAGGAACCATCACTTAGTTTTATGACACAGGTGCGTGTGGCTTGCGGCTATGGGAGAACCTTCTCTAGGAAGATGGGGGACCTACCTCCACACTTCCAGTCTGGAAGAGTCTCCCTCCTTGGACAGACCCGTCAGGGAGGCCAGATTTGGGATCCACCGAATGGCTCTTCCCAAGCTCTTTTCTTCCAGAAGGTGCGGCAGGAATTCAGATGGCTCTAGGCATTGCCATAGCAACTGCACCTTTCCGAAGCTGTCACGGACTACGAGAGCAGGGAGTAAGCAATGCAGAGAGATCTGCCCATGGGGAAAGCACACCCGGCAGAGAGGGCCGTGAAAACAAACGAACCTCAGCGTGACTGGGATTTATGGATCTGAGTGTGGTGCAGCGTGACCTCAGCACCTGGGATGACGACAGTCTATGTTGAAACATTTTCTCTAAAAGGGTCGCCTGCCTGGCTGAGATGAGGCTCTTAAGAGGTCACAGGGCAAGAAGGAAGTGCCCACTCTAGGATGAACACCTGTGTTCCAGGTCAGGGTGGCAGGAAAGGACCCAGTATCAGGCTTCTGGCCTGGACCTGCATTCTAAAGCGGAAGTCCCGTCGAAGGGGCCTTGGATCACGGTGGAGTCTAGCCCTCAAAGAAACCAACTGTCGGCAAGAATCCCCTAAAAATGGAACCCCCTGTACCCCATCGGGCTGGCATCTGAGTTCAGAACGGTGGCTCCCTCCAGTCCCCGGACATCCCGAGTGCTGGTAACAGAGGGCGTGAAGTTCTGAGCCTCTCCTGCCCCTGGGGTTGGAGACCTTAACTGCTCCTTTGCAGAGGCCACAGTGTCCAGGAGGGTGAGCAGCCCTGGGGCTCCAGCAGCCTCTGGCAGGAGCAGCACATGGGCCCAGCAAGTGCCTCGTACAATGAGCACTTGGCATTGGGGAGCCGCCCTGTTTTCCATCTGACTGTACCTTTGGCTCTTTGTGCTCTGGAAGAAGCAAGCAGTGGGTGTAGGAACTGGAGGGGGACTCTGCCCTGGGCTTGGGGGCAGGGTACAGTATGAGAAATCAGGGTGGTTGGGGGTGCAGTGACCCCACAGCGCTCTGGGATCCTACTTGCACCATTGCTCAGCACTGTGACCCCCAGAGCTTCCTGGATGATTACTCTGCCCCAGCTGGCCTTCCAGGCTAACCTGCCCCTGCTTCCTAGGTGGGTGGAGGGACTTCCCCCCAATGCTTGTCTTTCCCCAGAGCCCCTGCTGGCTCTCTAGGGCCTCAACTGCCTGCTGGTCACCATGTGGGCCTAGGCAAGGTGTGGGGGGTGGGGTGGGGGAGGCAAGCCCTCCACCAGGCACGGGGCTTCTCCTGGGTTGCCCTCACACTGCAGCAATCCTGCTGGCACCTGCCCCTCACCCCCAGTAAGCACGACACGGGGGACATCGGGGCGCCTCCAGGTGGGTTAGGAGGAGTCAGAAGAGGGGAGGCTGGAAAGCATTACCCCACCCCCTGTCTCCCCCCCACTGCTCCCTCACGAGGTTTCCATGTGACCGCCCCTGGGAGGCTGTGGGTCGAGTCCGCTGGCTCCCACAGACCTCCTCGGGCCGCGGGCGGGGGTCTGCAGAGGTGTGTGTGCGTCGAGGGCGATGCGAGAGCCAGCTGGGGGGCCTCTGACTTCATTCCAGTCACTGCCCTTTATAAATATTTATAGCAGTTCTCACTAAAAATAACATCCTGGAGCCCGGGGAGGAGAAAAAAAAATAAATGGAAATCACCGGGAATTGGGATTGATTATCGCGCGTGCCAGAGCCCAGGGCGCCGGGGCGGGCCGGGCCGGGCCGGGCCGGGGCGGGCCGGGCTCCCCCTGGCGGCCGCCGGGCGGGCGCTGCGCGAGTCCCGGCCGCGGGAGGAGCCCCGCGGGCTGCAGGGCCGCGCTCTCGGCTCCTCCCTCCCGGGCTGCAGAGCCGCGCAGCAGACCCGGCGGAAGCCTCACCAGCGCGAGAGAAAGGCAGGCGGCTATTTTTAGCACTGCGGCCAGAGTGTGAACGTCTGTAGAACTGAGCACGGTCTGAAGCTGCCTTTGCACAAGACAGGGAAGAAGAAAACCTGTTGCTCTTGAAAGGTCACAGGCAGGGAGGATCTGGTGCCCCCACCCCGGGGAGCCCCCCGCGTGCTGGCAGCCGGCCAGCGAGGCCGCCATCAAGTCACACACACAGGAGACTCGTGCTGCTTTTCTCTTTTCAACCTCCCGGTAAATTCCTGCTGCAGAGATGAGCCCCTGCCCCGGGGGAGTGATGGAGCCGCTGGTTCATGCAGGACGGGGCAGGGGAGGCCCACCAGCTGCGCATCCCTTGGGCGGCCGGCCCCTCCCGCGTCCCAGGGGCTGGGGCTCCCCGCTCCCCAGCAGGTGGTGACGTCTGGCAGCCTCGGGCCTGGTCCAGCTGTTTGGCAGAAAGACGGGCAGGAATGTGGCTCTGGGGGAGGATCTCGCCTTCCTCTTGCCGATGCCAGCTTGCTCCGCGTCCCCTGCGCCTGCGCAGGGCAGAGGTGCTGTCACTCAGGGCACCGGGAGGGTGTGCGCGCAGAGGCTGCAAAATTCTGCTGGGGACAAGCCAGGAGTGGGGAAGGGGTGGGTGGGCCGCTTGCCTCTTGAGCTCGAGAGACTCAGAGACAACAGTGATGCCCTTTAGGGAAGGGGGTGCTCTCTTCCAGTGGGACCCAGAGTTTCTGGAGTTGTTACTGAGGTCTCAGGGCCAGGGAAGAAATAATGGTTTGCTAGGTGAGGTGTGAAGGGTTGCCGAGAAGGGCAAAGAGGTGGGAGATGTGCTCATAATCCTGAGTGGGAGGGAACAGGACCCCAGTCTCGAGAGAGAGCAGGGTCTGTGACAACGCGTGGAGCTCCCGCGCTTTGCTTGGACTCCACTCTTGGTGAGTTTCTAATAGCTCTTTGCAGACAGGGTCAGATGGCCGGATTAGGAGAGGGAGGGGTCCCATTCTAGTTCTGGCACCACCGTCCCGGGGTGCGCCATGCCACTCTGAGAGGCCCGTCCTTATCCCGAGTTCCTCTGTGCCCCGGGGAGAGGGGCTCTGGCAGGCTGGCAGGCTCTCAAAGGGCAAGTCTGCTCCTGATCCCCTGCTGGCTGCAGCAGCCTAGGCCTGCAGTCGGAAGGGGCCTTGTCTGAATGTGTAGCGCGTTTAGGTAAAAACCTGCCCAAGCCCCAGGGGCTCTGTGATTTCCAGGCAGCAAGAGACTTTCCCCAGCTTGCAGGATCCCTGAGTCAGTGCGGCTCAGAGCCGGCAGGGGCAGAGCCCCTCAAGGGCCTGGTGGTGGTGGTGGTGGTGGTGGAGGGGGGTGGGTTGGAGGGCCCAGAGGCCACCCCAGGGTGAGACTACTCCTGAAGGTCCTGGTAGAGCTCCCCTTTTTGGTTATGGGGGCTTCGGCACTGCCTTTTCTGCCCTGAAGATCTGAGGCCTAACTTGAAACATGAAAAGTGAGGGAGAGGAAGAAAGAGAAATCTCATGGCTGTACCAGGCATCTGCCCCAGAAAGGACTCTTCTCCTGCAGGTTGCTGGTCCTTTTTTTTTTTTAATATATATTTTAACCCCTTCCTTTCAGGGAGCACACCTAGAAGCTGCAGTATCTTGGAACTGGGACTAGATAAAACTTCAGTCCTGAGATGGGACAATGTTAAAGACTAATTCTGAAAGCCATGGGCACTCTGGGGAAATTTAGACCTTTACTTTTTTTTGGGGGGGGGGGGCAGCGAGAAGGTGCAGCTTGGCCAGGTACCACAGGAAGGACTTGGTGGGCTTTCTGGAGTCAGCATGACCCCACAGGATGGAAATCCACCAGGTGCCTAGGTGACGGAACCTGAGGTGCTGGCTGTGGTTTGGACCCCCCGAGAGAAATGACAGTGCCTGTGGGAAATCAGAACAAGGAGGCAGGGGCAGCCCTGGGAAGTGACCGCCAGCACCTGCTGACCAGACTCCAGCGGCCAGCAGCATCTGGTTGCCAACTGCATTGACACCGGGGACACTGAGTCACACCTGAAGCCTGGGCCAGGCCCAGTGCAGTGCAACACAAGTACGCTGGGGGCTGCGGGCCCAGGGCAAAGGGGCAGGCGAACTCTTTAAAGAAAGGCCTTGCTTGGCTCTCCACCTGCTGGCGTTGCTCTGGGCTGGGACTCGTGACTGAAGAAAGGGGAGGGAAAGGAGGAGCTTAAATAGGAGGGACAGGGCAGGGGGAGGGCACAGAACTCTACTCACCCGCGCTTCCTCTCCGGCCCAGCTCCTCCGCTAACCTGTGCAGCACAAACACAGCCAGGTCACGCCAGGGGCTTCTCGCCACCCTGGACCTTCTCCCACCCGGGAACTTCTTCCCGACCCACACGCCCATGGTTCTGGGACTCGCCTCTCCTTTGTCACGGTTGTGTCAGCTTCTCCTGAGCAGGCGTGAAGGCAGCGGGTAGCCGTGCTACCCCCAGCCACGCACCCGCAGCTGACAGAACAGCCATGGGGACGAGAGCGCCTCAGCAGAAGGGAAATAATGAAAGTACCAACATGGAGACGAAGCCACTAAGTCTAGGGAGCAGTTACAGGGGGCACAGCCCATGTGGCTCTGCAAGAGAACGAGGTGAACATGAGCCCAGCTGTGAGGAGGACAGTATTCCCTTCCTGCGGGTTTACCTGCCACGTCAGACTCTTGCTCGCCCTGGAATCTCATCATTGCCTGTACCAGCAAGAGCCCGTGTTTCCCCTTGCAGAGGCCACCGCTGCCAGCCTGTCCGACGCACACAGGGTTCCCTAAGTGTGCAAACTAGATTCACAGCTCCCCACTCCGGAGGCGGCAGATGCTGGGAGAGGAGATTCTGAAGGACACAGGAGCAGAAAATGGAGCCCTGGAGCTGACTCGAACTAGGGCTCTGAGTAAGATGGGAGAAGTGACTAAGTCTGTTTCCTCCGTGCACTCCTCTGGTTACAAGTACTCACTGTTTAAGTTGAGGGGTGCAAAGCAGGAAGGGCACCCCATGGAGCAGACTCACTCTCCAGGATGCAGCCAGAGAGCTGGGGCGGGCAGGGAGAGGCCGAGGGGGGCAGCTGCCGGGGCGGTTCACTTGGTTGTGAATTCTTCAAAAGTGTCCACGTGGCTCTCATGCTTTTGCACGGAGCAGACTATGCCTGACGGGGCGCTTACTGGGGTCAGGAGGATTTCAAACCCTAACAAGCCACTCTTCACTCTCTCTATGGCTGACAGTTACTGCTCTCAAATTCCCAGGTGACAGCAGGTACTGCCATACGGCCCCCCGGTGAAGTCCCATGCCCAGATCATGGCAGACAACCAAAGGCTTGTCCATAAAAACACTGGGTTTTACAGCTGCACCCACATAATGGCTTCACATTAGCTTTAGGGATGCATCCAAGGGCCTACCCAGTGTTGAGAGTCAAATCGTTTTAAAACCCCTAGCCATTTCTCATCCCACTCTCCCCACTCTCCCCTTCAGGGAGGACATCTAAAAGCCACAGAAGTAGAAATTGAGGCATTTTCACTGAGTCACACAGACGTGCAGAAACGCGGTACACATGTTGAAGAGAGATGAGCAAATACTAAGAGCGAGAGCAAAAGACAGAAGAGATGCTGGCAGAGCAGCACAGGTGGAAAGACAGGGCACCCTGAAGGCTGGAGGTGCCAGGCGAGGGGACCCACACCCGTCCCACAGGGAGACACAGCTGGCACCCCCCCTCCACTTGAGCCATGAGTAGGGGTGGCGGCTGTGGTCAGGGCGGAGTCCTGTGTGCTTCGGGGAGTAGAGGGAGACTGTGGCGAGGCCATGGGAACGCCACTGAGGGAGGGAGGGCACAGGAAGAGAGGCCAACGGAGCAGCTGCTGTGTTTTAGGCCAAGAACATTCCACAGGAATGCCGGGATCTGGCTGGATGTGCGTGCGCTCCTGTTTGGAGAGTGTGTTTACATCAGAGTAAACTTCTCTCCGTGTATCTCCTCTTCTCTTCACCTCTTGTTTACAACCTCCTGCCGTCCTCCTCGTTCTGTCGGCACAGGGAGGCCAGGGTTCTCTGCTTCTCTCTGTAGCATGTCTATGTGTTTAAAACCTTGCTGCCCTCCACTGCTGACCTCTGACACCCAAGCCACTACGTCACTCTCATCACTTCATCGCGTCCACTTCTCCAGGGCCTGGCTCTGACTCATCAGGTGATTTCAGCACCTGGAGTGTATGTTCTTCTCCCAGTTTCTTCCTTGGCCATTTCTGTGTCCTTGTTGACAACCTCCAGAGTGCTCCGTCTTACCCACACTAGCTCTATGAGCAAACACGTGCCAGACCCTCCACCCACACCCCTAAGGTGCGTCCTTCCTCTTTCCCATCACAGCTTCCTTGCCCATATCACCCCCCTGACCCGGCCCCCCAACCTTACGACGCTTCCTTAAGACTGTTTCCATTTCACTTGGTCTGCAGGCTGCTCGGAGTAAAGCATGGGTGCTAGAGGTAGAATAAACGCCTGGCAGAACCCACGTTCTGCCGCTCACTACCTGTGCCAGTCACTGAGCTTGTCTAGAACCTTTCTCGTGGGCTGTGACGTCAAACAGGATACCTGTGCCAAGTGCAAAGCCTGCCACAGAAACCGGAAGAGCTTCTCATCTCCACACCTCCTCCTTGGCGCCATCTCTCCCCCCGCACCAAGCGCTGTCACATCCACCTGTTTACTTCCTCACTGCCCTCTCAACCTGCGCCAGGCTCTACTTAGGCACTGGGGACACAACCCGGGCAAAGCAGACCGAAGTCTCTGCCTTGCGGCGCTCACGTTTTGGAGGAATCCAGCAGGGAACACATTCATGTGTGATGGGACTGCTCATTCTCGAATGCCCAAAGGTAATTCTGTTATTTGCTGAGGGTAACAGAGGAACATGAAGACTAAGAAGTTTGGAGTCCAAAAGACCCAGTTCAAACCCAAGTTCTGCCACTTAACACGATCTGCATTTTTCTGAGCCTCTTTCCTCCTCAGGGAAATGGGTTGCCACCTATCTCCCGGGGTTAAGGATGAAACGAGACTACACATGGAGGTCATTTAGCACAGTTCTTTGCAAACAGCAACTATTAAGTGGGTCTTATATACAATAAAACGGGGACGGCATTACTGCCCTTTGCTGACACTTTCCTTTATTGCTTTTAGTTTTTCCATGAAGCTGAATAACCACTGGACTACTCTGCCCACGATAATCTCTTCCTTTGCAGAAATCCTTCTTGAATTTATAATCATACACTCAAAGTTTGATGATTAACCTTTCCTGCCATTTCATTTTATCTATTTATTTTGCAGATCTTAGTTTTGCTTTCCTAACTACACTATAAATTCCTTGAGGCAAGGGATTACGTTTTGTGTTTTCTTGTGTCTACTTCCTGCAGCCTAACCATCCTTCACAGCCCGGGAAACCAGGACGCTTGTGCTGGCCGACTGACACTACCACCTCTAGGGGAAAATCTGGTGATCAGTTGGGAAAGGTGGGGAGAAGGAACTGTGAGGGTCTTGGGGACCTGACAGCTTTGGGGAAAAGGAGGCAGCAGGAGCAAAGCAGAAACAAGGGGAGGGGGGCTTTCATCCAGGGCCTTTCCAGCTCTGGCTCTCGCTCAGACTAAGGGCCTCGAGCTGCCTTTACCTCTGTCTTTCCCATTCTGTGTCTTCTCTTCTTCTTCCTCTGCACCTTCCTCAGCTGTGAAAACAAGTGCAGGCAGGCCAGTGACCCTTCAGCAGGGCACAAGCATAGAAGGGGTTAAGGGAGGAAGTTCGGAGGCTTGCAAGAAGCCCTAGCTGTGGCGCAGGGCCCAGGCCTCCGAGTTTACATTCACCGGTCTGCACTCTTGGTGCCCAAGCCACTCTTGGTGGCCCTGTTTAAGAGGAGCTGCCCACAGAATCAGAACAGCCTGACGTCACCCACCGCTGCTGGCTCTGTCACTGGCCTCCCTGGTGGCCAGGTAGGGGTGCCTGCCTCTCCTCCATGCATGTTTCCCCTAAGGTAACAACTTACGCTGGGGATACAGCTAATACCCTGATTTGTGTTCAAGAAAGCAACTATGAAAGTGCATAGTGGGGAATATCTAGATTAATGCTGGCCTCTGTAAAAAATAAATCAATCTAGAGGTTTTATCTGACAAAGCCACCAGTCGCTAAAAGTGGCTGTAGGGATAAAAGCTCAGCCACTCACGGTTGCTTTCCCAGGGGCCTAGTCAGGGAGGCGCCAGGTCGTGCTCTGCAGGGCAAAGAGTCCCAATGTGTACTCAGTCCTGGGGGCTCACTTGGAATTGGGACTGTGAGGCACTAGCCATCCCCTGGTGTGGGCAAGCAGGTGGCAAGGGAAAGCCACATCATATTAGGGACTGGAGGGCTGGGAGCATTCTGAAGAGGAGGCTGAGAGCCACGCTACCCGCCATCGAGTCTTGAAGGCTGACGTGAGAAGGAGGCACTGACCCGATTCTGGGACGCTGTGGAGGGTGCTGGTTGGTTACAGAAAGGCAAATAAGGCTCCCCCCGCAAAAGGAGGACTTCCCAATATGAGAGCTGGCTGTGAACCAGTTCACTGAAACACTCCAACAGAGGACGTTTATCCTGGGCAGAGGCTGGGTGAAAGGACTTCAAAAATCTTTTCCAGGGCCTCCCTGGTGGCGCAGAGGTTGAGCGCTGGGTTGCGAAGCTGCCCGCAGCCTCTGCAGCGCCGGTTCGATCCCCGGCCGCCGGCGAGGGTCCCGCATGGCGCGCAGACCTCTCCTGCCGCCCGCTGCTCCCCTCAGCAGTGTACTTCGGTCCTTCTGCCTGTTCTGCTCCCTGCTCTGGCTCTGGTGAATTCTCTCACCCACCGCGCTTCTGACTGTACCCAGTGCTTGTATAAATAAATAAATAAATCTTTAAAAAAAAAAAAATCTTTTCCAATGCTAGATCCCATTATTTGTAAAGATATTTCAAAAAATCGAGGTGGGCAAGCTATGGATGGAAAGCTAATCTGAGTATCTCATCTCATCCAACAAAAACCTTTGATAGAGATTGTGAAAATGTGTGGTGTTGGGCCAGGCCTCCCGTTCACAGAAAACTGGCAACCTGGTCAGCAAGGGAGTTTATTTCTGTCTTGATAGGAATGCTGTGCCACGTGGACTTCGTCCGTGTCCACCCATGGTCCTGAGGGAGCAGAGCACCCATGCAAGGGACCCTCACGGCAGATTCGCCATCTTGTCTGGCGTGGGGGCGGGGAGTGTGAGGAACAGCATCTGCCTTATGTTCTTAATCCCCGACTCTACACCAGCTGTGCCCCTTGGAGCTGCACAACTTCAGGCAAATCTTTCTTCTGATAATCACTTACTGCACGGCTTAGAATAAGGGGCTCAACTAGGCGATCTCTAGGGCACCTTGCAAATGACATTGCAAAATTTGGTTAAAACCCTCCCTTCCTGATGAGAGACTCTGCCCAGCATCCTGGGAAGTGTACAGCTGTGTGAAGCTGTTTGGTGTCTCTGTGCCTGGTGTTCAGGGATGTCCTGTTACCTCTCATCTTAATACGATAAGCTCATGAGTAAGTGGCCTGAGGCGCATGTGTGGTTCACTTTCGTGGCCTGAAACTCCCTGTAAAAGTGGGACTTCTGGCATCTATGGAGCTCTATTAGGGAAGGGACTTTCTAATCACCTATATAGTCTTCCCAAAAGCCATCACCTCTTCTATTTGTGTGTGTGGAGGGGGCAGTAGTTCTGATGGAGACTGAGAAATGGACCCAGAGTGGAGAAGTGTCTCCACCAAGTGCCCTACAGGGGAGAACTGGCGTCCCGTCTACACTGCAGTGGGGAAACCGGCCTTGGCCACACACCCATCCTCTTATAGGTGAAACAGGCAGATTTGAGAGAGAAGTTGTGGGTCAGACCTTGGCCTGGTCCCACGACAACACTAAAGGTATATGTTTTCTCTTGCTAGGGTCTGAAGAAACACCCAAGGCTTGCCTGCCTAGGAGCGTGGGCTGATGACTCCCTTGTCTGACAGTCCATAGAAAAACTGCTTGATATTTTTATTTAAAACACTGCCAACCTGCTTCAAGGTATTTAAAAGCACCATATCAGGTGAAAAGAAACAGCAGTATATCCCTGTCCGAGTGACCCACAGCATTGGGGGGAGGCAGCCTGTTTGCTGCACGTGTAACGTGGGGCTCCAAGCTGTAAATGAAACACTGAACAGCTGTCAGCTACAAAGCCCATGGAGCCATGGAGGTTCTTGAAGATTGGGTGCTGTGTGAATGGCCTTTTATATTTTCTCTTTCCTGGGTTTTATATGAGGGGGAAATGCCATGAGCAAGCATCTCTGGAAAATCACTGAAATAACTAAGTGACAGAGAGACCAAGAAAGAAGCCATAGATGTGACTGCACGTGAGGAGTGGAGGAAGCTACAGACTTAGGTCACAAACCTCAGTGAAAGCAGAACCTAGTCATGGACAAACGGAGAGAATAGGGTTTCAAAAGCAAATCAAACAGGAGAGAGCAGAAAGGTGGCTGGAGAAGGTCCAGAAGCTTCCTTCCATGGCTTCTTCGGTTCCAGTCATTCAGGAAAGCTTCAGAAAGAGACAGTCGGGGAGGCCTAGGGAAAGAGCAGCTGTGTATGGAAGCAAGACAGATGAAGTGAGGATGCGACCCAGCGGTCCTTAGAGATCTGAATTTCTTTAGTGTCTGGACTGTGTCTGCTCCACAGGCATCTTCTTAAGAGAAAGCTAAATGTGCAATTATCTCTCTATGACCATGGCCAGGTGGGTGAGGACATCCAGTGTGTTCCTAGAAGGCAACGAGACTACGTGGTGACACATGGTGACATGAGATGACGTGTGCTAGATGTGACACTTCAGCGCGTGGGGAGGCGAGAAGGGTGGGGCAGAAGGAGCGGCGTGAGGCCGGGTGGGAGCTCTGGCTTCACCTGAGTGGAGCTCCTTCACCAGGGATGACATGGTGTTGGTGATGGAGTCAGCAGCCACCAGCAGGTCATTGCGGAGGTTTCTCCTCGTACCTGAGGAGAGTCAGAGCAGATGGCGATGCCAGGTGGGTGGGCTCGGGGAGAGAGCGCAAATGCCTCAGCCTGCCAGGCCCTGGGACACGGGGCAGGACACAGGGGAGATGGGGCTGCAGCGGCTCCACCTGCTCGCCAGCTGTCAGGAGCAGGAGCCTAGGTCCAACGCTGTGATCCCTCTTCTCTGCCGGAAGAGCAGGACCCTGCCAACTCCACACTTCTTAGCTACAAGCAGGAGTTGGGATCCCGATCCAGCACTGCTCCAAGGTGCTCTCACCCGAGGCAGGACTTACTCTCCAGCATCACCACCTCCCCACTCCTCGCCTGCAGCCCCAACAAGGTTTCCTTAACTGCCCCGTCTCCCCTAACTATAGAAACTGCTGCTCACCAGTTCCTTGGAGGACTGTGGCATCCCAGCCCCAAAGTGCCTGCAGCAAGGTTCTATTTTGAGTTCTATCCTTCTTTTGCTGGCTCTAAAGACTTTCCAGGTCAAGCCCATGACTTGGGGGATTATTTCATCCAATTCCTCTAGAATCCAAAGGACAAGGGACTTCCCACTACCCACCAGAAAGAGCACAGAAGCTCAGGCCACCTGTTCTCTGCGCATGGAAAGCCTCCAGACCCCCAGTGGCGACCAGCCCACCTAATGAGAAGGGCCAGCACCCGACTGACTCATCCAGGATGTGAAAACCTGATTGTTCAGAGCTAAGTGCACAGAAGAAAAGAAACTGCAAAAAAATCTCAGTAGGAATCCTGCCCATGTCTCCAGCTCCCCATTAATCTCTGCTCCTGAAACTCACCTTGTGCAAAGGCCTCCTGCATGTCCCCCCCGACTCCGCCCAGAGGGTCCTGCGGACAGTGCGTGGGGGTAGAGCCGGCGGACGTGGAGCGGACGGGCATGGGCATCGGGCGGCTGCCTCCGTGCGTGGGTGATGTGTGCGGCGATCCGGTGGCCTGGGCCTGGGGGGTCAGAGAAGCTGTGTTACCTAGGGTCCCTCACCTCTCACAAGAGGGGACAGTGCAGCCGTGCAGTGCGCTGCAGGGTCACATTTGAAAGGAAGGAACCAGGCTGCCTCCAGCCCTGGAGAGAGGAAGCAGGGGGGTTGGGGGGAGGCAGGGAGCGAGAACGGAGAATGGAAGGAAAGTCAGAGGGCAAGCCTTTCCACAGACAGACTGCGCCGAGCAGCGGGTGCCGCCTGGAGGGCCAGGGGTCACTTCTCTTTGCAAACTCACTCATGTACCTTATTTCACTTGCTCCTCACAACAGCTTGTGAATAGAAAGGGTAGAGGAATTGAATAGACATTTTTCTGAAGAAGACAGGCAAATGGGGGTTCCCTGGTGGCGCAGGGGTTAGTCTCGGCGCTATCAAGCTAATGCCAGTCACTGCGGCCTGAGTTCCATCCCCTGCCAGGGAGCTGACCCACATGGCGCAGCAGACCTCTCCTGTCTTGCCTGCTGCTCCCCTCAGCGGTGTATTTCAATAGATCCGCCTGTTCTGCTCCCCACTCTGTCTCTGGTGAATCCTCTTACTCCCTCCCCTACACCTCTGGCCTACACCGCAGCTCTTATATGCATACACAAATAAATCTTAAAAAAAATATATATGATATTATGGCTGTGTTATTAAATAACTTATTTAATTAGATGTGGGCGGGGATCCTTTCACCATGTATGCATATATCAAATCACCATAATATACACTTATAATTTTATGTCAATTATACTTCATGAGCTTGTATAGCCTCCAGGAAGGCCCCATGCACCCCAGCAGTCAATGGTTTCCCATGGCTGATAAGGTCAGAGGGACGAGCCCTGGTCATGCAGAGGAGTCAGCCCTTGGTGAGGCTGTGCCTGGAGGCAGGGAGGACCTGAGCATTCACACGCCTTACCTGCAGAGCGGGTGGTGCTGCCTGTGAGGACCAGGCCTGCTCACCACCAGGGACACGATGGTCGGGGCACAGGTCAGGCTGCAGTTGTGGACACCCCTCCGCTGAGGCCCAGCACCCAAAGCAGAGTACCCGTCTCGGGTGGAGGAAGGGGGACATCTCTGAACAGGCTGCCTTTGGAGTCTGCCTGGAAAGTCCCAGGCTGAGTCAAGCTGAGACAGTACTCATGAGGGACATTCAGCCCCTGAATTTTTTTTTTTTTTTTTTTGCTGGAGTATGTGGCCTTTGAAATCCAAGCTCACTTCAGTGTATGACAGTTATCTGTCATCCCCACAGAGGGCCAACCCCATGTTAAACATGTGGCAAGTACTCAATAAATCTCCCTTGGTGAGATTCCAGTCAGGCCCCGCTGCCTGAAGGCTGGCTGTCAGGGAGGCAAGGCCAAGATGAACAAAGAGGCCCCTTATTGAGAACACAAATCTGAACATTTGCAAATATCTTAGTAGGAAAATGATGATGGGGATGAACGAGGCAAGAGGGATGGACAAGGGTGGCTAAAACTCTAGAATCAGGAAATGAAACCTACTGTCCACCATCAGTTTGAAAACAATCAGGCCTTCTTCCTGGGACCGGTGCCCAGCTCATGTCTTCTGATGAAGATAAAAATCAGACTCCAGAGTCAGCTTTGTTCCAAGCACAGTAGAAGGAGACAAGCTAAGGCTACCAAGAAGCCATTCTTTTTTCCATGGGTGTCAGAATTCCAGTTCTCGGCTCTGGGACCACATTGGATCAACGCAGAGCGAGGCTGTGCTGTCAGGGGCCCTGTGTGACATCTGCCAGGTGCCAGAGAGTGACACTGGTTGGCACACAGCCAGGTCAGCCAATCCCAAGGGTCCTGGGGGGGATGCAAGTCATGTCAATTGATAGGCACATGGTCCAGCAAGGCCTGAAGCTGAGGGTCGAGGAAGCCTGGATGGTCTTAGATGGGGGACGCTGGTGCAAGGCTTCCAACTGACTGCTGCTGGGTGGTTTAGACAAAAAAGCACAAGGACCAGCAACAGTTCCTTTAATCTCCTGGAAGGCTGGTGCCCTTGCCCACACTTCTGCTGTTGGCACCATCCTCCCAGTGCTGTCTGGCCTGCTCCTGCTGGTCCTCTGGGTGTCGACTCCATCAGCACCTCCTCAGGACCTGTCCTCTGGCCACCTGTCAGAATCTCTTTCTCGCCATTGTGTTTAGTAGCTATAAATGCTTAATAAATATTTGTTAAATGACAATGGGATGGATCAAGTTTCTGACCCTCTTCTGTAATGGAAAGGGGGAGCTGCAGCCAGAGCTGACCATACCTCTGGGGAGTGCTACATCTATCTGTCATCCATGAAGCCTTATGTGAACTACTTTACGGGACAGCTACGTGTGGAAAGCAGACCTGCCGTGACCTTCCCTGCAGTCACACCCTGTGTCGTCCTTTTCCCTAGCAGACAGCTTGAGTCAGCACTCGCAGGACAGAGCACTCTCCCCATGTGGACAATCACCTAGCAACCAGGTACGGGTTTGCTCACTGTCTGCCCACTTGATCGGTCTGGGCCTGGACGTACTAAACATGTAGCTGGATCACGCACTATACAGTTGCATCTTGTCTCCAAAGCACAGGTGGCTTCTGTGTCCAGAGAGGCGAGGCAAATCCTCCCCCTGGAGACCGCCAAGCACTCCTGTCAATGCAAAGCAATCTAGTGGCACCACAGTGGAGGCACATCAGAGTGGTCGAGATTATGGGGAACCAGAGAATCGCATGGAAACTGGAAAAGGTGGAGGAGCTGGTCAGGTGGCCCCAGGGGAGAGGGTATAAAACAATCTGTGCCCCTGGGTTTCAGCTGCCAGGAGAGGGGCAGCTAGCCTGGGAGGGCTTTGCAACACACTATGGTTAATCCTCCACATTGTCTTCAGAGGTTCTTGGAAACAGACATTAAGCAAAACATCATATAATGTCATCAGGTCCTTGAACAAGGCCATTTCATTCAACCTTGGCTGGGATATTTTTTTCTAAGTGTTATAGTGGAACAACGTTGAATGTTACTCAAGCTGCTGTACTTGGTGTCTTTAGGTTTCTGACGCAAGGCCAGTGGAATCTTACTGTGATACAACCTATAACAAAGGCTTCCACACAGCACAGGCCATTGTGCCTCTCACCAATAACTAACACAATAAATGGCCTGTAACTCAGGTTCTCGGAACACAGAGGTCCCTTGTAGTTGGAAATAATTCTGCCAGAAATATGGTCCTAGACAAGTGTTACCTTCTGAGATGTGTTCTGGTCTGCTCTTCACTTCTGCATCAGCAAACACCCCGAGGACTTGAGCAGGCCACGTAGCGTGTTCCAAAAAAAGGGCTCAGAAATGATGCTTATAATTTCAAAGGGTTCAGGCCTCTACATTAATTTTTCAGTTCAGCATTCATTTATGTTCGAGGAGACTGAGGCCTGCAGCAGTCACAAGGTCACAGATAACTAGCTACCTGGGTCTTTTAATTGCCTCAAACTGTAGGAGAGACCAAAGCACCAGGGACCAAGGCCGGCATTCCAGAGGCCAGAGGGGAAGAGCTTGGTCAGCCTCTCCTGCTGCAGCTGGCAATGCTTCTTGACCGGCAAGTAGGTCAGAAGGAGAGTGTGAGAAAGGAGAGCGGAGTGACTATGACTTAGTGTCTTGTCTAGAACACCAAGCTAACCATGGAGCCAAGACAGGTAGAGGGATTGCCAGAGAACCTGACTTTACATAAAACTGACCTGAGGACACAGATCCCCCCATCTGCCGACATCTCGACAGAGACAGGGACTCTCCCCCTGTGGCAGAGAACTGGCCGCGCCTGGACAATGTCTGTGGCAGGGAAATGGTGTGTGCCATTCCAGGCCTTGTAAGGCATCCCCGACATGTGCTTGGCACACAGTAGGTGCTCCAGAAACACTATTTCCTCCTCTTCCTTTTCCGCATGGAACAGATATGCATTTTTTTTTTTAATCTCCTTGGCATACAATATAGTCAGGTAATCAAGCCCACAAAAGCCTGTGGCAAAAAACCTGATTTTGAGAGGTATTACCTTCTACAGAGCTTTGATAACTGCTTCCCCCTGCACACATACCCCAATAGAACTCTGAGCTAAGCTGTCATCATGGTAACAGAAGGAGATACTTTAGTCTCCATTTCTCTCTCTGACTCATGGATACCTGCCAGGTAGCAGATGGCCCGCGTGGACAATTACCTTCATTTTGCTGCAGTGTGTTTAAACTAAACAAACTGGCCTCTTTACTGCGGATGTTCAAAGGCCCTCTCAGAAAAAACAAAAAACAAAAAAGCAAAATACAACATTGGGAGGAAGGAGCTACTACTCTGAAATCTGGGCGAGGCAGGTGTGAGTGTACAGAGAACTAGGATGCATGAAGAATGGACTTTGTGTATTTTTTTCTTTAAGGTAAATAAAAACCTCACATACTGTTTTGAGCTGGTGCTGGTGGAGGCTCTGCTAGAAAAGGCAGCTGGCTCATCAAATGTGGAAGTCAAAGGAGAGGGAGGGTTCTCTGAGCTGCGCTGTCTGTCCTGCTGCAAGATTTGACGACAACTGCCTTGCAGGAAAGAGTTAAGGACCTAGATGGAGGTGAGCAGGCGATGGGAACAGGTGGAGACAAGAAAGACAACTGCATGGCAGTGAGCAAAGAAGCAGGGAGGGTCCCACTGGGGCAGACTAGATCAGGTAAAGAAGATGCCGGGGACCTCCCTAGCTTAGAAAAGGTGTCTACAACAAGCTGAAGTGCAGTACTAACTCCTGACGATAAACGTGACTTTACACACTTGAGAGACGGGTTGAAGAGTTTTATGGTGCCTCTTCTCTCACAACCATCAATGCACATTTACCTGTGCTGTCGGTTGGGAGAATGGGGCCACCGAAAGCCTACTATGAGGTCCCTCTGCAGAGGGCTAACACCTGTTTGTTCCCACATTACTTCAGGAAACTCGGTGCTCACACGTAACCTGCCACTCACAGTGGAGGTGTGTGGGGGTCGCCGCTGCAGACGAGAAGGGCCACTGTAGGATGACTGGGCGCTGTGTGATCACTGCTGGCGACGAATCAGAGGTTATGGCGCTCACTCTTCAGGATTCTGCCCCTATTCAAGTCTAACTACATTATACAGACGCTAAAGCTTACCCCAGGGCTTAAAGGGGTGGGGGGCAAGGTGTCTAGTTATCTTTCTTACTGGAAGGAGGAAAGCATATTAAATTCCTGAGACAAAGAAAAAAACCTATTAAAACTCACCATAAAACCAAAGATGAAAAGAGAGTTGAGATTTAAACTTTTAGATTGGGGAGCTCATAAATTCCAAGCCTAGAATTACCCTCTTTCTGTTTGTTTCTCCTAGTTTGCTCAGCTCTGTTTGAAAACGGTATTCCTTTAATTCTCATTTCAGGATTTCAAAGCCAGTCCTCCACAAAGTGATCAGGGGCCTCGCGGAGGGAAAAATCCCTATATAATGAATGCCAAACACTCAGATTGCATAGTAGGGAAAAAAAGGGGATAGGCTCACAGGAGAGCAGGTTCCTTAGTTAGACGGTTAAATCAATGATCAGGCAAGCAGCCAGAACCTATTAGTAATATTTTAAAATTCAAACGAGTCCAATTAAAATGCTACTTATGGGCAAGCAAAACTTGTATGGTGAGGAATGGCAACCTCAGTGAGCCCCACCACTCTGCTGAGTCCCTGTTATATACATATAACACAGTGGTTAGAGTCCAGGCCCCGTCATTAACTCGCTATTTGATCTTGAGCAACTTACTTAACCTCTCTGTATCCCCAATTCTTCACATGTGAAATGGAGATAATAATATCTTCACAGGTTGGCGAGAATGATCATAAAATGCTTTACACAGGGCTCAAGAGTACAACCTGCCATTAATCTAATTTGCAAAGTACTGGGGGGAGTGTTGAAGTTGGGGGGGTTACTAAGAAGCAGAATGTCTCCATTCTCCACAGGCTCACAGCTTCCTGGGGCAGTTAGGGAGGTATATAACCAGCATACAAAAGGGGATGGAATCTGCACCATCACAGAGGGACAAAGGAAAAGCAGCACAGAAGCAGAGGGTTTAACTCTGACCTTCTGGAACGGGGTAAAGTTTCATAGGAGAGGTGGCATCTGAGAGTATCTTAAGGGGTCTAATTTCAATTGGCAGAGAAGGCTCAGGAAGGGCAATTCAGGTGAGCACAGGCGTGAGCAGAGGTGTTGGGCCCGAGAGAGTAGGCTGCCTAGGGGGACAAGGAGCAGTGCGGAAGGCTGACATGTGGGGGCCACAGAAGATGTGGGATGGGAAAGAGAAGTGTGGGCTTCAAGCATCCAGAGTCATGAATCAAAGGCCAAGTTCATTTACTGGACCATGGACGGGCAAACTACAGTGCATGGACAAATTCAGTTTTTTACAGCTGAGAATGATTTTAACATTTAAAGTTGTATTTTTAATGGCTCTACAAGAACCTACATAGTATCTTTGAGTTGACTCAGGCAACATGGAGGGAGCAAGAGAAGGTTTCCAGGTGGGACTGGTGTGGTCAGTGAGACGTGTAGTTAGGAATCTGGCTGGGGATAATAAGAAGGTGGGACTGAGAAGCAAGAGACATGAGACAAGGAGACCAGGCGACTGATGACAGAGGCTGGCATGAAGAATGGTGACAGGAATTGAGAGCAGGAGAGACAAGCAAGTTTTTGGAGGAAAAAAAAAGGACTAGACTGCACCTGAGTGAAGGAGCAGAGAGGAGAGAAGCAGATGATCAAAAGCAGATGTTAGTGTGGGGGAAGGTGACTAGGAATCCTTTACCACCCACCCCAGATCTAAACCTCAGACTAAGGGATTCTGAGAACATCTTGAGAGCTCAGACTACATAGCAGAAAAAGAGTGTTCTGGGCTCAGAGAAGTACTTCTTAATTGGGGGTGAAAGTACCTGGGTGGGGCACCTCTGGGATTTAATAGGTAGAGGTTGAAAATGCTGCTCAACATCCTACAATACACAGAACATCTCCCCCTTCCCCCTCAAAAAAGAACCATCTGGCCCAAATGTCTAGAGTGCTAAGGATGAAAATCTGGCTGAGGGTGACTCAGAGCCATGAGGAGGGGGGCTGTCCAGGCGTGAGTTGCTATGGAAGGAAGGACAGACCACCAGCGGCCTCAGATTAGGCTAGAACCTTCAAGGATCCCAAGAATAGACTCTTATTTTTATATATTTGAGAGATGTCCTGGAGGCAGCTTTAGGCCTAAGACTCACCTAGATTCTTTCTTGGTTTCCTTAGGTCTGATATGGTTAAATATAGGAGTAGAAATTTAAAATGTGTGAGCCTCCCTGATGGTGCAAGGAGTTGAGACGCAACCTATGAAGCTGTCCGCAGCCACTGCAGCACGATTTCAATCCCTGGCCAGGGAGCTACCCACATGGCACAGCAGACCTCTCCTGTCTCGCCTGCTGCTCCCCTCAACAGTGTATTTCAGTCAATCTGCCTGTTCTGTTCCCCACTCAGTTTCTGTTCCCCACTCAGTTTCTCACTCCCTAAACCTATGGCGTGTACCCTAGTTCTTACATGCATAAATAAGTAAATCTTTTAAAAAAAAGATTTAAAAATGTGAAGGTGGTGAATCAATAGTATTATATGACTGTTAATGATAATACACATAATAAAGGATTTATGGCTTGCCAGCTCTGAAGGCATGCTGAGTTGGCATGGATTCTTATTAAAGGTAGAGCTTGAGGGGCAGTTAACTGTCTCTCTGCATTGCCTCTAATTTTATAAAACATTCTCCCTCCCTCCCTTCCTTCCTTTCTAAGGCATTGGGACATCTATACTGCAGCTCCAAACGAGAATAATCCTACTTGCCAAGTTGTGATTAGCAACAAATGGAGAAGATTGCAAGAGTCTACTGTACCGTTTATAACAGGCTTCTTTTAGCTGAAACTCAGCAGATGTTAATCTCAGTTAAGAACTCTAGGCCAGGAAGCTCCAACCTTAGTATTATTAACGTGGAACATCAGACCCAGCCTGAGGTCAGCTCTAAAACCCTGGAGATTGGTACAGCATCAAGATTTGAGGAAACTCAAATCTATAGACACTATAGAGTGTCTATAGACACTCTCAAAGCAAAGGCCCACAGATCCAATCACATGTCAAGAGAGGATCCTGGGTGAGACCCCATCTTGGCATGGCCAAGATGCAGAGGGCAGGAAAGGCTTGAGAAGGGCATTTCAGCTGGTCACGGAAGCAGCTGTTCTTTTCCTAGGGTGCTTTCTTTTGTCTGCAAGAGTGGGAAGTAGGAGGCTGGCATGGATAAACTCTGGGAAAGAAGTTGGTTATTGAAAGAAAATCCAGACAATGAAGTGAGGGCCTGAGGGCTTTCAAAGCCACAAAAGTAGGAACCGGTCCAATGAACCCAGCTGGATTTCTGCACTTTTCAGGGTTTATAGCCTCTCTCCTATACACTGATTGGTATCAGTGATGAAAGGATTAAAGAATTATAGAGCTGGAAGTTTATAGATGAGGAAACTGAGGTTTATAAAGGTTCTATACATGTTTAGACAGAAACAAGGTTTTGTCAACAAGGTTCAGTGAGTTAGAAGCCTAACTCATCACTGTCATTTAGTATGGCAGGCTCAAGATTTAACTCCTTCCTTTATCCAGCAGGGTGGGGAGCAGGAGGTTGGAGAAGACAAAGCCTTTTTTGCAGAACTGCTTGCACACTACTGAAAATTTTCTTTCCAAAAAAATCCCTGGGCTTCCTTATCTTATTGGTTTATTGGTCTTACTGATTTTCCCCTAGAAACTTTCTGGTTCCATCAGAAGCCACAATCCCAACCCTCCTTTGACTTCTTTCCTCTTTTTGTGTACTATGGGTTTTCTATACAGCTCATGTTTATGGTTTCATGGTTTCAACCCTCTTTTAGATTGAAGACTTCCACATCCACATCGCTAGCCTTGTTTCCCCTCTGATCCCAGTTGCAGGTCCACAGAAATCTAGCACACCAGACACAAAGCTTGACTACTGCCTGTTTTGTGTAACTCAGCATGTTCAAAATCAGATCAAAGCTCCCTTCCTAACCTAGATCATCTCCCAGTTTCACTCTGCAGTCAATGGTACCCCTCATTTCTCCAGGTCCTACGTCAAAGCCCTGCAGCGATCAGACATTTTTTTCTGTTGGTGCTTTGCTGAGACTCGGCTGCAGGGTTCTGGCAGAGGCAGTGTGTCCTAGGAATTCAGTATTGTTCTAATGGAAGGAGTATTTCTCCAGAGTGGAGTGTAGAGGCTTTTCTTGGAGATCCTGGAGGGTATTTTTCACCAGCTGTACGCATTCCGGTCAGAAGAGGAAAAGACAGAATCATAGTACAGGCGGGGAATAAGAAAGCAGACAAGGAAATCTCTCAGCCTTTCATTAGTGGAAGTGATGGACATTACTAGGGAAGCCGCATAGACCTAAAAGTTTTCTTCCCTTATGTTCTCAGACTAAACCCTTTGCAGGTGCTCAAAGAGTCTTCAGGGAGTGAAATACAAATGCCTATTTTTAATATTGTAACAATATTTCCTCTTCAGAAAAAAGTCAAATTAAAAAATAAACCAACAAACTGCTAGTTCCCTGTAGTGAGGGCAGAAGCAAGACTGATAGTGAGGACACTCTACACACTCGCACACAGCCATCTGGGGCGGCGGGCACCGCAGCTGGTCTGCGTACCAGGCCTGACCCAGCCCACACGCAGGTCTGTGGCATCTAGCACAGCACACTGACCCTTGTTTACCCAATGATATCTGCAGAGTTTGCAAACTTTGGAGGGCGGCAGTGGTGCCTCGGGCCCAGGACATCACTGACCTGGCTTGTATTTCTGTATTTAGGGCATAATGCCAACCATGAGCTAATTTTCATACTATTTGAGGGTGGGATTTATGTAGGAGTTCCCTTATTTTCCAAAGGCCAAGCTCACTGACTTCAAAGTAGTAAGACAATGCTGAATAAATAAATGAATGACAACCCTTTGCCTTTCAGGAAAAAGTAGATTAAGCTTCTATTTCAGATTTTGGCCAGCCAGTCTCCAGGACATGTTAGAGGCATGTGGACCACTTCACAATGAGATTGTGCCCACAGGTTTAGCCAACCAGTAGGAAAAATCATTGACAAGCTTATGCTGGCATCAAGGAGTTCACCAATAATCTCATGGTGAACTCACCAATAATCTCATGGGATGTTTTTATTTCCTGTTGTATAGGGTTTTTTTTTTCCCCCCAAAAAAGTACTTTTCCTTTTAAACTTACAAAGTTAATATTCAAAGTGTCGGAGCCCTCATGGGTCAACCATGGATAACTAAACACTGAGTGCTCTTCCTCTGAGGCCTGTTTGGTGGACCTGTGGTCGAGACGGGCTTCTGAGAGCAAGCCCGCACACCCTTTTTTGGTGAAGTTGTAGTGGGTTATTTGTCTAGTTCTGGAAATCAGAGAGGGCGTGGGATTCCGCCTGATACCCCAACGGACTGAAAGAGAGGTTCCAAGTACAGCAATGTTCTCTTAGAGAATCCCTGGGATTCTGCTAATCACATTGTTTTCAGAGTACCACCTCTGTAACCCTACTGCTCATCTGGGAGACCCCATCCTTATAGAGTACTGTCTACAGTTATAGAAATTACAGCCTTTAGCCTAATGTTGATCTTATAGAAAAGGTGATCATCTTTTAATAGGGGAATCAGAAAAAAGGTGTTCTTGATGAATAAACTGAGCCCCTTGGCCTTGGATAGCTCATTTTATTTGGTGTTAGAAATCAAGCAGTGAAGCTGAGTCACTGGGGAAAATGGAAGCCTGAGATTTTCCTAGAATGAATCTGTACACTGAAATCCCTCCAGACTGGATGTGGATACTGTCTGACCATGAATGGAGTGGCTCAGGTGGGCACTGCCGCTGCCAGAGGGGTCCTCCGCTGTCTGTTATCACCCTGTGTGCCTCTTTGTAACATGCTGGTATATTCTAGAACTACATTTATGGCTGCAGGAACTGGGATTTTAATGGAGCAATGCTCAAAATATTTTCAAATGGAACCAATAACTATAGATATTTCACATTTTATAGATTATCTGCATTAAAAGAAAATGATTTTATTCTACATAATCAGTATCTAGTCTTTAGACAGAAATAATACAGTGTTCATAACAATAATAATATATTAGCTTGGTGTTCTTATTCTTTTGGTAACAGTGAAATTCGTTTTTCTGATTCCCCTTTATAAATGACATTTCTGAGCCATCATTAGTCTCCTGAATGGGTCTACCTATTTCACAGGGGTAATTTGAGCAAAATTACTGCTATAGGTACTCAAACCAGTCATGTCCCTTACAATTAATACACTTGTGAATTCATGCTGCTCTTCAGTGAAAATCTTGTAAATTTGCTTAATATCTGTTTTCATCCAGCAACTACTGAGTATGTGCCATGTGGCAGGCACTGGGCTAGCAGCTGGGGATGTACAGTGAAGAAGGCAGACAAGGCCATTTGGTTACAGTCTGATGATTATCACAGGCCTGATGAACCCTGACTCAATGACAGAGCCCAATTCCTGAGCCTGGTAAACTACAGGTACGTGGAAGGTCGAACAGCCACTGGTCTGAAGTAGCCAGGCAGTCCTGCCCTCATTCATGACCCTTGGATCTGAGAAAAGTGAAGGGAAGGCGCGAGGGTGAGAGAGGAAAGACAAGAATGA
Source organism: Talpa europaea (assembly GCF_964194135.1). Taxonomy (NCBI): domain Eukaryota; kingdom Metazoa; phylum Chordata; class Mammalia; order Eulipotyphla; family Talpidae; genus Talpa; species Talpa europaea. The sequence goes on from NC_140072.1 coordinate 13,305,168, forward strand.
CCACGAGGTCCTAAGTCCACGCAGGGTACTGGGAGTGTGGCTGAACTTGAGAAATAATGTACTAGCAGTGGTGATTTCTCATTTCTTGGATTACATGATAATCCATAATATTTTTAAAAAATGAACTGTGACTGGAAGTTCTACTGCTACCCTTAAAATATATACAATGTCCTTCTTCTGAGAGTGAGATCTCAGGTGAGTTCTAGGGCATTCCTAAGTACAAGCTTCATCCTGAGCTGGCACTTCAAAGAGGGATCAGGAGATGCTGGTCTGGCTGGTTGTTCTAGTAAGTTCCCAGAGTAAGTGGTTCTAGCTATAAAGTGCATCTTTGGGCTATGGAGGGTGACAGGAGGAAGGAAATACTGGTAGTCAGTGTGAGGTGATGTCCTGGGCCAGCAGGCAGGGGACAGTTGGTAGCAAGGGGATGGGGTGCCCAGGAAGGGCTGGGAGAAGGGAACAGGAGAGTAAATGGTCTCTCTTTCCCTCCAACACAACCTCACGTCCTTCTGTTTGTAAGCAGGCATTACTAGCACCTGCTTCTCTTTTTTTTTTTTTTAAGCAAACTGGAGGATTATACCTCCCTGTCCCAATGAAGTTAAGTATGGTCAGGTGATTGTTTTGACCATGACAAAGAGTGGGATTGATAACCTGTCACTTCCTGGAACAAGCCCTGAATGACTAGCCTTGACTTTCAATCCTGGTCTCTTGCTTTGCCCACGTGCACGCACCTGGTGCAAGGAAGGGCCATAAGCTCCGAGCAATAAATTATGCGCCAATGAAGGAAGAAAACAAATGGCCACTGAGATTTTGGGGTTGCAACCTATCCCAGTCCCAAACTCTGTCTTCTTTCTTTCTTTTGACAGTCTGTCTCCCCTTTACTTCTCTCTTGCCTCCTTCCCTCATCACCTATCTCTCTTCTTTCTTTCTCTTTTCCTTACTCTACTATTCAATTACTCTCCAATGTTGCATATTTGTAGAGTAAGTGAAAAAGATCAGGCTTTTCTGCCCTCCCACCAAAGTTGTACTATATTATATAAACATGGCGTTACTATGGTGGATAGGGCCTCCCCTGATTTTCTGGTGTTAGTGGTCATCAGGAAAAATAAAAATAAACATAAGTCTTCCCTGGCCACCATGCCATAGCCACACAGCTCAGAAAAACCAGAGCTCCCTCTGGAGCAGGTGCTGAACAGAAGTCACTTCCAGGACCAGCATTCAGCTACCAGCAGCAATTTTGTTAAGAAGGTGAGAGGAGTTGGGATATCCAGGAGTCTGTTCAAGACTAAAGGATACTGAAGTCATCAAAAGAACTACTCAGTTTCATGCACAGTCCCTCATGACAAATTATTTAGACCTGAGGTCACCCTCACCACCCCAAAAAGTGTTTCAAGTGATTAAAATCACCCTAAACACAGAGCGCAGAGAATGAAGTGCAGGAAGATGCAATTGTAGCCTGGCTAATCATGCATATTTAAATAAACATCACAGAGGTGCCCCTTGAAAAAAAATTCAACAAGCTCTGGTTCCAAATAACATGCTCTGCTAGGGGAACATGAGGCAGACATGGAGGCCAATTTACAACATGGAGATAACTGCCAAGAGTTTTACACACGACCGATTCTGCAGCGAGATCTGGTGCAGGGAGGAGAGGGGAGGCACAAGACAGATGAGAAAGAGAAGAACATGCAAAAGGAGCAGAGCTGGGTGGAGAATTCTGAAGTTCACTTACTGCCTGCTTTTGCTCTTCCTCCTAGGGTGTTGAAGACAAACAAACAAAAAAAAGACAGAGGGAAAAAGGAGAGAAATTAATGCCCATCACCATAAACATTTGGAAGAAATGACAGAAGAATCAGGCAAACCAGGCAAAGCCCATGGGCTCAGATGGCAAAGGCTCTGACCGCCAAGAGGGCATCATCAGCTAGACAGAGCAAGTGGCAGGCTTCTGCCCCATCCGGTTATCAAATGTACTTTCTAGCGTTGGAAGGAAAGACCATAGAAACCATCCAGTCCAACTTCCTTGTTTATAGAGAGCCTGACCCCTCAAGGTCACATAGCTAAAGGGATTAAACTGGAAGCAGCAGCTCAACCCTGACTCGAAGTCATCCTTGTTTCTCATTCCCCATATCCGCACGTGTTTAAGTACGTGTGTCTAGGACGGTGGTTGTCAGCGTGAGGAGCACAGACAGGCTGCAGCACCATCACCTGAAAATCTGTCAGAGATGCAGGTTTTAGGCCCCACCTTGCCTGAGTCAAAACTCTGGGTGGGGCCTACCAGTGTGTGCAGAGGCCTTTCCTCAGCTGACTCCAGTGCTGCTCGCTGGAGAAACTCTGCTCTGAGAAGCTCCAGGGAATTGCAGCTCCACCTGACCACAGAGTCATCTATCCATGGTCCTCCTCCTGCCACTTGCTTTCAAGCCGCTTGTGGTTTTTTCTAGGACGCACGTGCATCGCCATCCCTCCACAACAAGCTGGAAACTGCTCCAGGGCAGTATGAGGACTTCCAGAAAGAATTCTCCACCTCAGTTTTTCATTAATTCAACACAGATTCAGTTAGTGGTTCTTATACATAAAGCACTGGAGACAGACGTGAGAGCCGGCCTCTGTCCCTCACAGCCTGACAGGACTGCCTGGGGGGCGTTGGCCTGCCGTCCCCCGTGGGTACCCAGCCAGGTACTGCAGAGAGCAGCAGGTGGAGATGAGAAGCACTTCTGAGTTTCTCCCTTGTCTGTCCCTTGCCCCTCAGCTACTCTGGATTTTCGTGGGGGGCTGCTTTCTCTTTCATGGGGAACTTTGGCCGGGGAGCCTCTTCTACTTGCCCCAAATACAGAAACCCAAAAGCTGTTGTACTGGCTTTATGTCAGCTGGATCCACCCATGCAGGCGGTCTTTACGAACACATATGTGGGACATTTTCAGGATGGATGAGAGTTGAGCTTTCACACCCTTTAGATCTGGGTGGGATGGTGGGAAGGGTTGCCCTATAAGCAATGGGTTACAAAGCGGGAGGGGAAGTAAATTTTAGAGAAAAATAATTTCCATTCTTATCAGAGACATGGGCACGAAGAGATCTCTTGAGGAAATTTCAACTCCGTGCAGGAATGTGCTCTTCAGAATCAGAGGCAGCTGCCGGAGGCTGACCAAACCTACAGCACAGAGCCCAGGAGTCCGCGAGCATTGGCTGGGTTAGCCAGACCAAGTCTCTGCATCTGGTATGCATGACTCTAGCTAGGTGGAGTTAGAGTTTTGTATTAATAGTTCAGAATTAGTCTCCCTTCCTAGCCAGAGTCCCCTGTAGGGCAGAACACGTTTCTTCTGGTTGGCAGGCAGGGAAAACATGCACAGGACCATTATTACACAACTAAAAACTGTGTTTGTATTGCTGGCACCAAGTGTTCAGATGGAACTGAGCTAGTGGGAGAGGGATGGGGTGATCCTGACAGGTTGAAATTGCATCTGAGGTCAAAAGACCAGTAAGTCATTTCTTAGAACTGTTTCTAAGACATCTGCTCATTTCTGCTGTCCTGCCCAGGTTTGGTACTGGAGATAGCAGTGCTTTGGCTCAACAGAACAGGACATTTCCGAAAGCAGCGTTTCATTTCTAAACTTTTGATGACCTGCTATGGTTTGTCTAAAGACACGAAATCATTATTATTGTCAGGAGACACTGATACATGCTGGGTGGGGAAGGGAAGGGAAGGCGGGCAGCATTTCAGGACTCAGGGCTTCTCCCGACCGCCATGACCCTCCCATGTGGGAGAGGATGGGCAAAGTGTTAGTTAGGATGGCTTGTATCACTGAAACTCACACACGTTATTTAGATAAAGCCTGGAAGGTTCTGTCAACACAATAAGCAGATCAGATATAAGGCTGCAGATCTTTTTGTTATCAATTAGTCAGTTGGGGTCAGTAAATATTGACTGATGACAAGATTGAGAGTCAGTGTGATTTAAAGGAGGTGATAATACTTAACAATACCTTACAGGGCCTCCCTGGTGGCGCAAGGGGTTAAGATGCAACCTATGAAGCTATCTGCAGCCACTGCAGCATGAGTTTGATCCCCGGCCAGGGAGCTACCCACATGGCACAGCAGACCTCTCCTGGCTCTCCCACTGCTCCCTTCAGCTGTGTACTTTGGTCAATCTGCCAGTTTTGTTTCCCACTGTCTCTGGTGAATCCTCTCACCCCCCCACACCTCTGGCCTGTACCCAGCTCTTGTATGCAAAAAAGAATAAATCTTTAAAAAAAAATACCTTACAAAGTACAAATCTAGAACTGCTTATGTAACCTAAAAACGTGTGCTTTTCTTCTACATGGGGACATCCGGCTAAACGCTCAATGTAATGATGTAACTATTGTAGTCACTGATAGAAAACTTTACGTTCAAACCTTGCTAGCAGATGAGGCTGAACTGAAAACACACCTTATAAATGCATTTCAAAAGCATCCTTGGAAAAAGGAAAGCGAGGTGGAAATATACGGGAACATGAGTGAGAAAATGAAATAATAACACACCAAATAAGAAGTCTGAGGCAGAGGTTATGCCTATCCACATTCATCAGAGGAAAGAATATAAAGAAAAGATATGAACTGAAATGTGGGCCCTGTCAGTCCATGTGCTGTCACTCCACCGTGAGAAGGTCTCTGATTCTACTTGGAGACAGTGAGTGAAACTTGTTCACCACTCTATATCTAATTCCTAACCATGACACTTAGAAACCCAGTATGTTTTTTTTTTTTTTTTTTAGATTTATTTTTATTTATTTATCAAGCACTGGGTACAGTCAGAAGCACAGGAGGGTGAGAGAATTCACCAGAGCCAGAGCAGGGAGGAGAGCAGGCAGAAGGACCGAAGTACACTGCTGAGGGGAGCAGCAGGCGGCAGGAGAGGTCTGTGTGCCATGTGGGACCCTCCTCCGGTGGCCGGGGAGCAGCCGGGGATCGAACCAGCGCTGCAGAGGCTCCAGGCAGCTTCGCAACCCAGTGCTCAACCGCTGCGCCACCGGCGAGGCCCCCCAGTATGTTTTTGTTAATTTTTACCCTGCCTTGTTTCAAAAAAAAAGGACTTAAGACTTTTATTGAATGAATTAATGAACAATGGTAACACTTCTTATGTTTGCTTTTAAAATTATCATTTTTCAGATAAATAGATGTAATATTTCAGGGAGTCAGTAGAATGAAAGAACTCCCCATGAAATGGAAACTTACCGTGTGGCATATTTTAATTTACGAGTATCGCAGACCACGTGGGCTGACAGTCCATTTGACTAACTGCTTACAGCTGTTTTATGAGAGCATTAAATAAGAGGAGACTGAACACCAACGAAAGCAGGACAGTCCTTTGAAATTAAAATTAGGATTCTAAAGGGCACTTTTATTATGAATTGGAGAGTATATATTTTTAATAGCAGGAAAACATCTTTGAAATTTTAATGGAAGTCAGTGACTCCAATGTGTGATCTTTTAGGACTGCATATAAGTGCACACAAGATTATACTGTAATCATTTTAGGAAGCTGGATGCCTTTCAAAGGCACGAAGTTTCAACTGTGAATTCTAATGACTAAATTAAAAGACAACATTCTTGTTTATGTTTGCAAATTCTTCCTTCCAGTCTGAATGGTGTTAGAATGTCAGGTGTGTAAATGCTAAGGCATTTAAGAAGCTACTGGGGATCCTATAAAATGGGCGAAAGGGTATGGCTTATTTTACTGAAATTGTAAATGAAGAACAACCGTTGGAAATACAAAAAGACTCAGAATTTGGGATTAGAGTGCCAGGTATCAGCTCATCCTGCTTAGCCCTGAGTCTAGTGTCAGGGGTGCACTGTAAGGTCACAAAGATGCAGTGGGCTCAGAGCCAGGACCTCCAAGAAACACTGAGGGCAAGGCTCCTGCTGGGAAAGCACACAGCAGTAGTGAGGGGAGATGCATTCTGACTTCCCTGTTTTGCATAAACTTTTTGACTTTTTACAGAAATTACCCTGGGGTACCTTCCATCTTTGCGTAATGTTTGCAAGCCTCTTCTTGAAAGGGAGAGTTGACATAAAGGTGTCCTACAGATGGACTAACCCCACAATGGCAGGGCCTTCAAAGCACCAGATGACTGGAGATGTTACACAGGCCACATGCATGTAAGCACCTCTCTGCTGTCTTGAGTGGGTGGTTGGGTTGCTTAGCTGGATGCTTGACAACTGCTAGAAGGATTTGGGCCAAGTTTTATGCATAAGGTTTTCTTTAAACAAGACCCATTTAGACAAACTATTTCTCAGGAGAAATCCTGTTAACAGGGTTACTGCAGAAACATGTCCAGGCAAAATCACCCAAATACCTAGGGCCAAAGCTAGGAAAAGAACTCAGCTCAAGACTAGAAGAAGTGATTGTCTTGAGTAAGTCAAAAGTCAACGTAAAACTCACAACACTTGGGGCCTCCCTGGTGACGCAGGCGATTGAGCGCAGCGCTCTGAGGCTGTCCACAGCCTCTGCAGTGCCTGTTCGATCCCCACAGGCCTCGGAGCAACCCACATGGCAAGGCAGACCTCTCCTGTCTCACCCGCTACTCCCCTCAGCAGTGTATTTCATCAGTCTGCCCGTTTTGTTCCCCGCTCTGTCTCTGGTGAATCCTCTCACCCTCCTGCGCATCTGGCCTGTACCCCGGCTCTTGTATTTAAAAAAAAAAAAAAAAAAACCCACAACACTTGCCCAAGTTGCTAATCCCACGAGCTTCATTATTAAGGGACTGATTTAGAATGGAGAAGTTGAAGGAAAGTCTCCAAGGGGACATCTTGGGCTTTGCTGCGCGTCTAGACTACTGTCACTTGGGGCCTAGACAATTTCATCAGCCTCCTGTTAGCCTGCAGCTCCTTCCCTTTCTAACTTGTTCTGCGTACTTTCCTGAACTGCTATTTTTTAAACCTTCCATGACTTTCCTGTATCACAGGATGAAATCCACCCCCTTCAGCCTGGCTTCTGAGGCACTGCCCACTTTGTGGCGTCCACTCCTGCTGCTAACTCTGTCATAGCACGAAACACAGCAGTCTCCCATACAGACAGGCCTCAGGAATTAACAACTCTAACAAATGTGCTCTGGTGTTGCTGCCCCACGCTGGGTCCACATTCCTTTCCAGGGCCAGCAACACTGTCCAGGTAAGGCTGCTTCACACCACGCGTGCCTTTCTCTGCTCCAGGGTGTAGGAGTTGTAAAATACTTTTCAATAAAACTAGAGACTTGAATTATCCCAATATACTCAAATCCCAAGATATCAAATCTAGATAGAGTGTTGAAAAACTCTTCTTACACTTTAGAGTCAAGAAATTTTCATTTACACATAACTAATATCCTACTTATGAATATTCCTATTTTTTCACAAAAGCAACTATTCAGGGACATTTATCTAGTTCCAGTTACTAATTTTTTTATAATCAGGCATTAGGCTAATTTAGATGGCTTTAAATTGACTTAGGCTGACTCTATGGAGATGCCCCTGAACACGAGGTCCAGGCAGCAATGAGCCTTTGACCTCACCCAGCTTCCCCAGCACTGGGGAGGGGGTGGGACGGAGCTGAGCTGGAGGAGGCAGTCTGGGGGCTCTTACCTTCAGCAGCTTCATTAGTCCTTCCAGCTGAACCATCAGCTCCCGCCTGCTCTCCTGCAGCGCCGACATCCTTTGCTCCAGTTCATCTTTCCTTTGCCTGCCTCAGAGGAATAGCCCATCAGCAATGGAGACACAGGAACCCTCCAAGAAGGGTCTAGGTTCAGGTGAAGTGGGTTTTGGACCTGGTTCTGCAACTTACAGTGGGATGCTGAGCAGGTCATTACCTGGGCTACTTTATAGTGGTGACAGTATCTGTTTGGCCCACACCTTCATATACTGTTGTGAGAACAGTATATACAAACGCTGTGGAAGGCGTGCCTTGTCAGAGAGAGGAAAATAATATGATTCTAAAGGTTCTTCAGGAAGTCAAAATTCCTCATTCCAGTCTAAATTTAAATGAACAGTGGAGATGTGTGAAAGCTGCTCAGGAAAGAGGGTTCTCCAGCACCAGACACCAGGCTCAGCAAGGGTGACAGACGCTGTGATGACTGTGCCTAAGAGAGTTCACTTTCTCTGAGGACAGATTTTGTGTCATCAGTTCTAGCTCATTATGTCCAACCCAAACTCAGACTTTCCTTTCCAAACGATTCTCTTTTCCAGTTCTCCTATCTCTGCTACTTTTTCTTCCAGGTGTCGTGAAAGTCCTTCTCTGTGCTTTACCGTCACATCCTATAAGCAGTCATGCAGCTCAAACGATTCTTGAAAATTTTGTGCACTTCTCTCTTACTTTACCCTGGAGTCCCTTCCCTGCCCCAATGCAGTGGTCTCCTAGCTTGATTCATCCTGCTTTCATCTGCTACAGGGAGAGAAAAGCAGTGGCAGAGAAATCAAGAGACTCGAGGCCCAGCATTTACTAGGGATGCAACCTTGGACAAGCCATTTAATCAGAGTATCAATTATCTCTTTTCTAAAATGGGACTAATAACAACAGCAGCAATATTTTGAGGGTGAAATAAGATAATGGGCATGAAAGTCTCCTTTACACTGAGCTTTACAATGGTGCTCAAAAGAGAGTTGTGTTCATTTCATCATCCTAAGGAATAATCACAAGAGAATTTCTAGCATCACTGATTCTCAGATCTCTGCTGCCCGGTATAGAAGTCACAGCCCCCGAGTGCTGGGCATCTGCTATGTGTCTAGTCTGAGTCGAGACACAGGCTCGATGTAACATACCCACAGAATTTCCAACACTTAATAGGGGGAAAGAAAGAAAAATGTCTCAATAATTTTGTAATATTGGTTACATGTTGAAGTGATAATATACCAAGCACTAGCATTGTAATTCATGAGACACTTGGTTCCTTTTAGGGTTCCAATGTAATTGTCAGAAAACTTTTAATTGTATCTGTGGCTCATATTTTAATTCTACAGGGTGCTCCACACCCCACTGACATTCCTGCCTTCAGTGCCTCACCTCCTATTTGCTTCCACATCCGGATCTCTAGTCAATGGTTCACTTTTCCCTAAATAGATGCCTTCATTTTACAAGTCACAGCTACTCTCACCTCTCTTCCAAATCTTATTTACTCTTTAACATCCATGCCAAATGTTACTCTTCCCAGGACACTGCTCCTGATTATGTCAGGAGGCATCGGGCCCTGCTTAATTTATCACTGTAGCAATTGGTGCTTCTCTGTGGCACCAGATTTTTTTTTTTTGCCTTGCATTGCTGTCATTCCTACCATGATATAAAATCCTTAAGGTCAGGGATGTGCCTTACTAATCTCTGCATGTACTGAATGATTAAAAGAGTATCATGCATCCAGTAAGTGCTCAATTTACATCGAATGAACATAGCGAAATTCTTATTTGAAACCCTCCAAGGGCTTCCAGTGACCTATCATTTAAGGCTCTCCAGAGTCTGGTTTCAATTATCAACTAATTTTATCTTTTGTCACTGTCACCCTAAAGATTATTACAGCGGGTGATTGAAAACAAATCCCCAAACACTTCCCCCTCTCTGACACATGCCATTCTTGTTGGGGAAAACATGCTGGACCCCAACTCTACTTTTAACCTGAAATGTTTTATCTCACAGTCTATTCAAATCTATGTTCATGGTCTAGCTCAATCCTACCACCTTCAAGGATTTATTTGCTTCTGGCCTGTGTGTATGTATTTCTCTCTCTCTACTGAGATTTCTTATAATATCCATGCTATTAACATTGAACAATATTATTTAACTGACCAGCAAATTATGTTTTGCTTCCAAAACTAGAGTATAAGTTTTTAGGATGGAATCACAGTCTTCTGATTTTTCATACTCTCCAAATCCCTCCCCCCCAAAATACACACACACACACACACATTAATAAGGAGGAACTGACTCATTCAATTTTCTAGGAAGACTTTCTCCCCTGAACTCCACAGCCTACAGTTCTCCTTCTCTGTGCTGTGCCTGATCAAATACTGAACAACACCTACATGCAAGGACATGGAAAGGTCTAAAAGAGTAATTCTGAGGGGGGAAATGTCCCAGAAGACTGCATGAAATAACATTTCTGCAAAGTGCAAAGAAGACACACTCTATTATACGTAAATACACACATATTTGATAATACAGTTTAAAAAGCAAGAGAGTGATGAACCAAATTCTGGATGGAGAGGGGCTCTGTGGGGAAGGTGGAAACATGGAAATGGGATAAGGTGGCACTTATACAGATGACATGGCTTTAGCAAGGTGTGAGTTCTCAAACAGGATGTGGGTTTATGGGTGTTCATTTTAGCATTATGCTTCATTTATCTCACACTTGTCTCATATATTATTGTAAAAAATAGACCTTGAAAATAATAAGAGGGGAAAAGAGAGTCCAGGTGTTCAATATCATAACCACTAACCCTAGAGATAAAATCTCCTCCGTTGTTTGTTTTGCTAGCTGGGGGTGGGCAGTTCCTGGATTCAGATATTGACCAACACTAGAAGAATGTGAGATACATACAAACAAATCTTGCCCTTTATGTGTCTTGATAAGAAAAGTTCTTTATATTAATTGAGATGAATTCACCAACTTATTTCATGGTTAGTAATTCCGGAAAATTATTTTCTCTCCCCAAATCCTAAAAAATTCTCCTATATGTTCTTCTACAGTGTTTTGTCTTTATGTTTAACCCATCTGTTTTTTTCTTTTATTGACATAACATTGCAGTATAACATATAAGTTTCATCATTAAAAAATCAGAATATGTATATACTACATTTGGTGGATTTTTTTTTTTAAATACAGTGGGAGGCAGAGAGCCAATATGTTTTATTCATATGCAGAAGCAATTGATCTGGCACATCAATTAAATAGTTCCTTTCTCTGGTGAAGCTGCTTTGTTAACTCCTTTCTGCTTTCTCAGGGTGTAGACCCTCCTTGGCCTGAGATTACATTCCTGCTTCTTGCTGCTTGTGTGACATGCCTGGACTCAGCCCTTTACCTACTAAATTTATATTTTTCAGATCCTCCCAGTTTAACTAAGTTCTTCTAGTGATCTTTTTTCAAACAACAATTAGACTCAAGTATGATCGCCTTTTGTTCTTATAGATAGCAAAAGTCACTTGTGCCTGAGCTGAGGAGGGGAAGGAGACGATTTGTAGCTTATGCTGATGGCTTAGTTATGCCCTATTATACTCAGCCTGACTCAGCAGCGTGGTTCTCCCTCCCTTCCTGGTACACCCCCCTGGGCCGCAGCACCAGCATGGGAGAGCGGACCACAGAGCAACCAAAACCTCAGTCCAACCAAATTTAGAAACCAAAATGTATATTCAGGAGAATGGGAACCTCTGTATCTAGAATGATTCTTGGCCACACAGTTTAAATTATGACATTTATTGATACAAATCTAAACAATAGGATAGTTATAGAAAAACAATAATTTCCATTCTCTAGAAAAAGAAGCCATGGTTAAAAAGCTGAATGACCTAAGTCAAAGGTATTCAACTGGGATTCAAGAAAGCCCAGGTGACAACACATTAAGTCAACTGTAGACTATCAAGTGTTACAACCTACACAGAAAGAACCTCCTGTTTGGAAACACAGCAGGCTGGCAAGGATCAGGTCACTCACTGAGTTTCCATATGTCTTCACTTCCAGCTGAGTACACGCACCTCTTTCTAAGATGGATAGTAGCAAAACCCTAGTAACTCTTGATTGGCACGCTCTGGGGTTAAGAGTCATCAGGGAGATGCCCTCATCCCCCCAAAAAGAGCATCCATGTGGGAAGAGCATGCTCTCCACCCCCACTTGGATCCTGCCTTCTCAGTGCCTGAAACAGTCTGCTTTATGCTGAAGAGGGAGGGACCCATAATCATGGGGCAAGGGATTTCCACCTGTTTCCACATCTCTGCAGAGGGAACACTCGCTCCTTCACAGGGCCCTGCGTTGACTGTGACGTGCAGGAGAATGTGCTCAGAGGATGGGGGGCACCACCCCTGCCAAGAGCCTGCAGCAATCCCCACTGTAACCACTGCTCCCCCAGCTGTGGAGCTGGGTCTGCCTCTACCTGCCAGTGTGAGGAAGCCTGCAGTTATTGGGGTGATCAATAATGGAACCAAACATCTGAAGCAGCAGCAGAACGAGTGCACTGCTGTGGCTGTTTGTTTCTAACCGGACTCGCAGTATTCATAATCAGAGTCTAGCCCTTGGTCTCCTGAGACACAGGTTTTACAGAGACAGATTATAACTCGGGGGGTGGGGCCGTCTCCCCACTTACCTCAGCAGCCTCAGCTCTGCCAGCAGTGTGGGGTTCTGTTGGGCCTTCTCAGGGGTGGGTTGAGAAGCCTGTTCGTGCTCTAGACGGAGACGCTGAATCTCCTGCAGGATTTCCCTGAAGAGGAAGAGGAAAGACGGCGGCTCAGCACTTCCAGCTCTGGGTTTCCCTGTTAGAAGTTCGTGTTCTCGCAGCAGACGCTTCTACAACCCCATTCTGATGGCTCCCGAATGACCAAGATGCAAAACGTACTCTTCTTAATGCTTCACTTGCAATTTCCTTAACGAAACCATCCATTGTGGTAAAACAAGTCATAAAAGTACTGTTCTCAAGAACTTGAAAAATCTCCATGAGAGGAAAATGACAATTAGAAAACTCATCTTCTCTGGGGAAGGCAAAGAGAGCTCTTTGCCACTTGACAAGGCGGGCCGCAGGTGCTAACTGCCCCAGGTGTTCCCCTGTCTTTTCTTCCCTGCGCCTCTGAGTGATGATGGCCGCCATCCTACCATGCCGGCACAATCTCCTTGTCCTGGTTCGTTCTACCGTTGAGTGCGCGCGTCTGTATGTCTGGTCTGGATGCCTTACACGGCTTTTTGGTGAAAGACCAGATGGTCACATGCAGCATAATGGCCAGGAAGAGATGACTAGATAGAGAAAAAGGCTCCCGGGAGTAGCAGAGAAAGGAGGGTGAGAAGGGAACACACTGTGGTTGGGAGATGGCACAGGGACTAAGAATCGACCTGAGGACACGTGAACAGGGCCTGGGGCTACCAGGAAGGGCAGCCTGCAGGGACACACAAGTTGGTGTCCCCGGACATGGCTGCCCTGTATCACCGTGTGAGATCCCCCTTTGCAACCCAAAGCCATCTAGGCGGCAAGGAAAACGAAAATCAGATACTCACCCGATAATCCTGGACTTCAGAGACGGTTTTGACCTCTGCATTCTTACCTGTTTTTGTTCTCCAGTTCGGCAATAAGCTGTCTTTGTTGCTTGTTGGCATCAAAGTTAAAGCTCAGGTCAGTGGGTGGACGAGTCTATTGTGAGAAAATAATTTTTTTTTTCTGATTCAAATATATCCAGAGTCCTGTACAACAATTCACAGACTGTTGATTTTTAAAAAACAGACTTTTGAGGTATAATTTACATACCATGAATCCACCCATTTTCAGGGTACAATTCAATGAGTCTCAGTAAATTTAAACAGCTGTGCAACCAATCACTACAGGCCAGTTTTAGAACATTTTATGGCACTATAAAAAATTCCCCTCATGTCAGTTTGTAGTCAACTGCTGCTCCCACCCTTCACTGCTTTCTGTTTAGTTTTGCCTTTTCTGGAAACATCACATGAATGGGATCACTTTCGTTTCTGGCTCACGACTCACCAAGACGTTTTCAAGTTTCATCCATGTCAATCTAGGAATCAGGAATTTCTTCCTTTTTATTGCCAAATAGTGTCCCATCATCTCCAGCTCTCCCCGCACCTGACTCCCCTACTGCCCACCCACCTCTGATAGCCACAAATCTGATCTCTTTCTCTGAGTTTGGGTTTGCTTTAGATTCCACATATAAAAGCCTACCTCTCTCTCTCTCTCTCTCTCTCTCTCTCTCTCTCTCTCTCTCTCTCTCTCTCTCTCTCTCTCTCTGTGACCTACTTCACTTAAGATAATGCCCTCAAGGTCCAGTTTTTGGCTATCACTAATGGAGCTACTCAGAAGTTTCATTTACAAGTCTTTGTGATGTTTTCACTTCTCTTTGATAAATACCTCAGAGCAGAATTCCTGAGTTCTATGGTTACTCTGTACTTAACATTTAAGCAATTGTCAAACTCTTTTCCAAAGTGGCCACCCATTGTGCAATGGCATGCAACAGTTTTACAACTCCAGCAACAATGAATGAGGGTTCCAATTTCTCCACATCCTCACCAACAAAGGTCATTGTCTTTTTTCTTAGTTTTAACCATCCTAGTGGGGGTGGGGTAAAATATCCATTTGGGGGGTTTTAAAAAATAATTGAGATAAAATTTATGTATCATAAAATTCACCCTTTTAAAGTATACACTTTAAGAATATTTATGAAGCCGTGCAGCCATCACCACTAATTCCAGAACACATTCATCACCCACCAAAGAAACCCCACACCCATCAACAGTCACTCCCCATTCACCCATCCCTATTCCCTGACAACTGCTAATCTACCTCCTGTCTCTATGAACGGCCTGTTTTGGATATTTCATATAAATGCAATCATACAATATGTGCTCCTTTATATCTGGCTGCTCCCACTTAGCAAAAGGTGTTTAAGGTCCATCTGGGTTGTGCACTTCATTCTATTGCTGAGTAATTTTCCAGTTTAGGAGTATACATTTTGGGTTGTTCCCTTTTTGGGGGTGCTATTTTGAATAATCCTGCTTTGAACATCTGTAGGCAAGGTTCTGTGCCGAGATATGTTTTCATTTCTTTGGGGCATATATCTAAGTGTGCAATTGCTGGGTCACACAGTAACTGCCTTTTAAGGAATTACCAAAATGTTTTCCTAAGTGGCCACACTATTTTACACTCCTGCCAGCAATGTATGAGTGTCCATCTCCCCCATATCCTTGCCAACGCTTGTTATTGTCCATCTTTTGGCTCACAGTCATCTTGGTGGGTGTGAAGTGGTATCTTATTGTGGATTCAATTTGCATTTCCCTAACTACTAACACGCTGAACACACATTCATGTGTTTAATGTGTATTTGTACATCTTTGGAAAAATCACTGTGGTTTTTGATTTGCCCATCCACAGGTGCTCCTGCCTTTATGAATATGAAAGTCAATCAACAAAAAAACGAGGAAAATGGATGACTAGGTGATGTTTCCCTTTCATTGATTAAACGGAATGAAAGTTCTCCATGAAGACTTGTGGTGACTGAGCCTTACTCTGCACATTCTTGGTTCTGCTCAAAATATGATCTATAATGAAGCAGAAACCTTGTTTTCTGTCAAGAGCTTGAAGATGCAATCATTCTTATCATGTGGCATTTCCTAATAGCACAGCAAATCTGAGTGGGAGGCCTTTTCCAAGTCACAAATATTTTTCTTTCTTGAGAGGGGGAAAAAAATGTGATTTTTCTTCATCCAGAGAAGAGTGGATCAGCAGCCAATTGAGCAAATTTTCTACCTTGTTAACAGTGTCTTGCAAAAGCTTGAGCTGAACCTCAGAAAATGGCCTGCCTGAGACTCACCCTGCTATGAATAATAGATTTCCAATTCTTGAAAAATGGAGTTAAAAACTAATGGCTCCTTGCTAGAGTGGTATCAGAGAGAATTGTGGGTGACGAAATGGGTTCTGAAAAGAACGTGCCTCATAAGATGACAAACAAACCCTGTGGTATTTCATTGGAAATGTCTAAAGAGTCTTCAGTTTTGAGTGTCTGACTGTAATGCTGAGGCATCTTTCGAAAAGAACTAAGACTTACTATCAATAGTGATTCCTAACTGGGCAAGAATCTCTGGTATCAAGTAGCATGGTTATTCAAACACAAAGAAGTGGGATTGGAGGATTCAAACCCTGAGGCAGCGATTCCATCTGCAGCAACCTGCTCACAGAGGAACACGTTAATAACGGGGAAATGAGTTACATGGAAACTCTGTACTAGCTTCACAACTACCCCCCCTGTAAACCTAAAGCTGTTCTGTAATTAAGTTTATTAACTTTTACACTTCCTTGGCTACTAAGTGGAAAATTTACTGCAGTGGGATAAGAACAGATGTAGACCAATTAGGAACCCTAGATGTTGCTGCTTACTTGTCATGTAAACCTTGGGTTATTTTATTTTACTATACCTTTATTCCCTTGTCTGCAAAATGGGAATACTGACAGAGAGAGATGTGAAGATGCTCTAGGGATATAATGTAGGTAGTGGCACAATGCTCAACAAATGTGATTATAACTCAAAATAAAATTTCATTGAATAAACTTATTATACACCTTCTTCTGCAAATCTAGCAAGTAGCAGAGCCAGAACTGTAAGTAACTGAAGATAACAAAACACCATGATGCTTACTGATAAGCAAGACTTATGTTTGGGGTTTAGTGAAGCCCTATAACCTCTGCATGTTTATATCACTGAAACCCAAGGGCGCTCCCAGCCCAGGGAACAGGGACTGTCGCATCTGGAGCAGGACAGGCCCAGAATAAAACTGGAGCTCAAGGCCTTTTAACTGATTCTGTCTGTGAACACAGCACGTCTGTGGGATGGTCTCCATGCTCTCTGGGAAACACAGTGCCTGTTGTCCCTGTTTCATGATTAGCAAGCTACACGCTAGAATTCATAGATACTTCTGTTGCTATCGATCGAGGTGTATGCTTACGTTATTTGTTGCTAGATGTATTTGCCATTATGTAATCTAATTAAATATCACAAATGCCAATGAGATATGCAACAAAATGAGTGTCGTTTTTTAAATACAAACCAAGGTGAATGAGTTGGAAGACTCAGAGATGAACTTCTAAACTGTCACTGAATTAGTTGAAGGTAAGACCGCTTTTAAGATCTGGAACGTTATAAGGAGGAATTTTGTACTCATTGCAACGCAAGAATTTTTAAGTTCTCATTCCAGGATAAAAGGCTGAAAATGGAGATTGGACTTAAATCATGTGGAGACAAAATGGAGCCCACACTGACCCAGAGAGCTCCATCTTATGTCAAACACACATAAGCACACCTCAAGAAATGTTAAGGAACAAATGTATCATTTTTATAGTTTCCTATTTGAACTTATTGAAAGATGTATTATGAACATTTTAAAACAAATTGAGAGAAAACAGAAATATATTTCCATATACTCACTATGAGCTAGTGCCACATTTGCTTCATCTGTTTCATATTTTCTCAGTATTCTAATGCAAATCCTAAAAACTTCTTGTCCCTTTGCCCCTATATACTTTAGCAGGCACCTCAAAAGATTTTAAACAAGCTTTTCATTAGTTGGTCATTATCTGACCAGGTTCAGATGACAGGGCTCCTACTGAGTACAAGTCATTCAAACGGGGCCTGCTTTAGAAATCCCTTCTTTACCTCCCAATCTAGAAGACCTAAAGGCAAGAAGACTGATTCCTGGGTCCTGAATAGTTCCTGAGTCATGTGGAGTGGGGCCTGTGAAGCTTCAATTCAATGTTAAATTCACTAGGCCTATTCCTTTCATCCTTTTTAAAATGAAAGTACCACATGTAGCAGCCCTATTCTATGAATCTTCTGGGAGTCCAGAGCAAGCTGAACTTTCAGCGAATATCCTGAGGCAACCCTGTATTGAACTAGGCAAGAACCCCACTGGGAACGTTTCCCATGGAGCTCAAAATCCCTTGGGATGGCCTCCTGGGTTGCCATACAATC
This sequence comes from Talpa europaea, assembly GCF_964194135.1. Classification (NCBI taxonomy): domain Eukaryota; kingdom Metazoa; phylum Chordata; class Mammalia; order Eulipotyphla; family Talpidae; genus Talpa; species Talpa europaea. The sequence continues at coordinate 13,322,823 of NC_140072.1, forward strand.
TGGTGGTGGGAGCAGAGGTAGTATTACTCATGGTATTACTGGGATAATTCACTTGCTTCCAGACTCCTGGATGGTTTAAAGTCTTTCAATTTTCCTTTATTAAAAAAAAAATTACCCATTGCAATTTTCTTTTCTTTTTTAACTGGACTGCTTTTTTAATGAGATGGTTAGAAAGACTTCTTCAAAGAATGGGGAATTCAAATCCCCCCAAGTCAATTGGCTCTCAAAACAAACCACCAACTGATAGAAGTGGGATCTGGCTTTCCATTTGTAGCAGCCACTCCACTTGGGCGTGATGATGCAGAAACTTGCTCAGAATTCCAAGACCCCTGTAACCCGCAGCCGTTTGCTCTCTTTGTCAGAAGTCACCACTCACAATATCCATGAGGGTCTCCCAAAAGGGTATTTGTGGGTTATTTCTTCTGCATGAGATAGCCTGCAGAGGAAGCCAGTCCTTTGGGCCTCTGCTTAAAACCAACAGCCACTGGATAACTGCTGTACTTCAGTAAGGACCAGTCACTGCAAGTTTCTAATGTCACATTCTGAACTAGGCCAATGGCTTCATCCTTGTTGAAGAACCCATTTGGTAAAATTATGCAGTTTTAATAAAGCAATGTCATGTGATAAAAGAACTTTCTCAAAATGTGGACATTAGTAGTTCAATATTAAGTGGGGAATGCGGAATGTCTTCATATTGGCCTCATGTCAGAAAGTAGAATTGGTTCTTTCAAGGACTTTCCTGACCACCTCTGAGGTAGTACACAAAAAACTTATCAGGGCTGATAGGTGACTGAAATGCTGCAGCCTACATCAAACTTAAAGCCAGGGTTGATTTCAATCACAAAAACCTGAAATCTAAGGAAGTACCAGAAAATAATCTCTTCAAAGGGCCTCCCTGGTGGCACAAGGGGTTAAGTCTCAACACTATGAAGCTATCCACAGCCACTGCAGCATGAGTTTGATCCCTGGCCAGGGAACTGACCCACATGGCGTAGCAGACCTCTCCTGTCTTGCCCACTGCTCCCCTCAGCACTGTATTTCAGTAGATCTGCCTGTCCTGTTCCCCACTCTGTCTTGTGAATCCTCTTACTTCCTGCACCTCTGGCCTATACTCCAGCTTTTGTATGCATAAATAAATAACATCTTTTAAAAAATAATCCCTTCAGAGGCCTCCCTGGTGGCGCAAGGGGTTAAGACACCAGCCGCTGCAGCACGAGTTCGATCCCCCATCCAGGGAGCTACCCACATGGCACAGCAGACCTCTCCTGACTTACCTGCTGCTCCCCTCAGCAGTGTACTTTGGTCAATCTGCCTGTTCCCCATTCTGTCTCTGGTGAATCCTCTCACCTCCCACACCTCTGGCCTGTATCCCAGCTCTTGTATGCATAAATAAATAAATCTTAAAAAAAAAATCCTTTCAAAGATACTCATTGCCACAACTACAACAATCATTGGTGTTATGAAGTCATGAAATGGAAATAACCTTTCCTAGAATACTGGAGCAGAGATAAGACATGGTCATATATAGTGCCTGTGGAGATAAGGACACACACCTGTGCAAATTTTTCCTAATTTTTTTTCTCAACCTATTCCAGATCAAGCAGATTTCATAAGGTTTGGTTTTGAACTTTTTTTTAAAAAAAGTTTTATTTATTTCTGCATACAAGAGCTGGGGTACAGGCCAGAGATGCAGGGGGTGAGAGAATTCACCAGAGACAGAGTGGGGAACAGAACAGGCACATTGACTGAAGTACACTGCTGAGGGGAGCAGCGGGCGAGTCAGGAGAGGTCTGCTGTGCCATGTGGGTTGCTCCCTGGCCGGCTGGGGATTGAACTCGTGCTGCAGAGGCTGCATATTGCTCCACAGTGCAGTGCTTAACCCCTTGTGCCACCAGGGAGGCCCTGGTTTTGAACTTTTAAATAAAGCCAGAGATGTAGCTTTTATTTGGTAAACATGACTTAAGTCTCAACATCATGTAGTTTTTTGTAGTCCAAAGTGAGCTAATGAGGAGCCTGCAAAGGGCAAAACATGCCCTGTGAGGAAAAGTGAAGCTTTCCCAACAAGCAGGCTGGGGAGAGGGACTTGATGGACCAGCAGAGAAACTAAAATATGGCCCCGTGCATTCTCTCTAAAACTAATGGTTCTTGACTAAAGGGCATGTTTAATCTAAGCATGCAGGTGACACTGGCATATTGCCAGCTTAGAAACACAGCTCTCCATCGGGGTCCTCACGTGGCTACACAGTACAGTAGCCTGGAGAACTTAGAAATCCCAGGGCCCAGGCTGTATCCAAGACCAATGAAACCAATCTGGCAGTGAGGACCAAAGGAAATGTTCCTAAAACACCCAGCACAGGACTATAGAGAGGCACAAGTTACCTCCTAAATGGTAACTTGTTTCTAATCCTGTTTTTAGGTTAAAGGAGGTAGGGTAACCTCTGGAAACAAAAGTCCCCTCAAATGCCACAGAAATATAAAGTGGATGAGTTTAGGAGATAAAAAGACAAGGGATTGCTTAAAAGGTAAATAATAAAATATCTAACAATGAATACAACTGCTAGGTTGAGTGATGAAGACGTTGAGGGGCGAGCAATGAACGGCAGGAAAAGATAGGGATCAGAGGATTTTATCCTAAGAGTTACAGCTTTAATATTTGATAATGAAGGCTCCAAAAAGCGGGATCCCTTTACTATCCCATAAACACAAGACAGGGCGGTGCCTTTAATCCTGGGAAGGACAAGGTACATCCACCTTCCTGTTACCTGAGCATTCTCTTAGGCTGAGGTGATCTCACAGAGCTCCAGCACCCTTCGGAGATGAAGACATATCTGAAAAATGTAGGATAAGAAACGAGACCTTTCAGGTCCAATTGGGCAAGTGTTTAAAACCAAGGGAAGCTGACAAAAGTCAGCAGACTTGGAGAATGTACTTCTGGGGCCTCCTAAAAAGAGAATTGAGGCCTCTCACCTCTGTGCACCTGGCAGGATGAGTTCCAGAGAGATGTGCCTGGTCTCGACTTTCTCTTCCACCCCAGGGGGCCACGGGCACCATTCCAACCTCACTGAGACCAACTGGAGGGTCGTGGATTCTCTAACTCAGAGTTTTTAGGTGGCTTCTGAGCTATAGTGGGCAATCAGAAGATTGTTATGTTTTCTTTTTAAAATTAAAATCAACAGCCCCTACGGACAGAGATTCTGATACAGCACAATGCCAAGAATCTATATATTTGCTAAATGCTTCATGCATAATTATAATGTGGAGCCAAGTTTGACGATGACGATTTTATGGAGCTTTGAGTCATTAAGTGTGTATAAAACACATGGATACTGTTAATCTGTAATTCTAAGAAGGCATAAGGATGGTGCATGCCTGGAACAGCAGACACAGTGATGAGGCTGTGAAGGCTGGAACTGTGCTATCTGCAAAAACCTCAAAAATGTATACATATTAGGTAGTATGACATCAGGCAAGGACTTTCCCTTTCTTTAACTATTTCACGGAAGTTTTTCATAATGAGCTTTACATTTCTTCATAAAGAAAAAACTTTAAAGATTAGCAAAAAGAAAATGTAATGATACCTAAGGCTGGTGGTTTCTGCTGAGACTTTAAGAATTTGCTGTAATTACTATGATTTACCACACAATGTATTTTTTTTTTGAAAAGGGGAATTCAGGAAAACTAATGAGTTCTCTTGGCTCATCTCAGCAAACTAATTTCCAATTTCCAATGGCCAATGGCCCCAGCGCAGAAGCACATTTTAGGGTGTAGTGCTGGCTACTAAAATGATTTAATAGCCTTTCTTCATGGAAGAAGGTTTTGAAAAAAGATCAATACAAAGTGTATCTAGCAGGCTATAAATAAATTGTTTTGAGCACTATACCCACTTTATGCAAAGTACTTTTATCAGTGAAAGATTAGAGGATTAGAAGTCCTGTGTTTAAGAGAAATCTAGTCAAGAATCATCCTTCCTGAGAGGCCCAATATTTATAAAATATCACATTTTGGAAGCAAACCAAAGATGAAAAGGTCCATAACACTATTCAGTCTCAAGACCATTCTATAAAGTATCATTTTCATTTAAAGAAATGGAGTCAGGTGTAAACAGACTTATCTTCTTTGCAGTAAAGGACAAGTAGGGTAGCTTTTTCAGAGTCAAATGCCTTTGTGCTTTTTAATTTACATTATTTAAAATTATTATGTAAAGTAACAAGGCTATAAAACTGTATTAAATAGACCTAATTTTAAAACCAACTACCATGATGTTCATCTTAACAAATGTAACTGGTTTTACTTATAACTTTTTTTTTTAAGATTTATTTATTTATGCATACAAGAGCTGGAGTACAGGCCAGAGGTGTGGGGGGTGAGAGGATCCACCAGAGACAGAGTGGGGAACAGAACAGGCAGACTGACTGAAACACACTGCTGCTGGGAGCAGCGGGCGAGTCAGGAGAGGTCTGCTGCGCCATGTGGGTTGCTCCCTGGCCGGGGATCAAACTTGTGCTACAGAGGCTGCAGATTGCTTCATAGTGCGGTGCTTAACCCCTTGCGCCACCAGGGAGGCCCTACTTATAACTTTTAACTTCTAAAATAATTCAAACAGTTGTGACTGACTAGGGGCAAATATAAGGTTAATTACACAGAACTCTTCTGTTTCCCAGATTTCCCCTCTTACTCTGTTTCATCTCATGAACCTTTTGAGTTACAGTATAGACCCAGATGTATCACCTAATATTAGATCCTTCAGGAAATATTTTCAAGTCTAAACAAATCCAAAGAAGTAAATTACTTTCTCTGGGAGAAACGAAGCAAGAATTCATAGACAATTAAAACTCTGCCTCTCTATGAGGGAGTAAACATAAATTGGTACCCATTTCTACACAGTTTGTAGGACACGGTCCTAAAAGATCTGGCCTGGTTGTGCCTCATTTCCAGCTTTCCACTTTGCAAATGACAGGGTTTTGCCAATGCATCTCATGACAATTAAAATCTAAGCACAGAACAAGAATGGCAGTATCAGTAGCTTTGGGGTTACTTTGGGTTTTAGTCCTTTTTAGTTACCAGGAAATTAAATCCTATTCTACCTGTTTTCAGATTCCGATTGAAGTAACACTTTCTCACAGAAGCCATCTCTTACTTTCTGGCATAGAAATAGAAATACCGCTCTGTATTTTTCCTTCATTGCACTTGATTATTCATATTTATGTTTAATAATGAGATTATCTGTCAAATGCTTGTCTCTCTCACTAGAGTGTCCCATGAGGGCAGGAATCATTTGTTCATCCTAGTAACCAATCAGGCACATCACAAAAACAAAATAAACATTTGCCTAATGAATAAAGTGAATGTATGTGTGGAAGGGAGGTGGTCTGGGTATTAAAATGTATATAACTCTTCAAGAAAAGTAAAAGGTTGAAAAAAAGAAGGAAATGTTTTATTATGAATTCTTTCAAAACTACAAGAGACATGAAGTAAATCCCTGAGGAACCACTGATCAGGCTTAGTCTATCAGTGGGGTGTGTATGTGTGTGTGTGTGTGCGCGTTTAATGGTTTGTGAGTCTCATAACCTCTCAAAAACCCTTTGCTTACCCCCAAGGTTATGAAGATAATTTTTTTAAAAAAAAGACATTTAATTATTTATGCATAGAAGAACTGGGGTGTAGGCTAGAGGTGTGGGGGGTGAGAGGATTCACCAGAAACAGAGTAGGGAGTAAAACAGGCAGATTTACTGAAATACATTGCTAAGTGGAGCAGCGGGTGAGACAGGAGAGGTCTGCTGCTCTGTATGTGGGTTAGTTCCCTGGCCGGGAATTAAACTCAGGCTATCGTAGGGATGGTGCTGAGACTTAACCCCTAGGCCACAGGGAAGCCCAAGATAATTTTCTATGCTTTCTTTTAGTAGCTTTAGCTTTTATTTTTAAGATTATGATAGATTTCCAGTTCATTTTTATGTATGGTGTGAGGTAAAGATTGTGATCCTTTTTTTCCCATGTATATGTGTATACACACATATACACACACAAACACACACACTTGTTCCAGTAGCATTTATCAAAAACATTATCCTTTCCCAATTGAACTGCTTTTGTGCTCTTGTTAAAAGTCATTTGACTCCACATGTGTGAGTCCATTTTATGGATGCTCTACTCCATTCCCTTGATTTGTTTACCCTTTTGTTAATATCACTTCATTTTCTTTCCAATTTTATTTATCTCCAATAAAATTGGAGATGTAATTGACATATGACATTGTATAAGTTACCATATGCAACAAAATGATCCGATATACATCACACTGTGATTACCACAGTAAGTTTAATTAACATATCAGTTAACATCTACCACACTTTCTTGATTACTGTGGCTTTCAAGTAAATCTTGATGCCAAGTAGAATTACGTTCTCCAACTCTGTTCTTCTTTTTTTCAAGACTACTGAATTATTCTAAGTCCTTTAATCTTCCAAACATTTTAAAATCAGTTGGTCAATTTCTACACAAAAAAAGTTTATTGGGCTTGTGATTGCTATTGAATCTATAAATCAATTTTGGAAAAGCTGCCATTTTAACAATATTGACTCTTTCAATCCATAAATATGGTATATCTCTCCATTTATTTAGTTTTTTTTTCCAATTACTCTTAGCAATGTATAAAACACTGCTAAATTTTTAGTTTTGAACATCTTTCATTAAATTTACCCATATGAATTTGATGTTGTTAATGTTAATGGTATTTGTTAATGATAATTTTGTTAAGTTTTTCTATTTGTTCATTGCTAGTACATAAAAATACAACTGATTTTTATATACTTCGTATTTTTTAACACTGCCATAAATTCACATATCTAGTCTAGATTTATAGATCTTAGGAATTTTTAAACACAATCAGGTCATCTGCAAATAAAGACAACTTCACATTCTTTTTATGTCCTTCTTATCATGTTGCACTGGCTAGGACTTCCACACCATTTTGAATTAAGGTGGTGAAAGTGGGCATATTTGTCTCATTCTCAATTCAAGGGGAGAATGTTACAAAATCTAACTTTTCAATGTGCTATTGGTTGTTTTTTGTAGGTGGTCTTTACCATGTAGAAGAAGTTTATTCTATTCCTAATATATTAAGAAATTTTATCACAAATAGGTATTGTATTTTGTCAATTACATATTGCTGGATTCAATTTGCTAATATTTTTAAAGGATTTTTGCATCTACATTCATGAGAGAATATTATCATCAATTTTCTTTCTTCTTCTTCTTCTTTTTTTTTTTTTTGGTAATGTCTTGGCAATGCTTTGGTGTTGGGTTTTATTTTTTTTTTTATTTTTTTTTTTATTTTTTTTTCTAATTTTTTTTTTTAATAAAAAAAAAAACATCAGACAGGAATTAAAGAGCATGGTGTTGGGTTTTAGTGGCCTGGTAAAATGACTTAGAAAATATTCCTTTATCTATTTCCTGAGAGAATTTGTGTCATATTACTATTATTTCTTCCTTAAATATATAAAAATATGGAAGTGCAGTCATTTGGGCATGATTCATTTTACCAGGTTGCTAAAACCCAACACCAAAGCATTCCAAGTACATTACCAAAAAAAGAAGAAAAAAGAAAGAAAATTTATGGTCATATTCTCTCATGAACATAGATGCAAAAATCCTTAACAAAATACTAGCAAACTGAATCCAGCAATATGTAATTGACAAAACACAATACCTATTTGTGATAAAATTTGTGGGAAGTTAATTATAAATTCAATTTCTTTAACAGATTTAGAACTACCTAGATTTTCTACTTATTTTTATATCTATTTTATTAATTTATGTCTTTTGATGGATTAGTCTATTTCATATAGGCTGTCAAATTTATTGGCAAACAGTTGCTCAAAGGATTCCCTTATCACACTTATAGTAGGATCTGTAGGGTCCTACTATAGGATCTGTAGTGGTGTCCCTTCTTTTTCATTCATGACATTGGTAATTTGTGTTTTCCTTCTCCCCTTTTTTCTTGATCAGGATTTCTAGGGTCTAAATTGAAACAACAACAAAAAAACCCCAAATTCTGGCTCACTGACTTACCTTTCCTTTTCTTTTTCTTTTAAGATTTATTTATTTATTTATTTATTTATACAAGCACTGGGTACAGTCAGAAATGCGGGAGGGTGAGAGAATTCACCAGAGCCAGAGTGGGGAACAGAACAGGCAGACTGATGAAATACACTGCTGAGGGGAGCAGCAGGCACGGCAGGAGAGGTCTGTCGCACCATGTGGGACCCTCGCCGGTGGCCGGGGATCAAACCGGTGCTGCAGAGGCTGCAGGCAGCTTTGCAGCACAGCGCTCAACCACTGTGCCACCAGGGGAGGCCCTGACTTTCCTTTCTTGATTCATTTTTTAAAGAAAGAGGAAAACACAGATAAAGGTCACTGCAATCCCTTAACCCCACTCCTCTCCTTCTGTCCCTGAGGTACCTAATCTCCTGAGTTTCGAATTTACTGTTCCCCTATCCTTTATATATTATTTAATGTTGATTTCTATTTCTCACTGGGAATGTCTATTTACTTACCACGTTTCCTGCCTCTGCAGCCAGTCGGGCGGCATAACGAGCTATAAGCCGGTGTTCCTCATCCAGTCGGCTAGGACTGTCCAGGACACTGCCAAGGAGATAAAAATTCAATAGGTGTCTATAAAACATCCCCTACACTTGTGTATCCCTCAGAAAAAAAGATGGGAGAAAAGCTTATAAAAAAGAATGGTAACAAAAGAAATGGAGGCCTGAGTCACAGATACTAATGGTCTTCTGAGATAAATGGAATTCAGAGAAATGACGAAGCCACTGAGGCCATTTCTCTTTTGCAGCTTTGCCCCATTGCTCCTATTCCATCAAAGGGAGCACTTCCTTTTGAATATGAGGGTTGAGAAAAGATAGGGTATCTACAAAGTCTGAGAGAGGGATTTCTAATAAAATGTTTTGGAAAAAAAGCTCATGACATTTAGACACAGGTTTTGGATTCCAAAAGCATTATAAAAAATAAAGGTTGATAAATATATTTAACACTGGCTGAGCAGAACTGAGGAACGCTGGCAAGAGCAGGCCCAATATATTGTGAAGTTGAGAAAGATTTCATGGTATCAAACATTCCCTTTCAAAGTCTCTTTCTCTACTTTTACCCTGTGTGTTCCACAACCAGAGGCCCAATTTAGAGCGTATCAATTAAGTCCATTACTCCTTGACAAGAGTACTAACACTCTACAAATTTAAAGAATCCCCTCAACTAGGACATCAGATAATGCCCCACCTGGAAGGAAAAAGGGCTCTGGAATAATAAGCCAGCTCTGTATATGAGATACTAATATGGAACTTTTGACTGATTATGAAAAACTAATTTAGCATGCTTCTATTTATACTAATATCAGCTGCTATTTATCCATGTTAGGGAGTTGCTAGACTAATTGGGAGGGTGGCTACATGATTTTTTTGTTTACATTTGGCATATGCTTATAGACAACAGTGATGATGATGGTTGACTGACAGAGAGGGGTGTTGTGGCTTGCATCTCTTCTGGTTCTAGGTTTATGGAGTCCAATAACTCTTGATTGGCATTTAGCAGTATGACAAGTAAAGTGAAAAAACTTAAAAGACATGAGTTAACACTCATCGAACCTTGTTATAATACCAAGGGAAATCTGGGAAGGATGAATTTAATCAATGAAGCTCCCTCTGACATTTTTGTGTACAGAATCCATTGTATTTTTTTATGAATTATTTTATTTTATATAATTCTTACATCATTTTTCATTTTTGCATAATATATGCATTTCTATTTCGGTTATATTCCCCATAAAATTCCCACCCCCTTTTTCTGACCCTAATCCCTCTTCTCCTCCCCTGCCCCTCACTATAGTGTGTCTCTGGTCTATAGTTGCTTTTGATTTTGATTTTTACTTTGTATTAAATAGTCTTTTTCCTGGTCCCTTATTTAAGTTTTCTAAATTCCTGCTATGAGTGGTCTCCATCCGGTATTTTTCTTTTTCTTTCTGGCTTATTTCGCTGAGCATGATCCCTTCCAGTGTCATCCATGTTGCTGCAAATTGCACAAGTTTATCTTTTCTGATTGCTGAGTAATATTCCATGGTGTATATGTACCACATCTTCTTGATCCAGTCATCTATTTTTGGGCATTTGGGTTGTTTCCATAGCTTAGCTATTGTAAATAGTGCTGCTATAAACATAGGGATGCAGGTTTCCCTTTGAATTAATGTTTCTGTGTCCTTTGGGTAAATACCTAGGAGTGGAGTTGCTGGATCATATGGAAGCTCTATCTTTAGTAGGTCAAGAAATCTCCATACAGCTTTCCATAGGAATCCACTGTATTTTTCCTAGATTATGTTTTCACTTTTCTATATTTCCATATTTGTGTTTAATCCTTGAAGTTTAACTTGTTTTTTCTTCTAGGAGGGATTTCTTTCTTTCTTTTTTTTTTTTGTAAGATGTGCTTTAAATCTTCTGCCTATGCTACTTCTCAATACTTTATAATTTTAGGTTTGTAAATGTCAGTCTCCTGCATGTATAATCACTCTCTCAAAAGTTAATTTGTCATAAGAACATGTTATTTGTATATTTATCACATAGTGAAAAACAATTTTAATACCTTAGGGTCAATGCCCTAAGTCAGGGCTAAACTAAATTTTTTTCTGTAAATGTGTTTGTCTGAAATAGGAAAACTACCCTTACCTTTGAAACAAAGCAAAAATGAACATTAACAATACAAGTTGTTAATATTATGAAGGGACTGGCAGCCTAAGAAGTGGGACCTAAAGTGGCTGACCTGTTTTTTGGCAAGGAATACAATAGGTTCCTTTGTGCCAAAGAACTCCTCCTTATCCATCACATTCCATCTCCATAGGAAGGTTAAGCCCATTTGTCATTTACACCTGCACACCACGGATGATTTGGTTGCTTTAATTAGTTATGCTTTCTAGCCAAAAACTAGAACTTTATGTATGTTGATGATAGGTTTAAGGTCAATGAAAATTGCCAGGGAATTAGAATGGTTCCTTATTCTTCTGCTTGAGCTGATTTTCATTTCTAGAATTAACCAGAAAATTTGTGACTATTTCATGTATGAAGCTCAGTACCTTAGACTATAAATGAAGAAGAGATGCAGTACTCACCTATCCTCATGTTCTCCCAGGGCTCCTGGCCACAATTCTTGCTCAGGGAGCCAATTCTTAAGCATGAGACTTGAGGATCTTGACTAAATCTACCATAAGTCTTCTTATAATGAGATATAGGGTAATAGCCTAACATTCTGCTGCTATTTTCCCCATGGAAAGTTTAATCACTTGGACAATTGCCCTACTGATAATAAGTAAGCTGTCCTGCCAGGTCTGGGCAGGACAGGGGCTGGGGCAGAGTGCACAGAAGTCATCAGTTGGATAAGGAGACAATCTGTGATAGGATGGACAATTATTAGACCCTTCTTTCCTTCCCACAGGATATGCTGATCAAGCATATTTAAGAGGTAGAAGAACCTAAAGTTTCTCTAAACCTTTGAAAATACTAGAAAGTAATAAATAACAATCTATTTAGTCATAGTAGGAAAACCATGGGAAAATGTATTGAGTATAATAAAAATATTCCTTTTCACATATATATGATATATATATATATATATATATATAGAGAGAGAGAGAGAGAGAGAGAGAGAGAGAGAGATATTATTAATTTATTATTCTGTTAGCATGAGGATGGTCAAATAACCTTCCAATATAGCCATGGCATGTTATGGACAAAACTTAGATGAAGATTTAAGTCTCCAGCTTCTCATGTGTTTAGTTTATAAATTATGGTTTTCTCACTAAGGATAAGAATCTCAAGTAGTCTGGCATATTCTCGGCTGCTATATAGAGGGGAGGAATGGCTTTAGGTTATTCAAACTTTACCTGCGATTTTTCCTGTAGAATGGTGGTGGGGTGGGCATGGAGTAGGCAGATAGCTTTGAATCTACCTGAGTATAATAGCACTTTGGTTAACACCAAAGGGTTAACTTTGTTGTAGTTAGCAATTATCAAGCATTCTCCCATCCTAACCCATTGAGGGACCAGTCATATTCCTATATTAATAGCAAGTTACCACCACAGTAGTTTTCAGGGAAAGGGTATGTAAGGGTTATCATCTGAGGAGGTATATATAGTTTGGGGAAAAAGCCTCAGGTAATAATGATTCAATACCACTATTGATAACCACTAAATAATCTACAATAACACAACAATTGGGGAAAAGAGACAATGGTGAAGTTATAATAGGGTGATGGTATTAAAGCCCCCCGATTAGATAAAATGAAGTATCTGCGGACTGATTAACCTTCAGCTTTGAAGGTCAATAGGAAGATTTCATTATTAGGTAAGAATGAACAGGAAGAGGTTGCATCGAATACCTCAGTGAACGTACATCTTTGGGACTGCACATTTGTCTGAGGCTTATATGCTTTTTAGGTGTAAGCTAAAGAAAGTGGAGAACTTTCAACTATATGCTTTGGTGCGTGTCTGGCCTTGGCAAGGCTCCTTCTTCTTCAGCAGTGAATGTTTCAGCAATTATTTAAACTCTGCCAAGCATAGTTGGTAGCTTCTCAAGAAAAACCCCACATGCAGAGCTCTTCCAACGGGCACCCTGGTAACGCAGCTCTCCCTCCCCGCCATCAGCCCTTGGCTGCCCGCCTGTCACCGCTGCTCTACCACTGACCGTGCACAGTGCTGCAGACGGGCCACATAGGAGGCAATCAGCGCATGCTCATCGGCCCAGTGTCCTGTCTCACACTGGCTATACTGTAACCTGGGAACAATGGAGGCAAAGACAGCAAGCACGACACAAACACATACAGAGCGAGAGATGAACATGGATTAAAATGGGCAACTTTAAAGAAAAATAGAAAATAATAACAAATCATGATAAGGAAAACAATTTAAAAAAAAAACCACAATGCCTAATGGAACATATGATATTAGACCATAGCAAATACATTTCACAGATTCTCTGAACAAAAAGAGTCCTTCTAGAGACGGCTCTGGCCTACTGAGTCTATAGCCCTTGAGAACAAGAAACCAAGGAGGAGTCACCTGGAGCTTTGCCCAACCAGTTCTGTCCAGATTCTGGGTCCTGGGAGGGAATGGCCCCGGCCAGGAAAACCGAAGCAGAGAGGGCCAACGTCACATCAGCAAGTGGCCCCCCTCATGTGTTCACAGCTTCTGTCTACATGTAAGAGTTTTCAGTGTGACCTTATGACACAGTATAACCTTCCTTATTTGTATAAGGATACTGTCTTCAGCATCTTTCTACTTTCTTCCATATAAAATCGGTACGTCAAGCAAACTTGTTAGAATTATACCTAATTGTAAGACTACACTGTACACATTCCGAGCGAGATTTCTGATAGATTCATTGACAGTCCTTAAGACATGACCTTCTTTTTGAAACATTTAATTATAGAAATGTTAAAACATGCACAAAATAGAGCATTTTAATGACTGCCTCTCATATACCCATAACCAAACTTCAGCAAAAATCAACATACTGGGCCTCCCTGGTGGCGCATCATAAGTATCAGCACTATGAAGCTGTCCGCAGCCACTGTAGCACGAGTTCGAGCCCCTGCCAGGGAGCTGACCCATATGGCGTGGCAGACCTCTCCTGTCTTGCCCACTGCTCCCCTCAGCAGTGTATTTCAGTCTACCTCTTCTGCTCCCCACACTATCTCTAGTGAATCCTCTCATTCCCTGTACCTCTGGTTTGCACCCCAGTTCTTGCATGCATAACTAAAATAAAATCTTTTAAAAAATCAACATTCTGTTCATGTGTTTCACCTATTCTTTCTCCCCCAACTTTTTATGCCGGAAGGGTGGCAATTTATTATTTCACCCAGGAATAATTGAGCCTGTACCTTATCAGAGAGTGAAAAACATTTACATAACCTCAATGCCATTACCACATCTGAAAAAATTAACAAAAACTCTCAAACCTCAGTCCATCTGAAAATTTCCTCAAATCTTTAAAAAACATCTTTTCATAGTTAAAGTCAAGATCTAAACAAGGTCCACTCTTTGCAGTTGGTTGATTTGGGGTTTTTTGTTTGTTGGTATGTTTCTTATTTTAATCTGTAACTGTTCTTCCTTTTCCCTGTTTCTCTCATGTCATTTATTTGTGAAGAAAACAGGTTTCTCTGTAGCATACTTTACATTCTGGATTTGACTGTTTCCTGTGGTATCATTTGTTTTTCTATCCCCTGTGGTTAGATCTAGATGCTTGATTAAAGTTTTTACTTTTGTTTTTGAGAAAGAACTAGAATTCATCATGGGTAATAAGGTACACTTATTAATCAAATAGGAGGCATGTAATAGAATGAAATGTAAATGTGGATTCTGATGTCATTGGTTATATCTCTATTATAAAATCTCTTACCGACTTTCACCTAAAGGTTTCAGTATTTACTGAAGATTTTTGCTTAGAGTCACTATTTCATTAGGAGTTGCCAAATGTTGGTTTTCCCAATTTTATCATCTTTTTTGCAATTTCTGCAATCTACCAGCTTCATCTGTTTATCTAGAAACACTGTTCATTCAGCAAAGGTTAAACAAATACTTGATTCAAAAATAAAAATTTTTTCCCTCCCCAGATTGCTCTGTCTCCAGTTCTACCCTCTGGGCAGCCCACGACAGCAGCAGACAGCTACATGTGCACAGCCCCAGAGCTGTAAAATGGGGGGCTGGGCCAGGATGGTCGGAGGGCAACTCTCACCTGGTCCCCACATTAGCTTGTACCTCAAAGAGCACATTTCGCAACTAAATTGACATGATTTTATTTAACAAATTCCAGAGAGATGAGTTAGCAACCTAGCAACCTCTGATGGTTACCATGGAGTTTTCTTCAGTATCGTTATGAATGGATAGATTTCTGTGTATCTCATTCAATCCCCTGCAGTCATCTTCTGGATGCTCAGATTGTTCTGTCTTATACATGTCCTGTCTCACACTTGGCATCAACCATTCCCTGAGGGATTCCAGTTTCTCTGTGCTGGGAAAGAGTATGTAGAGACCATAGTCAGGGTACCTGTATGCTCACTGCTTCTGGATGTCACTGCTTCTAGGATTTTTCAGTGGATAGAGCTAGGAAATGTGCACCCTTTAGAAACAAGAATAATAAGTTCTTTCAGTACTTTCAGATGTCTTTCCATTTTCTTCTAGCTCAGTGTTTTTAACGAGAAGTCTTTGAATAATCTTATTTTTGCTTCCTTATATTTAATATGTCTCCCCCCAACTGCTTTAAATATCTTCTTTATTGTTATTTTTTCAAAATTTGATTGTCATGTCTCTTGGTCTGTTTTTCTCTGTGTTTATCCTGCTTACAGTTTATTGAGCTTCTTGAATTTGTAGGCTTATAGTTTTCTTTTTTTTTTTCCAATTTGGAAAAATTATTTCTTTAAATATTTTCTCCCTCCTCTGTTAGACTGCTTGATATTGTTCAGGAGTCAATGAAGCTCTGTTTGCTTTCTACCATTTTCCTCCGTGTGCCTCATTTTTGGGTAGTTTGTGTTACTTAAAGTTCAGTGGGCTTTTCTTCTGCAATTTCTGATCTACTATTAAGTTCAATGAATTTTTCACCTCAGGCATTATTCCTTTCAACTTGAGAAGTTTTACTTTTTCATTTAAATCTTTTTATTGAGGTAGACTATATAAATGCAGAAAGTTCCAATTACATTTACACTTGGTTCTTTTTCCTTTCATTTTTCTCCTTATGTTTCCTATTTCCTTTATATTTTTGATGTTTACCTCTCACATTTTTTAAACCTACATCTGCTAATTATAACATGTCTGTATTTCTGGCTCTGTTTATATTGACTACTTTTCTCCTGCTTTCTTCCTAAATCTTCTAGTTTTTTACTGGATAATAGAAATTGTGACTATTATTTTGTTACATGAAAACATCTCCCTCTAAAGAATCTGGTAGTTGGTTAGTTTACCTGTGGACAAATTGACCCTTTTCAGGTTTGCTGTTAAAGCTTTATCAGTGTAGATCTAGAGTATTTTTCCAGGGCTATCCGTGTTCAATGGTCTTTCTACTCTGGTTAGTTGGAATTCAGACAACTGGATCCACTTTCATATCCCCAGGAAAGGTTCTTTCCCAGTAGTTCTTTGCTGGTTTTATGAAATCTCAGTCCATGCATATGTAGCTCAATTTTCAACTAACAACACAAGGCACCTCTGTGCAGACTGAGGGGGTTGTCTCCACACTTCCCTACATGCTTCCTTTCCTACCATATCAATGTCAACTCAGCAAACCCCAGCCTCCCTGAACTCTAGTCTTTGTCTCATTCTTAGCAAGACTGACTTTGCTTGTATCCTGCACTGGAGTTTCACAAATGGCCAGGCAGCAAGTCTGGGTAATCACAGGGTCTTCTTCATTTGTTTCCTAGCCTGGAGAACGATAAGCCCTCTTCCTCGAACCCCCATATCCAAAGCCCACAGAGCCTGTCTCCACTCCCAGGAGCCCGCTCAGATCTCAAGCTGAAACACATAATACCAGATTGACAGTCTTTCTCCCCAAACCTGCTCCTTCTTTCACTCTGCTCTGACAGTCCATGATGGATGTGATTCTTGCTCATGCTCAAGACTTTGGGCCTCAGTCCAATGAGGGGAGGAAACTATTAGTTACCATACTTCTGTCAGCTTCAATTTTTCAAACTAAGATTTTAAAGTATGGACTTGGAAATACTCAAGGTTTTTGTTTGTACTAACCTGAGTTAGAATTGCTGAGGGGTTTACCTTAAATGCTTGAATGGAAATGGAATTTAATACCAACCCAGAAGCAGTTGAAAACTGGCAATCTGCCCAGGCCATCAGATGGACTTTGAAAATCTGCCAACACAGAGGACCCTGCAGTTCCCGAAGACTATGTGTTAATTTTCAATTACTCGGCTTTTCTGGCATTCAAAATAGGATTGGAGGAAAAAAATAACTCCTGTGTTGCCAGGGAGAGATTTCCATGAAGAAATCATTCAAGCTAGTTGTTCATGTCCATGCTGAAACCCTTCCTTATCAATTCTTGCTTTCTTTTCTTTTCTTTTTTTTTTTTGCATAGAAGAACTGGGGTGTAGGCCAGAGGTACATGGTGGGGGTAAGAGGACTCACCAAAGACAGAGCAGGGAGCAGAACAGGTAGATCTACTGAAATACACTGCAAAGGGGAGCAGGGAGTGAAACAGAAGATGTCTGCTGCGCCATGTGGGTTAGCTCCCTGGCCAGGGATGGAACTTAAGCCATAGTGGTGACGGCACTGAGATTTAACCTCTAGGCCACCAGGGAGCCCCATCAATTCTTGCTTTTGAACCAAATCCTACCTTTCTTATTTCATAGGAAGAAAGAAAATCAGTGCCCCAAGTCTGTAATAGTTTTTGGTTTGACCAATTCCATTGTGCCTCCTTTCTTAGTCTTCCCAGCACCTCCATCCTCAGTCTGTGACACCACAGACTGTGGCTTTGTCATTCTACAACAAGATCAACTCTTTACCTTGGCACCCACTTGAAACTATTTTAATACTATTACAGGGTAACTCATCTCTTAACTTGGTCATGTTTTACATCTTAGAAGAAATATTTATACAGTGGTAAGTTCTGGTCTCTAAAAACTGCATTTCCTTCTTATGTGTGAAAGTAAAAATGTTCTAATGGATGAAGTCGTGACTGTCTGTGAGATCACCAGTAATTGGTAACACCTAGAATTACCTGTTACCACTCAAAGATGGTGCTATGTGCCATCACATCTTCATAAACAGAACAGAAAGCGTGACTTAACCTTTGTGAGAAGGTGGGAGGGGGGCAGAGTCCCCTGCTCTGGTCATCCCTGAGGCAGAGCCATACACAGGCCTACTCCTCCCACAGCGGGGTTATGAAAACAAAAAATGTTGTTTTCCCTAAGCTAATTCAAACTAAGTTTCTATCACAGCCAAACGTTCTGACTAAAATAAAAACAGATGCCAGAAATGGGGTGTAACATTTTGTGAACTAGCTGAGCCAAGTTGAGGTGTGGATGGCAGCAAAACTCTCCATCCTGGCGAGAGAATCAGTCTTTGCTCTACGGCTACAAAGCAGAGCAACTGGTCAAACTGCCATCTTCATGATCCCCATGGCCCTCACAACAGACCCAGGCAGCTTGAGGGGAGTGACAGGACTTAGTAGTGATGTAAGTGTCCAGCATGATACTGCAAGAGAGAGAGGCCTGTCTGAGAGGCAGCTGCTCAGTCCACCAAGGGTGAGGTAATTAAGACAATTAGGGCTTTATTGTTCTAAAACCCCAAATATAAATCTCAATTCTTTGGCAGCCGGGTGGGGCACCAGCCCAGTGATGCAGACAATCGGAGGCTCTAAGTGCTTCTTACACAGACTACGGGCCCTCACTCCACACCCCCCTTCACAGCCTCTCGTTCCCGGGGTGGCCTTTCTTCTGGCATCTCTGCCAGTTGAGGCTTTCGTTTTCTCCAGTCTGCGAAATCAGTAACTACTCAAGCCTCTGCTTTGCTGCTTCCAAATTGGTGTTGCTATTGTTTCTTCCACTTTCCTTTGTTATTGTGGGTTTTTACTTTTCAAAAAATTTCTCAGCGGTCATTTTAATGGCACTTTAGGAGGAAACAACACACGTCCCTCACTATAGCGTGCTGTTCCATCCTATTCTCCCACTTGTCTACATCAGAGTATCTTATATTTTCAGATCTCTGCTTTCGCATACTGGCTGTGTGAGTGCCTAAAACTTATCTTTCTGTCCGTGACAGAGTGGGCTAATGAATCACAGAAAGACACCTAGAGCTGATTCCATTTGAATGGCTACAACCCAGACAGCTGGGACCCAAGGCTGTCTATGGAGGTGGAGAAGATTCCTGGGAAAGGCATGTGTGCATCGGATATGGAAAGCTTGGAAAATTCTGAAAACAGGAGGAGGAAGAGTTGGAACACTGAGAGAAAGCAGCAAAGAGGTGGGGGGAAGCCTGGTGGGATCTCAGTTCCTCCTGTGACCCACGCACACTTCTGCTTTTCCTTTTCTGACTCTGCCTTTGTTTTTGTGGGTGATCCTCCCTCCATCCTTCCTTCCTTTTGCTGTGGAAAGAACATACGACATCAGATCTACCCACAAACTTTGTGTCTAGTACAGCGTTGGTAATTATAAGCACAATGTTATACCGCAGATCAGGAGAGAACTCTTTCATCTTGCCTAACTGGGTCTGTACTTTTTAAAGTTAGATTTTAATAGCTGACATTAAAAGAGTTAAACTGCAAAGCAGAAAGATTCATATTGAAGGTTCTTGCTACTGCCATAGTTATACGAAATTCCCACGGAATGGTAAAAATTTGAATATTCATAAAGAATCAAAACTAAAGCTTTAGAAGACAAAAAATTAAAATACATTAGCATCCATTTCCACACGGGTGTGTGCATACCAGGGATGACTTAATACAGTACAACAGCGCAGAGCGTGGCAACACAGCTCACATTCTGGGCCTGGCAGGGGAGGGATATACGCCAGCCTGGGAGGAAATCAGACAGGGGGAGGGGTCCTAAGCATCTGTTTTAAAGTTATGAGGCTGTTTTGCTATTTGTAAATGTAATGTTCTGATTCTTTTCAAAGAAAGCAAATTTACAGAAACTATTTAGTCTGAGACAAAGACAGATTTTGCTTTCAGTTCCAGAAATAATCAACATGTACATATTAAAAGAATACTGAGGGGAAACCTCCGTAACATAACCTCTTAGGAACATCATCTTCACCAGCATCTTTGCCATTTATAAGGCTTTCTTCTCAAAGCAACCCTTCCACCTGAGATGGCCTTTTCTTTGGCCTGGAACAGCACTGTTGACGACTCCTGTCTTACTGCTTTTGATGCACTGCCTACTGGAAAGGCAGACACTGGAGTTCTCACATTTTTCCTGCATTTTTCTCATGATGCGTGTTCTCATCTAACTCAGGGATGAATGTCTTGTGTTAAGTTCTGAAGAAGACCTCTTCATCCCCCTCGGGGAGTCCCTGCCCCAGCAAACTGTCTGGGTTCCTGGCTTTCAGACACAGGTCTGATGACATTCAGAGAAAGGAAGAAAAATGGATGAATCCTTGGGCAAGTAAACAATACTACCTGGAAATGGATACCGTTTGGTAGCTGAACCCACAAAGAGCCAAGTCTGCAAACTATGCAATTAATGTCCACAATTGCAACCTGGATATAAGTTGAATCTCCTAGAATTCTAAGAACCAAATTGTTGGAGAGGAGGGTGTCTCGTCCCCAGGCAGCCTCTCCTCAAGTAGCTGCTCTCCTGGGTCCACCAGACTCCGGCCGCTCTGTTGGGCTGGTCAGCTCTAGATTGGGTGATTCTACCCAGCAGGTGCTTGCCTGAAATACTGACTTTAAAAATAAAAGCTTAATCCAGCCTATATTATTTGAAACAATTTTCAAAAATGATAGTTGTCATTTGTTGCTGACAATTGTAGCTGGTCCCTGGGCTTTCAGACAGTAACATCGAGTCTAGAGGTTAGTCCTTTCAGAGGCAGCCATGATTATTTCTGCTCCTGGTTGCTCCCTTCAGTCTTCTCAAGCAGCAAAACACTGTCAGAAAGCTCTGCTCTCCAACTGCCTCCACAGCAACATTCAGTTGTGGTCACTGAGTGCACAGTGCCCTCGGTCTCCAGGCCCCCAGGGATTCAGGTGACATGGAGTGACAAAACTAGTCAATGAAGGAGAAAACTCAGATGGGCTGAGACCCTAATACATGGCAGGGCTGAAACATAAAACCCACAGGTTGACTTCTTTCACCAATCCACCTGTTTCCCCAGTTTTGAAAAGGGAACTTCCCTGAGTTGATATTTAGATTCTGGGTTTGCATGTGAATGCTACTGTACTTAACATAGAAAACTAAGAGACAGAGTGGGGAGCAGAACAGGCAGATCCACGGAAATACACTGCTGAGGGGAGCAGCAGGTGAGACAGGAGAGGTCTGCTGCGCCATGTGGGTTTCTCCCTGGCCAGGGATCCAAGTCTTGCCTCAGTGGCTGCCAACATTTCTATGGTGCTAAGACTTAACCCCTTGCACCACCAGAGAGGCCCCCCAAATTTGTATTTTTACCAAGTGATACAGATGATTCTTCGCATCAGTCATCTTTGAGTTTTAGTCAGTGGGAACACACACAGTATCTATTAAGTTAAGGTGTCATTAATCAGGTGACATTTCTACAACCGAGTTAACCCAAAGCAGTCAGTACACATGGCACGGCGTGGTTTTCTTCAGAAAAGACTTGGGTAGTGGGTTGGAATGTCTTTGTTGTTTTTTTTCTTTTTGAGTGATGGCTGTTAGAAAAAATTCTTTAATGGTTGTGCCCTTGAGGGAGTTTCTGCTCTGGTCATGGAACAGCTTAATCAAATAAAGAGTAAGCCATTTATATAGTTCTTTTAAGTCCTGCCTGAGAGAAGAGTAAATTAAAGGAGGAGGAGAGAGGAGTCCACAGTTCTAGGTCCTTGAAGGGCTCTAAAGAAAGCCCCTTGAGTATAGTGGAGAGAGAGACTCGGGCGTTCCAACTTAAATGTTTACAAATCATATACAGGGTGATTTAGGAGAATATAGGGGATTAATTCAATTCACAGAGTGATCAGGAAGCAGTCTGATCTTACACACTCAAAGAACACCACATAAAATTCTTAAAACTCATGACCATCAAAATGCTGTTGATTATTTTTAAAAGGTTTCAAACATGCCAATCTGCTTTGACACTGTGTTCACCTCAAGCACCCCTCAAAAGCAGACTCCGTCAGGTGCTCTATTTACGAGCTAGTAGGGGGAAAAAGGAAGATAAAAAGTAGAAACTACTACTAAAAGAGAGCCAAAGGAGGAGGAAGCAAGGCGGTCCTGGAGCCTGCCCTGGGGACGCTGCTCCTGGGGCCAGCCCTGAGCAGAGGCCAGGTGCAGCCACACATACCTTTTGGTGGGAGTGGGCGCCCCGGAGGACATGTGGCTCACCATGGTGTCGTTGATATTCGTCAGAGGACGAGGGGGACTGAAAGAAAAAACATTTACATTATATTAATAATTACCAACATGACTAGGTGGAACACAAGAAAGAGTGATAAGGGCAAAAGAACCAACTATCATTTCTGATAAGCACACTGGGACCCTGGAGAGTAGAGGAAGAGATCGATACCTCCAGCCTAAGCAAATTCTGCAAGAAGGGTTCTCTCCCTCCAAGTCTCAGGCCCACAGGCCTGTGCTGGGCCAGGAGTGGCTCCTCCTACACACACTGCTCTGGGGGGATGGGGCGGCTTTCGGGGTCTGGTTTTAGAGCACAAGTCTCTGAATTTTGCACCTTGGTTAATTTCTCTGCCATTCAGGTGTTGACAGGACCATGGGTGTTTGGTGCTTTGGTGAATCACAACAGTCACACACCCAGGGGCACACGTCTCCTGAGATTTGGTTAGAGCTCACTGCCTGCCTCAGACTGAGCTGGCCTACTTTTCATCAAAACAACTAAACTGCTAAGTACTAAATTTTATTGATTGATTCTTTAGTAACATCTTAATGAAGTGACACTTTAGACCCACAGTCTAATAGGAACATTTTTTTGCAACCACCCCCAAAGTTAAATGTGAAGGTAAGCATTTTGGATGACCGGTCTTTTGCTACTGGTTTTCTGGACTCCAGGTCTATTTGTCCATCGTGAGTGAACAAATGCAGACTTTCTGAAAGGAATCTGTTCTTCTGTCTTTCGGTCATTCTTCAGTTGTCCTCCCACCAGGTTTAGCTATAAAGGATTTCTGTCTTGCATTTGTTGCTAAATATTCCTTCCAGGAAATTTCTCACCACTCCTAAATTGAAAGTAGTACCTTTCAGAGAAATTTGTCCATAAAAGGCAGAGAAATTTGTCCATTAAAGGTGGGAAGCACCTTCTGGTTTCTCCACATCTTTAAGAGCTGAGTTACTTAGGTAAAATGTTTTTGTAGAGGTTATACTTAGTCCACCTTGGTGAATATTAAGGGACTTTACCCTTTATTATTTTATAGATTTCTTAGTGGAACATTCAAATAAAGGATCAAGGGGAAATTTTTCAGGGAGCAGCCAGGAATCTAGAGAACAGGTTAAGAGGGATGCAGTGTCCATCCACCATCAACCAGTCCCTCCTCCTCTGTCTCTCCTCCTTCCCTCCCTCCTCTCCCTCATCCTCCCTCCCCACCCCTTTCCCCCTCTTTCCCTGAACCCCTTCTATTTTTTTTAAAGATTTATTTATACAAGAACTGGGGTACAGTCAGAGGTATGGGAGGATAAGAGAATTCACCAGAGACAGAGTGGGGAACAGAACAGACAGACGGACCAAAGACACTGCTGAGGGGAGCAGGAGAGGTCTGCTGCACCATGTGGGTATCTCCCTGGCCGGCCCGGAATCGAACCCACACAGCAGAGGCTGCGGACAGCTGCACACATGGTGCTCAACCCACTGCGCCACCAGGGAGGTCCTCTATTTTTATTTTTTAAAAAGATTTATTTATGCATATAAGAACTGGGGCCCCAGCCAGAGTTGTGGGGGTGTGAGAGCATTCACCAGAGATAGAGTCGGGAGCAGAACAGGCAGATCTACTGAAATGCACTGCTGAGGCAGAGCAGCGGGTGAATCAGGAGAGGTCTGCTGCGCCATGTGGGTAGCTCCCTGGTCTGGGATCAAACTCATGCTGCAGTGGCTGCAGCGAGCTTCATAGTTTGCGTCTTAATCCCTTGTGCCACCAGGAATGCCCACCCCTTCTATGTTTAAAACCAATTTCATTTCTGGAAGGCAAATCTTTTTTAAGGATTTCCCATTTAACAGAGAGGAGCAAAGAAGGAAAGTAATTTGCAGGGGACAGATTTAGGTCTCTTGATTTTTAAGCTGTATATACATTATGCTTATTGTTACACAATCTTCCCTTTGTGTGACAAGTCTCTAAGTAAGACACTGAGAATTGAAATGTGACTTTCTAGGCTGGAATTCAATTCTATATTACTTATTTTACTACCTGCCTTCAGACAGATACTCAATTTGGCTCTAAACTTTTTTTTAATAAATTTTATTTTTATATTCCCCATACAATTGCATAAACTTTAATGCTATTAAAGCCTATTAATGCTAGTGGCTATGCTGAATTATAGCTAATGAGTCCATTGTTTTAGGTTGACCAGTGATGGAAATGTACACAGAAGTCAGCTTAATTTTATAATTTTTTGTCTCCAGTTCTTTTAAATCAATTGTCTAACTGGAACAAGGAGATAATTCCTATGAAGGAAACAAATCCAGCATCATAGCTTTTCATACTTGAGGACCAGAAACATTCTGGTCCCAGAAACAGAGTAAGCTTTACTTCTTTAATATATTATTAGCAACCCATTTCCAAAATAAGATAAGGACATGTTCACATTGCATTGAGAAGGAATGCAGCTATGTTGGACAGTCAGTGCTGAACATGCTTACTGCTGCATTCAATTTCCTTTTTGATGTTCTCAGAGGAAAATGACAACAGAAAAAAAGTTTGAAATTCCTTAGACATTAATCCATGCGATAACATTTCATGACTTACAACAGTTTGGCTGGAAGTCACGAAAGTCTTTAATAATCATCTCCCCCTCTTGGAAAAACAAAGTGCTCAGTTATTATCTTAAAACACACATATCAATGTATGCTTCTTCAATATCCAAAATTGGGCATTCAAGATTACATTGCAAGCTGTAAACAAATTATAACTGCCCCCAAATTTCATACCCTTTCCAATTTTCCCACATGTTTTGTGACAGAAACAGGTGTGTATTTGAGGCATTTGTGAACATAAAGGGGGCCTTCAGAACAGGATGAGCCATGAGCCCTGCCCTTCACTATGAAAGATGGCAGCACAGATGTGGTCTTAGGAGATGTAATACACTAAAAATGACTCTGACTTAAAAAAAATTCTTCCTCGGTCTTATAAGAGACAGCTGTAAAGAAGGCTTCGGGGTAGGAAGTAGACATCAGTAGTATCAGTTACAGAAATTTACAATTGATACAACTCATCAGATTGGTTTTGTTGATTATTTTTGACATCCAAAACCTGTTGAAATCTTAAACTTGTCACCTGATGTTCTACATCTTCCCTTGGTGAGGATCTCAGCAAAGTATCTTCAGGTACAAATGAGTTCCATGATGCCAAAATGGTACCAACCATCACTTGGGACAGATTTGGAAAGTTCCTTTTTTTGTAGTAAGACATATCTTTTTTAACAAGTTAGCAGATAGATAGATGATACAGGTAAAAAAGTAATTTTCCAATCAGAAGAGGCTGGTATAAAGAGAAGACTTGGAGAGAAACTGTTAATTCTTAATTAAAGGAAAAAAGGCCCTCTCACTGGCTGCCTACTAATAAAAGATAGACTATCTTCATCAAACGACCTGACTACATGCCAGTGGAGACCAATGTGCACACAAATCACCAAAATGCAGAGCAATGAGAGCAAGTAAGGACAAAGTGTTAAGAAATCAAGATGCAGAGCAGTTATTCCTGTCTGGGAGAAAGAAGGGGGAAAAGTAGTCAGAGTGAATTAATATTGAGGAGATAATTTTCCAGTTGTAGAACAAAAAGGGCACCCTAATTAGAAGAAATAATATCAGAAAAGGCACAGAA
Source organism: Talpa europaea (assembly GCF_964194135.1). NCBI lineage: Eukaryota > Metazoa > Chordata > Mammalia > Eulipotyphla > Talpidae > Talpa > Talpa europaea. Next base: position 13,348,508 of record NC_140072.1, read on the forward strand.
ATCCAAAAATGTATGGCATAGTTGGGTCTAACTTATTCGATAAGTTCCAAAGCCATTTGAAGGAGACTAACGAAAATACAAGACCAGGGACAGGAAGCCTGTTCTACCACAAACTAAGACGTTGTACTGTGGACAACAGGGGAAGCACTGACCATTTATAAGACAAAAGACGATGTGATTATAGTTGGGCTTTGAAAAGAACTCTAGGGCCTCCCCGGTGGTGCAGTGGTTGAGCGCTGGGTTGCGAAGCTGCCCGCAGCCTCTGCAGCGCCGGTTCAATCCCCGGCTGCTCCCCGGCCACTGGAGGAGGGTCCCACATGGCGCGCAGACCTCTCTTGCCGCCCGCTGCTCCCCTCAGCAGTGTACTTCGGTCCTTCTGCCTGCTCTGCTCCCCGCTCTGGCTCTGGTGAATTCTCTCACCCTCCCTGCTTCTGACTGTACCCAGTGCATGTATAAACAAAAACAAACAAACAAACAAATGAATAAATAAATAAAACATGCCTCTATAAAAAAAAATCGTTTATGCAGAGTGAGTTTGTCAGGATGAAGGGATGGAAGCTGTGAGACCAATTAAGAGGTTATGGCAATTGTCCAGATCAGTGATTATGAGGGGGGACAATGGTAGTTAAAATGGAAACGGGACAAAAGGAAAAATATTCTGGAAGTAAAATAAAATCTGGTGACTGATTAAGTACATGGAATTAGGGAGTAAAGAATAATGAAGATTTTTACTTTGATTACTGGGGGAGATGGTGATATCAATGTCCAAACTATGGAACACAAGAATAGGAAAGAGGATTTGGTATTGGATTGTGGGGGTAGAAAGAATAAGTAAGAAGGTAAGGGTAATAGGATTTCAGAATTGAAATCCTAAAATTACACTAAATGCCTTCCAAGAGGGGGAGATGATTAGTTCAATTTCAGAATTGAAATCCTATTCAGTTGAAGAGCCATTGTTAAGTACAGGTATATGATATCTGGAAAGCAGTTGGAAATAGGAGAATGGAACTCTGGTGAGATGTCAAGTTTGCAAATATTTGAGTGTCATGATTTAAATTGGGGCTGTTAGGGTATTCCAATCACTATAAAGTGATTTTTTTTTTTTTTTTTAGGTGGAGGACAGTTGTGGAGAAATATTCACTAAGAGGGTGGCTTAGATAACAGGTACAGAACTTCTTGTTACTGTTTAGACACAACTCCTATTATAAAGTAAAAATTTAACTCACTGGTATAAATCATTTTCTTGAGTTCTCTTATGACAAGGCTACTCAAAATCATTGTGGTAGGTGATCTGGAATGTAGACTAACTTGAAATTAAAATTACCACAGAATCTCTTTTAAGGTTTTTAAGCTAAGAGTAGAAAATGAGTAACTCATCGTCCCTTTAAAATCTTCTAAAATTAATTATATTAAAAGAAATATAACAAAGAAGACAATCTGTCTATGCTATGGGAAAATACTGAGATCACCTCGTGTGTATGTGTGTATGTATAAATAATGTTTTATATAAAAGTATATATATTTATTAGGGTGTTAAAGAGCTAAACATAAATGCTTAATTATATAAATTGGGAGAAAACAAAATGAGATTTAATAGCCTTACTATATGAGGGATTCTTACATATTTATAAGAATATTATTAAGATTTCAATTTAATAAATGGGCATAATGAAAATGTACACTAAAAAATAGGAAATACAAATGACTCATAAAATGTTTTCAATATGAAATGCAATTTGTTGAAATTACAGAACATTTTCCCTTATAAAACAGTAATTATTAATTTTTAAAGGTAGTCTTTAAGGCTGGAGAGGATTTTTCTTTTTTCTTTATGTAACATTGGATAATGACCTTGTGTATCTTTCAGGTGTGCATCACTGCATGTGTACACTACAAGTGGATACTACTGAATGTATATACTACATAAAGGTGAACACTGAAAATCCAATTCCATCTCTCACCAATACAGGTGGTCCCTTTTACCCAATTTACTTGTCCCTCTTTCCTCTTCCCTTCTGGTAAATACTAGTTGGTCTTTTCTAAAAGTTTATTTTTATTTTATTTAGTTGATTCATTTGGTATCTCCACATATATCACATGAGTGAAATCATACAGTGTTTGTCTTCCTGCATCTGACTTATTTCACTAAGCATAATAGCCTCTAAGTCATCCCTCTTGCAAGTGTCAGGATTTTATCTTGTTTTAATACATCGCTGAGTAGTATTCCACCGTTCTTTAGCCAGTCCCCTGTGGATGGGCACTTTGGGGGCTTCCAGCGCTTGACTATTGTAAATAATGTTGCAGTAAACATAAGGGTGCACACAACTATTCAAACTATGGTTTTTATTTTTCAGGTAAATACAAGTGTGATGACTGGGTATTGTATGGAAGTTCATGTGGAACTTCTATTTTTAATTTTTGAGTAATCTCCATTCTGCTTTCATAATGGCTATACTGATTTACATTCTCACCAACAGTGACAAGGGTTCCCTCCTAGAGAGGATTTTCTGAGACAGGGCCTTCATTTATTACTAAAAGTATAAGGTGAAATTTTTATCTTCCTGATTTTCAGAAAGTTGCTTCATGTAATCTATCTATCTATCTATCTATCTATCTATCTATCTATCTATCTATCTATCTAGAACAGGAAAGAATAAAACAGAAAAAAAGAATCTGAGTCAAATTTTCTCAAGCAGCCTGTATTATTTTTGTCATAATTTAGAAAGCAAACTTTAAAGGAAAGTGTTGTATGAACCTAGAGAGAACTTTGAGATGAGACATTTAGAAGACCTGTTAGATGTTTTCAGTAAATCCAAAGTTCTACAACCCCCTAATAGCTCACCACCACACCCCCCAAAAGAAAGTAAACACTTTAGATCAGTCTACATTATTTTCTCTACTAGACTGTAGGAAATTTATTTATTTAATCACTGCATTTTCAAGTACCTGACACAGCAGCAAACATGCAATGGGCACTCAGGAAATACCTGATTGTTGAGTATGCAAAAAGTAATTTTTCAGTCCTATTTAGCTTGGTGAGACTATTCTCTGACAATGGCATGATGACATTAATAGTTGTTATACTTGGTAGGTATGGGTATAGTTTTTGTAGCAAAAGCAAGGTTTGTTTTTTTTTTTTTTTGTTTACTAGAGAGAGTTGTAGATCTCTGGCTACCTAACCCCATTACGACTTGGTCTGTGTCAATTGTGTCATACACTCTGACTCAGTCATAGACTCATCACAGAAGAGCGTGTCCTTAATAGTATCAGTAACACCAACTGCCTGTTACTATATGCCAGACTCAGATTGGGCATTCCCCATGGATTCACTCATTTCAACCTCACAGCAACAATCTTTGATACTATATCATCTTTGTTTTACAGATGGAGAAACCAGAAGTATGTTACATTAAGTATGTTACAGAGAAGTAACTTTTTTTTAAAGATTTATTTATTTTATACAAGAACCAGGGTATAGGCCAGACATGTGTGGGAGGGTGAGAGGATCCAGCAGAGACAGAGCCGGGAACAGAACAGGCAGACTGATGAAATACACTGCTGAGGGGAGCAGTGAGCAAGACAGGAGAGGTCTGCTGCGCTATGTGGGATTCTTGCCGGCCAGCCGGGATTGAACCTGTGCTACAGAGGCTGTGGACAGCTTCACAGTGTGGTGCTCAACCGCCTGCGCCACCAGGGAGGCCCTGAAGTAACATACTTGAGGTCACAGCCAAGCCATGGCAGAAGAAGGGTCGGAACCGAGGCAATACAGCTCTCAAATCTGCATTCTTCCTCATGACACTTGAGTGTCTACTGCCTTTGATTGCTACACTTTCAGAAAAACTTATTAGATTGTTTAGTCTATAACTTAAAACCAACAGCATGGTGTTAGATTATGGTTCTTTAAAGCTATTTCTAAAGGAAGGTAAAACAATAATAGCTCCAGAGTAGAGTTTTGGGGTGACTTATTGTTTCTCTGATGACATCATTATACTCTGTATTCTAAGTGCCTATTTGAACTCAAATCATCTGACTACAAAGCATCCATTCATAACCACTTCTAGGCTCTCCAGGGAGACTAGGTGAGTTAGTTTTGAGTGTTTCCTTCAAAAATATCTCTCAAGTTTATTAGGATGGCTTTAAAATCTAATCCTAATCTAAAAAATCTTGTAGATTCTTCATCTCATTCTAACAAAATAGACAGATTGAATAAGGAATTTATCTATTATATCAGCCAGGCTGTTGATTTAAAAAAAAAAAAAAAGTTTAAACTGGGCTCAGACCCAACACTGAGTGTAATTACTTATTTTGGCTTTCTGAGTTGACTTAGATCCAGAAGTAAACACTTTCTAGATCGGACTTTCTAAACAGGATGTGAAAGTATAATACTGTTGCTTAAACACAATAGGTACTCAAAACTTGTGGGTGAATAACAGGGTGAATGAACAAAACCACGCCTGGCTCCTGCCAGCCTGTGTGGGGCCGTGGGCACCGTGGCTGGTCGCTCTCCCACTGGCCCACAACAGCCTCATCCGCAGGAATCCACCCAGGCGGGCAGGTCCTTACCCCACCCTCTACTTGCACTGTTGGCTCACTATCTTGCTCCTTCTAGAACATGTTTGTAGTGGTGGAGCTAAGGTTACAGTTCTGCAGTTCTCTCTCTTATTTTTCCCACTGCTTGGTCAGTAAGTTTATTTTTACATTATCTTTACTGAAAAATTTCCATAAGAAATGGTTTGGTTCATTAGCTCTCAGCAGCCCATGCCTGAGCAACCCAGAAACTAGCCTGCTGAGCTACTGGCTCTTTTTTTCTGGGCAACAGACACTTGGGGATGATCCCACCTCCTCTTAACTTCATTCTTAGGTGGCTTCTTGCAGACAGGATTCTCTCTTGTAGCAGCAGGAGTTTTCTCAGATGTCTCCTCCATCATGTCCGGAGTTACACTGTTCTTTATGTGTTGAGAGAATTGTTTCTCACAAGCATCTTCATCGTCCCTTAGCAACACACATCATCTGTAGCGTTCCAGCTGTGATGTGCTTCCCGATGTACTCCCGTACTAGATTCCTTGCTCTCTGAGTCATAACCAGGGCATCACTTGGTGCTGTGAGGAACAAATAAGCTTCCATCCACAGTTCCCTTCGGGGCCGCCAACACTTTATTTCCAGTAGTAGTTGTGGCAAGCCCAAATCCAAATAGCAAGTGAAGGCTGACCATCAATGTTTTCCACGTTGTACTCATCTCCAGTCACCTCTACTTGACCTTCACAGATCTTGTCCAGGCCAAACCTACTGAGAAGCCCAGCAGCAGCCAGTACAACATGCTACGGCACCACGGGTCAGGCCAAGCTTCACACCACCCTTTGGGAGTGTCAAGTACAACATGCACAAATGATCAGGTCTCTTCCTCTATGTCATCGGCAGTCTCACATGGTATCTCTGTTGCTTACACCAACTATCACCGTGTATTTGGGTGCGCTGGTCTTGTTCTTATCCTGGGTTGCCCAGCGTTTTTCAACACAGTAATCAGTTTTGCTCTCTCACCTTCTTCTCTCTTGAAGTAGGTCTTATTCTTGACAACCTTTACAACCCCCACCCTGCAGCACTGATACCAGTGTCCACAACTTGTCTGCAGGACAGACCTGCAGGCCGGGTCCAGCAATTTTCTTTTTATTCAATAGATGGGACTTTTACCTGTTCAAACCCATACGACACATACCTTTATTCTTTTATCTATCAATGTACTTCCATACCTTTCAAACAAGTTGTTCTGCTGCTTCTAAACCCATTTTCAAATCTCCCAGGTACCCATCCTGAATGTCCTTCTGCATAACTAGCCAAGGTGACATTCTTTTCCCTTCTCTATAACAGAGAAATGGTTCCTGAAATTTCAGTATCTCCAAAAAGTCCTTCTTGGTATTGATCCCAGGAAAAAGAAAGGCTGCAGAATAAATCGACAGCAACAGAAAAGATTCACTTACCTAAAGATTAAAAGTGTACACAGCAGTGTCCAGGATCCAAATGCTCCTGATCTTTGCTGGGGTGACCAGCCCAGAAGGACACAACTTTAAGATGAGGGCAACATTTGCTCCTCTCTTCTCAGACACTATTTAATAGGCTGTAAACCTATTCGCAGACTCCCAAATTGAAATAGACTCCCAAATTGAAACAATGTACAATTAATAAGGAAGCTGGGTTGTTTTTTTTTTTTTACCTGATTATCCTATTATGATGAAGAGGATTATATGGGATTTCCTCTGATCCACAATCATGGCACACTGTAACTCTGGTGTAATATTAAGGTAGACTCTAAAATGCCTTTAATCTCTACAATTGTATTATTCTCTAGAAAACCAGACCATTTCTATCCTCCTAAAGTAGAGTGAGGTTTTGTTCTTCAGTTATTTCTATGTACCAACTATCTCCTGTTATTTCACTAGGTCTATATATAGTTATACACCAAAGCAGAAAAGTTAAACAAAACTTTCTTTTGGAAAAGCATAAGGTTAAAAAAATAATTGTATGGTACGGAAATGTAGCATAAATATCATGTTACATATTTACAAAGAGGTTTCTTTGTACTTCCTAGGAAGTACATTTTACTTTAGTGGTCATTTACAATTAATTAGCCAACAGGAAAGATTTAAAGTTTCTAAAACCTAAACCGTCGCCTTGCAACTAATTCATTGACGTAAAAAAGACCTGTCAATAGACACATGGGCCTCAATCTAGTCGGGCAGTGCGGCCATTTGTGGTGTAAGACTTATAATGAAACGTTTCTCAGGAAGGAAAGGTTTACCACAAACACATTCTCATTTGGTACTTTCACCACTAGACAGCATCCAGAGACACCCAGAGCACCAGGTCTCTTGCTCTGGAAAAGGACAGAAGTGAAAGCTGAAGTCATAATTAACAAATTATCTTAAACAGTCCTGCTTAGTTTAATATGTACTATTTAACAGCAGGCCAGGGTCTTACAAAATACAACCAAATACACAGAAATAAAGCAGCCCATTTCTCTTTTAAAAATCTTTCCACAATGAATCCTTCCTTTTGTTCTCTTCATTCATTAAACTGAGAGAGGACACTGTCACTACTTCATATAGATATCAACTCCTATATTTCTAGGCAGGTGAGAAAAGATGACAAATACTTCAAAAGTTACTGATCACAGAGAGATCAGTGAAATGCATGATGAGTGTCATTTCCTGACCTGATCACTACTGAAATGTGTTTTCAAAAATGAAAGCAAATATATTACTACAGAAGACAGGCTGATTCTTGAGTATTTTTACAATTAAACAGACAGGAAAAGATACGGCGGGCTTTGCATTTTTATAATAGCTGCCTGGGAACTTCTAGAGGCTCTAGCACCTTGCCCCAAATAGACACAACCATCAGCAGCCCAGCAGCTCAAGCAGCAAAAACATAAAGGCGAGGAAAAGCTATCAAACCCTTACATTCGGCAGAAATGTCTTCTTTCACATGGCCCTGGCATCAGTGCTCTAAACTGCTGTTGTCTCTAAGGAAACAGAACAATCACATGACAAAGAATCTTCTCGACAAGGGAGTTTATCCCAGAGAGCATTTTGGGAAAGAGCAGGTACAAGAGAACAATTCATTAGGAGGCAGACACACCACCACACTGTCAGCACATCACGCCTCAAAAGCAGCAGGGACCAGACAGCAGCCACAGCACCCAGTGGAGGTACAGCTCCCTCAAAGCTCAAACATGAAAACACACCCCTCTTGCAAGTGAATCCACGTCCTGCTGCAAGTCAGTGACCCTATTAACCCCATTAGCAATTCCATTCTGAGGGGCACTTTGTAAGGAGTATTCCAGAACCAAAGGGCCTGCCGCTGGCCAAGCGAGCAGCCTGCAGTCCTTGTCCCCTAAGCAGTCTAGGCAGACAGCTGTCAGGGAGGGAGGGGTGATTTTTTGTTTTGTTGAAGAGGAGTTAATGGAAGTGCAAGTGGAGTGGGAAAAAATAGGACAACCCCTTTGATGCAGGAGTTCCTTAATTCATATAGGCAGCTTGTCAGCAGGCAACGCAGTGGGAGCTGCTGATGGCCTTCCCAGGACACCTGGAGCAGGGCACTCACCTGATGAGACTCATCCTTGGCCTCTTATCTGTTTCATCTGCTCAGCAGCTCTTGCTTAAATCTATCTGCTCCCTGTCTCCCTCTCCACTGGCACCAGCACATTTCAGCCTGCATTTGGCTAGTGTGACTTAAGTATCACGACAATTTTCTTTTAGCTTCAGTGCTCAGGGAGGCTTTTGATGGACCCATCTGATTTCTCACAACTGATATTTCTGTCCTAGGCCTGGCTCCCATGTCATCAGTCTGTCCCCAAGTATCATTCTCTACTAATCTCCCCATTAGGGCCAATAGCTTCCTCTCTCTAGTCACTGTACAGACTCTACAGCTTTATTCTCTCAGTCCTTCCCAATTTTCACTATATCTTTACACTTCCTGAGTTTGATAAATATTCAAACCCAGGTGCTAAACTTTTCTAAACAAAACAAAATGGTAAAAAAAAAAAAAAAGGTACAAGTATATTCACTAAAAAATATAAGACGACAAAATGAAACCCAGACCAGCAAGCTAAGCATCTGGGAGAGAATTCTATCATTTGCTTAGATAAGTGAAGAGGCAAGAAAAGCCGGCCCAACAAATCAGGGAGATGACTAGTTCATACAAACACTTGGGTATCAACAGTAAGTCTAAAAAATAAAGTGGATGCATGTGTTAGAATGCTTGGCTGAAACAGAAAGAGTCGATTCAGATGACATACCAAAATATAATAAAAACAAATAGTGGTGGGATTTCCTTTTCCAAGGCTACAAACTTGAAGGATATACAAGAGGAAGCAGAGCACAGAATGTGCAGAGCATGTAAATAATATGGGCAAATTTAGTTTTTGGTGGGGTAGGAGGAAGAATATAGGACCCCAGAGATTAAAATATGGATTTAATTGATACTAAAAACACATCAAAGAGGGAAGAAGAGGCATTGGAGGCTGAAGAGAACACATTTTGGGGAGGTTCGGGTGGTGGGCAGGTCATGCGCTCCGACCCTGGACAATGAGGTCCTTTGTGTCTCAGCTAATTGGCTTTCAGAACGAAGGGAGCTGGTTCTAGAAGAGTGTTTACACATGTAGCTCCCTGGGCATCAAAGGATGCCATGAGGACCTTCGGCAACCACAGAGGCAAACAAGGGCATCGGCACGAGCTCGTCTCAGTTCGCAGTGGCTCCACTTCCTCGCCATGGAAGGTTCATATTTGACTTGTTTTAATACTCACAGGAGTCTTACTCTTTCATGGGTTCTGAAACGCTCTCAGCTGTTTTGTGTTCAGACAGGATCACCTCTCTCCGTTCCCTTTATTCTCTCTAGAGAGACTTTAAAATTGATTTAGTTCTTATTTTTTACCTTAAAGAAAGGCCTATCATCCATCCCTAGCTGTATTCTGCTGGTTTGTGGAATTAAAAAAAAAAATTCTCAATAATTATGATTTTCACTTTTAAAATATCTAGTTGATTAAAGTTCAGAACATTTTATGACTGTTATTCTATTCTTTAGGAGTCTATATGTATTAAATATATTCACTATAAAGACCTTTGTAGCTGCTCAGTTTTCACTAGGTTGTTGTTATTTTTTTTGGGGGGGAGGGTATTAAATTCTTCCAGACTCCTCAAAGTAGCTGACAGTCCTTACACTGGGTTAACAGCATCTTACTGCTTGCCCTTTGGCATCTTGCTTATTTTCTTCCTTGGGGAATACTTCATTTTTTTAATTGTAGCTATGCATGCATTCACTTATTTTTTTATCTTTAAATCATTTTTTTTTTTTGGAAGAGGAGATTGAATCTATCACTTTGAACCAGAAATCCCTAAGCTACTTCTGCGGCTGATTTACAATCCTCTGTCACAGTGCTGTCCAAAGATCTCTATGTGGCCTTTTCAGCAGAGACTTTGAAACACATTTAATGAAATGATGTGTGATTCTTTATTCCCCTGGCAAACTCCCTAAAGTATTAAGGAATTCAAAATTACTTTTAGATTCTTTTGGCCCAGAAATTAAACACCAAGGGTGATTTAGAGGCAGAGCTGGCCTGCTGCATTTAGTACGTTTGAGAAGCACTGTTACTTTGAAGCATTCAGGTGTCCTTCAGAGAATATTATCTAGTCATTATTACTCCTCCCACCCAAGGATTTTTGCCAAACAGTCTGTCTGTTAGCTACCCTTCTTTGAATTCCCTGTCTGGACATCTTTTGCATTTAAAGTCTAATTCAGGCACGCCATTCACCAATATGCTCTTTTAGGTCTGGCTAGTACCTTGCTTCAAGTAGACTAGAGTGGTATGATGACACAGTTAAAGACACACCAATTAACCACTCCACTCCACTTCTAAAGGTTGCAGGCAAAATCAAGAGAGAGTCGTAAGCTTTTCACCTCATTCACTGTTCCTTAGGAATAGGCTTCTTTTTCTTTCTCTTGATCTATCGTGGCTTCTTTGAGATTATTTTTTAATCATACTGTTTTTTCTCCTCCTGGGAATGTAAAAGTTATACAGTCTATATTTAAGTCTTATTTCTAATACTTTTTAGGCTATTCTGGTAATTTTTCTACTCATTATTTCAAAAAATTATATTTTTATCTTCTTCCCAAGAATACCAGACTATATGAAGGTTTATTCTAGTCATCTTCTTCTGGCTTGCATATCATTTTTTATCACGTTAGTTCTTTTTAGAAAATGCTACTAAGCAGATAACCCCATGATTTATTATTATTGCAGAGTTCTGGTTAATGCACATCTACTATTTTCTTTGATTATCATCCCCTTTTTTATAATTTAGTCCTTTCTTCTAGAATAATTTCCTTCTTGAAGTAAATCATTTAGAACTGCCTGTAGCAAAAGTCCTTCAAAGTTAACTGTTTTAATTTATCTACAAAGATATCACTGAGTACACCATTTATAATTATAGTTATTTTCCTCTTGTTGTTCTGATGGTAGTACTCCAGTGTCTTCTGGTTTCTAATGTTGGTCTTATGAAGTCAACTTTCTATAAAACTACTGACTTTAAAAACTACTCTGTGGAAATATGCAAGGTGCTTAAAATACAGTTTATTATGTAATGTTATACCATTTATTTGTATTTACTCACTTTTTTTATAAGTGAAATAAATACATCATAATAATGTTGATTTTACATCAAATAAATTGATACATAATAAATTGATTTTACACCTGAAATTCATGCTGGCTTAATTTTGAGGATACCTTTTTTTAATCTCTCATAGTATACCAGTTTTAAAGCTCTCAAAAGGGTTGAGTTCTGACATTTAATATCATAGGAGTTTAATAAATTTCTCAAAATGAAAACATTAAATATTAACCTCAAAAAACTCTATGGAGACGCTCTTAACAGGAATGGTTTTTTTTTGTGATAAACTGGACACAGGAAATGAGTGAAAAATAACAGCTGGACTTACACAGAATTCAACATGAGGTGGTGACAGCTTGGAAGAAATGACTAAAGACAAATGAAGTCCCCTAAATTCCAAAAAGAATTCTACTAAAAATAATGAAAAACTAAGGAAGAAAATTACTCAACACAATTTAGAAACTATTTCCTTAAATTCATACTTGGAAGCAATGAATTCCATTTTGTACCCTTAAGATGATCCCATTAACATTATCCAAAAGGAAAAAAATAAGTAAGGCAACAGAAAAAGGTTACTTTACCAAAGGAGAAGATGCTTTATTTTGACCTTATCTTGGCCTCCAGGATTATTTCAAGTAGTAAATAAGAACTTATCTCCAAAAGCTCATAAAAAACCCCAGATTTTTACAATCTAAGTAACCTTCCTTTGATTGACTTCCAAATCTTCAGGAAGATCAGCAAAGTCTTATCAAACAAATAAGTATGGCTCTCTTGAAGACCTTGAAGAGGGACTTCAAGAAGTTTGCCAAATTTAACCCAATTCAACTAGAATTTACAATAGTGCTTTATATGCCACAAGCACCCACAGACTCCTGACTGTGCCAGGCACTTGGTAAAGGCAATCTTAGTCCTAAAGAAGTTGATAGTGTAAGGAAGGTGATTACAATCTTAAGACGTCCAGCTCTAAAATGTACTCAGTAAATCCTTAAAGGAGTAGACAGCATTTTATTGAGTGACGAAATGACTGATAAAACCAAGGAATTTAGGGTAGGAAAGAAGAAATTCACATGAATTAGTTGCACAGAATCCAAAGAAAGTTTAATGAATGGAGCAGAATTTAAGCTTGGTTCATGGATACACAAACCATGGATAGTTTGTAAGAGCAGCGAGAAGGGCATTCATGAAACGGGGTAGCTGGACTAGGACATCATAAAGCAGCTTTTCAGGGGCGGGGAAGGGTATAAAGTTTTAAAGGGTAGGACAGAGGCAGGTCTGATGAAAGCAGGGTCTTTGTACTGCATGAATTAAGCAGAAGAAGATAAGATTCAAAAAGGAAGGTGGGTCCCGATTACACAGGGCCTTGAATTCCAACATGAGGAGTGTCTCCTTAATTATACAGGCAAGAGAGTTTTGCAGATTTTTAAATAGGAAGTAATATGATAAAGGTAGTGATTTAAGAAGATTAATTTGGTAGAAATATGTAGACAGGTTTGAAGTTTAAGAAAAAGGGCTAGGGGCCTCCCTCGTAGTGCAAAGGGTTAAGCACCACACTATGAAGCAATTCGCAGCCTCTGTAGCACAAGTTCGATCCCCGGCTGGCCAGGGAGCAACCCACATGGCGCAGCAGACCTCTCCTGTCTTGCCCGCTGCTCCCCTCAGCAGTGTATTTTAGTCACTCTGCCTGTTCTGTTCCCCACTCTGTCTCTGGTGAAACCTGTCATCTTCCACTTCTCTAGCCTGTACCCCAGCTTTTGTATGCATAAATAAATAAATCTTAAGAAAAAAAAAAGAAAGAAAAAGGGCTAAGTTAGATACTAAACTCAAAAATTAAAAGTGGGCAATATAAAGACTCATAAAGGTGCTATGAAATATTCAGATTAGTATAAATTAAACCAGATTCCAGTTAAGAATCCCACTCACTGAAGTCTAATTCTGAGGTTCAATGTGTGTATGGAATTAGGAGACAGGTGATCCCTGTGTTTGGGGAAGAGATGGAACTCCTTGAAAAGCAGATTTTCTACAGTGTTTAGAACAACTACTTTGCATGGTTTTTTTTGTTTTTTTTTGTTTTTTTTTGTTTTTTTATTTTTAGTGATCACAATGAACTGGAGGATCATGGCTTCCAACCAAAGTTCTGATATTATTAGCTCTAGTGCTATAAAATATAGGGAAAGTCAGCTTCATCTGACATACTGACATCATTTCTTGTAAACGTTTTATGAAGACCAATGCTACTAGTAAGCCATGAGTACATACACATGTATTTATTTACTCCACAAATATTTAAGGTCTACCATATGCCAGGCCCACTATATCCTCTGGTAATACAGCAGGAAACAAAGTACTTATACTCAAAGGGCTTCCCACCTAGTGGAGTGCAGATTATAAACAGATACAAAATGTATTTAAAAAGGTCATACAATGTAAGGGCAATGAACACTTAAAGCAAAGTAAGAGGACACAGAAAGACCAGTGGCGCTCTTTTACGTAAGGTAACGAAGAAAAGTCCCTCTGAGAGGCTAACATTTAAGGAGAGATTCAACTAAACAAGATCTAAAGGAATGAGCGACATTAAACATCAGGATGAGGACCATCTGCAGGGAATGAAATATGCCCAAAGGTCCTGAGATGGGAACATACTTAGTATTTTTTAAGGAACAACAAAACCAGTGTAACAAGAGTATGGAGTTCAGTGGGAAAGTGGCAGGTGCAAGACCTTGTGGAATTCTGTAGACCCTTCTGTGGACTTGGTTTCTATTTTAGGTGTAATGGGAAGTCACTAAAGTGATTTTTCACTAACATTATTAAATCAGGATGTAAAAGTAAGTTAAACCAAAGGGAATATCTTCATAATTGTAGGTCCTGCTAAAGATTTGTTAAACATATAAGAATGAGTATGTTCTAGATAAGATTAGCTACTCAAATGCAAAGTAGGCAACAAAAATATAAATAAAAAATCCAACCAACCAACAGACCAGGGAGAAGGAGGGTAGAAGAGTGCCAGAGAAGGGAGGAAGAGAACTGATGATAGATTTAATGGAATCCATATCAAAATCCCAGCAGGTTTTTGTTGTTAAAATTGAAGGTGTAGGGCCTCCCTGGTGCGCAAGGGGTTAAGACGCAGCCTATGAAGCTGTCTGCAGCCTTTGCAGCACGAGTTCAATTCCCAGCCAGCCAGGGAGCAACCCACATGGTACAACAGAGCTCTCCTGTCTCACCCGCTGCTCCCCTCAGCAGTGTATTTCAGTAGATCTGCCTGTTCTGTTCCCCACTCTGTCTCTGGTGAATTGTCTCATCCCCTGCACCTCTGGCCTGTACCCGAGCTCTTGAATGCATGAATAAATAAATCTTAAAAAAAAAACAAAAAAAAAAAAACGAAGGTGTATTCTAAATTTACATTGAAATGTAAAGGACCTAGAATAGCAAAAATAATTTTGAAAGTGAAAACAACTTAGACTAACCAAAGTGAAAACTTACTTTTAAGCAAGGTCAAGGACAGACATATGGCTCAAAGGACCAAAACTGAAAGTCCAGAGATGAAATATTACATTTACAATGAATTGATTTTGATAAAGATGCCAAGGCACCAAGAGGCAAATGACAGTCTTTTCAACAAATGTTCTGACAACTGGATATCCACATGCAAAAACCAGGAACTTAGACCCTTAACTCAAAACACACACACACACACACACACACACACACACGCTAGCTAAAAATTAACACAAGAGTAGACTATAGTCAGCAATGTAAGAATTAAAATTATAAAACTTTTAATGAAAACAGAGGAGAAAATCTTTGTGAGCTGGGGTAAGGCAAAGATTTCTCAGATGTCATCAAAAGAACAATCCATTAAAAATTTGATTAGTTGGGCTTCCTCAAATTAAACCTTATGCTCTTCAGATGACCATTAAGAAAATGAAAAGGTAAGACATAGTTTGGAAAAAATTATTTGTGAATCATCTATCTGATAAGGAATGAATACCCAAAATATATAAAGAACCCATAAAATGCAGATGTACAAACAACCCAATTACCAAATGGGGGAAAACTGTCACAGTGCAGAGACACCATAGGAGACACAATGAAATAACATAACACGGCACTCTGTATGGGAACCTGGAGCACAGAAAGCACATTGGGGGTGGGAGAGCTAGTGAAATCCCAATAAAATACTGAGTTCTGTTAATAATATCATGATTGGTTCATCCACAGCATGTCAACAGGGAAAACTGAGTGAGGTTCATATGGAAACTCTGTTCTATCATTGCAACATTTCTGTAAGTGTAAAACTGTTATAAAAAGAAAAGATTATTTAAATATACTTTTAAATAGCCAAGTGTTCTAAATAGACAATTGCACCAAAGAAGATGCAAGAAAGGCTTAAAAGTACATAAAACAGTGCTCAACATCATTAGCCATAAGGGAAATTCAAATTAAAACCACAAAAAGATATCACTAACCTGGATGGCTAAAATCCAAAAGAATGAAAATACACCAAGTGCTGGTGAGAATGTGGAGAAACTAGAACTCTTGTATATGCTGGTGGGAAAGTAACACAGTACATTTGCTTTCAAAAACAGTTTGGCAGTTTCTTAAAAAGTTAAATATACACTTACCCCACACAACCTAGCAGTTCTACTCCTAGGTATCCAACCAAGAGAAACAAAAAACATACATCCACACAAAGATGCAAATGTTCATGTAGTTATTCATAGTAAGCAAAAAATAGAAATGAGCCAAATGTCCATCAATGAGTGAATGGAAAAAACAAAATTTGGTAAATTTATACAACGGGTATATTCAGCATTGAAAAGAAATGAACCGTTGATACTTGCTATAACATGGACAACTCAAAATTATCATGCTAAATGAAAGAAGTCGGACATAAAAGACTATATATTATCTGATTCTGTTGATAGGAAATTTCTAGAAAATGCAAAACAACAGAAACAGAAACTATATCAGTGGTTGCCTTGGGACTAACATGTGAGTAGAGATTGACTACAAATGGGTTAAGGGAACTTTTTTGAAAATAGAAATGGCTAGAACTAGATGGGGGTAGTAGTTACAAAGCTATAAAAACTCACCACAAATCATTTAAACTGTCACAGTGGATGAATTTTATGGTATGTAAATTAAACCTCAAAAAAATTGTTAAAGAAAAGACTAATCAAAGCCACAAAGCTCACACCTAGTAATTGGAATAATAGTTGGAAATCTACTAGTAAAAAAGAAAAACTGAAACAGAAAAAAAATACACACAGTGAGGAAAAAACTGGAACACTTGCATGTGGTGGAGGAACTGTAAGAACTACCCTATGATCCAGGAGGCCCACCGCTGAGCATACATTCCAAGAAACCAAAAGCTGGGTCTGTATTTGTACACCAATCTTCATAGCAGCAATATTCAAAATAACCAAAAGATCGAAAATGTCCATTTGGATAAACAAAATGTGATACACACATACAGTGGAATAATAGTCATAACAAAGAAGGAAATCCCCATACATGCTACAACATGAAAACATTATACTAATGTTTGACACTTATAAGTTTCATAGAAACAGAAAGTGCAACAGAATTCTAATTACCAGGGACTCATGGTGAAAGGGGAGTTGATGCTTAATGGATACAATGTTTAAGACTCGCAAGCTGCAAAAGTTCTGATCTGATTCCCAACAATGTAAATATACTTAACACTACTGAACTGTACATTTGGAAATGGTTAAGGTGGTAAATTTTATGTTATATGTATTTTACTATGATAAAGAAAGAAAGATAAGAAAACTAAGGGCTGGTGTTTGGTCCATGCTAGACATGAAGTTTAAAAGCAGAGTGCTCTCTGATAGTGCAGTGATAAACAGAATGAGAAAAATCCCAAAGGGAGGGTGAAACTCTGCAGAGTAGAGTCACAGCTACTTGTGAATAATTACCCTCCTAGGATTAGACTTTGAGTTTTGTTGTATTAAATAAAGCTGTTTCTCCTTACTGCATCATAATCAATTATGATTGCTGTTCACATGATCATCCTGTTCTATTACACACACAGGTGTCACACACATTAACTCATATGTGTGGGTTTGTTGGTGAGTGGATGCAAGCCCTCCCTCCCCAACACAAACACAGACACACACACACACTCCAGAAAAAAATCTTACACTATTTAGGACTATTTTACATAACACAGGACCCTTGGTATTAGGGTTGCCTGAGTATCATTTTTTCTTTTTTGAAAAAAAATGCTTCCAGGGCTAGCAAGCAAGCTTAATCCCAGAAGAGAATGATTATCTGTCCCCTTCAGGCTATAATGGGGGCAAACAGACAACACCCTAACAGGGACCAAGTAAAGCTCACACGTCTAAGAGAATCTTATGTTCCTCAGCTGCCAAGTTTTCAAAATCATCCTAACAAGATGCTAGACAGAACCACTATCAGGAGAGTTGTGACCTCCTGCCCTAAGAGCCTTCACATTCCAGGTTCTATGAGGAGAATAAAAAACAACTTTTCTTTACTCAAAAGGTCAAATTAGATAGAGCAGAAATTTTAGGTGTTGTTGGCCCACTGTTGGGCTTATTTTTGTCACCATGCCTAGGTTTTCCAAAATCATTACAGCAAAATACAAGACAGAAGTAATCAGACAATCTATGATCCAAGAGTCAAAGCTCAATACTTAAACCTGTTGGAAAAATAACATAATTTTAACCTTCCAAATAGGTTCTGTCTCAGGAGACCAAAATACCCATAATGAACCTGATATTGCTTTCAGGTGACCGGAACATCTGATTCACGTGGAGGTCTAAGAGACAAGTATCATCTTGTCAGTTTCCTCAAGAAGACTCCAACCTCAGCACATAGCACCATCACAATATACATTCCTCAAGAAGATTCCAACCCAGGCACATAGCACCATCACAATACACATTCAACAAACACTCATGGATGACCGTAATGTCAACCCAGACCAACTTACCAACACTACAAATTCTCTAACATCGCACAATCTATTTGGGAACATAGTAAAGTCACTTAATAACTGGCTCTGAAAAAATCAAATTTGGCTTGTTTTAAAAAGTTGTAAAAATGGGGGCCTCCCTGGTGGCGCAGGGGTTAAAGTCTCAGTGCTATCAGGCTATCCGCAGCCACTGCAGCCCGAGTTCAATCCCCAGCCAGGGAGCAACCCATATGTGGTGCAGTAGACCTCTTGTCTTGCCTGCTGCTCCCCTTAGCAGTGTATTTCAGTAGGTCCACCTGTTCTGCTCCCCACTGTGTCTCTGGTGAATCCTCTCACCCACCAAGCCTCTGGCCTACACCCGCAGTTCTTGTATGGCATAAATAAATAAATTTTTAAAAAGAAAATTTCTAAAAAAAAGCTGTAAAAATGAGGGATTCAGTTTGGCATGGGACAATTAGCTAGACGCACCCTTGTCACAAAAGCCTTTCCAATTCCAGATTCATCATTTTAAAAGAATCATCACAAAACTATGATTTAATAATTTAACAATATAAACAGAATTTACTTATTTTTTCAAAGGGTTACAAATAGTTTTATATTATTTCTGATCTGGTGAATTTCTATTAATCTACTTAAAGTTATTACAAACAAGAACAAAACAGTCAGAATTGTTACACTAAAAAGTTCAGACACTGAAAATACCAGATGTTTTAAGCATAGTTATCTAAAGTTCAATTTAAAAAATCTGTGAGGTTGACAGAGGAACAAAACAAAATTGACAGATAGCTTTTGATCAAAGTAAAGCAAAAATACAGAGAGTCTAAAACAGTATTAAACACAAACTGTTAAATAGAACAAATAAGAGCGATGTAAAATATAATTATAGAATAATTCAAATAATAGTATTCTTTCACTGCCTCGGTTAGTACTGTTTAGAAACAAGGTGTGGAGAAAACCACTTGGCCCAGCTGTTCTAACATGCTGTATATTTATATATGCACTAATGGTAAGAGACAGCACAAGGCAATGTGGTTTCTAGGTAACAAAATTTATCCAGAAGCTCCAACAGAAATTACCAAATCATCCTGACTATTAATTCAAAGATGATGAACATTCCAAGGGAAAAAATACCAAGAAGTACAAAGTGCCCTAAGTTTGCAGTTATTTTATTAACCCTTCCTTGGACGTGTGTGTGTGTGGGGGGGGCGGGGATGGCAAACTTTTTCTGTAAAGGAACAGATAGTAAATATGTCTGAGAATCATATGATCTCCGCTACAAATACTAATTTTGTCATTGTAGCCCCAAAACAATCACAGACAATATATAAATGAATATACATGGCTGAGCCCCCCAAACTTTACTCAGGGGCAATGAAAATTGAATTTCATATAATTTTCACAAAATACTCTTTATTTCATCAATTATTGCTTTTTATTTATCTTCAACCATCTAAAATATTAAAATCATTCTTAGATCACGGGCCATACAAAAGCAGGCAACAGGCTAGATTTCGACTGTGGGCAATAGTTGCCACGCCCTATGCAAGAGCATGTCAATCACAGGTGTGTCTGATAGACGCTGATTATACACTCTTCTTACCAGAAATCAGAGGAATACACTAAGCCAACATCAGGAAGAGGCGCTTTCTTTCAGAAATAACCATAAGCTGAAATGTAATGGTGATTAACCACTAATTAAATAAATTAGGTGTAAGTACTATATGGTTAGATAATTAGATCCTTAGCAACAGCAAATTGCTTGAATTAGACTAGTGTTGCCAGTGTTAATAAGTGAATTAGTTTTGTTTTGAATACAAGTCTTGAGATTTCCTTGAAAAACCTTGTTTACTCAATATTCCACCTCACCAAAAAAGCAACACAATGAACCCATCAAGGAAATATGCCTGACATCTAGTGGAGGCTTTAGGTACTGCAAGTACATGACAAGTTTTATGAAGGGAAAACCAAACACACACAGGTGGGGGGATGGAGGACATGTCTGTTTAGAAAAATGTTTGTATTATTTTATTCATTCAAAGCATTTTAAGTGCCTACCATGCACCAGATATTATTTTAGGCAGTAGGAACAGTGGAGAACAAGCTAGAGTCCCAGTTCACATTTCTCTCACATGGTTTACTTTATTCCAAGGAAAGGACTTTAAAAGTTTAGAATTTAATATTTATAGCACCCTAACCACTTACAAATACCTTCAGACACATTGTTCTTAAACTATATCCTAAGAAGTTAAGATAAGTTGTACTATCACTTTACAAAAGAGCAAATTAATGTCTCTGGATTTTAAATCTAGTTTTTCTTCTATCATATCATACTGTCTCCCTTCTATTTTTCAACCAAGTTACAGCTATTCAGTGTTGGCTCTTGATTCTAAAACTAACCACAGAGTTCAAACAATGGTTCAATTACTGTGTTTCTATACCAACAATTTCTTACTTGGTCAAAAAATAAGGAAACAGACACCAGGGGAAGGGCTGTCCATAGAACCAGCAGCCCTCATTCAGGTCCCAATTCCATCACTATGCAGCTTGTGATTCTGACAGGTCAACCAACCTCACCAATACTGTTTCCTGATCATTATAGGTAAATGATATTTATACTGCAAAGGCTGCTGTGAGTGTTAAGTGAAATAATAAGCGTAGAACAGGTGAACAAAAGGCTGAGAACACTGAATGTTTAATATCAACAACACTTGAATTTATAAGAATCTGAATAAATATACTCTATGTCAACAATGAATTATAAGCAATTAACATTAACATATCCCTGATCTCATACCTAGTTTCAATTCTTGTCCCAGAAGTCCATGGAGTTTTAATTTTATTCCTGCACATGCAATAATGTTAAGAATTAAGATTCTTTGGTTTGTGTTTACAAACTTTCACCATCTCCATTACCAACACGACAGTCCAAACCACCTTCAGCTCTCCAAAACCCTAGCTGGCCTATTCTTTTTTCACCCTTGCCTACTTCCAGTTTTCCACACAGCCATCAGTTTTATAAATGCAAAATTCAACATGTCCCTCTTTGATGGATAAAGTGAAAAATTTCAGACAACCTTTGTCTATTTCTACAGCATCACTTGTGTGCTGGGCATGCTTCTCCTGCTGCCTTAAACCTAGTCATCTTTTAGACTTTGCTGTAAATGTTATTCTTCACAAAAACCTGTCTTAACCTGCCAATAGAGAAGTGATAGATCCTAGGGAAAGAGGTCTTGTTAGAGAATATTTTATACATATATAGGATATATATGTAATGAAATGATGTAAATACTTTTTCAGAGCTTCAAAGTGAATATTAATTGCTAAAAGGAAGACAAAATTAAAACTACAACAAAATCAGCAGTTAAAAATGGCGTTGGAACAAATTACTACCCATTTTGAAAAAAAATTTAAATTCTCATATCTGACAAAAATATCCAGAAATAAAAAATTTTGATGAAAAGGTTATTTTTTCAAACCTTGAAGTGAGAACATTAATTTAAAATGTGAGATGGAGTCAAGAAACTATAAAAAAATAAAAAATTTGATCTTTGAAATCTTCAGTAAAAACAAAAAATTTAGAGCCATTTACAAATTCAAAAGTTTTGTATCATGTTTAACAAAGATTAATCCAACAAGAAAAAGAGGTCTCAGAATAATAAAATCAGCTGGAAAAGGTAGAAAGGACAAAATATAAAAGGCTAAGAAATATGTGAAAAATTAGGTCAGTTTATTTGCAAAGAAAAGGCAAATTATAAGAAATCTTTCTCAACTATCAAATTACCAAAGATGTAAAAGTTTGAAAATACCCCACACAGGTGAAAGCAGAGGGAAAGTTGGCGCTCAGATATGATGGGATCTTCCTACAGGCCAGAAAGTATGAATAGTAGAACCATAGTAGAAGCCATAGTAAGTAAATCTATTTGACTAAGAAAATTCGCCTTTTAGTTATTTGACTAAGCAAATTCACCTTTTAAGAACTTATCCTGAATAACTAACTGGACATAAGTGCAGGTCAGAACGAAGAATGCAAAACGTTTTCTGCAACAATGTTTAATGGACCCAGAAAATTGGAAACAAACTAAATTCTCCATAATAGATACTCTATATGATGCAATAATACCAAGCACTATTTAAGTTCATTTTTTAAAATCATCTAAAGCTATTATACTGACATAGAAAGGTATGTGAACTATACTGTTCAGTTAAAAGAATGGTTTATGAACAGCAATATCCCACATAAAAAGTGCACAATCAGAAGGAACCTAGGCTGAGTGCAGACACCACAAAGTGACTGTGCTTGTCTCTGGGTACCAGGGTTATACACAGGCACTTTTCTGAATGCTTTTTAGCAAGGGACAAACAATTTTTAATCATACAAAAAAGACATTTAAAAACTACTCAACATAAAATACGTATATAAAAAATATCAGTAGGTACAAAAAGATGGAAATCATCTTTTTCCAACTTGACTCTTCTTCACTAAGATGTTTACCTTTGAAATACGTAGTAACATTTCTGCTAAAAGGGATAATCTCATAATCAAAGTGCACTCTGGTGACAGATGTTTTCTTATTTAAATTGAGAATGTGCACGTATTATTCTCTATTCTGAGGAAGATACACCTTTAAAAGGTCAAAGATACAGTTATCTAGCAAGTACCCTCTTAAGTTCTGAGCAAGTAAACAGGCTATCTAAGAAATAACTATAATGGGTGAGCTTACATGACAGTCTTTTAATTAGTGGTCAAGGGAAAGGTTTCACTATGTCAGTCATCCAGTCCCTGGGGCTCTATCCCCAGCTCTCCACCATGAGGTATGAAGGGTTCATATTAATGAGGATTACTGATTTTTAGCAAAACAAATACAAACGACTTGTATACTTAAAAACAATAGCCACCATGCGTACAGGCTCATCATATGCAAGAAAATTCTCCTTTCTCTCTAAAAGGACTTTTTCAAATAAATATGGCAAAACGGTGATTAAACACATCATGATCCTATCTAGATGAATAGTTTTGCTGACTCTATGAACTGAGGATACAAGAGGCGGAAGGAGGGCAGGGAGAGCAACATGGGCAGGGGGCGCAGTGGCCTGTGGTGGAGGACTCTGGGTGCTCTGGTGGTGGATGAGGCAACAGGCATCTCAAGGGCATGACCACATAACTAGGTCATAGACAGTGTGTAAACCACTAATGCCTCAATAAAAATAAAAAATTTAATTTAATTAAAAAAAAGAATTCAAATGTAGAAACTACCTTCATCTCTTAAATATAAAACAATAAATCCCCCCCCAATCATGCTTAGAAATGTGCAGCAGCCCATCCTCACAATTTCTCATCCACTGAGCTATACCTGTCACTCTCTCCTATGGAAGTCGGTTGAAAACATTGTCTTTTTCATTCCCTCAAACCTATCTGCATATCAGCACATTGCCAATATGTGCACATATTAGCACTATTTGTTCCTTGCTAGAACTGGAAGGTTTTCAATAAATATTTGCCAAATGAATGGTTAATTAAGAATTTCAGCAACAGTTAAGAATGGCTATTCATTCATATACTTTTATTTTAGCTATACTCTAATGTATTTTCTGGATGCTTAACATTGAATTCCTAGTTTTGTTCACAGAGCTAAAAGCCAGTTATGTTCTAAAGCAACAGTTGCATAAACTCATCGAATTTACCAGAGAATTTTTTTCAATAGGTAGATTCCCAGACAACTTCCAGAATAATGGTTCAGTTGACCTAGAATGGAAGTAACCTAATCATTTATATTTTTTAAAGCTGAATGACTTTGGTATCTGCCAAATTGGAAACCACTGATATGTAGTAATATAGAAAAATTCTGTAAAACAGAAATTTAAAAGTTGTAAAGAATGTTACAGAGATCTAATCATTCCACATTGGATTAATTTACTCACAATTACACCAGCGTCTAAAAGGGAAATTATCACTGCCTTTTTTTTTTTTTTCTTTTGACTGAACCGTTCATTATATTTTTGGTTTGGGAATAATTTAGATTAATAAATACTTGAACTATATATGTCAGTTCTAGCAAGTAGAGTTGACACTTGTGGTATACACTACTAAAGTGACCAAGGTCTGGTTTTCCACCCCTTCCTGGGTACTCAGAAGGCTGTGTGCTGAAGGTAGGCAGAGCTGTGGGGAAGGCACAGGTGTCAGTTTGCACCCACGCACAGGAGAATGGATCTGAGCTACATGCTCACTCCCATTGCAGCACGCAGTGAGCCTCCTGGTAAGATGCAGGGCCAGAGACTGAATGGCCTAAAGCACTGCATCAAGGCCCACACTTCCAGCCCACAACAACCTGGAGAGACAATTCAATTGAGTTCTACTCAACTCGTGAACTCAACTATGAGAGGTCAGGATTAATATTCTGCTGCATTATTGTCTAGCCTATTCTCATTACATAATATTTATATCTTATGACCCTACCTCAGGGAAATCTGCTGTACAAGAATGCACACAGCAGCAATGCAGGATAGGGTAGAAGATTGGAAACAGCCTCAGTGTCTACCAATAGAGAAAGGATTGCTTGTGGCATAGGTTATCATTTGAGATTCTGGAAAAATCTCAAAAACAATATTTAATAAAGCAATAAACTTACCAAACTCTATGTAGCGCATGACTGATTATGTAAGTATAAAATTCCTGATTTTAAGGATACATGAATATTTAGAAAAGTATAAAAACACATATAGTGATAAATACCAAATAAATGTTAGTGGCTACTCTTTGGAAGAGAAAGAGTAACCGGATGAGGAAGAATAAGAGAGAATGGGCAACGGGACTAGGAAGGGCATAGGAAACCAGAATTTTATACAAAATGCTCTATTTATTCAGAAAAAATCCAAGGTAGACCTAATAGGATGTTAAGAATCAAAAAAGGAAAATTCAAGTTCCAATTTTTAGCTCTCAGTCTTAAACTGAATTCCCACTTACATTTTTAACTGAAACTAGGTGTAGGAAGGGCTTTTTTAATAACCAGAGAAGAGACCTGAGGTCAAATTCATCGTGAGATAAGAAGAGTAGACCATAGAGGATGAGGAACATTCAGGAATTAAAGACTCCTGTTGCCTCTGAAGATGGGTGAGGAGCTACATTAAAAATCAGAGGTTTGACTGGCAAGGGATTAATATCTAAGATATATTAAAAAGCCCAATAAAAAATGGGCACCAGAGCTAAAAAGACACTTCTTTAAACAGGAATTCAGATTAGCCAACAGGCACATGAAAAAAATGCTCATCATCACTTATTACCAGGGAAATGTAAAGCAAAACTACAGTGAGACACCACCTCATACCTGTTAGAATGGCCTATATTAAGCAAGCCAGAAACAAGTACTGGTAAGAGTGAAGAGTGGGGAGTGGGGTAACAAAAGAACCCTTAAATACTGTTGGCAAAATGTAAACTAGTCCAGCTGTGTGGAAAACAGCATGGGTGGGGGGAGGTTCTTCAAAATCAGGTGCTGGCTGTTGTCTCCCTGCTGGTGCAAGGGCCTCCCTGGTGGTGCAAGTGGTTAAGCACCGCACTATGAAGCAATCTGCAGCCTCTGCAGCATGAGTTTGATCCACGGCCGGCCAGGAAGCAACCCACATGGCAAGGCAGACCTCTCCTGTCTCACCAGCTGCTCCCCTCAGCAATGTATTTCAGTCCATCTGCCTGTTCTGCTCCCCACTCTGTCTCTGGTGAATCCTCTCACCCCTCGCATCTCTGGCCTGTACCCCAGCTCTTGTATGCATAAATAAATAAATCTTTAAAAAAAATAGAACTATATATGATCCAGTAATTTCATGCCCACATATATATATCTGAAGAATATAAAAATACTAATTTGAAAGGATCTATGCTCTCCTATGTTCTCTGCAGCACTATTTACAATAACCAGGATATGGAAATGACCTAAGTGTTCAACACTGGATGATTAGATAAAGAAGATGTGGTATACATACACAATCGAATCCTACGCAGCTATTTCAAAAATGAAATCTTGCTATCTGCATAACATGGATGGAACTGGAGGGGATTATGCTAAGCAAAATGAGTCAGATGGAGGAAAATAAATATCAGATGAACCCACTCACATGTGAAATATAAAAGAACAAAGCAAAGGAACAGACGAAACTAAACCTCTCCTCCCCAAATCCTTAGATTTTGATTGCAGAACTGAGGATGCAAAAGAGGGAGGGTGGGCTGGGAGCAAAAGGTACAAGGGGTTCAGTGACTGTGGTGCAGGATCATTGGAACTTGGGCTTTGGCATGGTGTGGTTAACATACATTTAAAGAGAGTAGACCCGTACTTCTAAAACATATACTGTGTTATAAATAACATCACTTTACCTTAAAAAAAATAACAAAACTAGTGAATTGATTGAAAGTCTGCCAAAGAAGTAGAGGACCAAATTCTCACCTCTTCTATTCCATTCCACTCCCCAACAACACACAGTCAGACAACAGCCAGCACCTGGTAAAGACTAAAAGTTACTCTCCAGTGAAAGTCTCTGGACTCAGGAACACCAGGTAGAGGGGGATGTATGTGGCCAGAACTACAATGGAAAGATAAATCAGTTTACACTGAATTGTGGAATCCCCACACATTCCTCCTGATCAGCATATCCATAATCTTGATCCAGATATACCCTAGATATAAAGAAATTCTTACCCAGCTCCCTTGGAATAGCTACTGAAGCATTATATGTGGAGTGGAGTCCTGAAGACAACCAAGGTGCCCATGGAGGGTAGAGTGGGTAGTAAAATGTTCAATGATACCACTTATGCAAGTTTTGAAAGAACATATGAAACAATATCTCATTCTCAAGAACATATACTAAAAAACAGACACATAAAAGACACATTAGATGGCCACTTATGGGGAAAGTGGTGACACAGTAATAAAAAACTTTCAAGCTGACCGCAGATCTGAGATGTGCAGATCAAAACAGAAGTGTCAAAACAGAGGCAGGGAAGAGCAGAAGAGACTGTGGTGATGGTGCTATGATGGTGGCAGAAATATGGGGACTACACTCGAGGGGAGAAATCAAATACTGTCCCCAAATTAACAACAATGTAAGAAAATATAAAAAATTTTAAAAAGGAGGGTCAACTGATATTTATTTCAGAAAAGTGCTTTTTTTTAAAAAAAAAGTGCAATTCAACACAATAATAAACAAACTCATACAATCATCTCAATTAATGTAGAAAAAGACCTTGATAAAAGTTGACATCCATTCATGATAAAAAGAAAGCACTCTTAGCTAGCCAGGAATAAAAGGAAACCTCTTCTGCCTGATAAAGCTTCTACAACACACTCCAATAACATACTTAATGAATGCAGAAAGCATTCTCATTGGGATTAGTAGAAACACAGGAATGTCTGCTAAGCCAAAAGTCAATACTGCACTGGAGGTTCTAGCTGGCATCAGACCAAAGGGAAAAAAGTATGATTAATATTTTAAAGTATAAGGGTAGGAGGGAAAAAACAAAGCTATCATTATTTGCAGGTGACAGAACTATTTACAGAAAATCCAAAAGAACCCGAGTACAAATTACTAGAATTAATCAGCAAGTTAAACAAGATGACTAGATAGTGGATTAAAGTACAAAGTAATTTGCATTTCCATACACCAGCAACAAACTGTAAGGAATACAATTCAAAAGAGAGATCATTTGCACAAATGTATATATTTGCCAAAACTCATTGAATTATATACATAAAGTGGGTGCAGTTTATTGCACAGAAATTATCTTTAAAAAATTATAGGAAAAAGACACCATTTGCACAGCAACAAGAAATAAACATATAAAAGACATTTTGGGGAAAATTATAAAACTTTACTGAAAACACAAAAGGATATTTAAATAAGAGGAAAGATAAATTATAATCATGGAATGTAAAATTTAACATTGTAAAGATGCCAATTCTCTCCAATTTGATCTTAAGATTCAATGAATCACCAATCAAAATTCCAACAAAGTATTATGAGGGACTCAATAGGCTAATTCTAAAGTTCATATGACAGAGCAAAGGACAGAAAATAGTCAAGACACACCTGAAGAAAATTACTTAATGCCTTATGGCAATTAAGATAGTAAGATATTGGCATAGGGATAGACAAAATTTGATGAACAAAGAAGGCTGAAACCAAACAGTGCATGTTTGGAAACTTCACTGATGACAGTGGTGGCATTGTGGGGGGTGTGGGGAAATAATGGGTTATTAAATACATGGCCCTGAGACAAGTAATTATTTGACTGTAAAGAGAGCAGGGCAAGAGAATGAGATATTCTGCATACAGCATACACAAAAATCCATTCCAGATGGATTAAAAACATATGTGCTGGTGAAGTAAATCAGACACAGAAAGGCCAATCATCTCACTCATGTGGAAAACAAATGAATAAACTAAACAGAAATAAACTCTTAATCTATGAGAATAAAGCGGTGCTCCCCAGAAGGGATATGAGTAACTCGGGCAACAGGGGAAGTTGTACCATAGTGGATGAAAAACAGACTTCTGGTGGTGATAATGTAGTCTACACAGATGATGAATTTTGCTGTACACCTGAAACCCACATTATGTTATAAGCTAGGGTTATTTAGGGGGAAAATAGACATGTGAAAAGAACATCTCCAAAACTCAAAAAGAGGGAGGGGGAGGGGAAAGGATTGTGGGGAACCAAAACAATGTTGGTGCAGGCAAGGATTTTTTAAAATAAAAAGTGCCACATAAAAAAACACTAGCCAAAAAGGGAAAATGTTTAACAATTTTAGCCAAAAATGGATTACAGAGAAAATTCTATGGAACATAGTTGGGGGGAAGCCTTTTTTTTCTGGCAAGAAAAAAGCAATGGAAAACTGAAGGAAAAACACCAAAAACCAGACAAGAATGTCACTCTAGTTATAAAGACACCAGCTATGATTTTGCAGAATCAGTGGTGTGTGAGGAAGAAGGTCCCGTTACACAGTGAAGAGAAAATCAGCACGAGGACCGTGACACGGAGCTACACAGAATCACAGCACACTGTCCGACTTCATCGTGAATGACATCAATTGTGACTGCTGCTATTCGGTTTTCAACTTTTAGATTTAACCCTTAATAAGTCTGAGAAGACACAGTTAAGGTCACAGGAGAGACCCGAAATATTACCAGCTTTGGCCAGCATCGACGAAAAAAGGCAGGAGGCAAAGGAGAAAGGAGACACAAGAAGATACTGACTTCTGTAGCTTACGCAGTGGAAGTAAAAAAAGAAGTTCCATAAATAGAGGCTTAAGAATATATTTTAAATTACAAGAGGTGACCAACTCTACAAACAGGTGATATAATTATGAAAAATTGGGATGGACTGAAACACAGAGTTATAAATGAGGTAGTTTCTTTATATCACAAGAAGGAATTCAATAATGTCCAAATCTGGAAAGAAATGATGCTCTAAATATATTAGTTAGAGATATGGAGGGACCCACCACTAGATCTAAAACCCAGACTGAGCCCAATAAAGCATGGGAGCTTGTGCTACCGTTTCATTACATGCTCATATTAGCGATTTTTAATCCATATGCATGTATTATTTTAATTACCTATTGAATAAAAAAAAATCAAGACCCTTAAGAACTCAAACTATAACCAGAAGGTCAGTAAAAGAAAACAGGTGTCTACTCCAACAGAAAACCCTCTAAACACCTGCTAAAAACTAATGATCAGAAAATCTACCAATTCTATCCAGCACAGTACAATCCACACCACTTAATAGTGAAGAAACCAATTTAGAAGCTAAATCTTTCCTTCATTTTTTTATCCTCCTCCTCACATTTCCTCTTTATTTCTCTACTTTTTCTATTCTCTAACATTCTTATATTTAGCACGACCACTCAAATAGATGTGTGTGTAACTAGTTTTACTTATAAATATAATCTTGTATTTCCCATTTTCTCTCAACACAAAAAGAGCAAATTAGACTGATTCCATTTCCAGGTAGTCTAAACTAATCTTTAAAATCTCGATGTGGATTATTATCGTTGAGAAGAAATGCTCTTTACCACTGGTTTAAGAGAAGAACACACCAACAGGACAACCTGACCCTTCAGAGCAGCAGTGCTTCTGTGAACAGCTGCTATGTTATATAGAGCTAGGTTTCCATGTTGATACCTGTGGTGATTTAAAGAGATGAAAGCTCGAAGTCTTGAGTTCATCAAAAGTAAAGACCAGGGCCTCCCTGGTGGCGCAAGGGGTTAAGACAGCACTATGAAGCCATCCACAGCCTCTGTTACACAAGTTCGATCCCCAGCCAGGGAGTTAACCCACATGGCGCAGCAGACCTCTCCTGTCTCACCTGCTGCTCCCCTCAGCAGTGTATTTCAGTAGATCCATCTGTTCTGCTCCACACTCTGTCTCTGGCGAATCCTCTCACTGCCCCATGCCCCCACATCTCTGGTCTGCACCCCTTCTCTTGTATGCATAAATAAATACATCTTTGAAAAAAAAAAAAAGTAAAGACCAAAAGCTTAAGTGCCCACGTTAGGTGACATTTGAGTTTGATCCCAAAGACTCCAGCAAGATCTCCATTTCAGTATAACCCATATCCAGGTATATACTTACACTATATTTGCAAGGTCAAGTGGTTTCTCTGGTTGCTCAGGAAAAACAGGATGTGGGGGTTCTCTGGTGGGTACACACCCCAAAGATTTACTAATTGCATGGCTCAGCTTCTTCGCAGGGGATTTCTGTGTCAAAGTAGAAAAGAAAGAAAGATGGAATTAAATTTTCAAATGAACAAAAAAGAATTTCAAAAGAACTTGGTGACAGAGCTAGGAAAGGCAAAAGCCACACTTTGTCATAACCAACATCGTTGGGCCTTGCAGAGAGGAAGTTACAGTGGCCCCAAGGCCCCTTCAGTTCCAAGAGTTGCATTGCGGTCCCTTCATTGCTTCCCATCATTTCTACTGTGCCCCCACACTCTCAAGTCCATGTCAACATTCCTTTTGAACACTCCTCTGTGCCCTTTGCATAAATTCCCTCCCTCTTTTGACACTTCTGGGTCATTATTGGTAAGACGTTAGGATTTATCCATCAGAGTCAGAAATTTTTGCTGGGCTAGAATCTTAAAAGGCTAAAACAATGCTGAGAGCTCATGGCATGTGCATGTTAGCAAATAAGCTAAGCCACATCCCACAATGTGCCTATTAAGAGAGTATTTCCAAAATAAGCATGAGGCAGAACATGTGGCCTTAAGGTCTGGCTACATCTACGGACACGAATGCCTCAGACATGCACAGGTCGTCAGCAGCACACCCTGACTCTGGGTTAAGATGTGCTGAAGGTGCAGAGTCAGCCGGTTGCTAACACGTTCTCCAGAAGGCAGAATAGTGGGCAGCGGATCCAAGGTCGATAAGTCAACAGTAAATAGGAACAAATGTACACAATATGCCCCAATCCAGTTATGGAGAACATTCACATCTAAAAAGAAAGACATACATCTCATGATTTCACGCATGTGGGGTAGAGAGAAACAAAACAGAGGAACAGACAAGCCCTACAGATGTGACTGCAGAATTGAGGCTACTAGAGGAAAAGGGGGGGGTGGGAACAAACGGGGAAGGAAGGGTCCAATGGCCGGGGGTAAAGGAGCATGGGTGCTTCGGGGGTGGATGTGGTGTGGTAACATATGTCTGAGGAGGTGTGAACCCACCCCCTAAAGCATACTGTATTGTCAATCAAAAAAACTATTGACTGCACGTACATCACAATATAAAATCCCTATTTAAAGGAGACTACATACTGATTTTATCATCCACCCAATCCCCTTTAAACGCTTTCGTCTGAGACTTTTTTCTTGGTAGACGTAACTGCAAAAAGGTGTAGTAGTTCATCCGATTGCCTCTGCAGCATGACACCGTAAGTGCCACAATAACTGGGAAGCAACTTAGTGATAGCTGTGTACTCCTCCATCCATCTCCCCTTAGCTTCCACACGCTGCTTGCATATACTTTAATGCAAAAGAAACAAAACTATGCTTCTTTGTATTAATAAAATTGATATCTTGTTTAGTATAAAGATTAACATCAATTTCTTCAGGAACTTTATGTACTTATGAACTTCATATACAAATCACTATTAGTGAAATCACAGGTACCTCTCCTAACAACATTAAAACAACTATGTGGCTATTAAAATAAAAAATATTTTCCTTTGTTTCAATCAATAGTCTATAGAAGTATGCTTGTTATACTTTTAGAGAATACTGCTTTAAGTCAAAGTTTAAGTTCAATTTTAAGTCTCAGAGCATACAAAGGTAAAATCAATATATCAAATCAACTACAAGTAATGTATCAAGAAGGGCTTGTTTGATTTTTCTTGTTCTGTTTTCCTTTTTTGGCAATTACACTCTAAATGGACTATGACAGCGGTTGCCTTTTTTTCCCTCTGAAATGGAAATAAGCTTGAGAACTTAGTGTCAGGCTCCTGGTAGATGCTTTGTACACATACACAGCCTCATGAAGCCTCCAAACAGTCCTACGAATTAGATGTGAACAGTCCCAATTTTATAGTTACGGAAACTAGAATTCATATAATTAGGTCTGTCTTGCTCTATCCAAGATACAATACAGACCCTAGACTGGCAAAATCACTCAAAGAACATCCAGGGATGGAAGAGACAGCTCAGGACAACGGGACATTCTTGCAAAGGATCTGTCAGAAACATTGGGGATGCCTAGGACCACGAGGGGGTCAGGAGGGCAGATGGAGGAGTTGGAGTGGGGGAGGATTCGGGTGGGGGTATGGGGGGTGACTTAGGCTGCAAGCACTGCTGAGCCAGGGCTGAGAATTGTTTTCCTCAGATAATCGTGGACCAGGCACTTAAACACTCTGAACAAGCTTGTTTGAGGTCAGATGACTTATAGTTTAATCAGCCTCAAGCTAATTCCTTGCCCGGTACAATCTTCAGCTCAGGGTACATGCTGACAGGCCCTGACAGCAGGAGCACAACAGCCTAATGGGGACAGCTCAGGACTGGTGCCTGGGAGGCCATTCCTGTCATGTTCACTTCAAATTACCCTTTAAGTACATCATCCTGAGCTCCGAGCCACTGTCTGAGGGGATCCAAGCTCAAAACAAAGGCGCATTAAATCCTCAGACAAGTCAGGGACCTTCTCTATTTTAATATGAAATCATCTACACTCTTACCAGCATCTCTACTCTGATCTTGTAACTTAAAGTTCTATCTTTGCAATCATGCCTCCACCCTATTATTTTACAGTTGATTCTTATTTAATTTACCCATATTTACCAATTCCACTGCACACTATTTCTTCTTGTATCCTGTTTCTTCCTTCTTGCCTCTAATTTTCCCCTCAAGCACATTTTTCATTATTTCTTTCAACAATGACCTATTGGTGGCAAACCCACTGAGGTATTTTAAAATACCTTTATCTTTTCTTTGCTCTTGAATAGATTAGCTAGGTACAGATTCTAAGTTGATCTTTTTATTCTATTCTTCAAATCTCTTC
Organism: Talpa europaea; assembly: GCF_964194135.1. Classification (NCBI taxonomy): domain Eukaryota; kingdom Metazoa; phylum Chordata; class Mammalia; order Eulipotyphla; family Talpidae; genus Talpa; species Talpa europaea. The sequence goes on from NC_140072.1 coordinate 13,382,150, forward strand.
ATTGCCTTTCACAGTTTCCATCTTTCCATATCTGTGTCCAACTTTCTGCATCCTGAACTTCTTCAGATCTACTTTCCATTTCCTAGTTTTTGCTGTCGCTGTCTCTTAACTCCTTCACTGAGTTCAAACTTACTCTTTTTTATTCCGAGTTGAGTTACATCCTTTTTCACATTGGTTTGTTCCTTTCTTTCTCTTTTAAAAAAGATTTATTTATTTTTTATACAAGAACCAGGGTACAGGCGAGATGCACAGGAGGGTGAGAGGACTCACCAGAGACAGAGTGGGGAACAGAACAGGCAGACTGACGAAATACACTGCTGAGGGGAGCAGCGGGCAGACAGGAGAGGTCTGCTGCGCCATGTGGGCATTCTCGCCGGCCGGCAGAGATCGAACCCGCACTGCAAAGGCTGCGGACAGCTTCACAATGCGGCACTCAACCACCTGCGCCACTGTTCCTTTCTAAAATGTCACTCTTATTAATTTTTACCTCTTTAACTTTTCAAATGTACCATTTTTTAAAGTTCTTGGCAAAGTAAAAGCAGTACTTGTGTTTCTCTCTCACAGATCATATCATAATTGGGTTTGCAATTTCTGACAATGAGTTCACCTTTAGCAGAGATTTTCTGTATGGGAATTTGTAGCTTCTCAGGGCCAGTGAAGTATTTCTAATCTCTCTTTGTTAGGGAGTCAACACGTCTGAAAAAGTCCTAGCCTTTACAAAAATGTCATTCCTACACACTTTGCGCGGACTCAATACAGATTTCCTATGGCATGGGGACACCAAACCTAACCTCTGGCCTAAATCTAGTATCCAGTCAGACCGACCTCTGGGAAACTTTAGGGTTTAATTTCTGACAGACATTTCTCTGACTTTCATTCAAGTTCAATTCTACAATTCAGTCTTATGTTGCTGTTATACTTAATTAACATGTGTATGTGTCACTCGGAATGGGAGGCCAAAATTAACTTAATCTATCATGTTATTGGAGCCAGCAAATTGGAGAACTTAATAGACCTTGTCGAGATGAATTGTTCTTGTACCTACAGAATGCTACTTGATCATTCTCCAATTAATTTACTAATTTTTTTAATGTAAGACTTTTACCTCTATATTCTTAAGAGAGGATGACTTACAGCTTTCTTCTCTGGTGCTGGCCTTATCTATTTACAGATGGAGTTATGCTGGCCTAGTGCAATTAGTTGGATGGACACCAATCTTTTCTTGTGTCTGCAATGGTGTGTTCCTGCAGTGGTATGTGTTTCTTATATAACAAGCATATGAAGCTTTCTTTGGGGTCTTTGATTCTCATTCCAGTATTTTTATTATAACTGGCTTGTGGCATATTCAGATTTTCTATTTCTCCTTGTACCAAATTTGATAATATCTATTTTCCTAGAAAATTGGACATTTCATTTAGGTTTCCCAATTCATTAGCATAAAGTTGTTTATAGTATTTTCTTATAAAAAAGCAAAACTGTTCTGTAAAATCCCTACTCTCTTATATTAAGTTATTTTTATGTTTCAATCACTTTCATATTCATTTTTATTACTCGTTTCCTGGCTCTTGGCCGTGCAAACTTCCGCAGATGATACTCTTGCAGGCTTAGCCACTAGTGCTGGGCCTCCTGCTGAATCTTTTCTGACTAAGTTGGTGGAACAGTTCCAGGGCAACAGCAGCAGTGACAGCCTCTGCCGGGCGGTATAAATGCTTCTTTTCTGCAACTTCTCACTTATTTTATGCTTCCAGCACTTACAGTCTTAATGATTTCAGGTTAGGAATATTCCTCTTCTTCTTTTAAATCTTGGAAGAGAGTTTATTAATCTAATAACATTTTTATAATTTCTGTGGGTTTGGTACAGAAAGAAGAAGAGGTAGTATGTGTTTGGACACCATCTCAAAAATCAATCCATTTCTTTTTAAAATATCAGCTCTCTGCATCCTCTTTGGCCTCTCTCCTATGGTTTCTTTTTTTTTTTCCTATTACCTTATCCTTTTGTGATATGTGTAAGGGATAATTCTCTGCTCTAGTTTTTGCCTCACAAATCTGCTCTTCAGCTATAAAAGCTGTGAATAAGCCCACCATATTTAAAAAATTTAACTTCCAGAATCAATACTTAGTTTTGGTAGAAAAGAAAATAACTGATCATATCTCTCCAAGGATTCACCTATACATATTGTAAGATCTAATTCTGCTATTAATTCTACATTTGAGAGAAATTTTTCTGTTATCTCCTCTGCCTGATTGTGCTCCTCTTGGTTTTGGTGATTTATCAAAGAGCTCACCTATATGGGCAAGACTTGCTGTCCACACAGTGTGCGTGCTGCCTTCTTGGAGGGGAAGTGAGGGACTTCCTTTCAGTGGGAGTAAAGGAGGGACAGGAGGAAGAACAGAAGCTTTGCAGCTAGTCTTTCGGACACAGGAGCCCTGTGTGCTGCTGGAAGTCATCAAGACCTGGAAACGCAGCTGTGTATCTCCAACCCCAGTGCTACAGGAACCACACCTGCCCCAGATGCCCTCCACCATCTTAGTGCAGTCACTGCATTGCTTGCCCCTCACCCACTGGGCCACTTTAGATGCAAGCTCATGCTTAGCGGCAATACTTTCCTGCCCATGTTTGGAGCAAGGTTGTGTCTGCAAACTGATCCCACCTGCTTTGCACAGGGGCTCTTCTCAGACTGGGGCTTACCATGGGTTTCCTTTCTTTTTTTTCTCCCTCTGGTATATTGCACTTTGTTTTTAAAATTCAAATCTCTTATTTCCAAGTATTTGGGGCAAGATGAAAGGCTACAGCAAGTTCTCGGTCCACCATCTTGATATGGAATTCCCACTTTTTAGTTAATAGGGTATTTTCTGAAAATTCTGTAACATCTCTTGAGAAATATTTTTAAGGAGGTTTCAAAATAACTGCTTTAGAAAATAAAAAATTAGAATTGCTAAGCTCCAGTTTAATTTAATTTGCAAAGCTATAATTCTGGTTGATTAATGTATTAGAGAAATGTAATCCATGTAATTTTTGTTATTCCTCCAAGATTTAAGAGTATTAGCTCGCTGACAACTATGACACTTTGGCTAAGTAGAATAAAACATGACTTGTTTACACATGGCTTCTGAAATACACTTATAAAGCACAACTACCTCTTACCCCACAAAAAAAGGAAACACCACCACCCCAACTGGCTCAGTAAGTGCCAAGGCAGCAGCTGTGTGAAGTTCAGAGGTATCTTGGATTGAGCAGCAAATAGCTTCAGCTTCCCTTTCAGGGGAAGAAAAAAAAAAAAAGATTGGTTGGAAGTCAACATCTACAGAAAGATGTTGTGGATGTGCCATGATAGCCAATATAGTGCTCAGGTTCCATGTACACCAACCTTGGGGCACAAGTACCTGCTACATATAAATGCAAATACTTTAAAATGGAAATGGATCTGACTTTGCTTTTTGCAAAAACAAAGTTCAGCATTAAACCTTGCTCCTGAGTTGTCATATCAACCCACTATGAGTGGGAAGCATTTGGCTTTGTGTGGGAGCTGGTCGTCTCTAGTCTACAAACCTGGGAAACACACTGCTCTGAGCTCTGGACTGCCTTTAAAACATCACTTTGGTATCACAGATGGAATTTCCTTTCTCTATGGCTTAAATGGTGGTTGATATCCTCTTCGCCCTTGAACAATGCACTCAGGGTTCTGTTGTTCCATAAGAGAATGAAAAGTAACTTATTCCTTCTAAGTGAGGATGGGAACAGCCAGTAAAGCCAGGACATGGGCCGTGGGTGTGCAAAGCAGGAAAGCCACCTTGGGGAGCAATTTAACAATAACCAGTAAAACTGAAGTGGAACATTTCCCATGACCCAGGGCCTCCACTCCTGACAACACACCCTAGAAAAACTCCACATTACACAAGCAGACATGAGCCAGAAAATGTGACTAATTTGTTCAGAAGAGTAGAAAATTAGAAACTCAATTCAACCATTAGAAACAAACTGAATTCAACCAATAGGAGAATAAATAGAATGTGCTCTCTTCATATTAGTGAGGTCTGTATGGCACTAAAAATAGCCACAGCCAGGTGGAGATTTCATTTTTAAAACAATGTTGGTAAAAAGGAAGCTACAGGAGGACATATGTACCCGGATGCTACTTTGTTGAAGTTGAAAAATATGAAAACTAATACTGTATATTTTAATGACCACATATACGTATGTAGTAAAAAATATGAAAATACTAGTCAGAATACTGAACACTAAATGCAAAATACAGATTTCAGAAAAGGGAGGAAAATACACTATATATACTGTTGTTTTGTTCACTTTAATACACTAAGGATCTCTTTCTATATATGTACATAAATTTAACCATTTCACTACTGTTAGCCACCTCTTTTTTGGGGGGAAGGATTCCTATTACAAATAATGCTGATAGAACATCATCATAAAAAACCCCTAATAAACTAATGTAATATAAAACTCTAATATAATATAGGAATAGCCTCATGTAAAAGCCCTAAAAACAATTTTTTTTCTCCCATTTTTACAGGAGAATTCCTATATGGAGAATTATTGGGTCAAAGATTATATGATTTAAAATTTTGTCTTTCAAATTACATCCATTCTCCATTGATCTATTTATTCAAGTGGTCTTCTCCACACCCTTTCCAGAACTGACCATTACTGATCTCTTACATTTCCCTAAGTCATATGGGTGTAAAATGAACATTCCTATGAACAAAAGTAGTTTAAAAACTATAACAAGTAAGAAATGCTACTGTTCATAAAGTTTCAATAAACAATGGTGTGTAAAGTATTATCATAACACACTGAGGACTTACGATCTGATGGAACATTAGGGAAATGGACAGATGATTACAATAGAACGATAAATGCGTGAAAGACGCATTTGGAGACGACAGAGCACAAAGACATAAAAAGCAGCTTGGGGAATCAGGAAAGCAGCAATAACTGAGCTAATTTTAGAGGACATCCAGAAGTTGGCGAGGGAAAGTTGGAAAGTGGGGAGGAGAGGAGATAAAGGCAGCTAGAACAGTAGATATGAAGACAAAAGTAAGAAAATCTGATGGGACAAGCAAGAGCAATAGTTCAACGCTGTCATAATACTGGCTATGAGTGAACAATATAAATAAAAGTACCAAAGACATAATATAAAAGCTTTCAAATATTACCTCATAAGATAAAACTTCAGTGTGTTATAAATCATCTCTGGTTTAAAAGTTGCTTCTGGAATACATTGAGCTCTGGCTCCAAGCAGCAATGGGGTGCAGAACAGGATAGAACTAGGGAGAAATGTGGCCGATACCTTGGGTTCTGGCAAGCAAAGGGTCAAGTCAGCTAGAGTGAAAAGGAGCAGAGGACGTGAGCACTAGGGAAGCAGACTTAGAGGCAGGGAGAGTCTCAGAAAAGGGAGGCTGGAGGTTAAAGAGAGCATGAAGGTTGGAGAACCAAGACCTGTCATTTGCTGCTTTGCACAGCCCAGTCCTCAGGGGCCTGGAGCAGAGCAGGCTCGAGCAGTGTTTACTGAAGGAATACCAGGGCAGAAAGCTCTCTGCCTGGTTTACATTGTCCACCGTGGAGGCTGCCCTGGCCATACCATATCTCCAAAGGCTGTCATAAATACTGCCAAAGGTCACGGCTGGAGGAGAACCAGCCGTCAATTAAGATCATACACGATACAAATACATCAGCGTCAGGAACCAAAGAGACCACTGCTAGTGTTTATGCCGGCTCTGGAACACTGTTTCCCAAACTTGTCTAAGATTAAAAAAAATTCCTGGGGCCACTTGTTTAAAAAACAAAACATAACCAAGTAGATTCCTCTGCCTCACCTCAGACCCACTAACTTAAAATTCCCAGGAGCAGAGGCCTGGGCTCTTGTATCTTGGGCCAGCAGCCCAGGCGGGAAGCACTGCTCTGGAAGCTGTTGCAGACAGAGGTTAAAGGGGTGGGGGCTGTTTAGTTGTTTCCTACAGTTATAGTTTCCTATAGTTTCCTATGTTTCCTATAGTTATCTACTGAAAGTCCACAAAAGCTGACGGAGATATTGCTGGAACCAGGGCTGGGCAGAAGCCAGCGAGATTTCAAGACAGAAACGCCCACAAGACCAGTGGGCACAGGAGTCTTCAGACAGAAGCCTGGGTTGGAACTAACTGCTGGAAGGTCTTTGTACCTGGGGTGGGGGAGAGAGGGGCATCTAAACCCGACTGTGTCAGAACATTCGGAGAGAAGGGCCTGAGAAAAAAGACCAGACAGCTTGGGAGAGCACGCATGGCAGGGCCCACCATCTCTGGTTTGTAAGAGGTCATCAACAAGGTTTCATGAGTAAATAACACACCAATGTTTCACAATTGGACATTCTGTAGTCCCCAAAGGGAGATAAAATGTAATGCCCTTACACATGAATACCACACATGTGTGTTAAGCATTTAAAGACACAGGCCTGCTCTGACTCTATCTGAATCTATACAAGCTATAGGGGCACTCACTGCTGCCACCTCTGAGTTAATGTAGAAACAGACCAGCAATTCACACTGCCGGGTCACCAGAAACTTAACCCTCCCCACACATGGAAGTGGGATACACATTCTCCGGTTCAGCTCTGGTGGCCACCTGTAAGAATTAAAAAAGATCTAAAGCTGGAGAAAGGGATGTGGGTAGGTGATGACGGCTGGAGGAAATTGCTCATTTGAAGAACTGCTTGGTTTGGGTTAAGTCATACATTTCTCTGCAAAGGAAAACCTCCCTGTCATCTCTTTGCTCTAAGAATAATCAGGCTACAGTTGAAAAAAATGCCTTATTGTTTCATAAACTGTACACCAATACTTTCTTTGATAAGCATCCATCTTTTAAACAGCTGGGTCCATTTCAAATGGGCTGCTTTCAAACTCAGCATTTTGGCAGCTGTAAATGGATTTGAGAATAAATCGTGCATCCAAATATCACAGGAGAGTGGGGGCAATATTCAGATGTTGAAAAGAACAAGATTTACGATATCCCAGCAACCTACCGGAAATGCTAATCAATGCAAGATCCCTCCAGCCATCCCTCTTGGCCTCCGAAAGTCCCTCATTTCAGAGGGAGAACATTGGTGGATGGAGCAGTCACTCAGGCTGAGGTTAGGAGAACTTCAGGCACTTCTCCCCAAGTCTTCCTACCACCACTAACAAGAGTAAAGAGCCCAGAGCACCCCACACACCTGGGGGTCCCTCCCTAAGGAACGCTCAGAGCAGCTGCCCCATGATCTGCCCTGAGACCATGTGGGGCTCATCCCAGCACAGTTTTTATCAGAGACTACACTTGTTTCACAATGAACCCAAGACTCCCTCCTGGGATTCTCATTCTCATAAAGGAGCCCCCCACCCACTAATCCTTGACGCTCCAACTCCTCTCCAGTCTGCCAGGCCTACCAGCAGCACAACCACTGCTCAGACAAAGAACATCTCTGAGTCTCGTTTTCACCCTATTGCTCTAGAAGGAAACCTGGTTTCCTCCAAAGGCTCCCTGTGGCCATTCAAATGGCAGCTGCTTTCTCTCTCACGCCTGTCCAGCCTCTGACCTGGAGTGGAGGATACAGATAGCTGCCAATACAGATAGCTTCTTCTTTTCCTTAAAGCCTCAGTTCCGAGTGTCATATCATCAGCACAACACCCAGAGTGGAGGCCAACACTACTACTGTCATAATTCTTACTAATTCAAACATCCACACAGTTGACATTTCCAATAACCAGTCATGGTGTGAATGATATGCCCTCCAAAAGATATGTCCACACCCTAATCCCTGGAACCTGACAACCTGATCTTATGTAACAAAAGCTGAATATTGTCTTCTAGAGCAAAATATGTGATGGAGTTAAGGAATCTGAGGGGAAGAGTTGGTCCTAGATTATCTGGGTTGGCCAAAAATGCAACCACGAGAGTCCTTGTCAGACAGACCCACAGGAGAACAGAGAGGAGGAAGGAGGCAGAGACAAGGGATGCGGACACAAGTCAAGGAATGTCAACAGCCACCAGAAGCTGGAAGAGGTAAGAATGACGTGACGGTTAAATCATGTATTACTCTGCCCAGCTATGGGGTGCCCAGGTATCTGATCAATCATGATTTTGAGTGCTTCCACGAGGTTGCAATTAACATACAAATCAGTAGGCAGTCAAGATTTCCCTCTCCAATGTGGGTTCTTCTTATCCAATCAGGTAAAGGCCTGAGCAGAACAAAAAGGCTGACACCCCCTGCCCTGCACCCCCTCCAAACTCCTAGTAAGGCAAATTCCCTGCCTGCCCACCTTCTGAACGAAACATTGCCTTTTATTGCCTGACTCAAAATTAAAACTTCAATCTTTCCTAGGTCTCAAGCCTGACAGTCTTCAGGAAAAAACAACATGATCAGCTCTGGTTCTTGGGCCCGCAGACTCAGACTGGAGCTGCGCCATCAGCTCCCAGGGCCTCCAACCCCCCACTCACCCTGCAAGTCTGGACTGTTCAGCTCCCAGAACTGCGTGAGCCTTACAATCAATCTCTTTATAGTTATACATCTCCTCTTGGTTGTTTCTCTGGAGAACCCTGACTGATACAAATGGATTCTCCCCAGAGCTTCCAGAGGGATGAGGCCCAGGTGACATGTTGATTTCGAACTTACACAGCAGAGACATAACAGGTTTCTGTTTCAAGCCACCAAGTTTGTGGTAATTTCTCATGGCATCCCTAGGAAACTTATGCATCTGACTTCCCTGACATCCCCCTCCAACAACCTTTACTCACTCTGCATCAGCCACCAGTTTCACTGTTTCATCCCAAAACATGTTCCAGCCAGCTATCATACATCATCTAACACCTCAATTTCAAGCCTCCACTCTCATCCCATGTCTATCTTTCTAGCTCACTCTGTCCAGTATGTGGCCTCCAACCACACTTCAATGCCAGCAGGGCCTACATACACCCCATTGAGTCTACACCCTCACAGAGTCCTTGCTCCCCGCCCTCACGGCCATTTTCCTCCATGGTGCATTACTCCATTCATTTCCTTGCATACTTGCCAACCTTCCTTACCAACTCTCTTCTTTGTCATAATCTGTCCAAACCCCAACCACTCCGCTCCCCTCCCCACAAGTGGGCAGTAGTAAAATACACAGCTGGGCTGACTGGTCTGCCTTTGAATTCATAACCACCAACCTCAAGTTAGTCATTCCAATCTCAGTTTAAATGTCACTTCTTTTTAAAAAAGGCTTTCCCTGACCACTCGATATAAAAAAAGTTTTATTGAAAGCGAATTCACCTACCACAAAAATCACTCTTTTAAAGATACAATTCTGTGGCTTGAGACTAGTCACAGAATTGAAAAGCCTTATCTAACTTTAGAACATTTTTATCATTCCAAAAAGAAATCCAATACTCTTTAATAGTCACTCCTCATCCCTTCCTCTCCTCACCCCTGGCAACCATTAATCTACTTTCTGTCTCTATGCATCTGCTGATTCTGGACTTTTTTTTTAAAGATTTATTTATTTATTTATACAAGCACTGGGTATAGTCAGAAGCACGGGAGGGTGAGAGAATTCACCAGAGCCAGAGCGGGGAGCAGAACAGGCAGAAGGACCAAAGTACACTGCTGAGGGGAGCAGTGGGCGGCAGGGTTGATCTGCCCGCCATGTGGTACCCTCCCCATGGCACCCTCCCCAGCCGGGGAGCGAACCGGCACTGCAGAAGCTGTGGGCAGCTTCGCAACCCAGCGTTCAACCGCTGCGCCACCGGGGAGGCCCTGATTCTGGACATTTCATATGAATGGAATCACATAACGTGTCATTCTGTGTCTGGATTCTGTCACTTAGCACATTTTCAAGGTTCACCTAAGCTCTAGCATGTTTCACACTTCTCTTTACTGCCTAATAATACTCTCCTGCATTGACATACATTGACATTTTGTTTACTGCTCAGCAGCTGACGGACATTTCTGTTGCTTCTGCTTTTTAGTTATTTTGAATACTACTTCTAGGTACATTCATGTACAAATTTTTGCATATACATATATTTCCAGTTCTCAAAGGAGAATTCTCAATTCTCACCTAGAAGTGAGTCACATGGTAACTCTGTTCAGCAATTTTTTCCAGAGTGGCTATGCCATTTTACCTCCCACCAGCAATAAGCTTTCTTTCTATTTCTTCATTTTTGTCTAATTATCAGTCTTTTCTATATTTTACCCATCATAGTGGGTATGACATGTCATCTCACTGTGATTTTGATTTTCCTAATGACTAATTAAGTTGAGCAACATAATGATTTTAAGTGTACAATTCAATAGTGTTAAAACTATTCACATTACTATAGAACAGATCTCCAGAACTTTTTCATCTTGCAAATCTACAACTCTGAACCAATTAAACAACAGCACCCCTTTACCACCCCTCGCTGTAGCTTCTGGTAATCACCGTTCTACTTTCTCTTTGTCCATTTTTAAATTGAGTTATTTGGTGGTGGTGGTGGTGGTGGTGGTGGTGGCAGGGTTTGTGTGTGTTTATTCCTGTGTAGTCCTAAGCATTCTCTAAGACTTCTTTATAATTCTGGATACAAATACCTTCTCAGATATATGATTTACAAATATTTTCTCCTTTTCTCCTTTACAAATACTTTCTCTTTTTACTCTCCTGATGTATCCTTTGAAGCACCAAATGTTTTTTTTATTTTAATGAAATTGAATTTATCTATTTCTCTTGCATGTTTTTGCTTTTAGTATCATATCTAAGAAGTTGTTGTCTATTCCAAGATCACATTTATACCTATGTTTTCTTCTAAGAGGTTTCTAGTTTTAGCTCTTATCTACTGGATTATAATCCATTTTGAGTTAAATCTTTATAGGGCATAAGGTAGGGATCTAATTTCATACTTTTCTCCCCACTGAATAGTCTTATCATCCTTGTTGGAATATATCAACAATAACTGTAAAGGTTTCCTTGAGCCCTCAATTCTACTTTGCTGATCTGTGCATCTATCCATGCAAGTACCCACTGCCTTTATCTCTGTTGTTTTGACAGTACCTAAGCTTTGAAATCAGAAAATGTGAGTCCCAAAATTTTTCAAGGTTGGTTCAACTATTTGGGGTCCCTTGAATTTCCATATGAATTTTAGGATCAGCTTACAGTAATTGAGATTTTCACAGGGATGAAACTGAATTGCATGGAATCTACAGATCAATTGGGGGAGTATTGCATCTTAATATTAAGCCTCTCAGTCCAAGAATATGAAATGTCTTTCTATTTACTTAGGTCTTTAAATTTCTTTCAATGATGGTTTCTTTCAACATACAAGTCTCGTACCTCTTTGATTAAATTTATTCCTATTTTGTTCTTCTTAATGTTACCGTAAAGAAGTTTTCATTTCATTTTGTTCATCAATGATATATAAAAATACAAATTTTTTTTGCATATTAATTTTATATCCTGCAACCTTACTGAACTTGTTTATTACCTTCAGCTTTTCTTTTGGTGCATTCCTTAGCATTCCCTATACACAAGATGATGTAGTCTTTTACCACTCAGTGTGTTAGCTGCGGGTTTTTCATAGATATTGAGGACGCTTATCATTTTAAGTAGGTTCCCTCCTGTTTCAAGTTTGCTGCATTTCTTTTTTCATCATGAAAGGGTGTTGGGTTTTGTCACATTTTTTTTTTCACTCTGATTTAGAGGATCATGTACTTTCTGTTCTTTAGTCATTCACTATATTGTATTATATTGATTTTTGCATGTTGAACTAATCTTGCATACTTGGGATATGTACATTGATCATAGCATATAATCTTTTCTGTATTTTTTGAAATTTTTTCCTAATTTCAGGATTTCTATGTGGAAGAGATATCAGTCTATAGTTTCCTTTTCTTTTTATATCCCTTTTGTTTGTTTGGCCTGATAGAATGAGTTAAGGAATATTCCATCTTCTTCTACTTTGGCAAAAGTATGAAGGATTAGTATTAATTCTTTAAATGTTCAGTAGAATCCCCCAGTAAAGTCATGTAGGTCTGGACTTTATTTCATAGAAAAAATTTGTATTACTAACTTACCCCATTCACATTCTTGTTCCAGGTTTGACATATTTTCCATTTCCTTCTAAGTCAGTTTCAATAGTTTGTTGACCAACATATCTTAAGTAGCTACTCAGTCATCTTTCTATCATATCCTGACATTTCAGTTTTCTATATAAACTTATCATCATTTGTGATTTTCTTTTTTTTTTAAGATTTATTTATTTATGTATAAAAACTGGGGCACAGGTCAGAGGTGCAGGGGGTGAGAGGATTCACCAGAGACAGAGTGGGGAACAGAACAGACATATTGGGCCTCCTTGGTGGCGCAGGGGGCTAAGACGCAACCTATGAAGCTGTCTGCAGCCACTGCAGCATGAGTTTGATCCCCCGGCCAGCCAGGGAGCAACCCACATGGCGCAGCAGACTTCTCCCCTCAGCAGTGCACTTTGGTCAATCTGCCTGTTCTGTTCCCTACTCTGTCTCTGGTGAATCCTCTCACCCACCCCATACCTCTGGCCTGTACTATAGCTCTTGTATGCATAAATAAATAAATCTAAAAAAAAAAAAAAGAACAGTAGATCTATTGAAATACACTGCTGAGGGGAACAGCCGGTAAAACAGGAGAGGTCTGCTGCGCCATGTGGGTTTCTCCCTGGCCGGCCAGGCATAGAACTCGTGCTGAAGAGGCTGGCCGACAGCTTCACAATGCTGTGCTTAACCCCTTGCATCACCAGGGAGGCCCCTCATTTGTGATTTTCTTTCTTCATTTACCTTAGGACTTTTGTTTATAATAGCTTTTGCCTATTCCCTTTTGAACTTGAGCTCCATGGAGGCACTCTATCCTAGCCTGTCCTAGGTAACCCCAGAACAGTGCCCCCATGTAGCAAGTACCTAATTAAGAATTTTTTGGATAAACATGTGAGTGAGTGAATCTGGGAGCAGAAAGTTTAAGGAGTTTTTGTCTTATCACTTTTGCTTTCTCTGTATAAGAAAAGAGGTCATCTGCTGAAAGAGAAGGGTGGGAATAGATTGTTTAAAAAAAATAGACACTTTAACTGACCACTGCAAAGAAAAGAAAAGCAAGATGTTTCAAGAAATACAATAGCACTGCAAAGTTGAGGGTCAGCTTTGGTGATGGTGACCACCAATCACTATGGTGATCATGACTATGAAAATCTAATCTGCCCTATTGTATTGCTTTCTCCAGAAGTACTTAGAGAAAGCAACTAGATTAGTTCCTACATTAATTTAGTTGGCAGAGATACAGATTTTTAAAAGTTGCAGGACAATGGTACAAGAATAAAGGACCATATCTAAACTAAAGTGATGGTCTTAGTGAGAGTTGTTGAGCAAGTCAGTCAGCTGGAATGGTAGCGGGCTATCAATAGACAATGGGAGGTCTAAATCAGTGGTTTTGGAAGAAGAGTCATTAGAAATGGTTAAAGGGTTAAAAGTCAGATGTGTGTTGTTGAGTCAGAGTTGAGGATGTCAAGAAGCCAGGTGGCCAGTATATTGACAATCTGACTAAAGAGACACTGAACTCACCCATGGAGGACCATGAATCTGGTACTAACCCATTCACGGGCAAAGGATTATGGCCAGAAAGTCAGGAGATGACTTCAATCAGGAAAGGGGGAAGAAGAGGAAGGTAGAGGATGAGCCTCAAAAAAGCACTTTGCTTGCTTATTTTTTTAAATCTGATTCAGGGTGTGATGGTCTAGAAGTAGCAAGGTAGTCAAGAAGTAAAGAATCAGGTGGCTAGTAAAGGCAGAATTTAATCTGATCCTCCATAACCACCACCCTCTATGGTTCTCTCCCCTTTTAGAGTGAAACCTGTGAATATGAGAAGCTCTCACTCCTTCATATGTCATATGTCAAAAGGGAGATTAGCCTGGGTGGGCCTGGTCCAATCAGGTGAACCCTGTAAAAATAGTACTTTTTCTGTTAAGTTGCAGAAGAGGAAGTCAGAGAAATATCTTCCAACCAGCCTGAAGGAAAGCAAATGTTCAAGCTGTGAGCTGCATGTGGGAGCCACAGGACAAGGAACCCCAGGTGGCCCCAGGAGCTGGAGCTGCCACCCCTAGGGCAACCAGCAGGCAAATGGGGCCCTCAATATCACAGCAGCAATGAGATAAACTCTGCCAACAACCAGTGAGCTGGCAAGAGGAGAGACTCCAGTCTTAGCTGACACCTAGATCTCACAGTGGCAAGACCTAGAGTAGAAAAGTCAGCCAAGACATTTGCTTGGCCTTTAGACCTACAGAAACTGAGAAAACAAATTTCTGTTTTTTTTAAGATGCTACATTGGTGTTAATTTATTATGCAGTAATAAAAAACTAAACTGGTGACCACGAACCACACACCCAGGACAATCCCAGGTTATATATGCTGTCCCTGCACCAGCCACCCTTCACTCACCAGCAGGTCTTGGGTAGGTGATAAATTATATGGTCACCCTAACCATAACTGTACCTCCCCACTGACTGAAAAATAAATAGCCATTAATCCCCCTGAAAGGATTACAGGAGAAGTGTAGTCAGGTTTCAATTAAGAGAAAGGGTAAAAGAAACGCTTGGAGTTGTAGTGGAAAGTTGAAAGGGCAGAAGTTCCAAAGGGACTTGAGTATGGAAGGCCAGGAGAAGGCTGGGGGAGCAGCAAAGCACAGGTGACGATGCAAGGATGGTGCCTGCCACACCAGGCAGGACCAGACTGACGTGTACAGCAGAGGAAGGAGCCAGGGAGGCCAGGGCGTCCGTAGTTTCTTTGAGGAGCAAGGGCTCAAGGACTAGATTTTGTCTGTGATTTCTTCATGAGTACGCCTCACTACACTTGCTGCTCCAACTTACTACAAGTGGGGATGCTGTCTCAGGTGTTTCAAAATGAACCCCCTGCCTAGTTTTGCTCTATGCGGGAAGTAGTCATTTAATTATGATGAATGACAATTTAGAACTAGCCAGAGCTGGCTAAGCAGATGCCTTTTCTCATTGAGACTTGTTACCTTTTAGATTTCTAGAGATGCAAGATGAGGGGCGCTAGGCACATGAGAATTAAACGTTGCCCTGACAAAGGGAAACCCACAGTCTTAACCAGTCCAGGTGTGCAACAACAACCTGTTCTGACTCCTAAAAGTAAATGGTTCTGACTCCTAAAAGTAACCATTTACTAACGTCCCAATAACTACACTGTACATAGGTACCAGCTGCCTGTCAACATTCATTAGAAGAAGAAAAACGACAACTATTAGCAGAGACTATTGAATCCAAATACTTCCTCATCTACAGTAGATTTTGGAGACCCCTAACTTTGTTCAGAGGCGAAGCCTGCCACCTGCTGGAAAGAAAGGTAAAATTTCCACATCATCAACTGAGTTACATAACGGCCTCCCCTGAGACACCCCGCTGCGAATGGTCTCCAATGGTCTCCGCAGCACAAGCGTATTTTATATAAACACGAGCACACTTCCTGCCATGACGCAACCAAGTGGGACTCGGTCAAATTCCGTGAGACCAGGGAGAGCAGAGATGTGCGCGTGAGGCACCAGCTCTTGGTGGTGACCGGAAACGGGAACAGGCTTGTTTCCAGCACCTTCCTTCATGTCCAGAAAGGGTGAAGAGTTTTAGTTTGGGAAGATAAAAAATATCCAGATATGGGTAGTGGTTATAGTTGCAAAACAATGTGAACGTACCTAATGCCGCTGAATTGTCCATCTAAAAAGGATCAAAATGGTAGATTTTCACCATGATGAGGGGTAGAAGAGAGACGGGGGTTGGAAAGCACCCGTGCCCCGGCCAAGGAAAAAAATTAGAGTTAAAGACCATTTAACAGTCACTTTTTAAAAAGCAAAACTATATCCCAAATTATTTTAAGAATTTTTCTCCAAATAGGAATCATTTAAATATGTAATAAAAACCCTAGTAAATATTATACATAGTTGCTTTAATAAAGTGTTCCTACAGCTTAATAGAAAACATGACAGCATCCTTGGCTACATCAGCCACTTACATGGAACTCCTTGCTCAGATGACAAGGCTTTACCCTCAGCGAGGAAGACTGTATTTTCCAACATCACCGCAGCACAGTCTCTGACCCGACAAGCTGCTCTGGGACTGCACTGGGGCCGCCAGCCCGGCATCACCAGGGGAAGCCCCTTCTCCTTCCCTCCCACTCTGGCTGGGCCCGAGTGACTCATTGGGCCAACAGCACATGGCAGAACATCGCGATGTAACCGCCAAGGCTGGCAAGGCCTGAAAGGGCCCTGAGCCTCTCTCCCCAGCCCTCCTGAAAGGCGAGCGCTGCAGAGGCTGCCTCCTCTCTCAACACCCAGCCTCACTGTGAGGAGCACAGTCATGCAGGCGGCCAAGGTCGACAGCTCCAACTGAGCCCAGCTCAACTCTAGCCACCAGTGCGGGCATCCGAGTGAGGGCCCTCCAGTCATTCAAGGCACCCCATTTCCACCCTGGTGTTCCTGTCATCCCAGCTAAGGCCCCAGACATTGAGAAGCAGAGGCAAGCCAACCTCTCTGCCCTTTCCAAACTCCTACACCAAGTCCTTGGATGTAATAAGTGACTCATCTTATGTCACTAGTTGTGTGGGGGCTTATTGTGCGATGACAGCAACTAAAATGCTGTGCACGCTGCAGTCCTCCTGACGGTGAGGTGACTCTGCATATGAACCCAGCATCTTGGTGATGAACACATCCTTGGCAAACGTGAACATAAGTATCAGTGCCAAGTTACTGCTCCGGTTCCCAAGAGGAGGGACCGTCTCTGCAGCCCCACCAGGCCACCTTCTGCCCTCACTCCTTGCCAGCCAGACTGGGTGGATTTAGTGAAGAATGGGCATTCCCAGCTTAGCCTCTCCCCTCCCTTGTTTCTGGGCCTGCAAACTCCACCAAGCACATATTCACCTCTGCTCCAAAGCCACACTTTCTAGGGTTTACTCCCTGTACCAAAAACCAGCATTGGGTGGGGAATATTCAGTTCAAGGGCTACTAACAAGTCCACAGTTTCCTCACAATTAAAAACACTTTTCAAACAGTTTAAAGTACTTGCTTTAAACTGCCTTGATCCAGAACACAGATCACTTCCAGATAAATTCTGCTGGTAAGAACTAGTCTATGGATTCCACCTGGCTGCCAGTAGGATCAGCTAATCTAATTACATGTTGAGGGCAGGGAGGAAAGCATGGGTGCCGGTGAGTAGTTCTAATCACTAAATATCTTTTTGCTCCCTTTTCCTACATATAGAACACACTCAAACCCCACCTACACTCAGAAAGATACCCCCTCCCCCCATCCAGTCAGGGCATCCAACTGCAAGTCCAGGACCTCTGGGTATGGTGCTGTCTTCCTAAGCAAGACCATATGCATGGCCTCCCTGGTGGCACAGGGGTTAAGTCTCAGCCCTATCACTGCTGTGGCCTGAGTTTGATCCCAGCCACATGACTCAGCAGACATCTCCTGTCTCACCAGCTGCTCCTCTCAGCAATGCTCCCCTCAGCAATGTCTTTCAATAGATTTGCCTGTTCTGCTCCCCACTCTGTCTCTAGTGAATCCTCTTACCACCACCCCCCACACCTCTGGCCTATACCCCAGTTCTTCTATGCAAAAAATTAATTAAAAAGAATAAAAAAGAATAAAAAGACAAGTCACAGACTGGGGAAAATTTTAAAAAGACCATAAGTAGCTCCTCATGATGCACCCTGTGAACTAAAGAGGCTAATTGTCTGCAACCCTCCTCCCTAGGGCCAATACACAAAGTGGGACAGGAGCAGAAAGTTCTTCCCTCCCCAGCATCCTTGCTGGCCCAGGAGCTGCACAATCTTCAAAATCCACCTTCTACAAGAGCCAGTTCTGGGTCTTTAAAAAGTGGTTTTACAGCTCAAGAGAGTCAAGGGCTTGTTGAGTCCAGATTCATGGTTTCTTTGCCAACATAATTCCCTCAAAAACTTAGTAGGCCTTTGATTCATTTGTTTCCAGTCAGTTCCATGTGCCAGTAACCGCGCACACAGTTCTTTTCCAGACATAATTCTCAAGCTTGATTTCTTTCTTTGCCGCCATGTCTCTTGTTTTCAGCTAATACAAGCCACCTGGAGGCCACATGAAGTATCAGGTCAGTGGTTTCCAACTGTAGCTGCACAACAGAATCACTTCATAAAGAACTATGTCCAGGTTTCAGAGTCTTCACACCCACTTAACCGGAAGTTACAGAGGCAGGATCTAGGTGATTCTGCTAAGCAGTCACGAACAGGAACCCAGACACTGAATGCTCATCTTTGCTACAGGATGATATCAATTTTTTCAACTGAGTTTACCAGGCTTTGCTGCTCAAAGCCTTCGTCAATCACCTTTTCCACTCCTGGGTTTAGATGCAGTGTCCTTTCTTTCATAGATCCAAGAGTCAGAACTTTCTTTACTCCCTTTTTTTTTTTTTTTTGGTCTAAACACTAGCCGATTCCTTCCTAAGTTCATCTTTTTCTTGTAATACCTGACCAATGCCACACACTCTCTCCAGCCTTTCCAACATCTGTCCTAGGCATCAGCTGGAATGAAGTGTGCCTTCCAAGTAATCACAGATGCCAAATTTACCAAGCTGGTTATAAACCACCATGTAATGTGGGTTCTGCCTCTCCCCCCCTCCAACATCAGCATCTCCATCAGCTGTGCCCCCTGACAATTAACCCAATGACACAGATTCTAAGGTTTGAATAGAACCCCATTTCTAGTGCTAACTATTGCAGCACAAACTAAAACACAAAGTTCCTATCCTGCTCCCATCAAAGTCGAGCTGTTGGAATATTTTTCCTACCCATCATTCAAGTATCCAGTTTCCTTGAATGATTTCCCCCCAACTCTGGCTCTTAATGGGATTCTCTCCATGGAGATGGCAGAGAGGATGGAAAAGGCACCCAGTGATTAAAAGTGCTGTTCTGGAAAGACACACCACGCTGATCACACGACACAGGTGAGAGGTGTTATGTGGTCCTTGCACAAAAGGGGACCAAGAAATGTAGTCTAGATGGGACCCAACAGGAACAGGAAAAGAGCAGTGCTGGCAAGCCTGAACAGCCTTGTTCACACACCTGAAAGTCTAAGCTCCACAAGGGCAGGAAGCTTCTATACGGTTTGTTCATAGACGCATCCCACAAGGCTGCTACTGTGCTTGGCACAGAGCAGGTGCTCAAAAATATCTTTTGAATGAATAACAAATGGATGGAATGAATTGTATATATGATTCCATGTGGCATTTTTTTCTATGATAAAGGCAAACTAAAAGGGTTGATGAGCAAAAGAACAGTGAGTTGTACAGAATACTACATAGATAAAATATTGAACAGAACTTTTGGCAAAACTAAAATGAACTTCTAAGCACCAAACACTACTCATCTCAAATCTACAAAGTAAATTCATACACAAGATGGTTGAAACTCATCTTTTTCAAACATAGGAAAATATTAATTCAAAATATTATTACAAACACAGCAGGCAATCTTCAAAGAAGGGACTACAGAACTGACTGTACATCTTTTTGTTAATTGGAAACTTTTTTTGAGCTTCTCATGTGGATTTTATTAAATACACATTATCTTACACAGATGGGTTTGAATATTTATTTTAACTAATGAAAAGCTCATAAAGGGCAGAGACTGTCTCATCATCATGAAGTCCCTCAAAGCAGCCAATACATCAATCTGCCCTCGGGACATATACTGCAAATACTTTCTGGATTTAGATTCCTATAACAATTCTATGCTTCTTCCCCCCACCTCTGAAAGTCAAAGATCTATGGTCAGTTTTCAAGGACTGTTTTTAAAGTTTGTCTCGGTTTGGTTTTTCTATGTTCCACATATAGGTGACACCAGTCAGTATTTCTCTTTTTCCTATTTGCTTATTTTGCTTAATGTAAGTCCTTCTAGCTCCATCCATGTTGCTGCAAATGGCATGAGTTTTTGCTTGGCTGCTGAGTAGTTCTCCACTATGTGTATGTACCACAGAGCCTTGATCCAGTCATCTGCTTTGGGTATTCGGCCCATTCAGCTATTTTGGGCAATTAGGTTGCTATTATAAATAGTGGTGCTATAAACACAGGAATGCAGATTTCCTTTCACATTAGTGTTTTGTATTTTTTGTATTTTGGGGGTCGCTACCTAGGAGTGGAATTGCTGGGTTGTTTGGAATATCCATTTTTAGTCTTTGGAGAAACATCCACACTGCTTTCCATGGGGGCCAGAGCAGTCTGCATTCCACCACCAGAGTACGAGGTTCCTTTTTCTTGGAAGCTGCTTTACCGACATCAGCCTCAAAATTCACCCACATCTTCCTCTAGGAGCAAAGGTATTGCAAGACAGTGTCCAAATCTTGAAACAAATTACACACACACACACACACCCCAACAACAACAGCTATCAGTATACCCCTACCATGCACAGTGCACACATCCTCAGAATTAAGAGCTGATACACTTTTTATATCGGCTTCAAAATTATACAAGCTGATAGCACTTGATTTTTCTTGAACTCTTATGTCACTATAAGAAAAGTGAAAGAAAAAAGCGGGAAAAACAAAAGAGGTACAGCTGACATAAAATAACAACAAATGGGGAAAAGACACACTTCACAAGAATGCTGTGAAGATCAAAAATAAAAGAATTCATTGTGAACTGTGTATTATGCGTGCTCCAGCTCAATGAAAAATTCAACAGAGTATGTGAAAAACTGCTTTGTAAATCAGAAAACAATATTTGAACAGTCACTTCTCTTTAAATAAATGTAAAATTCCCATTTCTTAAAGGATTATGGATTAGCTAAATAACAAAATCCAAACTATGGCAACAAGAAGTTCCTCATTATTTGAGCCCCAATATCTCCAAGAGAACTTTCACTGGAAACACACCAGCATGGGAGTGCAAACTGGTCCAACCACTATGGAATGCTGTGTGGAGGTTCCTCAAACTACTAAAAATGGAGCTACCATATGACCCAGTGATTGCACTCCTAGGGATCTACTACCCAAGGGACACAAAAACATCAATTCAAAAGGAAGCCCCACACACCTGAGCACAGATGGTAACTGGACAAAAGGCAGGCTAGACATAGTGAAATACTAGTTTTAGCCAAGAGGCCTAAGTAACAGCATAAATTAAAGTCCTTGAAACCAATGACAGGACCATGATTTGGAGGAAAAGAAACTCGGTGACCCTTTGCTCTTCCCTCCACCTCACAGCACCTTCTCTTATATATTTATTGCTGCACTCTTTACAGTAGCCAAGAGGTGGAAACAACCTCAAGGCCCAAAACAGATGACTGGATCAAGAAGAAGCGGTATACATACATAATAGAATACTGCACAGTGATCAAAAAAGATAAACTCATGCCATTCACAGCAACATGGATGGAGCTAGAAGGGATTATGCTCAGTGAAATAAGTCAGAAGGCAAAAGAAAAATATCGGATGGTTTCACTTCTAGCAGGAATAGAGGGAAACCGAACAAAGTTCAAAAGAAAAAGACAAAACTTGCAGGCAAACCACAGATCTGAGGCTCACAGCAGGGAAGGAGAGGGCGAAGGAAAAAATCGGGGGAGGGAAGAGCACAAGGGTCCGTGGTGATGGTTCAGGGGTGATGCGGTGGGAGATTTACAGGGACTACACCTAAGAGGAGAAATCAAATATTGTACAAAAATGAACAATGTACGAAAATAAAAAAAAAGAAAAAGAAACACACCAGCAAACACAATCATTACAAAAGGTAACAGGACGAGAATCCACTCAGAGGCAAGAGCTGGACTACAAATAAAACACGGGGGCTAAACTGCAGATCAGTTCATACAGTGGGATTGTTGTACTTTAAGAAAAGGGAAAAGTATTTTAAACTGCCGGGCTTTTATTTTTTCCTGTGCTTAAAAAAAATAACTGCTCCACTGAAAAATATTTGGAATTTACAACACAGTATGAGCAAGATTAGGATGTTCAGTTTAACAAAATTTTATGGTTAATTGTAACTGAAACCTGTGTAATAAAAAAATTACCTCTAACATTTGGCAGAGATATCACAAGGAAGTAAAGTGTACCCTGTTCTTTTTTATTTCCAAACTATTCCCTAATATGAACGTGGTTTTTGAAGTTTCCTAATATTTGAAGTCCTACAGGATGACCAGGCTTATAACCCTATATCCTGAATTATTCTTCTCACCTATATATTTTTCTACTTTTTAGTAAACCAAATGAAAAATAAATCAAGGCTAGAGTAACTTTTTTTAGAAATAAAAGCACAGCACTTTAAAAACAAAATAAATTGGAGAAGTAAAATGACCAACACTAAGCATGTTATGTGATTTATAAACACCGCAAAAAACCCAGATATTGACCTCTCAAATATTGCAACTCAAAAGCCAACTTTTGAAGATAAGGGCAGTAATGTGGAAATAGTAAGATACAATATTTTCCCTAACTTCAGAGAGAGAAAATTTTAACACTTTTATTTCACAGTTTTCTTTGTAACATTTATACCCTACAAACATGAGAAAAATGTGCTTGAATAAAGAACTTTAAATCTTACTTAGAGCTCAAAGAATAGACATCTGGGGTGACATCTTTATACAGTTTCAAAACAAGAAACTAACTTTTCACTGCAACATTCCATTTTACTGTATAAAAGGGACCATCTCAAATAATAATAGCTACATCTCTTGGATTTTCACTTGTGTTTTAAAGCCCAGTGATGAAGCACCCCCTACTTGCAAGCCCTGTCATAACCGTGTTAAGATCCTATCCCCCCACCACTCCCTCCTGGGTGGGCACCTATCAGGGAATTGGTGCAAATGAGGAAAGAGAGTCACGGTTGAGGACTCAGACTGAAATAGAAGCAGTTACCCAAGAGGAATGCTCCTTCATCTGGTGCTGGTTGCTGTGAGGGCCACTGGCATGGCCACGCCAAAAGCAGTTTTGGCAGAGCTGGTAGTTGTGACACTGCTGGCATCGGTACCGGAAGCCCATCATGCTTTCACAGCGGCAATAGGAACACTCCACGGGATGGAAGACTGAGCCGGAGAGCAGGGGTCCGGGCGGCGAAAGGAGGGGGAGAGAGAGACAATTTTCATTTGGAGCAGAAAATACAGTGAAAAACCTTATCTAATGTAAAAAGACAAACACGAAAGCAAAATTATAACTCAAGAATCTAAATGGTCTCCTAGTTAATCTTCCTGATCATTTATCAGTCAAAGGACTGAAAGGAAAAGACTTGGCAAAAAATTTTTATGTTAGAAAACTACCTTAGAAAACAACCAATTTCTATCTTTAAATGAAACATGTGTTTCCCAAAATTCAGATAAATATACAAGGAGGAGAAAGACTCACTCCAAAACTTCTTGTTCAAATTTACTGCTGTTCATGTTGCAAGAGATATTATTGTTAGTTGTGCAGATATTTCATTGAAAAATCCAAGAGAGCCAGGACCATTGCTGTGTGTCTTTAGTGCCTACAAATTCTATCTTCTTTAGTACTTTGGACCAAAGCCTCAGATTTTTTTTTTTTTTTTTAGAGGCATGTTTTATTTATTTATTTTATTTGTTTGTTTTGTTTATACATGCACTGGGTAGAGTCAGAAGCGCGGGAGGGTGAGAGAATTCACCAGAGCCAGAGCGGGAAGCAGAGCAGGCAGAAGGACCGAAGTACACTGCTGAGGGGAGCAGCGGGCGGCAGGAGAGGTCTGCGCGCCATGTGGGACCCTCCTCCTGTGGCCGGGGAGCGGCCGGGGATCGAACTGGCGCCGCAGAGGCCGCGGGCAGCTTCGCAACCCAGCGCTCAACCGCTGCGCCACCGGGGAGGCCCAAAGCCTCAGATTTTTAATGAATGAATGCCACCACACCCCTGAGCACAGATGGCAACTGGACAAAAGGCAGGCTAGACATACTGAAATACTAGTTTTAGGCAAGAGGTCTAAGTAACAGCATAAATTAAAGTCCTCAAAACCAATGATGGGACCGTGATTTGGAGGAAAAGAAACTCAGTGACCTGTTGCTCTTCCCTCCACTTCACAGCACCTTCTCTCATGAAAAGCTGCCCGGGTCTTCAGGTCACACCTGCATACTACAGATTATTATTTCTACTTCTTAGCATGGGCAGCATGACTGTTCCCACTGGCCATTCCCTCTGAACACAAGCAATGAAGTCAACAGGAGAGCGGGCTCAGCATTCAGGTCTTCCCCTGAACAGCTCTGCTGAGGGCTCCATATATAAAGTCAGTCCTGTCTGAATTCTATAGATTCTCAGCCCTGCTTCCAAAAATGTACAGCAACTAGAGAATCAAGAGTCCACAAAGAATGGCACTAGGGAAAGAAAACAATACAAGATCATCATGGAGAGTGAAAGAAAAGTAAAATCAGGAATGAAACCTCCAAGGGACACACTTATTGTAAGAAATTGTAGTTTTTTGTCCACAAGATATTTCTAAGGAATATGGAAGGACTAAGAATCTATCCTGCAAACTGAAACTACACTCTGTTAAGTAGAGTTCCTTCAGAGAACACCACCCCCAAATCAATCTGGGTCTAAGATCAATGCCATCAACATCAGTGCAGACAACATTTAGAATTCTAAGTCATAATCCTGGGTTAATATTAAATCATAAAATACATGCTGATAATTTTAGTTGAACGTGCATGTCTATGTGATTCTTCTTCCTCTTCTAAGAGCCAGTGCTTACACCAGTCAGCGGGATGGGAACAAGGTGGAAAAACAAGAGGCCCAGAATGAGGAAAGGACACACAGGTGTGCTGACTCGATTATTGGTGAGGATGGATTTTGGTGAAAGTTTTCTTTTTGGAGGAGTCTCACATGGTAGTTAGCTTATTATGTCCTGGACATTTACATTAGTAAACCCACAGAAAAAGCACAAGTTTTGCTTAAGCAAATGAATATTTGTCCTTATGAAAATTAACTTCAATGCCACTCAAAGAATGAATTGTATAGGAATTCCAGCGTCTCAACAACAACAAAAAACTAAAATTACAATAATTTTATAATTCGTTTCCCACCAAACCAGTAACAAACCCTAGAAATTGGACTGGGCTACAGTGGAGGAAGGTAGGGGCGTGGACAGCAGGGCGGGTCGGGCCCCATGCACTGTGGAGAACTCTGTGTCTCGGTGGGGGTGGTGTGGTGACACACATCTGCAGAGGGGTGAATCTATACCTCTAAATTACATAGAGTGTTGTAAACTAACATTACCTCAATTTAAAAAAAAAGATTCCAAAACAACTATTGTCATCGTGGTTGACAATGCATTTATCCAATTTTTTACAGCTATGACTTTCATAAATTAAAGGTGGAAAGGGAACATGGCTAACTCAGGAGGGCTCCAGCAGAACATAACCACCTGGAATCTCAGGGGGAAGCCTGGATTTTGAGCCACAAAGTTTTGAGGCCTTATATAACCACCTCTCCGTATCCTAAGCAGTTACCCCTCTCCTTTTTTTTTCTTTTTGAGAAATAAATATTCCCTTTTGAAAGCTAAAACCACAAATTCAAATAGTACAACATCAGCAAATGTCAACTAATGTCCAATGACAATAGCTAAGGACATGACAAATAACACCAGCTTGTACCCTTCCCGTAGAATGAGGAACTGAATGATAAAAGCGCTGCTCACCGTTCTCGACGTGGGCAAGCCTGTGCATAAGAGGTAGCCAGACAAGGCACTGGGGAGGCGGGTCGGCCATCATCGTGTCTAAAAACATATTGAGCATTATCTTTTTCTGTGAAGAGAAGAAACACAAATATACTTTACATTTTTCAGCTATCTCTGAAGTTCAGGATTAGGTTAATTTTGGAGTCTCCCAGTCAAGCCTTAACACACTACATGTGAAATTTTACAGCAAAACAAAATAGTGTTTGACATTACTGCAGACACACTATACCACACTGCAGCACTCAAATCCGTTTCCATGTACATTTTTTGACTTGGGCCTTAAAACAACTGTTATCAGGCAAATCAAACACATAATTCAGATGAGGTAACAAAGGGCACAAAGTAGTTAAATGACTTGCAAAGGTCCTACCCAAACCCAGAACCAGGAATTGAACTCAGGTGTCCTTCAAATTTCTGTGACTATTACCCAGTGGGGAGAGACACACATCCCACACCTGACTATAAAACATCATGGGAATAAGAGCTCTGGTCCGGTTGTCCACCCTATTTGGGGCATTCAATGTCTGACACCCAACTGGCACATAATAATTAGTAGTTTAAGAACAATAATAAATAATAAAGGGCAACCACTCTTAGACTTCATTGAGCAACTTTCTCATTTACAGTAGAAAAATAGAAAGTTCAAAGAGTAAAGTTATTTGAACACGTTGCAGCAACAGTGATAATTAGGATGATATTAGAACCTCAGTATCCAAGTGTCCAACCCATTCTTCCCTCCATTATACCACTTCCCCACCTAGACTGGATCTTTCTGATGCATCGTGATTGCGTTCTTTTAAACAAATACAGAGGATGTGAAAGCGTTAAAGGCTTCCATTGTATGTCAAACATTGATATAATTGTGTCCTATATGAATATGAAAAATTAGAAAACAGTCTAGAAAAAAGCCATATAATGTAGATTCCCAACAATGTTTCAAACTGATCAATCTTTTAATTTCCTCCTACCTATGAAACACCTTTCCCACTCCAACAGGAAAGGAAAAGAGAAGGAAAAGGCAATGAGCGTTCTATACCCACGACTGGGCGCCCAGGCTCCAACTTCAAACTTTATTCCGAAGAAGAAAAGCGACAACAGGGCCACGAGCAGGTCCTTCCCAAGTCCTCTTCCCACCATTCAAAGGTGGGAGGGGATGCTGAGGACTAGGAGTAGGGTGAGGCCAAAAGGCACCCAGAATTTCCTCTCACTCTCTCCCAAGTAACCTTGTTCCCAGTACTACCACTTTTCTTGTAGTGAAAAACAGGGTATAAGAAAGTTTAGCGGCCTCAGTTCTCATACGCATAAACCTTTGGGGAAAAAAAAAACTAACTTTGATTAGCGACAGACCACGAATATATCAAACACAAAGTAAAAATGGGGCTTCATCAGGATACCCCGGTATCTTCTGAGCAACAGCTCCCATCACCCTAAACCCAGGCTACACAGACTTACTTCTGTGTGACTTGGCAACTATGACTCTGGTATATGTAAACTGGAAGTCATTCAATTGAAACTATTTTCTAAAAAGAAGGAACTGGTAAAGAGTAGAAGTGGGAGGGAAAGCAGAAGAAAGTGGCTTTTGCAATAAAAACAAATGAAAAAAAAGGTGAAGGACTGAGGAGGGAAGCCTCAGATGCAGGCCAGACTGCAGGCAGCACTGATGGGCAGCACAGAGAAGCTGGCCAGCGCCAGACACCAGCAGCTTCTCCAGTCAAAGGCGCTCTGCCTAGAGCAGTGAGCGCCAAAGGTGAGGCTTGAGAAAAGCTACTCAAATAGGCTCAACAAGGTCTTTCACGGTGTTTTCCATCTTAATATCCGAGTCACTGATGTTGCTCAGAGCTCAGTGGAATCTGGGAGAAATGAGCGAACAGCATTCAAAACTAAATCAGAAAGTCACCACATTTTAATGGAAATCCCGACATGAAAATGCTTCTTATTATGGATATGCAAATAACTGCAACCAAAGTGAAATTAAATGTGTGTATTTTAAGTCATTGAGAAAAAAGATGCTAGAAAGTTCATTAGCTCAGTAAAAAGTGGTAAATAAAAGTTAAATGTATGGTATAAATTATAAATTATATTTGCTAAAAACTACATATTTATAAATCCACTGCTGCTATTCTAAAAAGTTTTGATTTGCCTATCATGGAGTGTTTTTTTTTTAAGCTTCCAAGGTTACATTTGATATCTCACAAGATTCTCATATATATACTGAGGATCAGTTTCTAAAAATTCCCCTAAGGTCTTACTATCATTTGAATTTCTCCCAAAGTAAGAGGAATGAAACCAGAAGAACATGCCCCACTGCTCTGTCTTCCATTAACCATGGGTTTGGGGAAAATCACTTAATAACATTATGCTTTCAGTTTTCTTGGATTTCAAGGGTTGGAACAGTGGTTCTCAAGTGTGGTCAGCCTGACGCCACCCCCTACCTAAAACATTTTCAGGGAGTCCACGAGGCAAAAATGATTATCATAATAACACTACGACATTATTTGTCTTTTCAACCTCATTCCCTCATTAGTGTACAATGGGCTTTTGCCAGGGCAATGTGTCCTAGCTGCAATTTCTGAAAAAGCTATTTAAATACTCCTCCTTTTTCCAACTTCTTATCTGTTGGAGATCAGATTTTCTTTCTGTACTTTAAACAAACAACAGATCACAGAGACCGAATGGGTAAGAAAACAAAGAATCCAATTGTCTCCACGGAGCCAATATCTAAAATATGAAAGAAATTTTCAAAAATATAAAACAATGGCGCTCTTCTCATTAAATTTTTGGGGCAATTTTTCATAAAGGCATTTTATTTAAGCTAACATGTAACAGTCTTATCATTGCTATTTTTTAAAAACAATGACTAAAATATCTCATTTTTAATATTTAATATAGAAATATTGATAGAGATAACCTGTAAAAACAAACACAATATAAACTCTCTGGGGTTTTCATTAGTTTTTACTGTAATGAGACCCTAAGACCAAAAATTTGAGATCAGAGAAGAATTCCAGTTCTAAAATTCTATGATTCGTTCCATAAATAACTGGTGAAAAAGAGACTGGCTCTTTTTTCTTCCACTTTGTTTTGGCTTTGCTCTAAATTAAATACATTCTTTGTACTTATTTTTTATAGCACAATGTTTATAACAAAAACTACAAGAAAAGTTGCAACAAATATGTATATTACCCCCACGATTTTCATGTTTTGGCATTTCCCTCAAATATATGTATGTTTCTATATATTTACATACAGAGGGTAGATAAAAACATATAATCTATTGTTTCATTTAACATCTTATTAAATATTTCATAGTTTCACTAAAGGTCTTTATTTCTAATCATGGTAACAGTTGTGTGATTCACTTAAGCAAAATACCATGATTTTGCTTAAATAAAACATCGAGGTCGTTTCTATCTTTGTATCCACGTTCATATTTCTTCTTAGGAACAAGTTTCTCTTTGTCGCCTACTCCCGCCCCTTGTTATTCTAATCCTCACGCTGACAATTATTATCCTCATGCCATCTTCACTTCCCTCCCTCCACCCCTGACTACATCCTCCCTATTTTACTTTATTTTTTTAAAGATTTATTTATTTATGCATACAAAAACTGGGGTACAGGCCAGAGGTGGCGGGAGTAAGAAGATTCACCAGAGAGAGAGGGGGTAGCAGAACAGGCAGATTTACTGAAATACACTGCTGAGGGGAGCAGCGGGCGAGACAGGAGAGGTCTGCTGCGCCATGTGGGTTGCTCCCTGGCCAACCAGGGATCGAACTTGTGCTGCAGAGGCTGCAGACTGCTTCATAGCGTGGTGCTTAACCCCTTGTGCTATGAGGGAGGCCCCCATCCTGCCTATTTCAAAGGAGAGAGGAACCATCTCTCAAAATGAGAAATCCAGTGTCACTAAAATGACATAAGAAATCCAGCAAAACAATTTAGCATTTAATTACCATAGCTGAAATTTCCAACCTCATCATTTCCATTAGAAACTCCTATTTCCTATGTGCAAAAGGCAAATATTTCTTAACCAGTGCCTTACCATTTACTTGGTAGTCAGTGAAACAACAGAATACATTTAGTTAATAGACCTGAAAATAACATTTTAAAAACCGTTCTGATTAAAATGTTCTTCTACAAATTTTTGTATAGTTCTAGGGATATTTTCTCTGACAGGGCTAACAGATGTTACCTAGCACTATAGAACCAATGCTATGGGTCAGTTTTTCAGTTATTATTAGGCACTGACTCTGTCCACACCACAGGTTTCTTTTGGACTTTGAAGATCAGCACACTCTGTAATGACACAATAAAACATCACTGTGCTTTTTATTCAATAGTTAGTTGTTACAGTTAAAACAACTGGAAAAAACCTTTTAAATATCCTGAAATGCTGCATTTCTTTCATTACAAACACTGCTCATTTGAGAAAATCATGAATAGCATCAATGCAAACAAGGATGCAACTTGTTTAACTTTAATCCAGTTAAAATTCAAACCAGATACTTTCTCATGCCATACTTTCTTTAAATCATTATTCAATTAATCCGACAAATGACAAGTAAGCATGGATGATTTTCCAGACACTGTTAGTCACTGGAGAGAAAAAGTTGAAGGAGACCAAGGAACACCCCTTCGGGACACACGTGAACTAGATGTAACGTGCCAGGGGAATGCTGACAGGGAACAATTAATCCTATATTGAAAGATCCGTAGCATCAAAGAAAAGGGGATGTTATAGCCAGGGTTTGAAATATGAAGCCTCAGTCAGAGAAGAGAGAGGTCAGGGTTTGTGGGCATTTCAGTGAGAGCTAATCACATAAATGAAGACAAGAAGTGCACCACTTTCACTCACTCGAAATGCACATTACTCAAAACAAGAGAAATGCAAACCAAGCTGTACTGACACAACATTTCTCACCTATCGTATTAGCAAAAGTTCATGAATGTAAGAACATAAGCTGTTGGCAAGGCTATGGAGAAACAGATGCCTTTGTATATTGCTGGTGGGCCTGCAAAATGGCACAAGCCCCATGGCACAGTGGCGATAGCCAACCGGAGCCTGTGGCAAGCTGAGCATGGGTCTGCGGGGCAGGAACAATCAGGAAAGAAGGGGCAGAGACAGGTGCTGGTAAGGAACACTGCATCTTGCAGGGAAACTTACTCAGTGGGGGCCAGTAAAGACCTTGTACACAAAGGATGGACAGCAACAGAACTGCATTTCAAAACAATGACTTAAACTCAAATTTGCTTATGATTAAAAGGAATAACAAGACAAAAGCAGTATCTGAGCAGGCATGGTCCTCTGCTTCAGATTCCAATTGGCCAATAAGTAACATGGAGACCAGGGTCCTGGGTTGTTCAGTAAAGAGTATTTCCGCTTCATCTCTAGACTAGTGAACCCTAAAGCTGTACAGCAGGGTGTCAGAATCCAGAATGAGACTGCAGGCCAGGCCCTGCCACCAGTGAAGACCAGAGAAGGCGCTGGCTCAAGAGCCCCCAAAACTGCATGCCCAGCAAACCTTTCAGCCCTGCCCACTGCCTCAAACAAGGAAATGTACTGAACACATCATAGCCTGTTTTCAGCTCATGAGTAACAACTGAATATCTTTCCTACAGCATGCAAGCAGGAGTTGCTAACAAGATGGTAAATCTCCTTCATTAGAACACCTATGAAACACACATGTATACACACTCATGTATGGGACAATTAGGGGACAATTCTTGCCAAACTTCATGCAATGTCCGAGAAAACTAAGTCACACATCCAAATAATGTATCCTTTCAAAGATAAAGAAGAAGAAAAGTCATTTTGGCACGTAGCAGAAGATGTGGATGGTCAGAGTAATTCAGAGAACACCTGCAGGCATGAGCTAAGGTGATGCCATCCCTGCCTACTTCGCACCTCCTCTGTGAATCAGGAATGTGGCACAATGTGCAATAAAATGGCACCTCCTGCAGCAGCTTCAACAACAGCGTCAACAGTGACAACAGCGACTGAAAGAATGCATCTGCTCTCCCAGCGCACTCTCTGCTCCCTCACTATTTCTTCTGGCTTCACTTTCATAAAGGCAGGAATCAAATTCTAAATCCTCTGCAAAGCAGACTGAACTCTTCCAACTAAAGTCAACATGAATCTAGAAAATAAATAATACAACAAATAGCAATCATCTCTCCAAAGAGAAATATAGCATATGGCAAAACCTGAAACCTTGGAAAAACTGGGCAGAAAATTAAATATATTCACTGCTTGGTTTTAATAACTCAAGTTTCTAAAGCCAACTGTTAGCCTATACACATTGAAAACTCTTAGGATATCTGGCTTACCCATCAAAATATTAGGCTTGGGTGCTACATTAACACTGTGCTTTATTCAGACAATAATCACAATCACAATCACAAATTTACAAGTAGGATGAAAATTTTTATTACTAATTTTTTTTAAATATAGCAAAGAAGAAAGGCTAGTATATTATACCCATCACTCACCTTCAACAATTTTCAACATATGGCTAATTTCTTTTATTCACACCTTCATTCTCCCTTCTACCGGGGTTGAAGTATATTTCAGACATATTATCTATTGATTTAACATTACCCCAATGTTTTCTAACTATGGACACCTAGGAGGCTGCTGAGACTGATAAAAGCATTCTTACAAAAGTCTTTTTGTTGACAAAGTTTTGTTTGTTTGTTTGTTTGTTTGTTTGTTTTTGGTATGGGAAAAACTTAGAAGTAGAACTGCTAGGGCAGGAGTCAATGTCTGTTGTAGTTTACGAGAAACAACCAGGGTATGTTCCACAGTGGCTCATATAAGAATTCTGGTTGTTTCAAATCTTTGCCAACATTTGGTGTCATTCAATTGCAGCTATTCGAATAGCTGTGTTCTGTTGAACTAACTTGAAAACATTTTTAAATCTTGTGTTATTTAGAACTATTACACCACATATACCCACATTTTGGGTGTAGTATGTGAAAAACACACTACAAATTGTTCCTTAAAAAAGAACTAAAGCTGTATTTATAAAATAAACAAATAGTGAGGGTACTTGATGCACAGTTGCACCAAACCAGCAGCTACAGTTGCCACAGTTCTGTCTTCAAATTTACAGTTTCCCCAAAGAGAAACCCCACAGACTGGGAGAACATTTTTGCACACAATACTAATGATAAGGGACTGATCACAAAAATCTGCAAAGAGCTGATGAGACTCAACAACAACAAAGAAAATAATCCAGTCAAAAAATGGGCAGAAGAGCTAAAAAGAAACTTCTCTGAAGAGGAAATGCAAATGGCCAACAGGCATATGAAAAAATGTTCAACATCACTTGCAATCAGGGAAATGCAAATCAAAACTACCATGAGATACCATCTCACACCAGTGAGAATGGCACATACTAAAAAAACTAGCAACAACAAATGTTGGCGAGGGTGTGGAGAAAAAGGAACTCTCCTGCACTGCTGGTGGGAGTGCAAACTGGTCCAACCACTATGGAGAGCTGTGTGGAGATTTCTGGACCTGCTAAACATAGAGCTTCCATAGGATCCAGCAATTCCACTCCTAGGTATTTACCCAAAGGACACAGAAACATCAATTCCAAAGAACACCTGCACCCCTATGTTTATAGCAGCACTGTTTACAATAGCTAAGCTTTGGAAACAACCCAAATGCCCAAAAA
Organism: Talpa europaea; assembly: GCF_964194135.1. Lineage (NCBI taxonomy): Eukaryota > Metazoa > Chordata > Mammalia > Eulipotyphla > Talpidae > Talpa > Talpa europaea. Next base: position 13,415,519 of record NC_140072.1, read on the forward strand.
TAGATGACTGGATCAAGAAGATGTGGTACATATATACCATGGAATATTACTCAACATTCAAAAAAGATAAACACATGCAATTTGCAGCAACATGGATGGCGCTGGAAGGGAACATGCTCAGTGAAATAAGCCAGAAAGAAAAAGAAAAATTCCGGATGGTCTCACTCATAGCAGGAATCTAGAAAACTTAAATAAGGGACCAGGAAAATGAATAACTATAAGAAAGTGAAAATCAAAATCAACAAAAAGTTATAAACCAGAGACACTCTATGGGGGGTGGGAGGTGGGGAGGGGAGGGATTGGGGTCAAAATAAGGGGGTTGCAATTGTATGGGGAATATAAAAATAAAATTTATTTTAAAAAAAATTTACAGTTTCCCTTGGCCAAAAACACACTAAATCTAAATTGTCTCTGAGTTTGAAACATTCAGCAAATCATAGTAAGACAGAGCCACCAGAAGGAGATACCTGATTTCCATGACAAATACGGGAATGCTGCACAGGCTAGTGCAGCTGCTATTTGCGTTGCCATGTGGACATAGCAGCACAAGCCAGAGCAGAACAGAACCTGTCCCACTGGCAGAGTCACCCCAAAGGGATGGAGAGATCAGTAATCACCCAGCTGGTGTAATACTGTATTACTTCAAAATCAACTCATGATTGATGCCAAGTAAAAACACTGCACCCATTAAAATACAGCATTAATGAGGAAGTAAAATACATTTGAAACAAAAAAATATGTAATTCTCTTCATATCGTTGAAAAATGAAAGTACTTCTCCTGTGATACAAGACATACATTACTGAAATACTGCACATACTGCAAAACTAGGGAATTAAAAATAACAAGGTATATAAGAAAAACAAGGCTGGAACAAAACTAATAACCCATGTAGCCTTGGAAACAGAGGCCTAACAAAAGAATTGCAAAAATAGTAAAAGCACCAGTGCAATTAAATCACCACAGGCACGTCTTCCAAGATTCTCTATCAGATGACTCCTTTCAGCCTTAAATACCAAGACACTTTTTCCTTGTTCATAAGAAGGGCATGCTAGATTAGTCTTATCCAAACTAAATACCAGATTCAGGGGATGGCTAAGTCCATCAGTTGATTTTTTTACCATGGGAAGGGAGAGAGAAGACTATCTTCACAAGCTGTCCCCCCAGCTTCATGACCTTAACACTGTAAAAGTGAAGCAGTTCACGAATCCACCAAACTAGCCACTTCTTTCCCTAAAGGAATATATTTCTGCAGAATTTGCAGCTTCTTAAAATAGTCACACTTTCTCTGAAATTATGATGATTCTTTGCTCAGCCCAGAACTTTAAGAGGGTGGGAAATTTACATATAAGCCAGCACTAAACAACTTCCATTTTACACAAATACCTTCTCTATCGGATGAGCAAACCTGAATTAAAGAAACATGTTAGGAAAAGTCCATTTTCAGAAAGGAACCCAAAATTCATAATATTTAATTTTTGCTGCATGACATTTTGTCCAGTCTCATTCTTTTGGTTACACTATCAGTAGTTTCTATTTTTTTTTTAAAGATTTACTTATTTATGCATACAAGAGCTAGGGTACAGGCCAGAGGTCTGGGAGGTGACAGGATTCACCAGAGACAGAGCGGGGAACTGAACAGGCAGACTAACCAAAATACGCTGCTGAGGGGAACAGCGGGCGAGACAGGAGAGGTCTGCTTCGCCATGTGGGTTGCTCCCTGGCAGGCCGGGGATCAAACTCGTGCTGCAGAGGCTTTGGACCGCTTCATAGTGCGGTTCTTAACCCCTTGCATCACCAGGAAAGCCCAGTAGTTTCTATTTCTTTTAAAGATTTTTTGGGTCATCTTTATAAACCCAGGAAAACTAAAGTTTCCTCTACACTGAGATAAGCTTCTCTGACTTTTCCAAATTTAGCAAAAAATCAAAACACAGAGTTTTTTACAGGAATCTGAAGCAGGTGAAAATCAACTACTATGTTGTGGTTGACTGTAAAGGTCTTTGAATCATTTTACAAGGTAATATGCAGTATCCTAGATATCATTCTTAGAATGCTTGCCTTAGACTTTTTTTTTATATTCCTCAACATATTAAATTGCTATTCTGGTATTAACTGCTATTCCAATATTAGATTCTCATTACAGTAGTCACATTACAATTAAATCAAAGATTGCTTTAAATTTGGTGCCCCACATAATTGTAATCCATTAGTCAAATGCTACTCTTCACTATTACTACTTTGTATACATCTCCTTCCCCATCCTGACACTATTTAAGAGCAGCATTCCAGAACTTTATCAGTTCTAAGCCCAAACTCCAAAAGCATCTGTGTGAAAAGTCATGTTTACTTAACGTACAAGATGGTCCCAGAGGACTGGGGGGCAAGCGGCAGATAGATGGCAGGTAGATGCCTAAAGCAGCAATGAGAGGAGTTCCAGGTGACAGATGCTTGTAGTGTCTTCTACCTCAAGCTCACTTGTATCCTTGAGGGCAAGTTAATACCTACAGGGCACTTGCACCAAGATATGTCTGGACAGTCTCACACCAACCAAACATTGATCTTTAGGAGGAGAGATGCAAACTATGCTTTATTAGCATAAGTTGACGCAGAGATATTTTTAATATGCAAAAAGCTAATAATGCCATTTATGCTGAGAGAAAAAATAAATAATTCATAAATGTTCATTTCTACCAAAACAATCAGTCAGAGCATGTATAAATTTGTGGAGAACATCTCCTACTAAAAATACCTCCCAGTACTGTGGGTGCCACACTCAGCGCTGAAGCTGAGTAATATCTAAACGGAGGTTGAAATACTGTTTGAAAGTCAGAATTAAGATAAAGATGGGTTAACTTTAAAGATAAAAAGATGTATGCCTTTAGGTGCTTTTGTGGATCGAAAAATCACAGGTCCGGAGGATTCAGTTTACAATGTCCTTTCAGTTCTCAAGCTTTTAGATTTGTTCCTTTTATATCTTAACTAGTTTTAAATAATTTCAAACTTACAGAAAGATTGTAAGAATATTTTTACAACTCCTTTTTACCCTTTAACTCAGAGTCTGAAAATATAAGCAACACTGAAGAGATGTCCTTTTATCCTTAAACACAATGTATGTCTTAAAAAATAGTATGTTTTTACATAATTTAATATAAATATCAAATTAAGGAATTAACATTCACTGATAGAATACTATTATCTAGTCTACAAAGTTCATTCAGATGTTTCCAAAGAGTACATTCTTGTATAACAAAAGTAGACCCTGTATCATGAGATGCATTTGGTTTGCAGACCTCTTTAGGTGCCTTTAATCTTCAGTTTTGTTTTGTTTTGTTTTGTTTTTCTCTCTCATGAAATGGACATTTTTAAAGCCAGGCTAGTTATGTTGTAGCAATCCCTTCATTGAGTTTGCCAGATGTTTCCTCAAGGTGAGACAGAAGTTGTGTTTCCCAGCACCGTATCAAAGTAGTGATGGCAGGTATGCTCAGAGCCTCGGTCTGGAGGAGGGATATTGGCCAGCCCTGGTGGTGTGGACTCCCATCTCTTGGCTAAAGTGGCATCTCAGTGGTTTTTCTACTATCAAGTTACTAAGTATTCTTTTGTAATTAAGTCTCTTATGGGGAAATGCTTTCAGACTATGTCAGTATCATCTTTCCATTTATCTTCTATCTGTTAGTTTTAATACATTTTTTCTCTTAAGTCCCTGCTTTTCAGAATTTTCCATGTTGAGCTTGAATTTCCTTTTATCTCATCTCTACCTGAACAAATGGATGCTACAGCATCTACTCTGCCTTGAGTCCTCTGCATGGTGGAGATCTCAGAACACACTCTCACAACCTCTGGGAGAGAACTGCAAAAGGACACCTGCTAAGAAAGAGGAAACCAAATTTCCTTTCAGAAAGGAAAATAATAGTGAGCCCTTGAGGGATTCTAAGCTAGCAGTGGAGACCTCTGCAGCATTCCTCATCTTCAAAGCTCTGGAAACCATGATCCAGCACTCCAGAGTCATGTATCAAAATTCCTGTGTTTCACAATTTCAAGAACACATTTCAGAAAGTAATGCATGTCTACTAATAACATAAGCTCTTTATCTTAAACATTTTTCTTTAAATTTTTCATAATTTAAAATATTTCAAAAGTTATCACTTTTTCCAAAAGTCTCTCCCCCCGCCCCACACAAACACAAGAATTCTCAAGTCAATTTTTTATTTCCTCTTTTCACATCCCCCCATCCCAACTTCAAACTCTTTTTCGCCCCTACTCAATACCTGTATCCCCACACTGGAAGCAACAGGCTGAGAGCAGGTGAAGTTGGGGAGGGATGGATGAGGGCTCCTCTAGCCCTAGATTCTAGAAAACTGTCCTTACCTGCTGTGGGAAACAGGTGCGGACTGAGTGCTCTGTGTAACCAAAAGATGGCCCTTCAAAGACAGCTGTTGGGAGCTTCAGAACTTCCTTCAGAAACTGGTCAAACTTGTTAAATATCATTAAGCCATTGGAATCTGACATCTGGGAGAAAACATCTATGAGAACAAAACCAAATAAAGTCAAACTATAAAGAAATACTCATTTTTTAAATAAAGGTTCTATGTCAGCATACCAGTCAAAAAGTAGCATAAAAAGTATCAAAGCTATAAAGAGTTTCAGTTAATATGTAATTTCATTCTTATTAACACTATGTGGTTATTTTACTGACAAAGGCCCTCTCTTCTACCCACTTAATATTCTACCAAAACATCAAATCAAATAGTCATTCATGTATGTCTCCTGTTGAGTGTGCATAAATGAATGATATATAACTTTCTATTTATTTATATTTCACTTTCTTCCAAGAATTATTTGTAGCAGCATATCTTTATCTCTTAGCATTTATATATGTGTTTATATAAGATGCGTGTGTGCTCAAGGGTATGAATATATTAGCATACTGGGGAAGGCGTATGAAAGAAGTTGTCTTATATTTGTATATTCATATGCTAATGATGTCAGGTACACCTGTGAAGAAATAAATTGGACAGAAGGATAGAGCATGTTTAAAAATGTTCACTTAGTGAGTTCCATGGTAGAACATCAAAAACTCATAAAAACTCTTCTATCCCAATATACTTTGATATCATTAGAGCCTATTTTTACATAAAGTCTGACGCAGGCAGGTGAGAAGGAAGTTTTCAGTATTGCCACTATTTTTAAACATTTTTTTGGTGAGTTTTCTGTATCCAGTCAGCTATTCTTCTCTTTAATCCATAGTTTGGGGGTGGGGAGAATGAAAAATAACTAGGAGCTCAAAAAAAGAAACATAACCTAAACTTTTTTCCAAACAGAATTTCAAGCAGTCATATTTATTCATAATGAACAGGTATAGAGAAGTATAATAGATTTATTTATTTATAATAGATTTATTTATTTTCTCAATGTCTATATCTATATATCTTCTCTCTCTCTCTCTTTCTCTCTCTCTCTCTTCTCTAGAGAGAGAAAATGTATTTCTTTCAAGTTTCAATTTGGGGAACTTATCCTGCAGTACTAGTTGTAGAAAAAGACAAGTAAAATATGTCAATCAAAGAACAATAACATGTTAGATTATCAGCTACATGGGGTTATGTTTCAGGCATTAAAAAGCAGGTTATTATCAAAGGAATTAAAACCTTCAGCATATTTTCTCATTACAGCTTCTAGTTTGTAGTTAAAGGAAAGGTATTAAATACCCATACAAGCAGGAAAAAAATCCAACAAGAGGCTTAAAAAAGTATGTTCCTAAGGGGAAAGTTAAATTAATGAATTAATGAATACTAAGTTCCTACTGTGAGGTCTAAGTGCCAAGCACTCTGCTAGGTGTTTTGAAACACAGCAAAGAAGTATGACATATGGTTTTTATCCCCCAAGAAACTTTCAACGTAGCTGGAAAAACTACATACATATGAAGCAAAAAAGAGTTACACACAAAACTGACTCTAAATAGAACAGAGAGAAGAGAGGCATCAGGATATCTGTCAAGCCTCACTATCTGCCAGGCACTCCTGTAGGTAACTACGGTCGCCTTTGCCAGTAGTCACCCAATACTCATTATCTCCTTCTTCCTTAGTAATGAACATTAATTTTATTTTGTACAGTGACATACCCAACTAAGAAATTAAACTTTTTAGCCTCCTGTTAGCAGCTATATGACTAAGTGCTGGCCAATGAGATTATAAACAGAAGGGTGATGAGGGCCTTTCAGGAAGACAGTCTAAGAGAGATGACTAAGCTGGAAAGGCTCTTTTCCTCTTAATCTCTTCCTCCTTTTGCTACCTGGAATATCACCATGATAGCTGGAGCTTCAGCAGCCACCTTAAACTGTATGGTAATCTCAATTTTGCTAGAGAAATCATGCACTAAAACGGCAGCGAAGGAAGAGAAAGTATAGGTCCTCGGTAATGTGCAGCCACCGCACCAATCTTGGGCTACCTACCCCTGAACTTGTTTTACATAAAGATGCTTTAATCCTGGGTTTTTATTTTCAAGCAACCCCTAATATTTAGTGCTACTAAACTTTATTAAATATTACATATTTACTCTCACAAGAAGATCTTTATGTATGTGTGCACACTTTTGTGTGCACGTATTTAAATTTTACTGGTAAGGAAACTAATTTGAAAGGTTACTTGCTTAAGGTTAAAAGAGTTATTAACAAGTAATTGGATCAAGATTTAATGCTTACACTTATTCCACTCTAGAGAAATTCCATTACATCACACTTCTTCAAAAATAAATTAGGATAGGGGCAAAAAAAATAAAAGCAGGGAGGGCGGGGAGGGAAAAAAATAAAAGCAGGAATTATCCAGAAAGTTCTAAAAGAAAGGAATTTATTTTTTTCTTTTTCCATATTTTATTTTATACATTTTTACATCATTTTTCATTTTTGCACAATGTATGTATTTTCATCTTGGTTATAGTCCCCATACAATTCCCATCCCCCTTGTTTTGATCCTACTCCCTCCACCCCCTACCCCCCCACCCCCGCCCTCAGTGTGTCTCTGGTTTACAGTTGCTTGTTGATTTTGATTTAAAGGAAAGGAATTTAGAAGCAAGGTCTTGAAAGGTAGTATTTAGATTGATGACATCAAAATCAGCTAGGCATGGAGACTGGAGACACAACTGAGAAGAGCAAGACGAAAGTCTGCACCAGGGACTTGCACTGCCTGGTGGAGGTGGGAAGCAGGGAACAGTGCATTAAAGAGAACGTTCTATGAGAGACAGCTTACACTGAGAAGGAAAGGGAACTAAGAAGTATTAGAAAGCCAAGTTACAAGAAAATTGGGCTGTTAGAGACTGGCAGAATGCATAAAAGAGGAAGAACAGGATTGGAGAGCCACCAGTTGGAAACCTTATACACAACCCACAGATGAGGCAGCGAGAGTATGGCCCACAGCAGTGATGTTGGGGTGGGGGTCACCTCCAAAACACATCAATGCAGGAAACTACAGGGGATGGCAAACTGGACTAGGAAATGGGGGATTTTTACGTGTACCACTTGAAAGAACAATTGAAAAAAAGTTACAGAAGGTAATTTCCATTTTTATTTTCTTTCAGTAACAGGAGAAATCATGCAGAAAAAAGATAGAGAACTTTGAACATAACTGTATGACTCATCAGCAAATTTTCAAAGGCATCCATCCCACAGACAGGAGCAGTGTTCTGGCCACATTTGAGACAGAAGCTAGAGCACTCTGAGGATGCTACAGTAATGTGAATAGCAACATTCATGGGGGGAAGAGCACAGTGGTTTAATTTTTAAATAACTGATCACTGTTCTTAAAATGAGCAAATGACCATCCATTAAAGCTGAATTAACACGCTGGGCTCACACAGGACATGGCAGACACTGCACGGTGCCAGCTTCTCAACACCCACCTTCCCCCTCCATCACCCACTGGACACTGACTGTGTTAGAAAGGCAATATGCACCACTTAAAAAGTGACTTCCTGGCCTTTTCTGGACACCATAAGTCTGGACCAGATTTCTAGAAATGATTTTGCTGTCTTGACGAAGGCATCACTGCTTATGGGTCCATGGGGCCTGCGGCAGGTCAGTGCTTATCCAGGCAGGAAAGTGCAGGACAGGGGAAGCCCCCGTCCTTAGAACAGCCTTCAGTCATAGCAGACTCTGAACTTACAGCCTCTGGGCTTATTTTCATATGAGAAAAATTAAAAAAAAAAAAAAAAAAACCCCAATGTGTTTAAGCCACTGTTAGTCAACATCTCTGTCGCCTGTTATGTTCATAACTGGTAAACTAGCAAATTACCAACTTGTGGCCACTGATGGTGGAAATATTCAAGACCAGAGTCTTTAGCCACCAAGACCATGAACACACAGATGTATAGCTTCACAATCATGTATGTGTGTGTGTGTACATGTGTGTACACCACCACTGACAAATCTACACCTGACTCACCAGGGATAGTGGAAGGATAGTGAAATAACTAACTCCCCCCCATCAAAAAGAAAAGTATTATTTTTAGCTATATTTAGTTATTGTGTTATAGAGAACAGATTCAAAGTGGTAAAAAATTATTTTTTCACTCATGAAAAAAGTAACTGTAATAGGCCCATGTTATAATGTAAGAAAACAAGCAGAAACATGTTTGTTGGACTGTTATTTGTTTTAATAAGAAAAATACTTCTAAAAACTACTTGTCGAATCCAAAATTGAAGGTATAGTGATGTATTATTTTTTGAGTTAAATTAGGTTTAAACAATATATTTTTAGGTCAATCTCTTATCTGTAAGAAAAACACTGAAAGCAGCAAATTTTTCCATCTTACATGATGTATAACAATAAATATAGGTGTAATTGATGACATACATATAAAATGGTCTTACAAAAAATTAATGAGACAATAAAATTTAATGAAAATATCCAAAAAATTAAACTAGCCCTCTAATTAAAGCCTTAAACCCTCTGGCAGTAAGGGCCTGAATTATTTCCCAGATCACTGGTTAATTTCCCCAGTAATTTTCTTTCTATTTATACACTTCTGAAAGAAGGTATGCTAATTCCCATTAGTTGTTTCCAGATAAAAATGTAGGCTTTCTCCCTAGTGAAAAACACACAAGCAGTCATTAAATGCACACGTGTACACACTTTTTAAAATATTCTGTCCTTTGTGTGATGGCAAATTAATGACACTACCATCATCACGTTTCTTTTTTTGGTGATAATGACCCCGGTTTTACTCATTGCATCTGCCCATTTACCCACTCCCCTTTCACTCTCACATGACCCACCACGTACCTTTGCAAGATGTTAAGACTGTTTATAATAGGGTCAAATCTATGAATGGTCAGCCATTTTCTTTTATATGTTACTTTTCCCTGGCTAATGACTCTTGTCGTCTTTCTACCAACTCAAGCAACCTAGACCACAAAAACATATACACATCTGAATGTTTATACATACCTAACTATAAGTAACTCCAAGTGCATACCTTATTCCAAGACTCATGAATATTCCCACATCATTCATGTGGGGTGGGGGGTTAGAAGGAAGCTGGAGAACAGGAATCAGCCTGCCTGGGGCTTCTGTTGTTGACTCAGCCAGGAACCACCTCAGACAAGCCTCCAGGCCTCTCTTGGTTCTTGTTGGTTTTTCTTATTCATAAAATATAGATTTAGGACTTATCTCTTACTAGCTTCCAGTTCTAAAACACTTTGGTTTCCTAAGAAATGTAAATGTGGACATCACTCATTCAGATTCAACATCCACTTCTGTCTAATGAAGAGAAGGGATGATTAACAGAAACCAGCAGGATAAATACGCCATGCAGGTGCTTAAAAGACTAGAGTGGGGTGGCTAAGTTCCGAACAGGGGAAGCTATTTAATTATAATTTCAAAGGCTGGCCCTCTGTAGTCTTTTGATGCAACACCAAGGAAACCAAGAGCCAGTTGTCAGTGAGAACCGCCAGTTCTGAGTAAAAACAGAAAGACCTCAAGTCATCTTTTTTTCTGGCTACTCAGTGTAGTCTATCACAAACGTTAAGTATATAAAAGACTATTATAAAACCATCTTTATGCTTCTCCCCAGAGAATATCTGTTACTGTTTTTGTATACTTCTTTCTCTTTCCATGTGTGTAACAAATTTTTGTTTAAACTATATTATATATAAGCATTTTGAACTGAAACACATTCTCACAGACATTATATTTAATCATAGAATATCCCAAAAATATAACTGAGTTCTTACTTGGAGACTAAAGATGTTTCAAGTTTTCAAGTACTATGAAAAGTTTGCAGCAAATAAGCATAGAACTTAAGGTATGACCCTCATTAGTGCTGCAGGGTAAATTCAGCCAGATTGTGTCAATGGATGGGGAAGTCCTTACAGCATCCCTGACACATACTGTTAGACTGTCCTACAAAATCACAGCACCAGTTTGTAAAAGAAGTTTAAAATAAATTGCATGAACCAGCCATTCCTATCCTTTAGGATGGGCAACAGATGGGCTCTGAATAGGAGATAACAATTAGCAGAATTAGACAAAGTAAATATATCACATAAATTAACTGACAATAAAATAAAAAATATATCACATAAATTAACTGATAATAAATTAACTGACAATTAACTGGGCTTTACAGTCCATAAATTTTGTTCTCTGAGGTTTTGGGGGTAGTGAGACTTGGTCATGCTTGTAACTAAAGTTAGTATTCTGATAATGAATCACTGGTAATTGGAATTCTAACCCACCTCTGAAGCAAAGATACAATCTATAAGAGCTACAACAGTGAACAATTTCTATAAAGGAATGCTCCCTAGGGACAAAAACTCTCTCAAAGAGATCTGAAGAGTTCAATCAAGAAATGTTTCAAACCAAAAGCACAAATAATAATTAAGTCATTTCAAATACTATCTTGACACTAAAAAAAAGTAAGCAAAAAATAATTCAAAAAATGGGAAGAAAATTACAGAAAAAAATCTAAAATAAAAGGTGAAATTCAAAAAGATGAAAACAATAGGAGGAAAAGTAGAAATACTAAAGCATGTCCCATAAATCAGAAAACCTAGTTTAATGGGAACAGGAGCAGAGGTGTCCCTAAAGAGTACCATCAGTGGGAGGAGGCTGGAGAAACTAAGAACAAAAGGCAATGGAAGAAACAGATGAAAGAAACTGAGCAAACGGTCAGACAGCACCTCATGGTATACCACGCACTGTTCCAGCTCACTTTTGTCTTGACCACTACTCAGCTCCCTCAACTAAGCAGGGCAGAGCTGAGAACTAGAAAGCAAGGCAAAAAAAGGGATTCTCATAATAGCCAAAACTACAAAGCTCACAGGCTTCTCATATATTTGAGTAATTACTTCTGCCCATAGTTTCAGAGATGCTACACAAGCTGACTATGTTTTCTCTGTCACGGGCATACTATAAAAGTAAATGAGCAGCAAAGAGATTTTTAGAGGCTGGTAACAGCATCACATTTACCAGTGATCAAGAACACACACACCAGCACCACCACCACCAAAAATTCATGAACTTAAGAAAAGCACAGTCGTGTGAAAATACAAGAAGGGACAAAGTGCTCAGAGTCTCACAATTAGCCTAAAATGCACCAGGAAATGCCATCCCAAAGAGACAAAAATGTTTAAATTATGATCAATGAGCTCTGTTTAAAACGGGAAGGACAAGACCATTTTTAAAGTGGTTCCTGCCTGGGATGACAAAAATTAAAAAGTGGAGACAGATTTCAATAACCTGAAATTTTTACTTAAGTTGAACAGCTTTCTCTAGTCAAGATAATTACAACGCAATTAAAATAACATAACAAAGCTACAGAAGGCAAAGGAACTATAACTCTGAACATGGAGGTGATAAAGACACCATATTTTAAATCTAGCTGAATAAGACAAACATGAATAACATAAACATCTATGATGTGCAGTGATGGGGTACAGTGCATTTCGCTGTGTCCCCTAGCTGGGCAGGCACACTTTTGTGCCATATGGATATTGGTGACTTGAGTTCCTCCAAGATGATCAGAAGACACATTTTTTAAAATTACCATGCAGATCTATTCCTACTTTATACAATACTCAAAATTTCACTTTCTCAATAACAGAGAAAACAATTGACCAAAATTATTCTCCAAGATCTTGTTTTAGAATATCTAAATCTCTAACTAAGGAGCCATCTAGCTTTCCAACTTTCAGTGTCAATGATACTATGTGGAAAAAAAGCACAGAAAAAAATGCATCTATGAAATAATCTTGCCCAAAAGCTGTACTTGAATCTGATCAAGCCTCTGTATCTCTCAATTACAATAAAAAATGTGGGTCACAGAGGAATGTCATGGAGATATAATGATCAAAATCTATATAAGAAATGCTACAGGGTAGATGACCCAGTTTCTTTAACAAATCAATTCACAGGCAATCTCAGCACCTCATTAAAACCCATAGCTTCAACTTCACCTTCCCGAAACCTGCCAGAGTTTTTCTCTTTGGCTACTTGGACTATGGCACTTTGAACATCGCACCAGATCACATGTGTCTCCATCCCAGCACGATGACAGTGGCATCAACTAAGGGCTCTAAAGTTAGACAGCCCGAGCTGTCTAATTCCAGCTCTGCCCCCTCAGTTAACTCATCTATGAAACAGAAAAAATACCATTACTGCTCAAAGACATGTTAAAGATTCAGTAAGAAAATATACATAAAGCACCTAGCACAATGCTTGGCATACCTCAGGCAGTGAGGAACCAACTAGTGAATAAATGAAAACCATAGCAGAAATATTAAATACTTGTGCACTTTATCTTTGATTTCATCTAAGTTCTTTCTTATGGTATCCAGTGAACAGTGAAATGCCAAAATGACCACAAAACAAAAAATAAGGTAAGATGATTGAAAAAACAGGTTTTTGGCTTCTAAATAATTGAGCTTGATGCTAAGGGGACAGGGAACAGTTTAATCAGAGCACACAGCTACCATGTGACAAGGAATGCAGTTATTAAGGGCTACACTTGACCGAACCTGGTGAAAGTAAACTTATTTTCTAAGCACAAGTGATCAACATAATCATTTTGAGCATAATTCTTAATATGGAAAAAGTTTTTAAAGAATTTTTAAATGTCAACATTTATTCTGAATGTCTTCAGTTTTCTTGTTTTAAACTAAAAAAAAAAAACCGGGCCTCCCCGGTGGCGCAGCGGTTGAGCACTGGGTTGCGAAGCGGCCTGCAGCCTCTGCAGCACCGGTTCGATCCCCAGCTGCTCCCCGACCACCGGGCGAGGGTCCCACATGGCGCACAGACCTCTCCTGCCGCCCGCTGCTCTCCTCAGCAGTGTACTTCGGTCCTTCTGCCTGCTTTGCTCCCCGCTCTGGCTCTGGTGAATTCTCTCACCCTCCCGTGCTTCTGACTGTACCCAGTGCTTGTATAAATAAATAAATAAATCTTTAAAAAAAAATAAAAATAAAATAAAAAAAAACCACTAACAAATTAATTCAACCAACGTGTGCATCTGAACAGTAGGTGGCACAACTTACATACTCAAGCCAGCTGCTGCAAGGTGAGCCAAGTGATAATAAAAAAAGGTTAAAGTTTTAAAAGTTCAGTATAGCAGTATCCAAAATTCTGAAAGCATTCCTTTAAAACTAACATTCTAACTTGAAAATAAAACATTTCAAATAATGTGAAAATACTTACATCTCAGTTTGTCCAGCATTTTTCCACCACACATGGTTGCTAACATAGATTTAACTGAAAATACCGTCAACTTGCCTCGGCCCTCACTGCAAAATAAATTATATTAGAAATAATTGCTATCTGAAACCACACACACACACACACATCACAGAAAAGCAAGCAACCATTATACTGATTTCACCCTTATATGTTACAATATTACCACATTTAAAAACCTATCATTTTTTTTCTTTGTAGAATTAGGCTTCATCTGTGCTCAGTAAATAATGCTTAACCTCAATTATTTGGAAATGAATTTTTAGAAACAGTACATAAAACAGTTTGTCCCAGCATGTAGGCAGAGGCCAGAAGGATGAAGCTGAAGTAAATTTCCTATCAACTTAGCCTATTAAATCCACACCTGAGGTTCAAATAGTTCAAAACTGAGGTTCAAATAATGATGCAGAAATGTGTTGTTCCATCAGGATGTTGTAAGAGTTGGGCCTCCCCGGTGGCACAGCGGTTGAGCGCTGGGTTGCGAAGCTGCCCGCAGCTTCGGTTCAATCCCCGGCTGCTCCCCGGCCACAGGAGGAGGGTCCCACATGGCCCGCAGACCTCTCCTGCCGCCCGCTGCTCCCCTCAGCAGTGTACTTCGGTCCTTCCGCCTGCTCTGCTCCCCGCTCTGGCTCTGGGGAATCCTCTCACCCTCCCACACTTCTGACTCTTTTTTTTTAAAAAAAAAAAAAAAAAGAGTTTATAGGTATCTACTAAAGGGTACTCGCTGCTATGAAGTAGTTTTTACTGTAACAATCTGGTTTTTACTGTAACAACCTGGCTTTTACTGTAACAATCTTTTGTTACCATGTGTTCATTCCTAGAAGAGCATGATGTCTCAGATTTCACACCACCGTGAGAAAAGTGAAGGGGAAGGAAGCCTAATACTACTTCTCCATTAGAACTAGAAAGGTGAAATGTAGGCCAAAAGTGAACTCCCTGAAGCAGTGCCCCCTTCACCTGCCACACAAACACAACACCAGCAAAGCCCCTGACCCAGCATGCCCACTGAGCTGTGCACCCAACAACACCTGGCTTCACAGCACATGAAAGCGTTACGAGCTGGTTTTTTAAGTTGTCATATAATAAATTAACAATGGGCTTTTGCGCCAATTTCATAAGACTATGCTTACATAGTTTCATAGTAACTTAAGAGCAAAATATCTAGGCAGTGACAATGATACTCTTTGGTTTTAAAAAGCATGTGCCAACCTACTTATATTTACAAATGGTCCTAATAGAGTGTCTCCTATTTTCCAAATCTTCTTTATAAGATCACAACTGAAAAAGGACAAACCGTCCCTAAGTCATGTCTGTTACACTTTGATTTCTAATTATTACATCACATTAAGTATATTAGAAGATAAAATAGGAATCCCTGCAATTAGCTAAAATTAGTTGGGGTTTTTCACATCTATAGTTCCTCAGAAATACTGATACACCTCCACCCCTTATACAGTACCTTATACACACCTTATACACCCCTGGGATGGTCCTATGTCCAAAATCCTTTGTATTATATGAGCAAAGCCAGTGGCTATAAACAGTATCAACTCTGTTAAAAGGAACAGATATTTAAGCTATATATAGAACTTTCACAGTTGAAAGTTCTGGTGGCCGACCATGCTGAGTCCACCCTTACACACCCTGCCTTGTCACTACTGAAGAGCAGAGACAGAAAGAAGAAAGGCAATTATTTGCTTTCACATCTTTCTTCAAAACTAATAACTTTTAGATACTGGAATCCACTGGGCAAGGATGGCAACCATGGAGCAGTCACACCAGGACTGCGGCAGCACAGGCTGACCCTCGAGGCAGCACCCCCAGCCCTGAGTCAGTGGTGTCCTCAGCACAAGCAGTACCTGTGCCTGAGGACGGGAGGGGGGAGCAGAGGCATCTTCTTGAGACCAGTTTTATGGTTTGATTTTGAGTTTTGTTCTTCTGGTGTGATCTTCAAGCCTACGTTCCCAACTGTCTCTCAGAACCTGTAAGGTCACCTATAATCCCTTAACAATGTAGGCAGAGATGACTGCTATTGCTCACGACTAAGAACTTGATGGATGCTGTTTCTGCCCTGAAGGAAAGCAGTCCGGCTAGGTGCAGCACAAAAGAAACCCCGCTGCCAGGTGAGCTGCCAGGTGAGCACCCCAGAGATCAACAAGCAGGGAGGAAGAGCAGGTGCTCATGAGAGCCAGAGGCAAGGCTTGCTGCAGGGCTGGGGGCATTTCTTTATGGTAAACTTGCTCAAAATATGTTCTGCAGACAGAGATTTCAAGACACAAGACTATCAAGGGAATTCTACCCAGGAAAGTAAAAATTAATCTTAGGAGGGATTTCCATGAAAATCAGGACATTGATTACATCCGGGAGAACAGACAGGGCTGTAACACAACAAGGATGGCTCAAGCCGTTTCCAGGGTGCTGACAGCTTTCTAATTTCCCAGCCTCCATAGTACTCATATGGGAGATCTTCTTTACAACAATTCATGAAACTATATTTCCTGTTTTGCATTTTCCTGTAGGTGTTTTATACTTCTCAATATGTTACTTTAAAAATGAATCCTGGGAAGACAAATTACCATTACTGGACAAAGCAAATGGTTTAAGGGGGGGAAATGATGAAAGGGAACCCCACAGGTTAAAAGATCCTTGAAAAATATAAACTGCACAGCACAAAGTTTTCTACAATAAAAGATATAAAAACACCAAGGCCCAGGTTGCATCCTTAGATATCCAAGACTGGCCATTTATCATAAAAAAGAATGAAAAATAATATAACAAAGATAAAAAATTATATCCAAAATAGATAAGTAAGTTAAAGCAAAGCATAGAACAAAATAATCGCTAGCATGCTCTCTAGCAATTATGTTAAAGAGGAGAGAGTAAAAATATTCCTGTGTATCTGTCTGTGCATGAATAAACCATCTGTGAAAGAATATTGAACAAGCAATACTGGTTGCTTTCAGCGTGGAAAGCAGGCAGCCAAAGGAAAACAGAGAAAGGATGGGCACTTTTCACTCTATAAATAATAAACAGGTTTGTCTGGCAAAGAAGGCTCTCCAGTCAGTAAGTTCCCATCTTAAGATGCTAGAAAAAGAACAACAAATTAAGTCAAAAAGCAAAAAAAAATAATAATAATAATAATATGGGGGAGAACAGAAATCAAGGAAACTGAAAACAGAGAAAGATTAATGAGATCAAAAGCTGGGTCTTGGAATAAATCAATATTAATATAGTGAAACTGCCTAGGAACAAGAGAGAAGACACAAATTACCAACATCAAGAATGAAAGAGGGGGCCTCCCTGGTGTCAAAGGGGTTAAAGTCTCAGCACTGTCAAGCTATCAACAGCTACTACAGCATGGGTTCAATCCCTGGGAGCTAACTCATCTCTAGCACTGCTCCCCTCAGCTGTAGATCTGCCTGTTCTGCTCCCCACTCTGTCTCTAGTGAATCCTCTCACCCCTGCAGCTCTGGCCTATACCCCAGTTCTTCTATACATAAATAAATAAAAATAAATCTTAAAAAAAGACAGAAGCAAGAAAATATTGCAAAAAAACGTTTATTTCCATAAATTCAAGAATTTGGATAAACTAGAGAGACACAGACTACTCTCAGAAAAATACAAACCGGGCCTCCCCTGTGGCACAGAGGTTGAGCATTGGGCTGCGAAGCTGCCCGCAGCCCCTGCAGCACGAGTTCGATCCCTGGCCAGCCAGGGATAAACCCACATGGCAAGGCAGACCTCTCCTGACTCGCCCGCTGCTCCCCTCAGCGGTGTATCTCAGTCAGTCTGCCTGTTCTGCTCCCCGCTGTGTCTCTGGTGAATCCTCTCACCACACCCCACAACTCTGGCCTGTACCCCAGTTCCTGTATGCATAAATAAAGAAATCTTTAAAAATAATTATAATATCATTTAACACTTTAATCTTCAAAATGTTTTAGAAACACTAATATTTACAACAATTTGCATTGCTTATTCAAAATATCCTTTACTTCCATTAACTAACGGAACAAAATTCAGGAAGTCTTATATTCAAATATAGTTGACCTAAATTAGCATTAAAATACCTTTATCATTGTCTACTCATTAGAATTATTACTTCTCTCAATGGCTAGTCTCAGATCAAATAGTATGTACATGCATTAGCAGAATAATATGTTAGCCCTCAACTAATTATTATCAACCATGTGTAGTCATTTAATTCATCATCTCTCATATCTACTTTCAACCATTTTTTCCCATTCATACCAGTGGTACAGCATCTCCACCTAACAAACCCTGCCTCGCACCTAACAGTCTCGCACCTAACAAACCCTGCCTTCTCTCCTTTCTGCCTACACACTCTTTAGAGTATGCAGATGTATGTGTGCTTACTACTGGCTGCTTTATTTATGATGAGAAGATATGCATCTAAGTATCAGGCTACACCTTAACAGGGCAAAGGGTGTGTGCAAGGCTGAGGGTATTTTAAATATGAGGAAAGAAGTATCTGAGATTAAGGATCAGAGTAATTATGAGGGGAATGGAGGATGCTTAGTGAACCTTGATGTTTAAGAATCTGTTTATAAGTATGTAACTGCATCCTGAGGATGGGGGAGTGGCCTCAGGTCTAATTTTGAACTAATCTTCCCCACTTAAAATGCTTACCCTCATTTAAAAATTTAGGTTCAAAGTTTCAACGATCAAAAGGTTTACAAACCCTTCAAAAGGAATCATTAATATAAACAAATTAATAAATGGCATATTTAAAGTACTTATAAGTACTTATTAAAAATCCTTACATAAAAACCTAAGCATAACTTAACATAAAGGCACAATTCTTTCTCAAATTATGGTATTTTTAGTTATCTCTTCAAAAAGAAGATAAAATACTTAGCTCCCACCTCTCAGTCATTTGCTCTGTAGGCTAAACTCAACATTTACTCTTTCCAGGCCTCCCCGGGGGTGCAGCAGTTGAGCGCTGGGCTGCGAAGCTGCCCGCAGCCTCTGCAGCACCGGTTCGATCCCCGGCCACCGGCAAGGGTCCCACATGGCGCGCAGACCTCTCCTGCAGTGCCCGCTGCTCCCCTCAGCAGTGCACCTTGGTTCTTCTGCCTGCTCTGCTCCCTGCTCTGGCTCTGGTGAATTCTCTCACCCTCCCGCGCTTCTGACTGTACCCACTGCTTGTATAAATAAATAAATAAATCTTTAAAAAAAAATTTACTCTATCGATCTGCATGCCTTTCTTCACAGTGAAACCCTCATCTTTAAGCCTAATACAACTTCCTGTAACTGTCCCAAAGGCAGCCAAGGCAAAGTGTTACTTTTACTTTTCTAATGCTACACTGGCACGCCTGCATTCTTCCACTACAATTAGGGGAGCAGTAAGAAACTGTGGTCAATTAGCAGCCTAACACCCTATGATTATGCCCTTTATCTAACTGATTCTTTCTTAGAAAAATTCATTCTTGATCCTTCCCACTACACATCTGAATTTAATCCAAACACACTGGTCAGGTTACATAGAAAACTGAATAGCTGGCTGCCCCCGGCCATGGCACAGAACTTCACCAACATCTAGGCTCTCATTATTTCCAACATAAAGTCCAAGTTCATATCAGAATCAATTCTCTTCAAAAAGATTTAGAAAAGATCTTTAACCTGTTTCACTGCCAAAAAAAAAAAAGTGACTCAAAATCTAGTCAGCGATGGCTGCAGAGCAGATTAGTAAGTCAATATTAAAGAAGTACTACAATAGTGAATAATAACTCCCCGTAACAATACTAAAATGAAGGACAAACAGGTAATATCTGCTGAGGATGACAGGTGAGAGAAAATTTATTATTTTAACCCCACCCAAATAGAATCTCCCCAGGCGGCATACCCTCCCTCGGTAAGGAACAAGATGATTCTCTTTCTCAGACTTCTCTGCATGATTCATTTCCATAAACCTATCATTTTACAGTCTGACAATAAACTGAGCACATGACTTCTAAAAAGTTCTTATTATCCAGCACTGAGAAAACACCATTATTAGCTTTGCGCCAAGCTAAGCAGACAGTGAGTCACCCTGAATAAACACTGTTATGTCTTAACTTGCAGGTACCTTCAGGAGCCTGTGCAGTCCCCACCTGTGCCCCCTGGAGGGGGGCGTGCTCACTTCAGTTTGGTGAAGTCTCAGATTCTGCCTCTGTGTGTGTGTGTGTGTGTATAATTTTTTTTAATATTTAGGCTAACCTAATCGGGATGATGTTTGCAGTTCCGCACTATCTATTAAGAGTTTGCTATTCAAATTAATACTTTTGAAAACAAGACTACGGGGAGCACTTTTTCTTAAGAAAACAAGCTGTTTCAACATCCTCAGCAAACAATTGCAGATGCTGCCAACCGTAAATTAGTGCTTCTCCCATGAAAACAGACTTTAGAAACACCATTACCAGTGCAATTATCTCATGTAGCTAAAACTAATAAGAACATTTCTTAGATTTTCAAAAACATATTTTTCCAATTAATCTTCATTTACAAACTCACAGTGAATGGATTATGCAATAATCACTGCAAATCAAGAATCCATTTGGCAAATGTCAACTAGCTTAATCAAGTAAAATCAACTTAAAATATTATTCAATTTTATCCCAATCAGAATGCCTGCTGATGTTCATTTCAACTTTACAAATATTTATTAATAATCCAGGGTTGTATTTATTTATTTTAAGATTTATTTTTTTTTTTAATTTATACAAGCACTAGGTACAGTCAGAAGCTGGGAGGGTGAGAGAATTCACCAGAGCCAGAGCGGGGAGCAGAGCAGGCAGAAGGACCAAAGTACACTGCTGAGGGGAGCAGCGGGCGGCAGGAGAGGTCTGCGCGCCATGTGGGACCCTCCTCTGGTGGCCGGGGAGCAGCCGGGGATCGAACTGGCGCTGCAGAGGCTGCGGGCAGCTTCGCAAGCCAGCGCTCAACCGCTGCGCCACCGGGGAGGCCCATCCAGGGTTGTATTTATTGAAGAATTAAAGGTGTATAAAATTGATCTCTGCTTTCGAGGACTTTTCGATTTTGTTGAAGCTGTTCAGAGCATTGTATGACTGAAAGTTCAAGTAACAATACAGACAAGAACTGCAGGCCCTCCCCGGTGGCACAGCGGTTGAGCGCTGGGTTGCGAAGCTGCCCGCAGGCTCTGCAGCGCCGGTTCAATCCCCATCTGCTCCCTGGCCACCGGAGGAGGGTCCCACATGGCGCGCAGACCTCTCCTGCCGCCCGCTGCTCCCCTCAGCAGTGTACTTGGGTCCTTCTGCCTGCTCTGCTCCCCGCTCTGGCTCTGGTGAATTCTCTCACCCTCCCGCGCTTCTGACTGTAACCAGTGCTTGTATGTACGTATGTATAAATCAATCAATCATCAATCAATCTTTAAAAAAAAACTGCAGGTCATCAAAGGGGCTGGCAACCATGAGGCAGGCTGTAGAGTAGGCAAAAACTTAAGCAGAACCCTGAGAAATAAGAGATTCAGGTGGAAGGAGAGGAGTGTGTAGTGTACTCCCAGGCAGATGGGACAGAGCTGGGGAGGAGGTAAGGGCCTCACCACAATGCATGGAGGGGAAGTGACATGTCATATTGGAAAAATTAAAAAGAGCCCCAAGTAGCCCCAATTCGAGCTCAGTGTGAGCAGGGGGTTAAGGAAGAGACCATTACTCCTGAAGGGAGAACTTCACTCAAAAACTGCAAGGAAGAGGTTTCTGAGATGAAAGGTTACATGGATGAAAGCGGTGCTTTGATCAGATTAATTTGGAGGTGAGGACTGAATGAATGGAGAAGTCTCTGTTACTACTTCTCTCCTTTGTCTCAGAGAAAAACAGAGGCAAGGAAAAGCAACCCTTTCTTGCCCTTCCCTAAAAAAAAAAAAAAAACTTACTAAAAGGAAACAATATGAGAAATAATAAGAAAAAAATTTCCCCAAAAGATTAGCTAATTCAAACCCTTGGTAGATCTGTTTGTGCTGAAAACGAGTAGCCAAGCGTGACTTCTCATGCTGCAAAATGAAAAACAAAGGATGGGAAGAGCAGCGAGAGAACTTTAAGTTCAGTCATTTCTGCACCCGGAGTAATCCCGCCAGGCACAGACTGTTGCTCAGCCTGTCTTGTGATGTCACCGCACACGTCATACAGCCAGATCCACACAACAGCACCAAGCAGTGCAGGGGCAGAGGGCCCAGGGCCCCGTTCCTCTACCCCCAGAGCAGCTGCATTTTTTCCATTTTGTGATGTTTCCCCTTCAGATTTCACCTTTTTAAAACAATCAAAGTTTCTAGTTCATTCTCTACCAGCCCCTGAAAATTTACTAAAAAAGCTATGATGCGATCCCATCAGAGTTAACTGTGGGCATCAAAAACTTCCCATCGGCACGAGTTCTCGCCTTACTTTACTGAGCTGGCTTTTCTCCTGTCATCCTGAATTCATCTAAGAACAAGCAGAGATGTTAGTAAATACTGTCCATATACATGAGATGTTTTGTGCCTTCCAGGAAATTCGTTTTTGTCTAAAGATTACTGATGAGGAAAAACGGGATCTAATATTAACTTTTTTTCAGCAATGTCCATTCCACAGCATGTCAACTGGGTAGATTCTCAATGGAAGGAATATATTTGCTTTTATTTAAAATGTACGTTTTTGCTTTGTTTTATACTGTTTTGTTTTTAGCATTCATTAAGAGGGAACTGTGTAAACTTCTAAATGTATCCAAATGAAACTGCTAAAACAAGATTTAAAAATAGTTCTCAGCCATATTTCCCAAGTACACAGGGGCTTTTTCATATAAATCTACCATAAATTCAATATATAAACATCTTTACACTAGAGAATTCTTCAGATTGTTCAAGTTAACAAGAGCGTTTTCTAGTAAGTGCTATTTTAGTGGTAAACACAACTCTGAGTCTTTCAAAGATATATTCAATACTGACATATTTTAAAAATTTTTATCCAAACCTAGTTTTCATTAGCTATATGATTTCTTTTTTAGACTTGCTTCAGTTAAGGTAGAATTTCATTATATCCCTGAGCCAACACTTTTGGTGAAGGCCCAAGTCTCATTTATAAATCAAGCTGATGAAAAAAATAGAGGAAAAATAAGATCCAATAATCAGATAAGAGTAAAAGGAATTTTTCAGCAATGCAACACAGAATAGTTTTCTCTCTTATATAGGTAGAGGAAAACAGAGACTACAAAAACTATCCAAGAAGACTACTCTGTCAAGATTAAACTATGAAAGCTTAAAGTACAATTCCAAATGTGGTAAATCATCTAAAATGTATGTATTTTGTCAGAAATCACTATGGCTCAATCAGTAGTTGGCACTGGGCCTGCCCCTGCAGCAGCAAGATTACAGAGGCCCACAGACATGTATCTAGATATTATAGTCACCAATCAAGCTAACAGATCACTGATTAAAATGTTCTATCAATGTGCCCTGTCTAAGTTACCTTCATAATGGCCTGGTAAGCCAAGTTTAAATTTGGAATGCTGGGCCTCCCTGGTGGCGCAGCGGTTGAGCGCTGGGTTGTGAAGCTGCCCGCGGCCTCTGCGGCTCTGGTTTGATCCCCGGCTGCTCCCCGGCCACCGGAGAAGGGTCCCACATGGCGCGCAGACCTCTCCTGCCACCTGCTGCTCCCCTCAGCAGTGTACTTCAGTCCTTCTGCCTGCTCTGCTCCCCGCTCTGGCTCCCGTGAATTCTCTCACCCTCCCGTGCTTCTGACTGTACCCAGTGCTTGTATAAATAAATAAAAATAAATCTTAAAAAAAAAGAATAAACAAAGAAACATTGCATTTAAAAAAAAAAAAAATAAAAAAAAAAAATAAATTTGGAATGCTGAGAAACTTCATACTCCTACATGGAGACAGCCCCTTTTCTTCCCACCCCTAACATACATGCTTGGAAGGACCATACATGTGGGTGTCAGGTCCACCCACATCTACTGCAAGTATCACTCTAAGGCCAGTACTTAGACATGGAGTACAGGTATATTTTAAAAACTCAACAAACAGAGCAACACACACCAGTTTCACAAGAGCATGTATTAGAATAAATGGACAAAGAACTTAAAAATAAACATATGAAAAGAGACTTAGCAAAATAAACACAAACCACAAAACACGAAAAAGAATTAAGCAGATATATTAGTTATGAAAAATTCAATAGCTAGAATATAATAAAGTAAATGAGATAAACAATTACAAAGGCCAAATTAACGAATTGAAAATGTAAGTTGATAAACTCTCTTAAAAAGTAGAAAAAGCTAAAGAAATTGAATCATGTGAAAAACATTGAGATAAAGAAGACAGGGCCTCCCTAGTGGCCTAGGGGTAAAGCCTCAGTGCTATCACTGAGATGGCCTGAGTTCAATCCCGGCCAGGCACAGACGACCTCTCCTGTCTCAACAGCTGCTCCCCTCAGCAGTGTATTTCAGTAGATCTGCCTGTTCTGCTCCCCACTCTGTCTCTGGTGAATCTTCTCACTCCCCGCACCTCTGGCTTGTGCCCCAGTTCTTCTATGCATAAATAAATAAATCTTTCAAAAAAGAGAGAGATAGGGCCTTCCCGGTGGCTCAGCGGTTGAGCGCTGGGTTGTGAAGCTGCCCGCAGCCTCTGCAGCGCCAGTTCGATCCCCGGCTGCTCCCCGGCCACCGGAGGAGGGTCCCACATGGCGCGCAGACCTCTCCTGCCGCCAGCTGCTCCCCTCAGCAGTGTGCTTCGGTCCTTCTGCCTGCTCTGCTCCCCGCTCTGGCTCTGGTGGATTCTCTCACCCTCCCGCGATTCTGACTGTACCCAGTGCTTGTATAAATAAATAAACAAATAAATTTAAAAAAAAAGAGAGAGATAAAGAGGACAGAAGTAGATGTTCCAACATTCAGAAAAAGAGAAAAATTTGAAAAACAGAGCAGATTATCTGAAGAAATAATGTACTTCTAATAAGGACAGATTAATTCTGCTCACTTCTTGCTCTGAGTAAAAGTAGAAATAATGTAAAGGGCTTTTTTAAAAACCCTTTGAATGCAAATGGGGGCTAACAATTGAATTGCTAGTTGGAGGGAGGTTGGATGCCCAAGGAGGTGAATGCAGTGGCTGAATGGCATTTCTAGTGCAGGTGATCTGATTTCAGGGTGGCAAACAAAAAGGCTGAAACACAGAGTAACTCTGATTGTACTGAGGGGCCTGCCCAAGCAGAAGGGATCCTGGTGACACTGCCCCCCACTACCCCTGTTATCTTGGGCTGGAGGATGCTGGTACCCAGAAGTACCCCACACAGATGTTCACAGCTAATACAGGCACAGCACCACTCTCTATAATGAGAAAAACAACTAAAGCCAAATAGTACTTTGTTTATGCCTTTCTGTGGGAAAAGGCTATTTTTTTTAAGAAGGATATGACACAAACCCAGATTTAAGGTCAGCTTGTTTAGGTGCAGACCAGTGGGCTGGAACAGGAGAGAGAAATGCAAATTAATTTCCATGTCCAAACTGCTGGTTCTACAGTGAGTTCGCCATGGATGCTTATCATTTCCAGGAATGAATGAGGAAGGAGGGAGTCTATGCACACCACCCAGCAGCTATGACCATCCCCCAGGCATAAGATGATGGGGGGACCTGCGATGGCCACAGTGGGGACGGAGAGAAGCACAACATTTCAGAGGTAGAAGTGACATGCCTGGCAGCTGACAAGTGGGGACTGAGGAAGAAGGAAGAATCAGAAATGATTCTGAGGCTTCAGATTTGAGGAATTGGGTTGATCATGGAATCATTTAACAAGAAAAGGAACCACGAGTTTATGAGGCACTGCAGGGTGTTTAGTGGTGAACACTGGGGTTGTCATCTCACATCTAGTCCAACACCGTCTGCTTGAGGCAACATGTGGTGAAGGTGAGAATTAAACCACCCTCTGCCCCGGAGGCACAAATCCTGATTTTTTTGAGATAAACAGCATAATGTCCGCATACATGACCCATATGTACATTTCTGGAGGAAAGCTAAGGTACTTCTTCTTGGTGTTGAAAGAAGTTGGCTATTGGGCCTCCCCTGGTGGCGCAGGCGGTTGAGTGCAACACTGTGAAGCTGTCTGCAACCTGCAGTGCCAGTTTGATCCTGGCAGGCCGGCCAGCGAGTGTCCCACATGGTGCAGCAGACCTCTCCTGTGTCGCCCGCTGCTCCCCTCAGCAATGTATTTCGTCAGTCTGCCTGTTCTGTTCCCCACTCTGTCTCTGATGAGTCCTCTCACCCTCCTGCGCATCTGGCCTGTACCCTGGTTCTTGTATTAAATAAATAGATAAATAAATAAATAAATAAAAAGCTTGAAGGAAAAAAAAAAAAAGAAGTTGGCTATCTCCCCCTACCTAGACTTGAAGGAGTAATAAGCCTTTGGTAGCTGCTGGCATGCTTTGTTGTTATTTTATTTTGTTTTGTTTTTGAGGTCAGCATAGGAGGAAGCTGATGTAAGAGAAGGACAAAGCCACAACCACTATGAAGAAATGAAGCCAGAATCCAGATGCAGCCAAGATCAAGGGCTGGCTCCCTCTGGGCTCCCTTACTGCAGAAGTCCACGTGAAAAGGCTTTCTATTGCTGACAGAGGAAGACATAGAAGTAATGGCCAGGTTGGAAACAAAAAGGGGAGATATAAATCACAATTTCTAAACCACAAAATTGGCTCAACTGAACAAGAGCAAGGAAGATTTCCTCTCTCTCATGCTGAGAATATGGACATTCTTATTACAAAAAAGAAAAAGCTGGTTAAAGCATCACCTGTTGTCCCAGACCAGACCATAAAACTACCTATATTATTATGTGGGAGGACCCGATAGGTAAAAAAATGAGCCTACCCAAAAGTTTTAGCCATTGCTCGTTGCTTTCACTAAGATTCTACACACAGATGCTTACAATATTGTTCTCTGAACTTTTTAATTGTCTAATATAAAATATTTTAAATCCTAAGTATTAAAAAAATTAATTTGTAAGGCACAATTAAAGGAGAAACTTTTCAATCCTATTTGTTCCTGACAGTTGTTTTAGAGTCTTAAAATCTAATAATAATGAGAAGGAATCCGGCCAAAAATTTGACTATAAATTTGGAGGTGAGCACCTGCTGTTACAAAATAAAGAAAGGTTAGATTTAAAAGTCAAATAGAAAAACCTTACAATCAAACTGACAACTCAGCTATCGTTCACAGGGTGGAGAACAGCATGTTAAGGTAACTATAATTATACCAAACAGTATATCTTGGGGGTGTGATTCTCCTCGATATTACAGAGCTTCATATGTGGCCTGCCTCAGGACACTTGGTCACTCTGTCATTTAACCAGGATTTAAAGGACTTACACTGAGTAACCGCCCTTTTAACTATGACTCCAGGTTGACAAAAATCTAATAAGGATTATAGAAGATGATTTAAAGCCAAGCATTCTTAAAATGAAGTAAACATGGAAGGCACTCGCCTGTCATAGGCAGCAATCATAAAGTTGAGGAGAAGGCTGATGGACTGCTCCACACTGATCTGGTGAGTAGAAGGCAGGCGCTTGTTCAGCTGGTAGTAGATGGATGAGATGACAGTTTCCAGGCGGGACACGCTGATCTCAGTGGAATGGTCCAGTGTGTTAAGGCCATTGTCTCGGAAGGCTTCAATCATGTTCCAGATATCAACAAGATGGACTAAATCACAAAGAAAAAAATGCTCAACAATTTTTAAGTATGGGGCTGCCTTCACAACTGAACACTTACATGTACTGAACACTGGCAGACTTATTCATATTTAAGGAACTATTACTTCAGGTCTCTGTAAACAGTGATCTGTGCAATTCATAGCAATAGTTTGAGGAAAAAAAGATAAAGAGCTTCTGGGCCTCCCTGGTGGTGCAAGTGGTTTAGCACCGCACTATGAAGCAATTCGCAGCCTCTGCAGCACG
This sequence comes from Talpa europaea, assembly GCF_964194135.1. Taxonomy (NCBI): domain Eukaryota; kingdom Metazoa; phylum Chordata; class Mammalia; order Eulipotyphla; family Talpidae; genus Talpa; species Talpa europaea. The sequence goes on from NC_140072.1 coordinate 13,443,150, forward strand.
AGTTTGATCTGGGCCGGCCAGGGAGCAACCCACATGGCACAGCAGACCTCTCCGGTCTTGCCCGCTGCTCCCCTCAGCAGTGTATTTCAGTCAGTCTGCCTGTTCTGTTCCCCGCTCTGTCTCTGATGAATCCTCTCACCCCCCACCCACGTATCTCTGGCCTGCACCTCGGCTCTTGTATGCATAAATAAATAAATATTTAAAAAAAGAAAAGATTGTAAAAACTTCTAATCTTTTTATAGTTGGTAATGTTGCCTTGGAATAACCTATTTTATTACTTTAGTCTAGTAGCTTCAGCAACAAACAAGCTTAGTGAGAGTTATTAACACACCTCTTAATGACATAACATACAAAAAATAAGTATAAACGTAAGACAAACTTTACAACTAACAAAGTATGTAAATGCTGTAATGATGAGAGAATATACTTTACTTTCAGGTACACAAAGAACATGTATAATAAGTAACCTTATCCTGAATCATAAAGTTAATCTCAACAAAGATCAAAGGAGGGGCCTCCCTGGTGGTACAGGGGTTAAGACACAACCTGTGAAGCTATCTGCAGCCACCACAGCACGAGTTCGATCCCTGGCCAGGGAGCTACCCACATGGAGCAGCTGATCTCTCCCGTCTTGCCCGCTGCTCCCCTCAGCAGTGTATGTCAGTAGATTCACCTGTTCTGCTGCCTACTCTATCTCTGGTGAATCCTCTCACCCACCCACACCTCTGGTCTGTACCCCAGTATGCACAAATAAATAAATCTTTCTTAAAAAAAGATCAAAGGATTAAAATCATATAAACCATACTCTATAGTCAAAATTAAATTAAGTTGGAATCATTATCAGAAAGACAACTTTTAAAATAAACCTTATCGGGCCTCCCCAGTGGCGCAGGGGTTGAGCACTGAGTTGCGAAACTGCCCGCAGAGCTCTGCAGCACCGGTTCGATCCCCGGCTGCTCCCCGGCCGCTCCCCGGCCACCAGAGGAGGGTCCCACATGGCGCACAGACCTCTCCTGCCACCCGCTGCTCCCCTCAGCAGTGTACTTCATCAGTCTGCCTGTTCTGCTCCCTGCTCTGGCTCTGGTGAATCCTCTCACCCTCCCGCGCTTCTGACTGTACCCAGTGCTTGTGTAAATAAATAAATAAATAAACAAACAAATAAGTAAATAAATCTTTAAAATAAATAAATAAAATAAACCTTATCTTTAGATATGAAGAAACTCATACTACTAGGGAACTTTTTTTTTTAAAGATTTATTTTATTTATTTATGCATACAAGAACTGGGGTATAGGTCAGAGGTGCAGGGGAAGAGAGGCTTCACCAGAGGCAGAGTGGGAAGCAAAACAGGTGGATCTACTGAAATACACTGCTGAGGAGAGCAGCGGTTGAGACAGGAGAGGTCTGCTGCACCATATGAGGGATAGTCCCCTGACTGGGGATCACACTCATGCTGCAGTGGCTAGTGATATCTTGATAGCGCTGAGACTTGAACCCCTGCACCACCACTGAGGCCTACGAGGGAGCTTTCTTATGTGATTAAGGATAATATCTATTTAAGAAAAAATAAAAAACTGGAGTGAACATTATGTAGTCATAAACTGTTGAAAGCCTTTCTTCTGATACTAAGATAATAAATGCCCACTGTTATCATTTCTATTGTATTTGAGGGTTGAACCAATACAAAGATGTAGTTATTATCAGCATAAGTACTTGAAATGGGAAAACACAACTGTCATTATTTATAAATGAGAAAATTATGCACACAGAAAATCATAAAGACCCCACAGATAAATGACTCAATATTTGAGTCTAGAATGATTGCTAATCAAGACTTAAAACTCACTATATTTCTAAAGGACAATAACAATGAAATTTTAAAATACTATTGATAATAGTATCATAAGTTATCAAAGACCTAGACATAAATCCAAGGAAGGACATGCAACATCTCTAGACTTACGGTTACAACGCTTTTGTACAAATCGCAATTTGCAAGCTGTTCTGTACGTTGACAGTCGTATAACATCAAAATTCTGCGCACCTGAAAAAAGGACAAACAGAAAACATTCAAGTAGATTTAATTTCTAAATGCCAGGAACTGACTGTTTCACCAGGCTGGTACAGTTTATATATAGTGTATCATCAAGGCCTCCTGATGAAACAAAAAAGAGGGCAAGAAGGGGCAGGCACCCTTTCTGAGGCCCACTCCGTGCCAGGCTCGAGGTCAGCAGTTCCACCTACATTATTCTGTGTGCAAGCCTGAGAAAGCTCAGGGGGAAGCACACTCCTGATCTGAGTGCATGACAATTTTTATTAGGAAGAGGGCACATGGCGTGGTAGGAAAGACCCTAGCCTGGAGTCAGAGATAACACTGTACCATCTCCAACTAAATATTTCAAACTGGGCCATTAAATATTTTAATTATTCAAAACCAAGCCAATGATTTTAGTAAAGGATTCTAACAAGTGCTCAAGGGCATTTAATGAATAGCCTGTCATAAAATTATTGCAGGGAATTTTAATGTCTAAACATATATTTTTATGAGCAATATTGAGAAAACTAATGTGAACAGCTAGGAAAGGAAAGCTCCATCCCCAAGCAACTAAGCAGAAAGATTACTAATTGATCAGATTGCAGGGCATTTCCTAGGCCATGTTTGCTAGTTTCCATGTTTACTAGTTGCATATTTACAAATAGAAAAAGTCAGTAGACTTGATGTAACTCACTCTCTCCAGACTCTCTCCAGTTAGAGCAAATATCACATAAGTGCAAAGCTAGCTAATTTAGGAAAATAGGAGACACTGATTATTTCTGCCCAGTTGCCAGAAATCTACACTGGAGTTTCAGGCACTGCTCACCAACAGTGGCTTTCCTTTGCCACAGTTCCTTGTGAAAATTCACCCTCAATCCCAGTGCAGAAGGTAGAGACAGCTGGACCTGTAAAATTTGGCACAATTCCCAAATTTTATGGAAATCCGGCCATAACATCATTTCAAAAATCTAATAGCAGCCAAAACCCCTAAATAATTTCTACTAGTTAAGATACAACCAATAGCCTTAGAATAGCGGGTGAGTTTGGTCCTCTAGAAGGCAATTACGTTGGAGAACTGGGGTGACGCTGGAAATGAGAGTGGGACCTCCAGCAGCTGACACCATCGCCATTGACGCAATTCTTCCTATGACAAAATAGGGGAGACTCAAGAAGCCACATGCACCAAATATCTCCCAGACTATGTGTCCTCGGGTTTGTCCCAGAGAATGGTAGCTTATGTGAGGTTCCTGAGTCAGTGATAATGTTTGGTAAGCAGTAAACCCAAGTCTTTGCAGACAATTTCAAGTGTCTACTCTACTCAACTCTCACATGCTCGTGCTTAGTTACTCAAGGTGCCCTAGTCACTGGAGCATCGGTAATGACTGTGTTTATATGCATCCCCATTTTTTCTGTCTCCCCTTTCTAAAATGCAAGCAGCGAGAGAGAATTAGGGACTGTGCAACTCTAGCCCCTGGAAAAGTCCCTGGAACATGGTAGATTCTTATTAATTGTGTTAAAAATAAATGGACATGCTCCCTGAGTCTCAACAGGAAGGGAGGAGCAACAAACTAGATGGAGATGAAGACAAGGGCAAAAGTAAAGGCAGCGACATGAGAAGCATGGTTTCTCTGCCTCGGGGCTGGGGGACAATGGGGTGGGAGTCAGTTCATTGCCGCTGGGAAATGACATGCAAGGCCCATGATAAAAACTGGGAACCTGTAAATGGGGGGAAAGAGGCCAGAAGGGCCTTGTTGGCATGTGTCGGAGCTTGTGCTTTCTCCTAAGAGTGATGAGGAAGGATTAAGAAAGATTTACGTTGTTCACACTGGCAGCAGCCCAGACCACAGGCTTGAGAAGGTCAAGACTATTCCCACCACCCTTGTTTGGCTCCTACTCCCTTCTCTCCCCCCACCATGTAGTGTGTCTCTGGTTTATAGTTGCTTGTTGATTTTGATTTTATTATAATTAGTCTTTGTATGGGGACTATAACCAAGATGAAAATGCATACATTGTACAAAAATGAAAAATGATGTAAAAAATATATAAAATAAAAAAAATTTTTTTAAATACAATAAAAATCCTCACAGTAATGAGATTTCTGTAAAAACAAGTTAATAACAATAACCAGGGCAGCACTAACTGTAGGAGTTGTAGTTTGAGTAGCAGCAATAATATTAATAAAGATTAACATTCGTATAAAAAAAGAATTGGGTAATAAACATGGAGGGTTTTTATCAAAAAAAAAAAAAAAAAAAAAGAGAGAGAAGGTCAAGACTAGAAGACGGGATCAGAAATCTACTGCTTTTGTTCAGAAAAGGAACAGGGCCTCCCCTGGTGGCGCAGCGGTTAAGCCCTGGGCTGCGAGGCTGTCTGCAGCCTCTGCAGCGCGGGTTCGTTCCCCAGCGGCCGGCGAGGGTCCCACAAAACAAACAAACAAACAAAAAAGGAACAGCAATAAAAACAGCAATATGCTTAGCTACCAAATTAAGTTCCTATTATTCTGTGCTTTTTCACTCTTCTAAAGCATCATGCTCACATTACTTCACTTATTCACTTATTCTTCACAAAATTCTGTGAAGAAGGCACTATTCCTATTTTTGAGTAAGAAAGCAGGCACAGACGGACCAGGTAACGAACCTAAGGTTATGCTGCCAGGAAGTCAGGGAGCCCAGACCCAACCCCAGGCAGGCAACTCAGAGCCTGGATTCAAAGCCATGATGCTGTGCGGGACAGAGTCAAACCTCGCTTATGCGGTCAACCCAGCTGCAATTTGTGATTTCTTTGGAGGCAGAAGGTAAGGTAGAGGGAAGTGACTCCAGAGTGTGTGGCTTGAATGACTAGCAATTAAGCACTCAAAACTACAAAAGTCCTTAAATATCCCCCAGTCTGGCTGCCTGCCCAATGCCAGGATTTCCTCTCCACTGTCTTGTTATCTAGCTGATGCTTGACAGGGTAACACAGATTTACACTGAGCCAAACTCTACTCCCATTACTAAGACTCTACAGATCAGAACATCTCCAGAGTTGAAAGGGTACTCTGAGACTTAGCCCACTGAGTGTCACCCTGGGAGATGCAGACTTCAGAGACTATGTCAGACGGGACTGCTGCCACCCCCACCCCCAACCAAGCAGTACCAATTGTGTATTACTCACAGGTTGCTACTCCTTATAATATCTTATCTGAAAAATGGAGTAAAATGCTATTAAAAGGTTTCACAATCACTGGTCCAGACACAACCTGATTTGATGGCAAAGAATACAAGGTCTAGCAAGGATGCATGTATTAGGTAAGGTCACATAGACAAAAAGTCACAGAGCAAAAGGATCCTTCAAATCCTGGTTACCCACTCATTTTAGCCATCTTCTCTTTGTTTGAATTTTATGTAACTTTAAATGGTAGAATAAAGTAATCTGCCAAAGTACACATTCACAGTTTTTATTTTTCCTATAGCGCTGTCTTCTAAGGACAGAAATTATCTGTAAGGTAATTTGCATAATGGATTAATTAGCAACACCTGCCAGGCCATGGTAACAATGGATTTACAACTAGAGGGCTAAACCTTCTATTTCCTTGCTTAAGAATTGCTTAAGCAATTCAATAATAACACAAGCTCTGGCTTGGGGTCTTACAACGTCATGATTCTATAACATCCTTCCCTTTCTAAAGCTCATAACATAAAATTGCTACCTGATTAAAGTTGTGACTTCATCAGAAAATAAAGCATTCCCACACATACAAACAAGGACTTTAGAAGCACCCAAGACTCACGCATTTCTATGAACAGCTGCCTCTTCTCTGCCATGGTCTTCCGCTTATTTGCACTTTCCTCAATCATCCTGGAGATGAAGAAAAATAGAACAAGCCACTGTAAGTTTAACAATTCAGCAGAGCGCTTATCTGTTGTGAGGAGGTACAGGAAACCAAGCTATAAAGAGTAAAAATAAAGTAGAAGTCTGGGGCCTCCCCGGTGGCCCAGCGGGTTGACTGCAGCGCTGTGGGGCTGTCCGCAGCCTCTGCAGCATGGGTTCGATTCCTGGCCAGCCAGGGAGATTCCCACATGGCGCCGAAGACCTCTCCTATCTCACCTGCTGCTCCCCTCAGCAGTGCTTTCGGTCTGTCTGCCTGTTCTGCTCCCCGCTCTGTCTCTGGTGAATCTTCTCACCCTCCCATACCTCTGGCCTACACCCCAGCTATTGTATAAATAAAATATAAATCTTAAAAAAAAGTATAAGTCTGATGCGGAGAAAGATAAGACACTGTCCCTTTGAAAGCTTCTAAAATATTAAAAAGTCAATATTTAAGCAAACTCATGGAGTGCTTCCTGTGTTGAAAATACAGAGCCATGTCTTGTTTCCAACTGTGATGTTATCTCGGCAGAGTTCTGGATTAATTAAGGCAGTTTCCCATATCCCTATTGTTTACATAGATTAAACATGTCACTAAACATATCTTAGAAAACAATTATAGTGAAAGGCTTCAATAAGAATACAAAAGATCACCTAAAGTAGGGATTGGTAAACTAGCGAAACTATTTTACCCTGGGCCAGATCTGACCTGTCATTTGTTTTTGCAAGTGACATCTTGTGGAAACACAGCTATACCTACTCACATGTACTGCAATAGCAAAGATCTGCAGCCACAGCAAAGGGCATCCACCAGGAAAAGTCTAAAATATTCACTATCTGACACTCTAAGAAAAAGTATTCAACATGCCCTAAGGCAAGAATAATTCATAGTGTACTACTGTACACATCTGGCTACAATTAGGCTCACATAATGCACTGTCAAAATGACCATCCTACTGGCACCAGTTCCAGTTTCATTACTGGAAATCCTGGGGCAAATGCTTTCATCTAAAAATTCATTCCTCAACACTGAAATGGCATAAAGTTGTATATACATCACTAAACGTTCATTTGGCAAATATTTACTGAGCAGCTCTTAAGTGGCAGGCACGGTGAGATGTACTGGAAACAAGGCAGTGGACACAAGCGACAAAATCCCCACCTTCGTGCAGCTTATTCTGGTGAGAGATTAAATACAGTAATTCATGTAGACAGTGCCTGGCCTAATGTAAAGGCAGGAGTAAAGACTGTGCCTATTATTACTAAAAGCACTACTGCTCCTACTCCTTCCACAGAGGTAGTTTAGAAACCAAGGGGGAGAGATCTCATTTCAATTAATGAAAACAGACATTATTTAGTGTACACTTTATTTTAAGAAAGTCCTTTTTGGAAGCAACAAAGCACAAACACTTTAGAAATTTAACGATCTAATCTAACAAAATGATAGTATCTACAAACCACCCAATTATTACAAAATTGAATCAAACAATGCATAAAAGCATATCACAGCAAATAGATGCCAAATGAAATGACTGGCCTATAATGCACATGTTTCTAAAGAAATGTCTTATAAATGGGGTTTTAATTTTTTGTTGTTATTTCTTAAACTATCTGGTTTAAAAAAAAAACTTAAAGCGGAGGTATGTTATACTTACACTTAACAAATAGAAATTCAACTATATGAAAGACAGAGTATGTGCTGGATAGACAATTCCACACGAGGATCAGCTGTCCCAGGAGAGTGTGAGAAGGAGAGTCTGTAGTCCCTTCTCAGACTTCATTCAAGGTATAAAATCCTACCCCCAGGAAGCCCTGGGTCCTACTGAGATGGAGTGAACACACACCAACTTTATTCTTTCACCAAATACAACTATAAACCTGCACAGATTGATGTCGTAGCTATTTAAAGGCTGTGAAAAGTAAATATCAGCAGGTGGCTCAGAGAAGAGTAAGAATTCAAAGCAGCACTGAACAGGTGATGAGTCTGTATTTTCTCCTCCCATATCCCCTGACATGATCCCCCAGCAGGAGCTAAGTCTAGCACTGTAGCACACATAGAAATCCTGAAAAGACCCTCTAGTTCTGGCTCAAAGAGGAAAAAGAACAAGCCCAAGAAAGTGGGAGAAATTTCCCAGGTCTTTTTTTCCTCTCTCTTCTTTTTCTCCATTTTCTCTCACCCCAACCCCGAGTAGCCAGAAAGCACCAGGGCATTAGCTGAGCAGAAGCTCAGGAGAGCAACCCCATAGAGCTATTCATGAAACACTGGGACCTTCTCCAACAAGCACATTCAGCGATCTGATCTTAATTAGCATGCCAATGACTTTGAAAACAGCTTACATAAAGATTCCACCTAGGTTCCAGACTAACCAGTGGGTGGCACACACGTGGCCAGATCTGACTGGCACTAAAAAGGCTTTGAAAACTAAACTGACATTAGAACCGCAGCCAGTAGGAGGTGGAGAGAAACCTGTGGACTAAATCTAAACAGGTTGCGTATCTAATAAAGCCAAATTACCAACATTCTCTTGGTAAGATTTAGAGATGTCCCAAAGTCTTACAACATAATGTTCAAACTCTCCAGGAAACAATACAAAGTTATTTGGCACACAAGGAAAGATGATGATCCTAAATCACAAAGGAAAAGACAAGCAACAGATGCCAATGACCAGATGACACAGATGTTGGAGTCATCTGACAGAGACTTCAAAGCAGCTGCTATAAAAAAAGCTCAGATGAGCAATCACAAACACTCTGGAACATAAGTTAAAATATTAAGTGTCAGCAGAGAAACAAACGATGTAAAGAAAAATGGAAACATTAGACCTGAAATATATAATCAGGCAGGGGAGGACTCACTGAATGGACTCAACAGCAGAATGCAGATGACAGAGTAACAAGTCAATGAACTTTAAGACAGACTGAGCAGAAATATTGGAATTAAACAATGGGGTTGGGGGGGGGGCAATGTCTTTTTCTAAAAAGAGAAATAAAATCTCAGGGACTTGGTAACCAAAAGTAAAAGACCTAACATTCATCATCTCATCAGAATCCCGGAAGGAGAACATGAGTGCAGTGATCTGATGCTGAAACAATACTTGAAGATATAATTGCCGAAAACCCATGACAAGTTTGGTGAAAGACAGACTTGCAGATTCAAGAAAATGAGCAAGTCCCAAAAAAGTTAAGCCAAAAAATGCCATCATGATGGCTACATCAAAATCAAGCTGCTGTAAGTGAACAACAAAGAAAAACTGAAAAGAAAGCAAAGTAACTATAAGGCCTCACTTAGATGCGGAACTCAAAAATAAATTAAAATCATAGGTACAGAGACCATACTGGTGGTTGCCAGAGGCAGGAGGGGTGGGGGGGTTGTGCAAAATGGGTAAAGTGAGTCAAAGGAATTACAAAATAATTCAAGGGAATTATAAACTAAGTCAAGGGAATGCAGTGTACACTATAGTGACTGTAGCTAATAATATTGTTTTGCATATTTGAAAGTTGGTAAGAGAGTAAATCTTAAAACTTTTCTTATCACAAGAAAAAAATTGTAAGTTTTTATGGTGATGGATATTAACTAGATTTCTTGCGACCATTTTGCAATATGTACAAATATTAAAATGTTATATCCTGCTATAATGTCTTATGTTGAAGTTAATATGTCCATTATATCTCATGCCACTCAATTTTAAGAGTTACTATAAAGCTCATGTTCAAGACAGCATGTTATTAGCAAGGCAACAGGCACACAGAAAAATAAATGAACAGAACACAACCTAGAAAAAGAGCTAAACAAATATGGCCAATTTTTTAAGGTGCAAAAGAAATTCAATGAAGAAAGGCTAAGCTTGGTATTATTCATAAGTCTAAAGATGAACCTTTATTGAATCATTAAGTTCTACAACTGAGACTATTAAATATCAATTATACTTCAATAAAAAAGATGAACCTTGACCTGTGCCTCAGACCATATATGCAAAAATTAACTCAAAATGGCAGACAGAGGAAGCTATAAAAGTATACAACTTTTAGAAGAAAACATAGGAGAAAATCTTTTTGGTCTGGCATATCACACGAAAAGCACAAGTCATAAAGGGGAAAAAAAGGATAAACTGGACATCACCAAAATCAAATGCTTCTGTGCTATGAAAGGAGCCGGTAAGAAAAGAAGACAAGTCATACATGAGACACGTCCATCTCTCTATTTCCTTCCACTTGGACTTCTGGCACTTTGCCTTTTCTTGGCCTCATAACCTAGAGATAACAACACATCCTTATCATTCCCTTCACATTCTAAGCCTGATTTCAAGCCCTGCCATTTCCTTCCTCATAATCACTCTCATATCCACCCTTTTTCCCATTTCAACTGCCAAAATTTTTGTCCACATTAATGCACAATAAAATTCTATGCTGCCATAAGCACCCATCCTTCCCGTGCTTCATCCTGTGTACATCACGAGAGAAATCCACTGAGTGTATTTTTTAAACATGTTTGATCTTCATGGTCTTTTAAACAGTGGATCCTAATCACCCCGTTCAGGAGCGTCATCCTACCAATTAAAAAAACAAACAAAACAAAACAAAAAAGACACAGCACCAAGTGAAATAAGCCAGACAAAGCCAAATACTATATGATCTCATTCATCTGGAATCTAATAAAACAAAACAAAAAAAGCCAACATAGAAGCAGGGAGAAAAGAACAGTGACTGCCAGGGGTTGGGGTCGGGAGGAGATGTGGATTAAGGATACAAGCTTTCAGTAATTAGATGAACAACTTCTGAGGCCCAAACATACAGTGTGGTGATAATAGCTGACACTGTGTTGTACTTGCATGTGCTAGTACAAATTCAAATTGAGAGTACATCTTAAACATTTTCACTACACACATACACACAAAAGTAACTATAAGGTGACGGATGTGTTAATTAACTTAATCGTGGTGACCATTTCACAGTGTACACATACATCAAATCATCATGAGGCACACTTTAAATATATACAATTATATTTGTCAGTTATATTTTAATAAGGCCGGAGGAAAATTATACATTTGAACCTCTCTCCATGTCATTGAATACTCTTCAAAAACATAATTTTGATGGCAGAATGGAATTTTATTACAATCATTCATCCAAACATTGATTGTTAGTAATTATTTCCAATTATCAACTACTCTAAGCAACACAACAATAAACATCTTTGAAGTGAAATTTTAAATGAAGAATGCAGAGCATTGCCTCTGCAAAATATAAAGAAGAGCAGAGTTTTAGATATGAAAATGCAAGCAAACCCTCATCAATCTGAAAGCTGAAACTAGACATTGCTAGAAGAGGCTGTTCAATGTCTTAAGCCCAAAGAGAAAATGACTGGATGAATTTTTAGATACAACACCAAGAGCACAATCCATGAAAGAAAAAACTGATGAGTTGGATTTTATTGAAATTAACTGCTCTGTAAAACATACTGTCAACAGAATAAAAAGATGAGCCCCAAAGTGAAAGAAATACTTTCAAGCACATAATTGATGAAGGACTTCCATCCAATTATGAAAATAATTCTTAAATTCAACAATAAAAAAGAGCCTAGTTAAAAGATGATCAGGGGCCTCCCTGATGGCACAGCGGGTTAAGTGCCACGCTGTGCAGCTGTCCGCAGCCTCTGCAGTGAGGGCTTGATCCCCCCTGGCTGGCAAGACTACCACATGGCACGGCAGACCTCTCCTGTCTCACCCGCTGCTCCCCTCAGCAGTGTATTTCTGTCATCTGCCTGTTCTGTTCCCCACTCTGTCTCTGGTGAATCCTTTCACCCTCCCGCACCTCTGGCCTGTACCCCAGCTCTTGTATAAAAATAAATAAATCTTGAAAAAAATTTAAAAAAAAGATGATCAAAAGAACAGACACCTCACCAAAGATCCATAGATGGTAAGTAAACATGAACATGAAGATGGGCTGAACATCATTTGTCATGGGGAAATAACAAATTGTAACAAGGCGATAACACCACATACCTGTTAAAATGGATAAAAGGTTTTTAAAACCACAATTCCAAATGTTGACAAGAATGCAGAGCAAAAGAACTCTCACCATTGCTAGTGGGAAGGCACCAACAGCTACAGGGGCTGTCTCTTGCAGAGCTAATCACAGTCTTACCACATGCTCCAGCGATTACACAGCTAGGTATTCACCCAACTGAGTTGAAAAGTTTGCTAACACAAAACCTGCATTCCAGGGTTTATGCCAATTTTAGTCAATTGCCAAAAACTGGAAGCAACCAAGATGCCCTTCAACGGAAGTGAATGCACAAATTGCTCTATTTCCGTAAGTGGAATATTGGCTACTACATACATGATTCCAATTTTATGACATTCTGGAAAAAAACAAAACTATAGAAATGGTAAAATGATCAGTGGTTGCCAGAGGTTTGCAGGGAAGGAAAGAGGAATGAACAGTAAAGAACAGGGCAAATTTTAGGGTGGTGGAACTATTCCAGGTAATACTATAATGATGTATATATGACATGATGTGTTTGTCAAAACCGACAGAAATTTAAAACACAGAGTAACCTTAATGTATGTAGATATTTTTGATCCTTTAGGACATCAGAGGATCCCAGGATAAAATGCAGAACACAACCTCACTAAGGGTGGTGGGAGGATATAGTGACCTAAGGAACTGTAATCTAGTTTCCCACAGGTTACAGATGAACAATTCTGATGCTGCCTTACACTGGAAATGACAAGTAAGTAAATGGATGGGAGTGGGAGGTTATAGATAAGCAAGGTGAGAAACTAGAATGATCCCATGGTAATGATTTCAAGTGGAGACATAGTATACATTCATATTAAGAGAGATACAGATAGTTACATATAGAAGCCCCTACAGAGATGGTTAGTACACACATTTATATTTCCTTGCTCTGTCAACTAAGAGGGTCTGGAAACAACCCAACAGCAACTAGTACACCGAGTGCCTACATTTGGGTTTATAATTCTACTCTCCAGCTAAAAGGAGCCAGGGCCCCTTGGAGAAATGGCTGAGGCAAGAAATATTCAAGATAAGCCTGGCACTTCTTATAATATGGAAAGTAAAGTTCTGGGAGAAATTAAAAAATATATGATAAAGGTACATCAGACACAGAGCCAACTGGAAGCACTCCCGAAGGCCAAAGTCAGAATAATCTCAGCAGCAAAATAAAGCAGTATTAAATGTTCTTAAATTGATACTGATATAAATGGGTGAATAAATTAATAAATGAAGAACAGAGAAAACCTTGTGCAGAAGAATTCCAGTGACTTCTTTCCAAAGTAAACAGCATGGAAATAAGGAGGAATGACTTGACAGTAGAGAAACCTGATAAACACTACCTCAGCCACGTAACCAAGTTCAAAACAATAATAATAAATCATGTTGCCAGTATGTAGCCTTAACATGATATGAAGAAAGAGGAAATTTCACATCTGTGATCGTTCTCCCAAAAACCCAGTCTAGTCATGACAAAAACATCAGGCAAATCTCAAATGAGGAAAAATCTACAAAATACCTGACCAGTACCCCTTTAAAATGTCAAATCATCAAGACCTTGACCAGAAAGCCCAAGAAAATGACAAAGTCAACAGAAGTCTTAGGAGACATGACAACTAAATCTAACATGGTATCCTGGATGGGATTCTGGAACAGAAAAAGGGCTGTGGCTAAACAGAAAGGAAGTCTGAATAAAGTATAGCTTTTATTTAATGATGATGAAGCATCATTGGTTCATTCACTGGAATAAATGCCCCATATTAACATAAGTTATAAGTAACAGGGGAAAGAGTTCATCTAAAACTGACCTTAAAAATTAAGTTTATTTTTTTAATAAAGACAGTACAATTGCATTTTTCTTTATTCTTTAACGACGTAAAAAGCAGCTGTATAAAACAGTATCTATAAAGTGATATTCTTGGGCCTATAACATATATAATTCCCTAAGAAGATACAACAATCCTAAGTATATATACCTAACCATAGTGCTTCAAAATACACTGAACAAAAACAGTCAGAACTGAAAGGATAGACAAATCCACACACATACCTGAAGACATCAACACTCCTCTGATTGATGCAAGTAGAAAGTCAAGAGGCAAGTGGAAGGATTAAACAACACGATTAGCCAACTAGAGCTAATTGATATTTATGGAACACTCTACCCAATGATGACAATGTACAAATTCATTCCAACTGCACATGAAATATGCATTAAGAAAGACCACATCTTGAAACATAGAACAAACATTAACCAAAAAGAACTGAAATCATACAAAAAAAATTTTTAAATGACCATAATGGATTTCAACTAAAATTTACTAACAGAAAAAGACAAGTTAATGAAATCAAAAGCTGGTTCTTTGAAAAGAAATTGACAACCTTCTAGCAAGATAAACAAAAAACCAGAGAAGGCATAAGTTATCAACATCACTAATGAAAGAGGGCCTATCCCTATAGAACCCGTGAACATTAAGGGAAATACTACAGGAATATTGTGCTCGATTTTATACACATAAATATGACAATGTAGATTAAAAAATAACCAATTCCTGGGCCTCCCTGGTGGTGCAAAGGGTTAAGCATTACACTGTGAAGCTATCCGCAACCTCTGCAGCAAGAGTTTGATCCCAGGCTGGCCAGGGGGAGACCCACATGGAGCAGCAGACCTCTCCTGTCTCACCACTGCTCCCCTCAGCAGTGTATTTCAGTCTGCCTATTCTGCTCCCTGCTCTGTCTCTGGTGAATCCTCTCACCCCCTAGGCCTGTACCCCAGTTCTTATATGCATAAATAAATAAATCTTTAAAAAATAATAACCAATTCCTCAAAACCACAAACTACCAAAACTGAAGCAGATAACCAGAATAAGCCTTTAACTATTAAAGAAATTGAATTTGTAGCTGTTTCTTTAAAACCTCCATAAAAGGAATCTCCAGACCCAATTCCGTATGATCTCTTCCAGAAAACAGAAGACAAGAAGCTACCTCCCAGCTGATTCTGAGGTGAGTGTTGCCCAAACCAAAGCCAAAGCCACCACAAAAAAGAAAACTACCAACTAATGCCCATAAAACATTGATGCAAAAGTCCTCAACAAAAGGTTAGCAAAAATTGGGGCATCTTTGGTGGCACAAGAGGTTAAGTCTCAGCACTAGAAAGCTATCCCCAGCCAGGGAGCTACCCACATGGCGCAGCAGACCTCTCCTGTCTCGCCCACTGCCCCCCTCAGCAGTGTATTTCAGTACATCCACCTGTTCTGCTCCCCACTCTGTCTCTGGTGAATCCTCTCACCCCCTGCACCTCTGGACTGCACCCCAGCTCTTGTATGCATAAATAAATATATCTTTAAAAAATTATCAAATCAAATTCAGGAATGTATTCAAACTTACTGCATAACTACAGCAAAAAACGCAGCATTGTATTGGTGCATGTATAGGAATAAAAATCAACAGAACAGAATTCAAAGTCCATATATAAATCACACTAACGGTCAGCTGATTTTCAACAAAGGTAAAAAGACAATTCAGTAGGGAAAAGACAGTCTTTTCAATGAATGGCACAAGGATCCACCTGTGGTGTGTGTATATATATATATATATACAAACTGTGGCAGACTCAATACAATGCATATTGATATCAAGGATGCACAAAACTTATACAAAGTGATAAGAAAAACTGTCACAAGATATGAGGCAATTCACAGAAGAGACAATGTGAAGCAAGTATATGAAATGGAGAGCAAATACATAAAAAGTTGCAAAAATTTAAAACAGACTATAATATCTAAGGATTCACAATTGGGATTTAAAACTATGAAGAAACCCAGGATGCGACTGGTATATAAATTGTGAGAGCAGTTACTCTGGAAGAGAAATGAGCTGTGACTGGGAGGGGACACGGGGGCGCTTTGGAAGAGCTAGCAAATTCTATTTCTTGACCTGGGTGATTGCACAGTGTTTGCTGTGTAACAATTCACTAAGCTACACGTTTTTAGTATCTGTTTTACTCTATAATAAAAAGATTTACAAGACTTATTTTACTCATTATATCCAACAGACAGAAAAAAATTAAGTCTGACAATACCATTTATTTTGGCAAAAATAAGAAGCAACAGCATTCTCACAGACTGCTGGTAAACGTGTAAATAAATATAACCACTTGGAACAACAAAGACAATAGCTAGTAAAGTTAAAAATATACATACCTCATTGCCCAGAAATTCCCCTTATATGACTAGGTCCCAGAGGAACACTCGCATAAGAAAAGTGTGTAAGAATGCTTACAACAGGACGTCTCGCAACGCAAAATCAAAACCAACCTAACTGTCCATCAACAGAAGGATGTGAAAATGAAACTCTGTATCGTCACATGACTGAACACTACACAGGAGAGCTGCCATGTATTGGGATGGATCCATTTCAGTATGTTAAGTGAAAAAAAAAAAGTTGCAGAAGAATATATACAAAAGTATACCATTTATGTAACGTTTAAAGACATGCAAACTGATAAAAAAAAAAACAGAATAGGACTGGGGTGAGGAAGTTAGGAACCTAGGGTGCAAATTTAAGGAAGCATCACTCTCTGGGATCTGCAAGCCCCAAAGTGACAGGCTCCTTACATTTGAGGACCTAGGTGCCTCATTCATTGAGGCCTAGGTGCCCTAGCTCTGGCCCTGAATATAAGATATTACTTATTAATTTCTACGAATCTAGCAAAAATATAAAGAAATATATGAGCGCCACGATCACCAAATCAGAAAGGAAGAAGGATGTACTTCTACTGGGTTTTGGCATACTGCACTATTTCTTACGCTTTATATGTCCTATTCACAATAAAATTTTAAGTCATTTCCTTTGAGTATATTATCGGGTAAATCTTTTCTTTAGTGGCTTTGGGGGGAAAGGCAAGTTTCCATGTATTTTACTGTTGAAATGCAGTATACCAAAAATATAAGCTCCATACTTTAATCCAAATGTGCAGAAACTCTCACAAACTCCATAATTTGTGTTACTTCAAAGCCAGCAATGTCTTCTATGAGTATCCAAGCAATATCTGCTAACAAAGGATGAATTTTCATTTGATACCAAACTAACATCACTTTGTCTATATATTTTCAATCCCTTTTACCAAAACAGGAAGAACAATGGTTTCTGGCTTTTTGTGTACTACTCCTAAAGTAAGAAATCACCAAAGAAACATCTAAAAATGTATAAAATGTATAAAGTCAATAAAATTTTAAGTTACTAGATTAATTAGCACTGTATAATCATCACCAAAAAAGTTCAGTAAGTTTGTCTTCATATTCGGAATGCTTAGTTTTAAAATACCTCCACTGATAATATTAGCCTCATACTAGCATTAATAAATATTTTAATGCATGATATACCCAGCATTAACAGTATACATAAATCAAATAGTCTTTTGTAACTATTCCCCTTTAATCCACTTAGATCATTTTTATTTTTTATTTTTTTTAAGACTTATTTATTTCTTTATTCAAGAACCGGGGTACAGACCAGATGTGCGGGAGGATGAGAGGATTCACCAGAGACAGAGTGGGAACAGAAGAGGCAGAAACACACTGCTGAGGGGAACAGCGGGCGAGACAGGAGAGGTCTGCCACGCCATGTGGGACCCTCGCCCGCCGGCTGGGATTGAACCGGCGCTGCAAAGGCTGCGGACAGCTTCACAGCGTAGCGCTCAACTGCCTGCGCCATCAGGGGAGGCCCTAGATCATTTTTATTTTGTATTTGCATTTGACTGACAAGTTCATAATATAAATAGAAGAATCAGCTCCTTTTCATCACTGTTTTTGAGTGCTTGCATTGTTATTTCTATTGTCAGCTGAATCTGAAACTTCAATCTGCAATTACTTTGTAGGTATCTTTTAAAGCCCTTTGATTATTTAGTAAAGTTCATTTCATTCAAATCAGATAATATAATCTGAAAAAACACTAACCCAGGCAGAGGTGAACCACAGTATGTCCACACAGCATGTAAGCAAACACAAATTTACACTTTTTCTGATTTATTTAAAAATACAAAAACAGGGCCTCCCCAGCGGTGCAGTGGTTTGAACACAGCGCTGTGAAGCTGTCTGCAGCCTCTGCAGCACCAGTTCAATTCCCGGCCGGCCAGGGAGCAACCCACATGGCGGGACAGACCTCTCCTGCTTCACCAGCCGCGCCCCTCAGCAGTGTACTTTGGTCTGTCTGCCTGTTCTGCTCCCCACTCTGTCTCTGGTGGATCCTCTCACTCTCCCACGCCTCTGGCCTGTACCCCAGTTCTTGTATAAAAATAAATCTTTAAAAAAAATACAAAAACATAGGCTTCAAAGAATAGTAAGTGCTTTATTTACCTTATAATAAAAAAAAACTTTATTATAGGTCCTCCAGGTGGTGGTGTTCCCACTATGGTCTCAGGTTACCTCACTTACCACACCTGATACACATATCACCAGACTCACTGACGGAGCAAAGTGTCAACCTGTCAGTTACAGATTAGTAAAAGTTAACTGGTTTTTTTTCTTTTCATATCCTGCCTAGAACATCATTTTGCATGTCTCCTACTTTGGAAATCATTGCTCTTAAATTACCTCGAACGAGATTAAGCTGTGCTAGACTTGAGGAGCAAATCAAGAATGTGGATACTAGAATCAGATGAGGAAAATCCTCATCACAAGGAAAAAAAAAACCAGATGTCCTATGTATGAGGACAGATGTTAACGACTCGTGATCTTTTCACAATATATACAAATGCTGATCATTAAGAAATGCACCCAAATCTAAAATAATGTGCTGTATCAATTATATCTTGATAAAAAAATAAATTTTGAAATAAATACGAATTTGATGAGGAAATGGAGAGTCAAATGGTTAACTTGGCCAAAGGTCAGAAAGCCAGTAATTTGCGAAGTTAGGCAACAATTTGACTCCAAAGTCCATTTGCTTTCCACTATGCCACATCGCCCCCTCCAGGGCAAACACAAGGACTCCACGCGGGTCCCAAAACCAAAGTTTGGGATGAGACCACAGGTCACAGAGTTAAGGGGCCAGGAGACTGCTGCCGCAAAATGTCCAGCCCCTTGGCAGTTTCTGCAGCTGTCCTAGCCAGGAGGCAATGTGCTCCAGAGCTAGACTATATTTGCAGGCAGAAGTCAAGGCATTCCCACAGCAGAGATTAAAGGAAAAAGCAGACTCAAAGTGCACGTAGGTTTCCCTTAAATCCTCCTGGTAATGTCTTGACACGACCAACTCTCCATTATCTCAAAGCATCCAGGGGTGAGAAGCTTCTTGAGCAAGTTCCCTGTCTTCTAGCAAAGCTCCTGTCAGCGTTTCTCTGGATGCCCCTTTAATGAGGAAGTCAGAGATAACTGAGATCCTCTCCGATAAGTGCTAAGCTACAGCTAGTCAAACTTCTCTAACAGAAAACAAACTTCCTTGCTTATTTCAGGAACATTCTCAGCTGTCGATCCTCTAATATTTCTTTTTTCTCTTTCAAACCAACCAAGCAAACAAACAAAACGCACACACACACACACACAAGTGAAAGTAAAAGTTTGTAAAACCCTAGAGATGTTCTTCTTACAAGTCTGATAAAGTTCCTTAAGGCCCACTGAAAACAAATTCAATAACCACACTCCTCTACTACACAGAACTCTGAATAGCTAAATATAATGTTGCAGGACTGCAATAACGCTTCGATAAACTATATAAGTCATTTAGCAAAATACCTCGCACAAAATAAGACCCTCATAAATGTTAGCTAACATTTTTGTTACCTAATCGTGATTATTGCTATAAGTATGTACCTACCCTTCTGGATGATACCTAGATGAGAAACTGTATAGGGAAGGTTCCTTTTCCTAATTGACAGTTTTTCTGATTTATTTAAAAATGCAAAAAATATAGGCTTTGAAGAATTCTAAATACTTTATCATCAATCATTTGCAACATTTTAAATTTAGAATAGAGAAAAGTTTTTAACCAAAGTTAAAAGGTGTTAAAGAGGTAAAAATGTAATGTGCCCAAAGAATCAGAAAACAGAATGTAAGAATATAGGGGGAAAGTAAACCACAGAAAAGAAAAAATGGTGCCTCTAGTCTGCTGAAGGCAAATCCTATTGTTTTTCCTAAAACCTTACATAGGCTGCATAGTTCATAAAAGAGAAAATTTAAATCTATGCAAAGATACACAACTCCTTATAAGGAAATAGAAAAAAGCATGTAAATGATGAAGAAAATGGCACACTCTTGAAGACATGCAAAGGTCTGGTTTTCATGGCCATATTTCAGAAAAAGTATCCCCATTAGCTATTACTATAGTTACATTGTCCATAGATTTTTTAGAAAGATGTAACTTCTTCAAATGTCTGTGGAATCAGTGAAAAAAAGTAAGACCAATTAAATGTGTTTCAACTTGAATCAAATTATTTGTATTTCTTTTTGATCACATCAAAATCCTGGATGTTAACCATTTCTTTTCTAAGTTCTTTATATCTTTAATTTCAATTAACATATTAGTAGTGATTATAAGCTACAAAAACCACAAGCAAAGCAAGAGAGAACCAGAATGTGAAGGTTTAGAAATAACCTAATCATACCCCATATGTTACACATTCAAATAAATAAAGTCTTGTTCCAGGTGATACTTCTACTTCACATTAAAGAAATGAAAATGGTAAATAACAGAAGCAGAAGCAGAAATCCCTCATGTCTTCTGGTCCATTATATAATCTTTCCAATCGCTTCTTGGCCTTTTGGCTAAGATCAAGTGCATTATATAACCTTTTCTATATGAAACGACACTAGGATAATCTTTCTGTGTCTCTGGTCTGCAGAGAAGATTTCATGAACAATAAATTAAAACCACAAATTTAAAACTTTGGTGCCAAAAAAATCCTATTTTTCAAAGTTTTGAAAGCAAGAGACAAATTGGAAGATACTTAAAACCATCTAAGTGAGATACTAGCATCCCAAATTTAGTAAAAATTATAAATCAACATGAAAAAGGGAAACAACACCATAGGAAAACAGGTAAATGATGTGAATAAGCAAACCACAGGAAAGGAAAACTAAAGAGCCAATAAAAACAAGGATAAGTGGGGCCTCCCCGGTGGCGCAGCGGTTGAGCACTGGGTTGCGAAGCTGCCCGCGGCCTCGGCGGCGCAGGTTTGCTCCCCGGCCACCGGAGGAGGGTCCCACATGGTGCGCAGACCCTTCCGAGGGTCCCACATGGTGCGCAGACCCTTCCTGCCGCCCGCTGCTCCCCTCAGCAATGTGCTTCGGTCCTTCTGCCTGCTCTGCTCCCGGCTCTGGCTCTGGTGAATTCTCTCACCCTCCCGCGCTTCTGACTGTGCCCAGTGCATGTATAAACAAAAAAAAAAGCAAAACAAACAAATAAATAACATGCCTCTATTAAAAAAAAAAAACAAGGATAAGTGTATAAGCTTTCTAGTAATCAGAAAAACATCAAAAAAAAATAAGATTACATTTACACCCATCAGATTTGCAAAGCCAACACCTGAAATAGCAGGGGACCAATAAAAGGCACACATGCTTGGCTACTACAAATGTAAGTTGGTGAAATCACGCTATTTTTTTTTAAAGATTTGCTTATTTATGCATACAAGAACTGGGGTACAGCCCAGAGATGTGAGGGGGCAGTGAGAGGATTCACCAGAGACAGAGTGGGGAACAGAACAGGCAGACTGACCAAAATACACTGCTGATGGGAGCAGCGGACGAGACAGGAGAGGTCTGCTGCACCATGTGGGTAGCTCCCCGGCCAGGGTTCAAACTCGTGCTGAAGTGGCAAGGGATAGCTTCATAAGTTGCATCTTAACCCCTTGCACCACCAGGGAGGCCCAAAACCACTTTTGAGAACAGTTTAGTGACATCCACTAGCAAGTTGGCACACAAGTGTGGTTTACTCCTAGGTACATGGTGCAAGAAACAAGTATGTGCGCACAAGAAGACAGAACAAGAATACTCAAAGCTCACAGCATCATTACTTGTAATAGCAAAGCAAAAAATCAGAACTAATTACAGGAAAATATAAAAGTAAACTGTGAGGGCCTCCCCTGGTGGCACAGCTGTTGAGCACTGGGCTGCGAAGCTGCCCACAGCCTCTGCAGCTCCAGTTCAATCCCTGGCCACCGGTGAGGGTCCCACAGGGTGCGCAGACCTCTCCTGCCACCCGCTGCTCCCCTCAGCAGTGTATTTCATCAGTCTGCCTGTTCTGTTCCTGCTCTGGCTCTGGTGAATTCTCTCACCCTCACGCGCTTCCAACTGACTGTACCCAGTGCTTGCATAAATAAATAAATAAATCTTAAAAAAAAAAAAAAGTAAACTATGACACAGACAAATCACAGAATCCTATGCAGTCAAGAAAATGAATGGGCCAGAGCTACACATGGATGAGTCTCTTAACATGGAGAGAGAGAATGCTATAAAAAGATAGTGTTAGTATGATTTAAAATACAAAACAGTATTATACATGTCAGGCTATCTACATATGTAACAGAAGTATACAAATATGTACAGGAGTGAAAAAGAGAATCAGAATGGTTTCCTCAGAAAGGAAGCGTACAATCAGGATGGAGTTTCATAGGGGTTCAACTTTAAAAGGAGCTCACTTCCTTATGCTGAACGGTGCCTACACAAAGTATTCAGTGTTTTTATTTCCTATACCTTTTTGAGGGCCAACATTTCATAATGTTCAAGAAGTTAAAAGAAAAATATCCTCCTCGAGATCCAACCAAAATAGTTTACTCCAAAGCCACATACTTAACCACAACACTATGTATTCTATTTTTGTTTGTGCAGTTAGTCATAATAAGAACTCTCTCAAATGCGAACCACCAGACTGCTAAAAAGCAAAGAAGTACCTGACTAAAGAAAAAGTCTCTCAAGGAAATCATACTGGAAACACAATGCAGTCTTATGACCATCACCACGCTTGGAAACGAAAGAGGTAAGCCAGAAGACAAAACCCACACGGAGCAGGCGTGCCGAGAAGGCATTCGGAAAGAACATGGGCTTTGACGTCTGACCTGGCCACAAATACTCCCCCATCGCTGATTCGCTGCATGGCCCCACACAGTGACTTCTCTAGCTCAGTTTCCTCACCCAGACACTGGAGATGCCATTCCTAGCTTCCAAAATTGTCATAAAGATTAAAGAATACGCATTTTCTATGAAAATCCCTTGGGGGCCTTCCTGGTGGCACAAAGAGATAAGTCTCAGCCGTGTATCTTTATCAGTCTGCCTGTTCTGCTCCCCACTCTGTCTCTGGTGAATCCTCTCACCCCCGCACCTCTGGCCTGCACCCCAGCTGTTGTATGCGTAAATAAATAAATCTTTAAAAAAAAAAAAAAGAAAGAAAATCCCTTGACACACGGGAGACTCACAAGTAACAGCTATTATTACTTGTAGAAAAAAGTCTCTTTCTGGCAAGAGGAGGCAAGCAGGCAGAGACAAAAGTTAAAAGAAAGGAGTAAAGAGGAAAAGCCAGGAAAAAGTTGGAAGGTTTAGGGTCTGGAAAAACCCTTATAGAGTCTCACAAGTTACCAAAAACATTTTTCTTACTGAGCACTACTTGACTACAGTGAGGCTAAGTTATAAGAATATTTAGTCCAAGCCGGATTGCTGCAGCCTTTCAGTCCTGTTTTAGCTTATAGATAATGTGTTAATAGATACACAATTTTAATGTGTTGATATACACAAATTTAAGATCACTTGTGTTTCTTTTAATAGTATCTTTTTTTTTTTTAACGAGGTTCCATTAGTTTACAACACTGTATATGTTTTTAGGGGCAGAGAACCTCACCTCTTCAGATGTATGCTGACACACCACACCCACACTCACACACCATAATCCTCCACCATAGTCCACTGGGCCCCTAGTCCCCTCTCCTCCCCAGTCCCACCCATGCCCTCTGGTCACCTCAATGCTGCAGTCAGAATTTTGTTTTGGTTTCATTTTGTCTGTTCCTTTGTCGCATTTCTTTATAGTCTACAAATGAGCGAAACTGTCCCACAGTATTTGTCTTTCTCCTTCGATTTATTTCACTTAACATCATCCCCTTAAGGTCCGTTCGTGTCGTCACAAACAGAAGATCCAGAAGATTTCATCTTATTTTTAATAGCTGAGTACTATCCCATCATGTCTACATGCCACATCTTCCTTATCTACTCATGTCACTGGGTGCTTAGATTGCCTCCAAAACTTGGCTATTGTAAACTGGGCTGCAATGAACATAGGAGTGCATATATCCCTTCTAATTTGTTATTATTATTATTATTATTATTATTATTATTATTATTTGGACAGATATCTAGAGTGAAACTGCTAAATCATATGGCAGATCTATTTTTCATATTTTGAGAAACCTCCATACTGTTCTCCACAGGGGCTGGACGTTCCAAGCGACAGGGTGAGAGGGCTCCTTCTCCCATATCAACACTTGTTGTTTCTGGTCTTTTTTCTATGGATCATTCTCTCCAGTGTGAGCTGGTATCTCACTATGGTTTGGATTTACATTTCCCTGAGAAGTGCTGATGAGCATTTTTTCAGGTGCCTGTTAGCACCTGTATGTTTTCTTTGGAGAAGTGTCCATTTAGCTGTTTGGCCCTTTTTTTTTTTTTTACTGGGCTATTTGTTTTTCCTTTTTGTTGAGGTCTATGAAGTTCTTTGCAGATCATGGATATTAGGCCTTTGTCAAACAGATGATGTACCCACATACTTTCTCCCACTCAGTAAGGGTGCCTTTTCATTTCACCATATTTTCTTTGCCTGTGTAGTCATATTTGTCTATGTTTGCTTTTGTTTCTCTTGTCATTGGAGGTGAGTCTCCAAAGACATCCCTGAAGCCAATGTTGTAGAGTCCTTTGTTTTCTTCTATGTGTCTTATGGTTTCAGGTCTTACATCCAAGTCTTTAATCCATCTTGAGTTGATTTTTGAGGTATGCAATAGTGGTCTAGTTTCATTCTTCTGTGTGTGACTGCTCAGTTCTCCCAGCAACATTTGCTGTAAAAACTTTCCTTTCTCCGCTGTATGCTCTTGGCTCTTTTGTGATATATTAACGGTCGATGTAAGTATGGGTTTGCAAAATGTCTTTCTTAAAGATTCATTTTTTTGGTTAAAAATACACTAACAAGTATATCATATCCCATATATCTGCTTCTTTCAGTTGTCTACAATTCAGAAAAATCTTTCCTGTCCTTAATGTATTTTTTTAAAAAATTGGTAGAGTCAACAAATGCCAAAAAAAAAGCCTCAATAAAAGTCAACACCCAATAAAAATACATTGGACAGAAGAAAACTTCCTTAAATTGACAAAAACCATAGTCCACGGGGCCTCTTGTCCCCATTCCCCCCAGTCCCACCCATGTCCTCTGGTCACCTCAATGCTGCAGTCAGAATTTTGTAAGCATCATATATGAAACGGGGACAGTATTCCCATTCGAGCAAAAGATAAAATGCCCATTACGACCTCTGTTATCAACATAAGCTGAATAACAAAGAAAAGAAGTGGTATAAAGTCAAAACAGGGCCTGGTCAATTAAATCTGGTAGTGAAAGTAGCCCAGTAAGTAGACACTTTAATGCCTCCTCCCTCCAAATATATAGTAATAGGATCAAAATTTAGACACATCCCATTTGAGTCAGAAACAGAACAGATACACACAACTGTGAGCAGGACTGAGGCTTCAGGCTGGCTAGACTCTGCCTGCAGAAGCAGGTGTAGCTTTCCTGTAGGGCAACAGTGGTGTGTAGGAGGTGGAGAAACAGAAGGTATCTGAGCCAGACTCACTGTTAAAAGCCAAGGATGAGTCTGGAGCTGAAAGGAAGCTAAAAAATACTGCTGCCAGTCTGTCTAGAACTATGATTTATATAATGTTCTGGGCTTATAAAAGTGATAAAAACACAGTTCCTACTGAATCAAGATATTCACATAATCTTTTAAGAGATCTAAAATAGTCTTAATTACCTGAAAGAACAGGAGACTTGACCCACTCTAATACCTGATTCTTGACTAGGATGCAGTCGGTCAATGGAAGTACCTGGAAATATCACCACAGAGAAGGGTGAGCACAGAGATAAATATAAAATCATGAACACTCACACTCAAATGAGTTTGTAAATTAAATTTCAGAACACATTAAGACATACAATGACAAAAAAGACAACCAACAAAGGTAACAGAAATCATTCCAGATGAAGTTTAATTTTACAGAACTATTTGAAGCAGACTTATTTTTTAGGAACATATAGTGTTCTAGGATATAAATTTTTTTAAATTACTGAGAATGCAAAATATTATAAACACTTTGGAAGACAGGCAATTTCTTACAATGCTAAATGCAGCTCTTAACCACAACATCCAACAACCACTTAAACAAGAGAGCTGAAAACTTATGTCCATACAAAAAAATAAGAGTATTTAGGGAAGCTTTATTCCTAATTGGCAAAATCTGGGAAAAACTGAGACGTCCTTCAATAGGTGAAAGAATAAGCAAATTGTGTTTTTTTTTCCATACAATGGAATACTCATTATTCAGTGATAAAAAGAAATGAGCTATTAGCCCACAAAAAGACATAGAGGAACCTTAAATGCACATTGCTAATTAAAAGAGACCAGTCTAAACGGCTACAAAACTGTATGGTCCCAATCATATGATATTGTAGAAAAAGCAAAGCTAGAAACATAGCAAAATGATGATTTGCTACTAGAGCTCAGGAAGAGGGAAGAAGAAATGAACAGGTGAAACAGGATTTGGGGGCAATGCAACTATTCCATATGATAGTTCACTGACCTCAGATGCCACATCCTGTGATCACACTAAGGATGCCTGACATTGTGCACTCAGCAAATGGTTTATCAGCAGCAATAAATGTACCCGACTAATGCAAGATGTTAATAAAAGGTGAAGAGGGAGTACACTAGAACTTGTGCTATTTGCCCATTTTGGTCACAGTTGTATTCATCTTTTTTTGTTCAAGATTTTTAACACATAGAGATGAACTTTAAAGGCATTATACTAAGTGAAATAAGCCAGATAGGAAAGGACAAATATTGCATCTTTCCCCTTATAGGAGGTCTCTAGAGTAGCCAAATTCATAGAGAAAGTGGAATGGTGCTTGCCAGGGGCTGGAGGAAAAGAGATTTGTTAATGGGCACAGAGTTTCACTGGGGAAGATGAAAACGTTCTGGAGATGAAGGGTGGTGATAATTGCACAGCAATATAAATGCACTCAATGCCCCTGAATTGTGCATATATTTTGCCCCCCAAAAAAACATGAGAAAAAGTATTGAGGGATTCACTATCCAACTGAAAATAGAAAGATTTCATATGGAAATTCCACATGCAAAGCGAAACTCATTTTCGTTTTAGAACAAATGCAGTAATATATAATTCATTCCCTGGGGTAGAGAAATTTCACTTACACTAAACACAAAGTATCTTAACTTAAAGGAAAATTTTTCATAAATATAACATTAACTTTTAAAATTTGTATGCAACTAAAGACACTGTTAACAAAGGAAAAAGAAAAACCTGAGACTGGCAGGAGGCATTTGCAACACATCTATCCTTCAAAGAATTAGTATGGAAGTTAACTAAGTGTCCCTCAGTACAGAGAGTATCATAAACAGGGATTTATGTCTACAACTGAAATAAATGAGCCAGATCTCCAGTAGCAACATGGTTAAATCCCCATCAATTCAAACTTTAAATATGTACCCCTTAATGCAATTATTCCATGTTCTATTTCCCATTCACTGCAACAACATCTGAAAGAGCAGACAGTTTAAATGGTATTATTATAGTGTATTACACTATAATGCAGTGTAACATACCACCTAAGAGACTGTGCCCTACCCACAAAGAAATCAAGTAGCGCCCTGTGTTCCAACACAGAAAGAGCTCAAATATTCCATTAGAACAAGATACAGAACCATGTGTATAGTGTCATGTCACTAATGGAGTGACGGGGGAGAAGAACCCTGATTTTTTGTTTATTACCTATATGTAGAGCACAATGCATTGAGAAAAGTCTGGAAGGATCACAACAAACTGATAACAGCAGTTTTGGTGAAGAAGGGGAGGACTCAGGGGACATTTTCTGTCTATACTGTCTGGTATGTCACAGGGGCACTTGCAGTCCTGAATCACCTGCAGAACACAGGCATATGGAATGTGGGTGACACAACCCCAGCTGCTGCCATTCGCAATGGCTCCCATGTGAATGGCACCCCCTAACGCTGGGCAGTATACATCCTGCAAAAGTAGACAACACAGCATAATTAAAAATAAATAAGATGAGGGCCTCCCCGGTGGCGCAGCGGT
The DNA here is from genome assembly GCF_964194135.1 of Talpa europaea. Lineage (NCBI taxonomy): Eukaryota > Metazoa > Chordata > Mammalia > Eulipotyphla > Talpidae > Talpa > Talpa europaea. The sequence goes on from NC_140072.1 coordinate 13,471,397, forward strand.
TGAGCGCTGGGTTGTGAAGCTGCCCGCGGCCTCTGCGGCGCCGGTTCGATCAAGGCTGCTCCCCGGCCACCGGAGGAGGGTCCCACATGGCGCGCAGACCTCTCCTGCCGCCCGCTGCTCCCCTCAGCAGTGTACTTCGGTCCTTCTGCCTGCTCTGCTCCCCGCTCTGGCTCTGGTGAATTCTCTTACCCTCCCGCGCTTCTGACTGTACCCAGTGCATGTATAAACAAAACAAACAAACAAATAAATAAATAAAACATGCCTCTATCAAATAAATAAATAAATAAATGGCTGGATAAATAAATAAATAAGATGAGAGGGGGTGGGACTGACTACAAACCATCATGAGGAAACTTTCTGGGATGATCCTGACCAGGATAGTGGTTACAGGTACTGTGTGTGTGTGTGTTTGTGTGTGTGTATATACACACATATATATGTATATATACATATATATTCTACACACAGCTGTCAAGTGTACAATTGGGTGAGTTTCTGTGTATTTTAATACAGGTAAACAATATACTAATGAAAATGATTTTAAAAAAGATGATTTGAAAGTAAATATAAATTAAATATATAAATAACAAAATACCACATCAATGGGAGAACCTGGAACAAGGCATCCAAAATTACGGACTCACCCCAAAACAAGAAATAGTAAATATCCTCTAGTTGCACTAGGAAGTCGTCCTAAAACTAAAGAGAAATTCTTCAAGGCTTTACATAATGTCATATTTGCATTATTTTCTATCTGAGGAAATAAAGGCCCCAAGAGATTTATTGTAGAGACATAAAATATGTTAACTTGGCACTTTATTGGTTCTAAGTACAAAGTGTCTCTCATGCACAGTGGACACTCGAAAACCCCCATTCAAAGTAATTCCACTTATGTATGATAAAAATCCTCATACAACTCATAAAAGGTCAAGTTTTACTTTGGCAGACAAAGTAACCCAACAGGCACTGCCACCCGGGGGACTGAACCAACGCCCGGAGCTGCAGAGCAGAAATCTAACCACCGCAGAGAACAGGTAGAATCCAGCACAGGGACACATCTCACTGCAGATCTAAGATCCAAATTTGGGCAGGATACAAATTTCTTTAGACCAAAAGTACTCTCCTTCCTCAAGTGAGAGGAAAGAGAAGGGCCAGAAATGGGCCGATTTGCAGCAACTGCCCAAGGAGGATGCCCCTGACCCCCAAGACGCAACTCAGAAGTGAAAGGGGCAGCGTGGCCACCCACCTTGGCCACTGCTCTCGATGCCCAGACCTAAGTGCCTAGGGTACCTCACACGGCCAACAGGGAGGCCTTCAGGAACAGGGACAGTCCACTCCCATCCCTCCCACACCTTGCTTCCCTCGGATAGACGGTGTGGCACCCCTGCAGGGGGTCAGGCACGGTTCTTGCCACTGAGGGTTTAGCAGTTACCAGTCAGCAGTTTAATTCTAGTTGGATGGAAAGGAACTTCTTTTCACTTCCCAAGTTGGTGTTTCCTTCCCCCCCTCTTAAAATGTTCCGAAGAATCTTCAAAACTCTCCCAAATTTCTCCCGCAGGCTGCTTTGACCCTCTGCTTTATTCCCAACCCAAGCAATGTATGGCTCAAATTCCCCAAAACTGGGAAAAGGAAAGCTCTACAGTGAATAAATCAGATATGAAACAAACTGCAATCCAGCTGGACGCACACGTTCTTCACGCCCAGAGGGACAGCACCTGGACAGCCCAGCGCGCCCGGCCGTGGACCACCCGCTCCCGCAGCCCCCCGCGACCGCGGCTCTCCGCCCAGGTGGCCCGTCAGTCCCCGTCTGCGGAGGATGCCGGCAGGTCCTGCTCCTCCCGAGGCCTGCCCGGCACGGGAATTCCAGGGCGAGCACTCGCGAGCCGCATCCCCTCCTCGCGGGGCACTTTCCCTTCACGGGTGACCTCGACGCACCGGTGCACGGTTAGGCGCCCGGGGAAATGGTGTTTGGGGGCGCCTGCCTTCCCTCTGCCAGGGCCTGCCCGCCTCACCTGCCCTCTGCCAGGACCTGCCTTCCTCGCCCCCTTCAGCACCTAACGCGGCGCCTCCTCCCCGCGAGCCGGGCTGGGGCAGCATCAGCTCGGCGCCTGCACCCGGCTCGGCGCGCGCGGCCACGGGGCGCTCGGGGGACCCCGGAGACCCGCCCCGCCCCGGGCTCCGAGGCCAGCAGCGCCCGCCCCGGGCCCCTCCAGCCCCTCGCTCGCCCCTCCAGGGCCGGGCGGGCGGCGCCGTCGGCCCTCGCCGCGAGCACGGTCGGGGGCCCCGGGCTCCCCGCGCGCCGTCTCCGCGGCTCCCGACCCCGCACCCCGCGGGCTCCGGGGGGCCCGGCGCTGCAGGGACCCCTTCCCGCCCCCGCGGGCGCCCGCTCCAGCCCGCGCGGCTCCCCGACCCGCGGCCCGCCGATCCCGCGCTTACTCACTTCCCGGCCGGCGCCGCAGGCGAGGAGAAGGTCTCCGCGGCCGCAGCTGCGCCGCCGCCTCCCGCCCGGCCGCGAGCACCCGCCGCGGCGCCCGCCCAGGCCCGAGCCGCCCCCGCGGCCAACGTTCCCCGGCGCCGGCTCGCGCCGCCTCCCCGCCCGGCACGCGCAGGAGCCCGCCCCCGGCGCGGGGGCGCGAGGACGCGGGGCGCGGGGGCGCGGGGGCGCGAGGACGCGGGGCGCGGGGGCGCGGGGGCGCGAGGGCGCGGGGCGCGAGGACGCGGGGCGCGGGGGCGCGAGGACGCGGGGCGCGAGGACGCGGGGGCGCGCGGACGGGCGGGGGCGCGGGGTGCGGGCCGGGGGCGCGGACGGGCGGGGGCGCAGGCGGGCCGGGGCGCGGGCGGGGGCGCGCGCCGCCAGCACGAGCGCGGGGCGGGGCTTCCGCCGGGCGGGGCGGGGCCGGGCGCGCGGGCCAAGTTCCCCTCCAGCCCCGCCCCCCGCGCCCCAGGTCGCCCGCGCGGTGTCGGGCACTGGGGGACACTGGCCCCCTGGAGACGCCTCCTGCACCCCGAGTGGCAGGCGGCGGAGGTGCATTTCGCCACGCAGGTGCGAGCCGCGCCGGCTGGTGCTCGGCCCGACGTGAATGCGAGGTGAAGGAGGCACCGACCCGCCCTCCTCCGTGAAGCTCTCGCCCACCTCGCGCCCAGGCTCTGCCCGCAGTGATTTTTCCACGTTCATTCTGCTCGGCAGGCGGTCACCGCGCGCCGTCCCGGGCGCTGTGTGGCTACGCTGGCGCGGTCATGGGCCCCGAGCTCCAGGAGCGCATACCTTAGGGGAAAGCGGCCGTGCAAACAGCCCGGCCTGGTGACCCGTGCAGGGCCAGCCCGCGGGGGACGCGCGGGGCGCCGCGGAGGAGGAGGTTGCTGCCGCCTGGACGTCGCGGGGGTTCCTGGAAGAGGTGCCATGTGCGTTCAGCCTCCGAGGAAGAAAAAGAAAGAAGTCTTGGGAGACAGGGGGAGGGTGTCCAAGGCTGGTGGACAGCTCGGGCGAAGCAACAGAGGGTGGCAAGCTAGACCATCTCAGCCTCAACTTTTTGATTTAATATCCATTTTCCATAACATCCTTTCGGAGATGATGCCCAACTAGAAACAGTTAAGCTTTGTTCTTAATGATGCCAAGGATCATTTTTCTCAATATTATTTAAGGCTCAAAACAACAGTGTCCTCTAAGGACCATTGGAAAGTGAATGAGGGAATTAAGTTCCTAAGAGATCTGGTTTGAGTCTGGCTTTTTTTACTGCTTTTTGGCACCTTATGGGGAAGGCAGATCGCACACCTCCTGCTGATGCTGCCTGCCTGCCTTTAGGACACCCTCTTCCTCCTTCACCTTCCTATTTTTAGTCTCCTGTGGTGAAAGAAGTGCTGATAACTGACTGTTAAATGAACCTAAACAGGTCCCTCCCCCAAAAGGGCATCACCTTTCACCCAAGAATTTTGTGGCTATTTTGCATGCTTAGAAAGTTTTTTTTACGTGTGTACAAGGTCTTGATTATGCGCTAAATAAGAGATGTCTTGTTTATCACTTACCACTTACTAAGCACCAGCTCCATGGCAGGCATTGAAAGGGTAAAACATTGACCCTTTCCTTTGGAGAAAAGATGTGTAAGGCCTCCCCTGGTGGCTCAGTGGTTGAGCGCTGGGTTGCAAAGCTGCCTGCAGCTTCTGCAGCACTGGTTTGATCCCCGGCCACCTGTGAGGGTCCCACATGGCTTGCAGACCTCTCCTGCCACCTGCTGCTCCCCTCAGCAGTGTATTTCATCAGTCTGCCTGTTCTGCTCCCCGCTCTGGCTCTGGTGAATTCTCTCACCCTCCTGCGCTTCTGACTGTACCCAGTGCTTGTATAAATAAATAAAAATAAAATCTTTTTTTAAAAAAAGGAAGTGTAAATGATATAAAATAAATATGTAAATACTTCTCAATATATTTATTTGCCCTATTGATTGAACACAGGTAATATCAATATGTGGGCTAGACGATTATAAAACATTCTGGGAATTAACTACTCTTAGTGCGCTCAGATTAGCATTTCTTATCTGTTTTATGTTTCAGCATCCCCTCCCACATACTCAGAAGACGTTTTTTCAAACATATTGCAATATTTTTCTCCCCTCTCACTCCCAAGCGTAACAACTTTTTCCCTGCTTGTCCTTTTCCTTCCCCATCCATTCATGCCCAAAGCTTCCTTGTCCTAAAAAAAAAAAAAAAAAAAAAAAAAAAGGAAGAAACCCCTCTAGTTACTACTCTGTATTTTCCATCACAACATCACAAACATCTAAGAAATAATCTGCACTCATCTGTCTCCTCATCAGTTTCTCCCTCCTCCCCCCATGGTTATGTGCTCCTGTCCCCCACCCCACCCCCACCACATTGCCCCACTGCTCATTATTTATGGTTTGTTTGATCCTAAATGCCACAGGCCATTTTTGCATCCAGTGCATTTGATAGCACAGAGCACTCCACTCTGCAACTCCCTGGGCCTTCTCTACATGACTCATATCCTACCCCTCTGATGAGTGAGGCGCCTCAGTCACCAGGGCTCTGTGCTCAGCTTTCATCTCACCCCACACATTCCCCCTGAGCCATCTCATCCGCCCTGTCTTCATCTACCACATAGATCGCAACTCCCAGGTGCATCATCTAGCTCAGACTATTCATCTTCCATCCCTATACACAAAAACCCACCAGACTCCTCCAGCTAGATGTCCCAGAGACACCTCCAACTCTCCACGTCTAAAACCACCCAACTCAGAAACTCAGGGGTCAGCTTTCATTCCTTTCTCTGCTACCTACCACATCCAACAGTCACTAAGTGCCCTTCATTCTTCTTTATATAACTCTAGAATCTGGCCCATTTTGCCCCTTTCACATAGACAAATGCAATATAATCGCTTATCTTGTCTCCCTGCTATAGACTTACTCCTTCCAGTCCATATTCCATACTGATGTCAGAAAAAAACTCTTCCCAAAATTTGCTGCCTTAGGTGTCCCGCTTACCATGACATTCCAGCCTTTCCGTTACTCTAGTCCCTGCCTACCTTTCCACGCCATCCGGTGTCACCTCCTACACACGCCCCAGCCAGACTCCCAGGAAGTGACTACCGTGCCTTGCCTCCTTACCTCCGTGCTCCTTTAGCTCTGTGTTTGGAATGTCATGTGAATATAAGCCAAGAATGTCCAACATGGATGTAGTTGAAGGTCCACAAGTGGTGAGCCTATAATCCAGGAAACTTTCTGGAAATAAGGACATACAAACTTACATCATGAAAGGGCCCACATGTACTTGGGAAATGACCACAGGTTGATCAACTCTGAGATCTAGCCTCTTACAACTATTAGACAAAAGTAAACATCATCATCCAATGCATCCACACAAAAAGCTGAAATTGTTTAACAAGGTAAAAAAATAAGGTCACAGGACGTCCAAGATGCCTAGAAATAACCACTTCTTTTGATCCAGGCTGGCCTTAGTGAATTGCTTGACCAGGAGACTGTGCGATGACATGGGATGGCCAAGCCTACATCATAAAGAGTCTTAAAGAGTCCACCTGGGACTTTGGGAGCACTTGCTCCCATAGCCCCGAGTCACTGTGTAAAATGTCTAAATCCCAGCAAAGAGGTTCTGAGACCGCACAGCCCAGCTGACATGATGGAGTCACCGTGAAGGTTCTGTGTCAGTCAAGCCAATAGCTGAGTCCCAGGGAGCCACCCCAGTTGAAGTCATGCGGAACAAAAGCATCATCAACAGAGCTGGGAGTGTAAACTGAGGCAGCCATTGGCCAATGCCTCCAAAGTTAAGAACTTGTATGCTTTATAGCCAAAGGTTTCACCTCCAAGACACAATTTTTTTTAAAGATTTGTTTATTTATGCATACAAGAACTGGGGTGTAGGTCAGAGGTGCAGGGGTGGGTGAGAGGATTTACCAGAGACAGAGTGGGGAACAGAAGAGCAGACCTACTGAAATACACTGCTGACGGGAATAGCAGGCGAGACAGGAGAGATCTGCTGTGCCATGTGGGTTACCTCTCTGGCCGGGAATTGAAATGGTGCTGCAGTGGCTGGCAATAGCTTGATAGTGCTGAGACTTTGACCCCTTCACCACCAGGGAGGCCCCAAAGTGCTCTTGACATATGCACCAAGAGGCATATGCAAGCACTGCTTACAATGATGCAATACTAAGAACAATCCAATGTCCATCAAAAGAAGAATGAATAAGTAAATCCTGTACATCTCCACAAAGAAAATATTAAGCGGCAGCAAAAATGAAGGAACTGTATCTATATAACACCACAGGGCTAAAGTGAATCAATACATTTTTGGGTGAAAAAGCAAGAGACGTGACTATAGTGATAACAATCTTATAAAGCTTGAAGTAAACCCAAACAATTTTAAAAAGCAAGGGGATAATGAATCTAAACTTTGAGAAAATACTTACCCAGTGGGAGGAAGTGGTAGGTTAGAGAACATTTAGATAAGGAGCAAATTTTTACCAATTATTTATAATGTTTTATTTCTTGATATGTGTATATAATGTGACATATATTGTTATGTGTGTTTCAAATATCAAATTTCAAAAACATATAAAGAAAGATTGTGTGTGTGACTCCCTGAATAAAAGAGGAAGACTATAAACCAAAATATTAGCACAGAGTTTATCTGGGTAATAGGATTACGAGTAATTTTAATTTTCTTTGTATTTGTTTATATTTTCAAACTATCTTAAATGAACATGTACCGTTTTTGGAAGCAGGAAAAGAATATATTTTTTTTTAATCTATGCTAGAACCTGTCCTATTTTCATTTGGCAGTCTTAATTTCCCTGGCTATAAATGATTCCTGAGATAGTGAAGTCTCCAAGGTCGCTTGTGACACCAAGTTTGGCCAGGTGATGAACTGACAGTGATGGCACAGAAGCTACAGAGATTGTCCAACCTGCATAGGAGGCCAGACGCCTGCCAGTGGCGTGTGAACGTGGCAGCAGGAAGGAAGGTCATAACAGCTCAAGGCAAATAATTTAATTAACCTGAAAGCCGTTCCTTGAAGTCATGAATCCACTGGACTGCCTGCCCCTGCTTCCCACACACTTGCCCCACCAAAAAAATACCAAAAACCAAACAAACGCACATACCAATAACAGGCAGATAAGAATGCTGGAAGCAAATATATTCTAATCCTCCCCTTGATTAAATTATAGCAAATGAAAACCTAATGTGTGTCATTCTGTTCTCTGCCACTCTCCATAACAGGCCTGGAGAAGGTCCAATACAAAGTAATTAAAATGACAAGCAGCAAAAGTGTCCTTTATGCCGTAGCAAGCAAAAACTGAATGCTGGCCCACAGAGTAAGATGAGAGGTTGGAGGTCATATGCCAAAGGTGTGTATGGTGAGATTGCAGCAGCCAACAAATCCTATAATGCCAGCTGTAAGGGGCGGCTGATGGTGATTGAAAGAGGCAAACTGGAAGAAACAAACAGGAACTGCTGTTTTGCATGGTGGATAGCAATATGGAAATCCTTCTTCTCTAAGCTGAGTCATTGGCTCTCAGTTTTGTCCAAATGTGGAATAAAGACAGCACAGAGACAAAGGAGGCTCCTGGGGGAATGTGATGCCAGGAAGAGAGGCAGAGCAGGGCCAGGGGTGTGCTTGCTCTCCCTAAGAGCTTGTGCATTCTGAGAGTGTGGGACAAATTGCATTGGGAAACCTCTATGAATGAAATGTGCTAAGATTTACATCATGCACAGCAGTAATGTTCTTCAATAAAACTGCCTTTAGGTGTTGTGCAGGAGATTGTACTGGATGAGCAGATGGTTACACTAAGCCACCATGGAATTTTTCAGGTGCTCACAATGGTCACAGGAGTAGCTACCATTCTGCATTACTGCATATGCAAAACTCATGAGGCTAGAGGCTAAATGTACCCCCAAAAGGTCCTCAAGAATTACCCCAAGAAAGCAACCCAGAGGCTACAATATCCAAGGAAGGGCATCTCCTACATTTTGCTAGTTTACCCAAGTCTATTTAATTATGTGATATTTTCATGCATCAAGAGAGCAACACAGGGCCTCCCTGGTGGTGCAGGCAGTTGAGCACTGCACTATGAAGCTGTTTGCAGCCTCTGCAGCACGGGTTCGATCCCGGCCGGCTGGGGAGAAACCCACATGGCACAGCTGACCTCTTCTGTATTGCCCGCTGCTCCCCTCAGCAGTGTATTTTGTCAGTCTGCCTGTTTTGTTCCCCACTCTGTCTCTGGTGAATCCTCTCACCCTCCCGTGCATCTGGCCTGTACCCCAGTTCTTGTATAAATAAACAAATCTTAAAAAAAAAAAAACAATAGAAATTTATTTTAAAAAGAGAGAGAGAGCAGCGCAGGGCCTCCCTGATGGCGCAAGGGGTTAAGCAACGCACTATGAAGCAATCCACAGCCTCTGCAGCATGAATTCGATCCTCGGCTGGGCAGAGAGAAACCCACATGGCAAGGCAGACCTCTCCTGACTCTCCTGCTGCTCCCCTCAGCAGTGTATTTTAGTCAGTCTGCCTATTCTATTCCCCACTCTGTTTCTGGTAGATCCTCTCACCCTCCGTATCTCTGGCCTGTACCCCAGCTCTTGTATGCATAAATAAATAAATCTTTAAAATAAAAAGAGAGAGAGAGAGCAACACATTCTATCTTAACTATACTTTCCAAGCTGGCTGAAGATGATGATTCCACCTTTTCTCAATCTGGCAGCATACCAATCACCTGGTTCGCTTTGCGGGGGGTGGGGATGACACTTATATCTGGGCCCCATCAAGATGAACTGAACTTTGCTAAAGTGCCCAAAAATGATACAATGTGCAGCCAACGTGGAGAACCACTGGGCCTCTCTACTGTTAAAGTTAATCATTCAAAATTGCTCTGGCTGCAGCAAGAGTGCAAAGGGCACTGACGAACAAGCTAGGAGCAGAGAAGCTGCCCGCCCGTGTGTGCCCACAGGTGTTTGAACACTGTCTAGGCTGTTCCTGCTTGGAGGGGGAGAGGGGAGAAGGGGGTGCAGGGGGAGGCCCAGGGGAAGTTTAGATGCTTCAAGTTGCAGAATGTGAGAATGTGACCAGATACCTTGGGCACTTGGGAATCTAAGTTCCTCCAGTGCCTTGTGAGAAAGGAAAGAGCTATGAGTCCCCTTTGCCTTCTGGGCCCACTTCTGGGTCCTCTCTAGAACTGCAGAGAAGGATGCTCAGGACCAGCAGGCCCCATGAGCACAGGGCTTGCTTGTTGCCCATGCTGAGCTGTTGTGTCTTTTCTTGCCTCTCCATGCACATTCCTTTCCCCGCGCAGCGCTAGCCTCTCCTGCTTCCTGCTCAGGGCTCCGCACATTTGTGTTCCTCCCCTGAGCTCAGCCAGCGGCAGTCCAGCACCTTTTTTTTTTTAAAGATTTATTTATTTACACATACAAGAGTTGGGGTGCAGGCCAGAGATGTGGGGGGTGGGGGGTGAGAGGATTCACTAGAGACAGAGTGCGGAGCAGAACAGGCAGACTGATGGAAAATCCACTGCTGACAGGAGCAGCAGGTGAGAGAGGAGAGGTCTGCTGCGCCATGTGGGTAGCTCCCTGGCCAGACTGAACTCGTGCAGCTGCGGATAGCTTCATAGTGCTGCATTTTAACCCCTTGCACCACCAGGAAGTCCCCCTTTTCTTGTTCCTCATAAAGAGTGTTTTTAGGATGTGGATCACCACCATTTTTGGTTCCACTCTTCTTAAGGCCAGTTCCCAGGGAAAGGAGGCCCCATGGGCCTATCCAGGGGCTCTGTGGCTCCACTCCTGTCAAGGTCAAGGTCATCTCCATCCTTAGAAAGTTGCAGGGAGCAAAGGGAAACTACTGGATGTTGGCAGGACAGTCATTTGTGACTTACAGCAGAGAGACAATGTGTGGCGACAACACAGCAAGGACAGCAACCTGGACAACAAGGACAGCTACACTGCAGCTCTGTCACCGCCATAACCCAGAAGACAGAAAGCACCGGTGATGAACTTGTGAATCTGCACCTGTGATGAACTTGTAAATCTGCTTCACGAAGCTCCCCAGGCAGTGTTAACATATACATTGTGTTTTTTAGCAGCTTTCACCTGAAGATAAGAAAAAGAGGAACTGCTCAGTTCACAAGGACAATGTAAAGAAACACAGTAGGCTAGAGACGTGCTGGGTCCCCAAATAAAATGCTTCATGTTTCCAGTCCCTCTAACCCACAAAACAGACGCACACAAGACACGGCCCTTGGGTAAAGATCCAATCAAGTTCCAGGCTGTGCCTCTGTGTTAAGACCCAGCACGGTTTTAGGTGGTGCCTGGTAGATGCACTAAGGAGCTTCTAAGACTCAGACGAGCTGGCCAGAGTGGAGGGGGGCACTCTGATAGTGGGCATGGCTCCCTCTAATCAAGTGACTATTCTCTGAAACACTAAGTGGCAGTTCAGAACGAAGCAAGGTCTCTGCCTTCCAAATTTTCTGAGGATAGAAAGTAGGTTGAGAAAGATACTGTCACATACGCAGGCCAGCTCTTGCTGAAGAGGGAAGGCACTTCGGGAGGTGGAGCCAGAAACCCAGAGGGCAAAACTCTGTGCCAAAGAGAACAATAGATTGAGGAATTCTCTGAGTAAGTGGAGGGCCCAGTACAGGAACACCCCTCACCTCCAAAGGAGAGGCCTGCGGGGTTCTGGTGTGCCCTCATTCTCCCCTGTTCTGAACACACTTACTGAGCTTGTCCTGACCCTGTCTTACTGTAGGGTAAAGAAAATGTCAGGCTTTTCTGCCCTCCCGCCATTAGGATTGATGATGGATCCTTGAGGTCCTGAATGCATGCCTGATGGCGGGCACCTGGAGTAGGGTGTGGGCAGAGGTAGATGGGATTCACCTGGGCTAAGACTGTGCTTTTAAGGGCGGCATCACAGGGACGCCAGCAGAAGCCGAGAAAGCAGCAGCAGAAGCTGAAGAGAAGCCGAGATCACCAGAGAGCCCAGATAGAGTGAGGATTTGCTGGGGGCTGGGAGGCCTGCCAGCCTCCCAGCCCCCCAGCCAGCACCCCTGCCTGCCATATGCCTGGTGAACCCCAATAAAAGACCTGCAAAAAACCACTGAGGACTCTGACTCCTCCTTTACCCGGTCTGCATGGGATCAGAAAACCTGCCCTGTGTCCAGTCCAGCCTTTACACTTACCTTGGTAAATATGTTGGGCATATGGACAGGAGGAGTTGGCTTCTCTTTTTCCTCCATCAGACCTTGGATTAAGGGGAACCGTCTACACCTGAGGAGCCTCAACCCCTCCGGAAGCTGATTTAGATCACAAGACCCTGCACTTTGAGCCTGGGCCTGATGGAGCTGAGACTCGAGAGCCTCATTAGGAGCGAGGATGGTTTGCAGGTGGGGGTTGGGGGGACTGTGAACCACTTGTGACAGGGGGCTGGGGTAGATGTTGGGGTAATGACGCAGGGAACATGCAATCTGGTGAAGGCCCATGAGTGGCTACTTCTGCCGTGGACCCCGAGATTGACCTTGTGATTTGCGTTAGTCAATGGGACAGTGACACACCAGAGGCTCAACAGGCCCTTGCACATTGGAACTTGGCCCTGAGACTGCATGTCAGGGAGCCTGTGTGGCTCACTGGACAAGGCGAGGCCACATTAAGAGAACTGAGGTTAGCCAACAACTACCCGACATCTTGGCCCATCAGCCCGGCCTGCCCTATGTGTTCAGGCCAAACCAGCAGAGGAGCTCAGCCAACCCACATAACCTTGGGAAATTATAAATCATTGTTAGCTTAGGGAAATGTTTCACAATGGTTTTTTTTTTTAAGATTTATTTATTTATGCATACAAGAGCCGGGGTGCAGGCCAGAGGTGTGGGGGTGAGAGGATTCACCAGAGACAGTGGGGAGCAGAACAGGGGGATCTACTGAAATACACTGGTGAGGGGAGCAGTGGGTGAGACAGAAAAGGTCTGCTGCGCCATGTGGGTCACGTCCCTGGCTGCTGCAGTGGCTGCAGATAGCTTCATGGTGCTGCATCTTAGCCCCTTGTGCTACCAGGGAGGCCCCAGAAGCCCCCTTTTAAAAATCAGTCTTTCATTACTCAATAGAGGACTTGGCCAGGCCATGAAACTTAAGGATCCAGAGTCTTCCCACATCTACACCCAAACTCACTCCATGGAGGAGACTCTCGGATGGCAGATCAAACATGCACTGTCACTTCTCGGCTGTGTGTGAACAGGAAATGAACACCAGCTGCACAGGTGGGCTTGGAAGATGTGCAGAGGTGTGACTCAAGGTGCAGAGACTTGGGGTTACAGCTACACAGCCACAAACATTAAACATCATTCCTTTGGGTCTCATGTCTTCATTTGTAAGATGAGCCAATGTCCTCCAATTCTGCAAGTTGAAGAAATTTTGGTGCTTAAGTAAATATGAAAGTGCCTTCCACATAATAAGTCAAATACACGTTGGATCTGAGCAGGCATAAAGCAGAGAACTGGATCGCCATAGCACTGAAGTATATAATCTGTAAACCAGCACAACCCTTTTATTTGTTTGTTTGTTTGTTTGTTTATTTATTTATACAAGCACTGGGTACAGTCAGAAGCGAGGGAGGGCGAGAGGATTCACCAGAGCCAGAGCAGGGAGCAGAACAGACAGACTGACGAAGTACACTGCTGAGGGGAGCAGCGGGCATGGCAGGAGAGGTCTGTGCACCATGTGGGACCCTCGCCGGCAGCCAGGGAGCGAACTGGCGCTGCAGAAGCTGTGGGCAGCTTCGCAGCCCAGCGCTTAACCGCTGCGCCACTGGGGAGGCCCCAGCACAACCCTTTTGGAAAGCAATATGGGAAAAGAATCAAGAGTCATAAAAATGTTCATCCTTTGACTTCATAATCCTACTCTTATGAATGTATCACAAGGGATTAATTAAACACAAAACAAAAGCTTTATGTATCAGCTCTAAGGTTAAAAAAATTAGAAACACTCTAGATATCGAGTAAAAAGGACACATAAATCATTGCTTGGGCAATATTATGGAGCCATTACAAGGACTATTATCTAAACTGTAGAATCGCTGCGATATGTTTATGATTTCATAATTAGTGAAAAAGGCAATAGGCATATTTATGATCTTACCACAACTATGTAAAAATAGACTACATAGAGCTGAAAAGAAACATGCAAATATGAAAACAGTTGCATAAAAGAGCTGAGGTTATGGTCATCGTTTTTCTTGTTTCTTAGAAGTTGCCCTTCTCTTGGCTCTCCTTGTTACAGGGCAACACCAAATGGGTTGCCTGACTATGTGTAGGTCCTCACCCATGCACTTGAAAGGAACTTACAAGATTCAACTGCAGGCACACACAAAAAGGTTAATAAAGGGTTTATTAACAAAAGAAGGGGAAATAAAGAAAATGCATAACTCAGGGAGAAAGAGAGGAAGATAAATTGGTGAATATGACCTACCGGTTCCGCTGAACTGGACCCCCAATAGCATGCTGAGAGCTGGCGAAAAGTCAAGAGACCCCCCCCAAGGCCTGGTTATATCCCAAGCCTGGCTGCTTGACCCCATCCTCAGTTCCCAGCAAGCCTCCCTTCGGTGATGATGGCATTATGGGATTTGTAGTTCTTGTGTCTTGGATCTCCTTGGCCTGGGGTGGGGGTAGGGTCCATAAAACCTGTGCTTGTGGAGTTCGCTCAGGACATCCTCTCCCCCCAACATCCTGACTAATCGAGTGTTCCCGTGGATGCAGGAGAGCAAGGAAGCCCACCACACATGCTCTGGGGGTGACCAGAGCCCACCAGCTGGCAGGAGTCCTGATCTAGGCACAGCACCCCTGGATAGGTCCAGCAAACTCTCTGGCCCAGTGGAGTGACCAGGAGTCCCATAAGCTTGGAGAGGGTAGTTTATCTAGATCAATATCAAAGAGGTGACTCAGAAGAGAATAACAGAGCAATTCAGAGAGACAGACCTGCATGGCCTGCGAGCTCACCTGCCCCAGGTGTTGTGTTTTGTTGCTGGAAACCAGAAAGGCACTATCTGAAATGAATCTCACTCCAAATCAACCAGCATTTTTGAGCATCTGCTTTGCATAAGACACTGAAAAGGATGCAGGCAGACAGGGCTGTTTGTATCCCAGCATGGGGTTTAGAGGTGAAGGCCCCCTGCAGACAAAGAGGATTATGCTACAAGGCAGACCTTTGAAAAGGCAGGAAACCAGTGCTACCAAATGCAGTGAAGGAAGAGATTAGGACCTGCTGGAAGGGTCACTTGTACCTGGTTTCAAAGGGAAGATGTTGTCAGAGATGGCACCTGGAGAAGGATTTCAGGCTGGGGAGCCAGCCGAAGCCAAATGCAAGGGCGGGCAAGCTCCGGTGGGTAGAGCTGGGAGGGACACATGGTGAGAGAGGCAAGAGAGGTGGTAGGTCAACAAGCAACATACACCAGAGACACACAATGGGGGTGGGGGGAGGGACGGGGAGAAGGATTAGGGTCAAAATAAGGGGGGGGTGCAATTGTATGGGGAATATAGCCAAAATGAAAATGCATATACTGTGCAAAAATGAAAAATGATATAAGAATTATATAAAATAAAATATTTTTTTAATAAAGAGAGAGGTGGTAGGAAGGGAGACTGGATCCAGGGGGCTATGTCTAGACCGTTCTGCCGGCTGTGCTGGAGAATAACGCGCAGTGACAGAAGCGCGGAGACAGGATCTCCGCTAAGCCGCGCAGCAGGCTGGGCCGGAGAGGAACCGTGAGGGCGCTGCCTGCTGGGGCTTCAGCAGCTGAAGGGAATGGAAAGGACACGGGCAAGGAGCATGGCAGGACTGATAGGATTTGGTGGCTGACTTGTGTCCAGGGGAGGAGAGAGGCCTCCGTCACTCCAGGGCTTAATGCCAGAAGACAGAGGCCAGGGATGCTGACCCCGGGGACAGGAAACCTGCAGGAACAAAAAGGGAGTGACAGCGGAGGGTCTAGCTCGGGGTGCAGTGAGTCAGATGCAAGTGGCCACGTGCAACTGACAGTTGAGAGTGAGGCCCGAGCTGGACAGAGCATCGGGGTTAAATGCAAGGATCGTTGCAGAGGCTGCAGCGGGAGGTAGAAGGTCCGAGGAGCGGGTGACAGCAGGACGATACTAGTCATAAGGGGACAAGAAGTGAATGCAGAAGTGGTAGACCAGGGGGCACAAGGGGCACAAGGGGCACAAGGGGCATGCAGGTCCTGAGACCTGGACTGAGGTGGTGCAGGGAGCTCTGTAGGGTAAGGCCACTTGGGTAGAAGAGGTGCTCGAAATAAGAGCTTAGGGAGCCGGAGGAGACTGCTTGCAGCATAGAGCAGGGTTGCAAAGAGGGCACAGGACTTGAATAACTTCTTTCATTCTTTGGTGGTGTTATTGGGCAGGTTGAGGGGTACACCGAGGCCCCCAAATCTGGCTGCTCTAAATAGGTTCTGCCATCCACCACATCAAGACAAAACGTACTCTTAGTGTGTAAGACCTTCAATAGAAAAGAGCATTAATACAATTAGTGTGCAGTGGAGAGAAGAGAGAAAGAATATAGTTTCCAAAGCAAGCACCCAAGGTTACCCATCCCCTCGTGGGTGAATGCCCAGCCAATCAGAGTAGGCCCAAATCGGGGCCACTGAAGCCCAAAAGCTTGCCACAAGTCTAAGGCACCTTTTGGTGGGGAGCCATGAGAACAGGGCAGAAGGGGCCAGAGAAGTGTGTAAAGAACGTAGCAGAATCGAGATGAAGGCTGCCACCAGCAGGCTCCCCACAGGTGACTCACCCATATGTTTCTTTCAAAGGTCTCCTTCCATGTCCCCTATAGTGGGCAGGACAGGACACTGAGCAGGTTTTCTGATCCAGCAGACCGGGTGAAGGAGGAGTTAGAGCCCTCGGTGGCTTTGGCTTTCGAGGGTCTTTTATTGGGATTTACCTGGTACACAGCAGGCAGGGGTGCTGGGGGGCCAGGAAGCTGGCAGGCCGCCCAGCCCCCAGCAAATCCTCACACTATCTGGGCTCTCTGGCGCTCTCTCTGCTTCTCTTCTTCTTCTTTCGGCTTCCGTTCGTTCTTGGCTTCCGCTGGCGTCCCCGTGACGCCGCCCTTATAAACTCAGTCTCTCAGCCCAGGTGGACCCACTCCAGGTGCCCGCCATCAGGCATGCATTCGGGACCACAGGGTTCCCCCATCTATCCTATGGCGGGAGGGCAGAAAGGCCTGATAATTTTCACCTTACCCTACATCCCCCAAGTCCCAGGTACAAGCTCAAGGCCCAGAAGCTGTGTGGCTTCTTCTTTCCATGTTTTTCTGTTCTAGGTGCCTCCTCCAATCTTCTTTCTCCGTCTCCCTCCGCTTCTGCTGCTGCTGCTCAGCTCAGCTCCATTCTTCCTTGGGGAATCTGGGACACCCCCTTTCTGTGGAGACCACACCATGGCGGAGACGCCTCGAAGAGGGGATGGCAGCCTGACGGGTCAGCACAGGCAAGGGAGAGCACTTGTAGGGCGTGCACCTTGGAGCAGGTGTGTGGGTAAGAACAGGGCAGATAAAAGGACAACTGAGCACAAATGCCCTCAAGAAGAGCGAGCTGGGGCATTGGGAAGCCAGCTTTGTCAGAACAGAAAGCTTCATCCTCCAAGGCAATGCTATTTAAAAAAAAAAACAAACTTTTTTTTAAACAACAGAGACTTTCCCTCAGGCAAGCCCTCTCCAGAACCCTAACATGTAAGATCATTGATGCTGAGTTGAAATAGAGAAGGGAGAGGGTCCTGAGAAGGTGCTCGATGCTCTGGGGTATCAGCTCCAAGCAGAGCAAAGAGCCTTAGTGGAGACAAGGTGCAGAGGAACACAACGAAGTGAGTGAAGGAGAAAGGGAGAGATTTTGCTGGGAGCCTGGGGGGAGTGTTGAAAATAGAAAGCAGCAAGAATTAGGAAGAGTCACAATGAAAAATGAGCTACTGATTCAACTTGAGGTGGAAAACCTGGGTTGTCCAAGCCGCGCAGAGCTCCCTGCTGAGTGAGCACAAGAGGCCGAAGCGGGGCCAGCTGGCCGGGCTTTCCTCCAGCGAGGCTGGCGGCCTCCAGCAGGAGCAACGTGATGGTGATTATCCAGGTTGGGGACTGAGAAGTCTAATGAAAGTTTGGAACATGAGGAGATCTCAGGAGCTGTCAAGGGCATGCTAGAGACAGCCAGTCTTTTCTGGGGTCTTCTGTTGGCCAAATCAGACAGTGGGGTTTCCCACTGTGCCAGGATCCAGCTCCACTGGCTGCTGTCAGTGGGACCCAGGACACTAACAGCTTTGAACTGAGATTTTCAGTGAGATATTAAAAAAATTTCTTAAGGGCCTCCCTGGTGGTGCAAGGGGTTAAGACGCAACCTATGAAGCTATCCGCAGCCACTGCAGCACGAGTTCGATCCCCAGCCAGGAGCTACCCACATGGCGCGGCAGACCTCTCCTGACTCGCCCGCTGCTCCCCTCAGCAGTGTATTTCAGTCAGTCTGCCTGTTCTGCTCCCCACTCTGTCTCTGGTGAATCCTCTTACCCTCCACACCTCTGGCCTACACCCTGGTTCTTGTATGCATCGATAAAATAAATCTTTAAACAAGAAATTCTTAAACTGTGGTTTATTGTACATCACATAAAATGTACATTTTAGCCATTTTCCAATGTAGAGTTTTGCGGCACTAAGCACATTCACGTACTGTGCGGCTGGCATCACCGCCAGCCTCTCCACGACTTTCCCATCATCCCCAACTAAGACTTGCACCCATGAAGCACTAATTCTCCACCTCCTTCTCTCCCCCACCCCCAGCCTCTGGTGGCCACTGTTTGACTATACTGGGGACCTCAAAGTGAAACCATACAATATCTGTCCTTTTATGTCTGGCTTATTCTATCTAGTATAATGTCTTCAAGGTTCACAAAGCTGTAGCCTGTGTCAGGAGGTCCTTCCTTTTTAAGGCTAATATTCCGCAGATCATATTTTGCTTAGCTGTCATCAGTGAATGGACGTTTGGGTTGCCTCCCTCTTCAGGCTACCTGGATAATATTCCATGAACATGGGTATATGAATGTCCATTCAATCCCTTTTTCACTTCTTTTGTGTATATAGCCAGATGTAGAATTTTCCATGACATATTTTTTGAAACAATATCCATAACTAGATAAAAAATAGATCGATATGTTTTTTTAAAGATTTATTTATTTATTTGTGCATACAAGAATTGGGGTACGGGCCAGGAGCGGGGTGAGAGGATTCACCAGAGACAGAGTGGGGAACAGAACAGGCAGACTGACTGAAATACACTGCTGAGGGGAGCAGCCGGCAAGACAGGAGAGGTCTGCTGCTCCATGTGGATGCTTCCTGGCCAGCCAGGGATCGAACTTGTGCTGCAGAGGCTGTGGATAGTTTCACAGTGCTATGCTCACCAGGGAGGGCCACCAGTGAGGGCCCCAGGTCAATATGGTTTTGAACAAAGTGGGGGTACAAGGAGACCTGGGCACCCCTGCCTGTGCAGGGCTGAGGGCAAGGTGGCCACCCAGCAGCATTTCTGCAACCTGGACTGGAAGGTCAGATCAGTCTCAGGATGCAAGGTAGGCCCACGCACACATGTGGCTGGGTGAGGCATGAAGTACAGACAGCTGTGGTTGGACACAGATGGTGAGAAGAGCCACGTCAAGTTTTAGTGACACCCTGGTGTCCGTTTCAGGTGCTCTTTGGGTGTCAGAGCACAGGCTTAGGAGTCACGGTGGCCTCCTGTTCAGGTCTGTGTTCCAGCTCTGTAGTCTTGGGCCTGATTTTCCATCCATCGGGGACTAAATGGATTAGATGAGACGCCAATGCATGACTGCTTGACCCAGAAGCCAGTGCCCAGCGGGCCCTCCAGGAATGTTGGTTTCCTGCTTTACCTGCCTCAATGGCTTCCTTCCCGCTCTTTTGGACTTTCAGAGGCTAGGGCCCCCCCCCCTTCTCTCTGGTAGCTCCCCAGGTGGCTCTCAGCTGCCCAGAAAAAGTCAGAAACATGGCAACTTTGCCTTCTAGTGGTGAAGCCAGCCCATCGCAGGTGCACACAGGAAATTACATGTGTGTATCTTACTGGTTTATAAACCCGAGGTCAGCTCCAGCTTACAAATGCGTAGCTGAGTCACCAGCAATATATCACTGTGACTAGAGTTTACTGCTGATTATTCATGACTAAATACCATGTAGCAGAATATTTAAAAGGCATCGTTTACCATATTCCGTTCATTTGATTGCCTCCAACACTAAATCTGTGTATTTAGCCTCATGGTGATCTGCTTATCAATGTTAGAGTTGATTGAGAACAGCAAGTGGTCACTGGTAGTGCAGCCTGGACTTCTTCAACTCCGAGATACAACATGCCAAACCAGAGCACCGAGAAGAGCACAGTGGAGATCTGGAAAGGTCTCATTGTGGAGGTGACCCTCGAAGGACCCATGTTGGGTGGTATCCCTTCAAGTAGCCATCCAGCAAGCTCCCCAGCAGCCAGGTCACTAGAAGAATGGCTGCAGTGCCCAGCTTGTCCCCCACATTCACATTCTGCCACGTTATAGAGCTCTGAGCCAGTCATTGGGGCCCATTCAGGATTTTGGGGGGACCAAGCAGGGTACACTGGGAACCGGGCAGGGTACACTGGTAGGGATCCAGCTACAGCATTGAATGTAGGATCCATCCAGGAACAGCCTCGATTCCTGCTCTGAGCCATATCCCAGGGCCACGCATCTCACAGCTAGTTGACGATGGTCGTACTTGTCAAAAGCGCTGATTCCCAAGTCCCCGACCTGTCACCTGGGGTGGGGACTAAGAATCTATACTTCAGTACTGCTCCCTGAGGATTCCAAGCACACTGATGTTTGAGTAGCACAGTGCTGGGAACTATCCCCCCTGACTAGCAGCAGGATGGCCGGTGCTTGGGCTCTAGCTATGGGGTGAAGGGCTGGGAGAGCAGGAAATCTGTGCCCTGCCCACTCCTAACCCCAAGCGAGATGCCAGGCTAGTCCTGGGACTCAGGAAGTTTGCCAGGGGGTGACTCCTGGGCACAGGGTTTTGGACCCAGGTTGGGCAGCGTTTGATCCACCCAGCACTGCAGGTGAGACAGGCCTCCTCGGTGCTTTCCTTTCCATGAGTTATTTTCCTTTTTTTAAGAGTCAGCCTCAGATAAAACAGTGACTTTTTTTGGGTGCCCGAACACAATCCTGCCCCCCAAGCACATGTTGCCCTCACATGGCAGTGGACACCAGAACCCCTCCCTCTGGCACCCCATTCACCCCACTGTGGAGTATTACTGGCCTAAATGACTTCTTCTACAAATCCCTGCATATACAACCGGGAAGGAAATGTTACATCATCTGTTGATAGACATCAATGCAATGAATTAGGCAGCCATTAAAATTATTATTAAGACTGTAGGGCCTCCCCGGTGGCGCAGCTGTTGAGTGCTGGGTTGTGAAGCTGCGCGCAGCCTCTGCAGCGCTGGTTCGATCCCCGGCTGCTCCCCGGCCACTGGAGGAGGGTCCCACATGGCGCGCAGACCTCTCCTGCCGCCCGCTGCTCCCCTCAGCAGTGTACTTCGGTCCTTCTGCCTGCTCTGCTCCCCGCTCTGGCTCTGGTGAATTCTCTCACCCTCCCGCCTTCTGACTGTACCCAGTGCATGTATAAACAAAACAAACAAACAAATAAAATAAATAAATAAAGCATGCCTCTAATAAAAAAATTTAAAAAAAAGGCTTAAAAAAAAAAAAGACTGTATAGAAATTTAGAATATTTATAAAAATTATCAAATGGCATGTATTATTAAGTATAGAAAATAGCTACATCGTTGCAGCTACATAAATATGGACAAACAAAACAATATAAAAATAAAGAGTTGTAACAATTTTTGTGTCTTAAAAACTTTTAAAATGAGCGGTGGTGTTAGTTATTGAAAGCCTTTCTGCCGTCCTTCCTCTTCTCAGAATCACAAGATGATGAACCATCGCCAGAAGTGAAACCCATGAGTTTTCACTAACCTTGAAAGGTCAGACGCATCCTAGTGAAGCACAGCGGATGGGCTGCCCGGCTGGCAGCTCCAGCTAGCCTGTTCTCAGCAGCCAGAGCCCTGTCACTGTTTAAACAGCTTGTTAATGGCCCGACACAGATGCGAGCGGCCC
The DNA here is from genome assembly GCF_964194135.1 of Talpa europaea. NCBI lineage: Eukaryota > Metazoa > Chordata > Mammalia > Eulipotyphla > Talpidae > Talpa > Talpa europaea. The sequence goes on from NC_140072.1 coordinate 13,493,068, forward strand.
CTTGGCAGCTGCTAAGGCAGCAGGCCGGGATGCTCATGGCATTCGAGAGAGATGGTGTCTGGGCTCAGCGGGGTGAGGAGTTCAAACTCTGACTTTTTATTTGGACAATTTCTGGTTGATTCATGCTTCATTGCACTCTCTACTGCAGAGATGGATTTCTAGTCTCTGCCTTTGCCTGGATGGCAGGAGAAGCAAAGTGGAAAGTGCCAACTTCCTCTCACAGCTAGTGAGGTGAGAGGAGCTGTGATAACACCCTATAAATACCCAGGGTGGAAGTGCCCTGGGCCACTCCTGGGTGGGACTGCAGGATACTGGTGTTTCTGTGTGAGGTGTTGCTGTTCAGAAACCGTGTCTGACTATGGTGACCTCAGCGAGAGAGCAGGATCATCTTCCTTCGGGGAAAGAGGGCAGAAAGGATGTCAGCGCTGAGCTGTAATGAGAGATTTGGAGAACTTTGGTGATGAGAGAAAATCAGTGTGGAGTCTGCTTGTGACTGGACAGGTGCTAGTGCCACAGCGATGCTGGAGGTGATGACACACCCTGGGTTCTGGGTAGACTTTGAAGATAGTGCCAGAAGGATGTGGAGGCTGCATGTAGAGTGTGAGAGAAAAGGTAAATCAAGGAAACTCCAACAGAGGCTGTATTCACAGGTACCAAGGAGTGGGACATGAACATCTTGGGGGGGGTGGGGGTGGAACAAGCTAAAGGTGGAAGTCTTCACCTGAACAAAAAAATTGTACCTATTCCAAATTCTGTTATCTGAAATTCCTAGCCTTTTTTTAAAAAAAGATTTATTAATTTATGCATACAAGAACTGGGGTACAGGCCAGAGGTGTGGGGGGTGAGAGGATTCACCAGAGACAGAGTGGGGAGCAGAACAGGGGGATCTACTGAAATACACTGCTGAGGGGAGCAGCGGGTAAGCCAGGAGAGGTCTGCTGCGCCATGTGGGTTGCTCCCTGCCCAGGGTTCGAACTCGTGCTGCAGTGACTGCGGATGGCTTCATAGTGCTGCCACTAAACCCCTTGAGGAGGGAGACCCTCCGTCTTAACAATTATAGCAAATCAATGGCACAGGTGACTCCCTGGTGGAGTGTATTGTATAATTTAAGATTTCTAGGGAAAAAGAGGAATACGACCAAAAACCAGTCCATTGAAAAAATAATAGTGTATGAGGTATGTGCTACTCTGAAAAGAGGGAATCATGTATTTAGGGTTCACACTCTATCAAGAACACAGAGGCAGAGGGAGGATGTCACTCTAATGTGCTTCAGAATATTAAATAGAATAATATGCAACAACCATGCAGATGCACACTGTTCATTTCAGAGATATGACTCTCCCCAGCTGGAATTATCTTACTGTGTATGTGCTTTTCTCCCCATCATACACCCCCCAGCAGGAGGTCAGCACCAGGAAAGGACCTTATGTGTGTTATATCCCCTGGTCTTGAGCTTAGAACATCATAAAATATCAATAAATGTCTGGAAACATTTCAAATATATGTCTATGCGACTAGCTCTCCGTGCATTAAAAAACAAATGAAAATGAAGGACCTCAGACTTGAGTTCCTCCACATCAATAGAACTTGATTAATGATCTAGGAGGTGGGCCTCCCCGGTGGCGCAGCGGTTGAGTGCTGGGTTGTGAAGCTGCCTGCAGCCTCTGTAGCGCCAGTTCAATCCCCGGCTGCTCCCCGGCCACCGGAGGAGGGTCCCACATGGTGCGCAGACCTGCCGCCCGCTGCTCCCCTCAGCAGTGTACTTCGGTCCTTCTGCCTGCTCTGCTCCCTGCTCTGGCTCTGGTGAATTCTCTCACCCTCCCGCGCTTCTGACTGTACCCAGTGCTTGAATGAATGAATGAATGAATGAATGAATAAATAAATCTTAATAAAAATTAAAATAAAGTTGGGGTGCAGTTGCACCTTAAAAAAATGATCTAGGAGGAAATAATTTTAATACTTCAATGTGTAATAGATGATGTGAATTCATAGTATGAGGGGCAGGGCTATTGTAGGATCATCTATCATTTTTCCTGCAGGATTAAAAGAACATAGTCTGATGTCAAGGTTATGAGCACACTGCGACGTCCTGTAGACGAAGTATCTCCTCTGTCTTAAATAGCAGCTCTGGGGGCCTCCCTGGTGGTGCAAAGGGTTAAGATGCAACCTATGAAGCTATCTGCAGCCACTGCAGCGTGAGTTCCAACTCCCGCCAGGGAGCTACCCACATGGCGCAGCAGACCTCTCCTATCTCGCCCGCTGCTCGCTGCTCCCCTCAGCAGTGTATTTCAGTCAATCTGCCTGTTCTGTTCCCCACTCTGTCTCTGGTGAACCCTCTCACCCCCCACAACTCTGGCCTGTACCCCAGCTCTTGTATGCATAAATAAATCTTTAAAAAAAAACAGCAGCTCTGCTGTGGTGGGCTCTGTGAGCACCATCCTCTGTCCAGGCCCTGCCTGAACCTGATCTGGCCACATGGAGTTTGCCCACAGGCTGTGGACTTAGTTTCTTTTTCCTTTGCCTCCATTTACATCTCCCAGAGCAGACCTTGCTTCCTCCCTGCTATGGGATTCCCAGTTAAGGAAGGTGGGGGTGCTGAGCCTGGCTCCTGCCTGATGAAAAGCTCTTGGTTCCTACTTTCTCTGCCAAAAAGTTGGCTCCAGGATCACTGCAAATGGCTTTGTGCTGGCTCCTCCAACCAGCTGGGCTCCTGGTCTGAGTGTCTGGCACCCGTCACTGATGCACACAAACAGTCAAATTGGTGACCCCACAACTGTCCAACCATCTTTCAAATGATGACAGAGCCCGGGGAACTGAAAAGGATGTATATAAGGGCCACTGGCTCCCTTTGACCCAGCTGACTATTTCCTTGCAAACATTACAGGTCATTTAACTTGCATGCTCCCCAACATGATGCCTTTCCTGGGGGGGTCTTGGCAAACTGCTGAGATCCCCCTCCCAGCTTATCTGATAGGTGTCCTGCTCAGGCCTCTTTAGGAGGCAGCATCCACTCAGGAGTCCCATCCACCCAGGAGGGGTGAGCAAGCTCCCTGGGTTCTGCCTGACCTTGTTCAACTCTGCGATAGATGCTGCATTTTTTCCCTCTGCCTGTTCTTGCCAGGCTGGTCCAGTCCTGCCTGCTTTTCAAGCTGCTGCACTTTGCTTGGCATAGCCTGCAGGCAGTTGGCTTCCCACCAGGTCCTGTTCATCTGCCCCTCCCAAGCCCTCGCAATAGACACTACGACCCACCGCCCAAAACCCTCAGGGGATGGTAACACGCGGGGTGCAGGGTGTCACCAGCTGCCGTCTGAAGAGCGTGTGTGGAGACAGCCCTGAGTCAGCGGACCTGGAAGGCTCAGATCCTGGCAGCTGTGTGACTGGAATAACATGCCCCCTCTCAAAGCTTCAGTCTCATTTGCACCATGTGGATGAAGCACTGAGACCCCAACACCGGTGGAAGGTGGGGACCAAGAGGTCATTCTTGTAAAATGCCGGGCTCATTTTTGAGAAGTCAGTGACATGACTTGGCTTTCCAGTGTTCTGGCCGCGTGAGCCAAAGTCTTTCCAGTCTCAGTGTTTTGTGTTTTGGTGCCTGCTGGGCATTGTTGACTCTGGGACCAGCCTGAGTCCCACAGTTGGCTCCAGTTCCCGGGCACAGCAGGAATTCCGGGAATTCCTGGCTACTGAGCGCCCTTGGTCTCTCTTGGATCCAAGCAATTTGGCTAGTAGGGCAGTGAGGACACTGGGCTCGCTCTGCCTCCCCATGGCGCTTGCGTCCTCCCATCTCCTGTCCAGGGGGACTTCAGCTCCTGCCATGTGAGAACAGGCTGGGGCGGGACCTGAACTAGAAGCCAAATAACAATGATGTGATGTTACAAATTTCCTTTATTGAAGTTTTATTTTAACACCGATCCTATCAGTGTTGTTGTGAGGATTAGGGATAATACACAAGTGTGCACAGTGCTTGACATGTAGTATTTGCTCATTAGATTCCACAAACGTTTTTTTAATAAGTTCTGTATTTTTGTTTATTTATTTATTTATGTATTTATACAAGCACTGGGTACAGTCAGAAGCGTGGGAGGGTGAGAGAATCCACCAGAGCCAGAGCGGGGAGCAGAGCAGGCAGAAGGACCGAAGTACACTGCTGAGGGGAGCAGCGGGCAGCAGGAGAGGTCTGCGCGCCATTTGGGACCCTCGCCCGGTGGCCGGGGAGCAGCCGGGGATCGAACCGGCGCTGCAGAGGCTGCGGGCAGCTTCGCAACCCAGCGCTCAACCGCTGCGCCACCGGGGAGGCCCGCCACAAATGTTTTTAAGCACTTAATATGTCCCAGGCATTATCAGGGGTCCTAGAACTATGGCAGCAAATAAGAATACATGTTGTTCCTGCCCTCGTGAAGCTTAAGCTATCAGGAACTTTTCTCTACATGCTTTTAAACACATAAGATCTTATATTTTGGAACAGAATATTTCATCCTCTTCTGTAAAGTGGTCGTTCTCAATAGGGATCCATTTTGCTGCCATCGGGACATTTGGCCATGTCTGGAGACATTTTGCTGCTGTCACCAGCTGGGGCGGGAAGCATGCCGCTGGCTTCCAGCAGGTGGAGGTCGGGGATGTTGCTAACCATCCCCCAATGCACAGAACAACCCACAACAGACTCACTTGACCCAAAATGTCGATGCCATAGCAATGGCCATGGTCAGAGGGCACCGGCTTAAGCCACAATTAGCTATTTGTGGCTGCAAAGGAAGAGGAATGTACCTCACCAGTAGAAGTCTCAGAAAAACTGGCCCTTCTGCTCTGTGTTCTGGGACAGTTGTCCACCTCACAGGACAACTTCTCAATCCAGAAACACATTCCTTTCAGGGCCAGAGAAAAATGACCTGGGTGGGGGTCTGTTTTTAGAGTCTTATCACTACCTCTGCATCTGGTGCGTGTTATATTTCACTGACTGTCTTACAGAAATATGTTTTCCAACAAAAAACTCCTGGAAAAGAAATCATCTTTTCTACGCTTTGAAAATCCTACCAAGATATGCAAATGAGTCAATTATCACAAAGCTACTGAACCCAACTTTTCAGTTCATTTGGCTTTTTCTTTCTTTTTTAAAGTGTTTTAAATGCTTGTCTGGGCATAATTAATCCAATTTGTTCTTTCGGGCAGCCCAGACTTCGAGAGTAGCTGGTTTTTGGTCTGATCTGCTATTTTTGTTTTTTTTTTTTCCCCTTTTGCATGTGTGCAGCGGAGCAATAAACTCTGGACAAAGCAGAGGATGAGAAGAAAGTGAGGCAAAATAAAATGAAGCTATAAGAGAGGGCGGAAGGCAAGGGGAGAAGCAGAAAGGTGGAAAAGACCAGTTTTAACTTTCTAGGCTTTAAAAGCCCTGGTTTCCCATCTCCACTTGCCTTTTTGCCTTCTACACTGCTTTCCAGAAGCGTTGCGTTGAGTACTAACCACCTTCTCTCTCCTCCAGCTTCTCCTTCTCTCTCCTCCTTCTGGGTGGAGGTGGGCTCCTGTCTCGTGGGTCTGAAGGAGAATCCCGTGTTGAAGCAGCATGCATTGCTAAAGGGAAGCTGGAATGTTCATGTCAAATTGAATACTTCCTGAACATGCCCGCTTGACTTACGGAAGCGGGTTACGGGGCATACAGGCCGTCCCTGGGATGGAGCCGGACCATCCACAGTCAGCCTCAGACACCGGATGTGTGAGTCACGTCCCCATGGTATGGGTTGGGTGGTGATTCAAACGATGATGTGAGCCCTTTGAACACGATATATCATTTCTCACTGGCTAAACAAGCCACAGACCTTTTCTTAGAAAAGATTTGATTTTAATATGTGCAAACATCTGATCTGAAATGTGCAAAATGTTTTTACCAAGACAATGTTTTACTTGGAACTTGTTTCCATATTAAATGTTCTATTACAGGGCTCCCTGGTGGTGCAAGGGTGAAAGTCTCAGAGCTATCAAGAGATTGCCAGCCACCGTGGCATGAATTCAATCTCCAACCAGGGAGCCAACCGGCACGGCGCAGCAGACCTCTCCTGTCTCACCTGCTGCTCCCCTCAACAGTATATTTCAGTCCATCAGCCTGTTCTGCTCCCCACTCTGTCTCTGGAGAATCCTCTCACCCCCACACTTCTGGTCTGGACTCCAGTTCTTGTATGCATAAATAAAAATCTTTTTTTTTTTTTTAAAGATTTATTTATTTATTTATACAAGCACTGGGTACAGTCAGAAGCGCGGGAGGGTGAGAGAATTCACCAGAGCCAGAGCGGGGAGCAGAGCAGGCAGAAGGACCGAAGCACACTGCTGAGGGGGGCAGTGGGTGGCAGGGGAGGTTTGCGCGCCATGCGGGACCCTCCTCCAGTGGCCGGGGAGCAGCCGGGGATCGAACCAGCGCTGCAGAGGCTGCGGGCAGCTTTGCAACCCAGCGCTCAACCACTGCGCCACCGGGGAGGCCCCTAAATAAAAATCTTTTAATCCTTCATAATACTTGTGTGTTCTCTTGAGCCTCATTCTTCATTGAAAACAATGTGTCGGGCCTTGTTTGGCGCAGCGGTTGAGCGCTGGGCTGCGAGGCTGCCCGCAGCCTCTGCAGCGTCAGTTGGTTCCCCTTGGCACCAGGGAAGGTCCCACAAAAAAAAAAAAAAAAACAAACAATGTGTCGCTGGCTGATGTCAGGTGGCCTATAACACTTTCCTATTACAAACAAGAATTTAATAAAACCTTCTTGAGACAATATTTCATTGCTTAAATTTGTCCAATATGTTGGCCCAATATGTTGGTCTTCTTTCTCCCACATCTAGTAGGATAAGCACGTCTTGACCAAAATAACTTTCCTTCTCTTGAATTTCTCAACTTTTAAATTCAACACTGAGGTATTCAGTGAGTTTCTTCCTGCTTCCTTAGATATTTAATGTGTCCCACATGCCTTGCACTTAGCATGTGTTCAGTGTTTGTTAGATGGATGAACCAGGGCTTTGCAAAGTGGGTTATCGATCTACAATGCAACTGTCAGACTGTGCTGTCCAGGAAGGGCTTTCCTGTCTCTCATTGCCAGGGCTGAGGGACCTCTCCTCAGGCCAGTCTCCCCGGGATTCTAAACAGACCCATTGTGCTGCAGGCGGAAGCAGTACAGTAGGGCCTGCGTCTTCCTCGGCAGCCAGCGTGTCTGCCCTGTTCACGTTTGTCTCCGGACCCTGAGGTCAGGCCAATTACACGGAAGCCCAAACCAGTGTGGGGAATGGAAACGACAAGGGCTGACATTCCTTCACTTTTTGTTCTTCTTGCAGATGACACGATAATTAGTCCAGATGAGACACAGCCTCACCTAGACTATATTTAGTCTAATTGCAGTGCTTTCTCTCCCCTGGAGGAAGCTTGGCTCCTCTCTGCAGGTGGGAGGCCAGAAGGGGAAGAAAATGAAGCAGAATGGACGAGGCCTTGGCTTGCAGTCCCATTCTCAGAAGGGAGGCTCAGCGGGTGCAGCCTGTGTCTCGGTTTCCAGAAACGGGGTTTACCCCCTAACCCTGCCCCAGGAAAGAAAAGAAGGGACACTGGATAAAATCAAGACGTTATGGCTTGGTTTTGCACTTCAAATTAGATTTCAAAATGATTCATAGTAAGACAATAGTCCAGATAGTCAGATTTTGTTGATAGGGATATTTCTCAGAAATCCTAAAGCCAGGTTTCTACAAAACAAAGAAGAGGACTAACCACCCACTAAACCAGAGAGAGCAGAAAGCATAGATTCCTGCCACACGTGGAGGAGAAAGCCCTTCCTCCAGAGGGGACTAGAGCTGGGGACAAGAAGGAAGCGCTTCGATGCAGGTCTTTCTTCACCTGAGTGCCGGAACTCTGAGATAGAGAACACTCGATAAATACGGGGGAAGCTGAGGATATCAAAACTGGTGTCCTGAGTCCCCAGGCTGAGGGTGGGGATACTGATTACTGCCTGACAAACTCTGGCATCGGCTTGGTAGTGCAGTCATAGCTGAAGGAGGTGCCTGTGCACAGATGTTTACAGCAGCTTCGTAATTGACAAAAACTTGGAAGCATCCAAGATGTGCTTGCGTAGGTGATTGGATAAACTGTTGTACATTCAGACAATGGAATGTTATTCAGCACTAAAAATAAATGAGCCATCAAGCCATGAAAAGACAAGGAGGAAACTTAAATGCATGGAACTCAGTGAAAGATGATCTGCAAAGGCTGTATATAGTATGATTCCAACTACATGAAATTACAAGAATAGAAAGATCAGATATTGCCAGGTGATGTGGGGAGCAGGGATGAATAGGTGAAGGATGGAAAATTTGTAGGACAGTGAAAGTGTTCTATATGATACTGTAAGGGTGGATACATGTCATTACATACTTGTTAAAATCCACAGATGGGGGCTTCCCTGGTGTTGCAAGGGGTTAAGCACCGCACTATGAAGCAATCTGCAGCCTCTGCAGCTTGAGTTCGATCCCCGGCCAGCTAGGGAGCAACTCACATGGCGCAGCAGACCTCTCCTGACTCGCCCGCTGCTCCCAGCAGCAGTGTATTTCAGTCAGTCTGCCTGTTCTGTTCCCTGCTCTGTCTCTGGTGAATCCTCTCACCCCCCACACCTCTGGCCTGTACCCCAGCTCTTGTATGCATATATAAATCTTAAAAAAAAAAAAAAGCAAAATCCACGGACAGTACAAGACTAAACAATGAACTTTAGTTGACAGATGTGTCAATGTCGATTCATTGAATTTAACAAATATACCAACTTTGGTTGATAGTGGGGGAGGCTGTGATATGTGGGAGCAGGGAATGTATAACTCTCTATACTTTCCCTTTAGTTTTGCTACGAACTTGAAATGGCTCTAAAAACAAAAGCTTCTTACAAATACAGGAATCAAAAACTGAAAGAATTGCAAGGAGAGATAAATCTACCATTGTAGTTGAAGATTGTAATATTCCTGTGTCAATAAAGTATGGAAAACACGAACAATTTTATCAACCAACTTGAACTAATTGATATTTATAATACATTTCCCCACTAGCAACAGAATGCACATTTTTCTTTTCAAAACAGATTGAATCATAAAACAAGTGTTATTAGAAGGATTCAAGTCACATAAAGTTTATGTTCTCTGAGCACAATGGACTTAAGAGAAAAATCTGCAGTCTCCAAATATCCAGAAGTCAGACAGGGCACCTCTGAATTAACATGGACTAATGAACAAATCAAAATTAGAAGGTATTTTGAATTGCAGAAAAAATGAAAAATCATGTCAGAATTGTTGGGAGGCTGCTGAAGCAGTAATTAGGAGGAATTTTTAGTATTAAACACACATATTAGAAAACAAGAAAGTTCTCAAATTAGTGACATCAACTTCCATCATAAGACATTAGACAAAAGGAGCAAATTAAGCTGAATATAAGCAAAAGTAGCAAGCAAGCATCAGGGCCTCCCTGGTGGCACAGGGGTTAAAATCTCAGTGGTATCAAGCTATCAACAGCCACTGGGGCTTAAGTTCAAACCCAGGCCAGGTTGCTGACTCACATGGTGCAGCAGACCTCTCCTGACTCGCCCGCTGCTCCCCTCAGCAGTGTATTTCAGCCGATCTGTCTGTTCTGCTCACCACTCTGTCTCTGGTGAATCCGCTCACTCCCCACACCCCTCGCCTAAGCCCCAGTTCTTGCATGCATAAATAAAAAAAAAATCTTAAAAAATGAAAAAGCAAGCATCAGATTGGAAATCAATGAAAACCAATGAAGAATATCAATGAAATCAAAGCTAAATAGTGCTGGAGTAAACACGGGAATGCAAGTTGCCTTTCAAATTAGTGTTTTTGATCTTTTTTTGGTAGATGCCTAGAATCACTGGGACAAATGGCTATTTTTAATGTTTTGAGACGACTCCATATTGCTTTCCACCAGCGCTGGGCCAGTTCGCATACTCACCAGCAGTGGAGGTTTCCCTTTTCTCCACATTCTTGCCAACAAAGCCATTTTAAAATTAACCATCTCTGCTGCAGAGAAAAGAAACTCACATTTAATTTCCTTATCCATGATTTTTCTTTTTGGTATTAGTTTTCATTTTTTTTTTTAAAGATTTATTTATTTATGCACACAAGAGCTGGGGTACAGGCCAGAGATGCGGGGGGTGAGAGGATTCACCAGAGACAAGTGGGGAGAAAAGGTGGATCTACTGAAATACACTGCTGAGGAGAGCAGCGGGCGAGTCAGGAGAGGTCTGCTGTGCCATGTGGGTAGCTCCCTGGCCGGGGATCGAACTCGTGCTGCAGTGGCTGTGGACAGCCTTATAGGTTGCGTCTCAACCCTTGAACCACCAGGGAGGCCCTTGATGTTAAGTTTTTATCCTGGTAAAATATACACACACTTTCCCATTTTAAGCTTTTAAATGTACAGTTCTGTGGCATTACATCCACATTATAGAACCATTACTGCCATCTCCAGAACTTTAAACTCCCCATTGCTATCCACCCCATCACTGACAGCCACAATTGTACTCTGAATTTCACTACTCTAGTATCTCATTTAATAGTAATCATACAGGGCCTTCCTGGTGGCGCAGCAGGTTGAGCGCAGTGCTGTGATGCCACCTGCAGCCTCTGCAGCGCCAGTTCGATTCCCGGCCAGCCAGGGAGATACCCACATGGCGAGGCAGACCTCTCCTGTCTCGCCCGCTGCTCCCCTCAGCAGTGTACTTTGGTCCTTTTGCCTGTTCTACTCCCCGCTGTCTCTGGTGAATTCGCTCATCCTCCTGCGCCTCTGGCCTGTACCCGTGCTTGTATAAATAAATCTTAAAAAAAAAAAAATCATACAACATTTGCCCTAGTGTGGCTTACTTCACCTACCATATCTTCAAAGTTCATGCATACCGTTGCATCAGTCATAATTTCATTCCTTTCTTAAGGTGTAATATTCCATTTCATATATGGACACATTTTGTTTATCAATGACACTTGGGTTGTTTCACCTTTTAGATATTGTGAATATTGTTCTGAACATTAAAGTACAAATGTCTGTTGGAGTCTCAGCTTTCATTTCCTGAGTATATATCCTGAAGGGAAACTGCTGGATCATAGGGTAGCTCAATGCACAAGTGTTCCAACATTTGTCCTTGGCAACACTGTTTTCTTATTTAATAATAGCTAACCTAATGGGTGTGAAGTTCTCGTTGTGGTTTTGATATACATTTCCATATTGACTGGTGACGCTAAGCATCTTTTGATTTGCATGTATCTTTAGAGAAATGTCCAATCAATCCCTTCAATGACTTTAATGTTTTGCAGTTCAGTTGTAGGAATCTCTTGTATGTTGTAAATAATGACTTATCATTTGCAAATGACTTACAAATAAATGTTTCCATTTTGTATTGCCTTTTCATTGTCGGTAATGTCCTTTGATGCACAATTCTTTGGTTTTCAATAAAATCCTACTTTTGTTTGCTGCCTATGCTTTTGCCATAGTCAAAAAAATCATTGTTAAATTCTGTTATGAGGGTTTCCAGTTTTTTTCTAGTTTTACAAATTTAGCTCTTAATGGATAGTCTTCAATCCATTGAGTTTTTATATATGGTGTCGGGTAAGGGTTCAAATTCATCCTCTTGCATGTGGATATCAAATTTTCCCAACCACCCTTTCCTCTTGCCACATTGTCAAAAAGCATCTGACCATATAGGTGATGATTTATTTCTGGGCTGTCTATTCTATTACTTTGGCTTATCTACCTCTACACAATTACATTGTTTTGATTGTAGCTTTGTAGTATGGGTTCCCTTTTTAATTTTTGAAATATACACATTCATCTTTCTGGCTCATGTTGAGTTTACTGATCTCCTGAGTGTCAGACTGGCATGCTCTGTAGTACCCACATTTAGCCAGAACCCAGGGACAACTGTGCAAACAGGCATAAGGGAAGATGGGGCAACAAGCAGGCAAGTCATTCCAATTGGTATCTGGTATCTTTGGAAAAGAAAAGGCACAGTCACTAGAGTAAAACTGTATGCCTTTATTCAACATAAACTGAGTCATTAAGATGAAATACAGTTTGTCCATGTGCAGAAACATTATTATACATTCAATTCTGAAGAAGGTAGTTTTATATGACCAATAAAAAGAACAGACTAAAAGTGAGAGGAATAAAGATAGTGAGGAGCTAATAAAAGGCAGAGTTTTTTTCTGTCAAAGTGCTAAGGCCTATGTGCACAGAGATTTTAAAGTGAACAAGACCACCATAAGGTCATTTCTTCCATTCTGATTTCTCTTGGTGCTAGTGCAAGTCTTAAGGTGTGATGCAATGAGTCACAGAATTAAGATGGGTTTTTAAAAAACAGGTCATAGCACTTACGGCTAAGAGAAAAGTTTCATTTCTAGAGTTTCGTTTATCAAGTACTCTAGATCTTCCATGGATTCTAAAGAAATTTTGAAAATTCACTAAGAACAAACTTGCTCTTCAATCAGTAGTTTATTATCAGAGAATAAATTATCAGGTCTTCCCAGTCTAGAAGCTACCTCCTTATGCAACAAAAGTGAAAACAAATTTAAGATCAGGACTCCAAATTTCATTAACTTAAAGCTTATTCAAAGCAATTACACATAGGTTTAGCTGGGGTCCCTACTTAAGTTTTCAAAATGTCATTGCCTAAAAACCTAAAACGAAAATTGTTAACTTAGGGTCAAAGTCCAACTCCAACATTTCCAAGCTCTAGGTATCTGAAAACACAGACCCTGGTTATTGAAAAGAACCAAGAAATGCATTTTATGTATCACACTTTCCATAGGAAGGATATAGGTTGGGCATAAAATAATATTTCTAAAGTGTCTTCAAATATTTTGATAACATTTAATGTGCTTTCTTGCTGAGCTCATCTGAATTTTAAATATTTAAAGCTCCAAGATCAAGTTTAAAAAATTAAGTGTTGACTCAAGTTGGTTTAATATAGTGTCTGAGCTAACATCTGCGTCACTTACCAGACACAAGTGCACAACCCTAAATCAGCAGTAAAGCCTATCACTAGATAGTTGAATAAAAAAACATTACCAAGCTCACAAAATGTCCCAAATCAAATTCCATGTTCCACTCATGGCAATTCAACATTGTTACGAATCCAAAACCCTAAAAAATATATTCACAGTAAAAGAATAACTCAAGGCTTACTTAAGCCTATCTTAGATCCAATCTTGGGTTTACCTTTCTTCTGCCCAGGGATTCTCTAGGTTTCGCAGTCAAGATGAAATTGAGGGTATGTTTTTAAATTCCCTTTTGCTTCTTCAGTTTGAAGAACCAGGAAAACTGAGTTTGAAGTTATTATTCAGGAGAACCCGCTATCTAGTCACAGTCCATCACCACAGCTGAATCATGTCTGGGTGGCTCTCTTCCAAGTTCAGTTTCCTGTTACAAAGAAATCTTCCTAGGGAATAAATTCCCTTTTTTTGAACGGAAAGCTACGCAGGGGTATACAGAACACTTAGTTTATAGTCTATTAAAAAAATCCAATTTTCCAATTAAGGTCACCAAGAATTAGGAAGATGTAGTATCATCTACTCTCCTACTTCCTGGAGAGTTGAGACTACATTACAGAGTGGAAGACACCTATCTCTTTGACTGAAAGGTGAAAATGAATATAGGGTACATTGTAGAATTTGAGTTGCAAACCCAACAATCCAGTTTAAAGATAAATGGTAAGGAAATTTAAAGAGTAAGTATTGATGAAATACAAGCTATTCTTTTAACACCTTTCTACAAAAAGCCCTTAAATAATGATTTAGTTCACTAAAAAGGGCTAGAGTCCTACCGAAGTCTAATTCAAGTTTGTGATACACAGAAAAAAAGTGAATCCTACAGTATTAAAGTTTAAAGAACATTAATTTTATCCATTCATGGAGGGAAAAAAACCCAGGTTACAGCTCTGTAACAACTTAAAATGAAGTGATACACTTCCTCCTCACCAGTCTGTATGATGTAAAAAAATCAAGGAATGCTTTTTTATTCCCTTTAGCTTGAACAGTGATAGCTTAGCTCTATTACCTACCCAATTGTTAGCTGAAAGGGTTAGTTGAACATTAGATAAAGCATCTTTCCAGGCATACACCAGAAGTAATCGACAGGGATTACTTTTGGTCAGTCTCTCTTAATCTGACTGAAAGGTGAAAATGGGTATGTTGGCATATAGGATTTCAGTCACAAACCCAACAATCCAGGTTAAATACAAATGGTAAAGAAAATTTAAGAATAAGCACTGACAAAATACAGTGTTACCAAGGTATTTCTTAACATTTCTATAAACAAGTCTAGATCTCCCGATGACAGTTCTCAATAAACAAACATGGCGACTCATTTCCACATTGCTGTTTCAAATAGGAGCAATGCATGTGTCTTGTCATTGTTTCACCCAGTACCACCTCCATGTCTACTATTTCGTAACTCAAACTTGCAACATGTCTTGGAAAAGGTGGTCAGATGCAGACGCATGCTATTTGGTTACTACTCTAGGAAGGCCTTTACAATTCACGTAACTGCTTTTATTTACTCTTGCTTAACCAGAACTATACCACAGTGCTTAGCACATAGTTGGTACTCAATAAACATTTGAATTAGTGAAAAACAAGACTTATATGCAAAAATAGCCAGAAACATTATGCAAAATCCGACCTCTGAAGACCACCTATGGCCTAGTAGTGTCAAAAGCAATGAACACAGGTTTCAACAACTGTGATGAAAATAAAGTTGTGGCTGCAAGTCAACACTATGTTCTTGGTATACTACTCTTTCTTACTCAACTACAGACCAACCATACCCTTAGGCTCCTGCCATTACCTGAATATAAATTTTATTTCCCATGAGGTAGAAGGCCCATTAATTATAAATATGTACTAGAAAGGTGTGTCTGTAAATGGTCATCACAGATTGGTTTGCACACACTAATATTTCACCTTCATCCCTATCTACTATACATGGGAATTATGAGGATGCAGATGATGTTCCCTGAGACTTTATAAATTTCCTTTAGAAAATAGTATACTTTCAGCAAAGATTGAGAGTTATCTTGGATGGCTAAATTATCTGCCATGTCTTTGGGCAAGTCTGATGTACGAAATTTTAATTTTTGCAAAATAACAAGACTGTCTTTAAAAAAGCATTCCATGTATCCTTATTAAATTCCAAAATAAGCCATTTTTATCGGTGAAAATAACCACAGCTGAGTAATTATGGGGAGAACGATGGAACTACAAAAACAAGTCAGCTTCACTGGTCATTAAGATACATTTCCTCAAACAATGGGCATATTAATTTTTCTGTAGGTCAATAAATGTCATTCATTTTGAGAATAGGCTATATACCTTTATTGCCAGAGACTGACTAGGTATCATTTTGTTCCCTCAATTGTATCCACTTAAAACCAAGTATTTACATCCATAAAATGAATTCTCTTCGACAGCAGGATTCCAGATTATCTCTAGCTATGAGACTATAGACAATTAACTTTCTCCTAACATATGGCTCAGTCGTCATTTCCATAAACGCCTGACCTGACACTGGGCAGATCAAAATTCAAGCTCTTCTATCCCTCCACGTCAATCAGGAAGGAAATAAAACTACTATGAAACTCACTTCTTGGAGAAGAATCGGGAAACAGAAAAGGAAGTTTTCTTCATGAGATTTTGTCACATACCCTATGGCTTGCAGGGAGGTGGCAGGGAATGTTTCGTTAATTATTAATCACTGGAAACAAAGAAAAATCTATTTCCCCCCTGAGACATTTTACCATTCTTTGTTTTAGAAGCAAATAGTGGGCACATTAAAAAGCTTTTTTTACTAATAGGTGGTTAGAAGACATAACAGTTCTAGGAGGGGATCACAGAAACACAGATCAGGAGAATTTATTATTTTTACTAGAGTTCTGATGGAAATATACTAACCTGATTTGTTTATCACCAAATTTCTCTTCTCACTCTCCCCTACACAATCTGTGGTAAGCTCCCGGTGGTAGTATAAGGCAATAACTGAGGGCCCTGCCAACGCACTCTTAGATGTATGTCAGACCTCAAGATTCACCAAAAACTCCAAGGCTTTTATTTTCACTTTAATTATCTTTTACTTAATAATAAAATGAAAAATAAGAATATATGAATACATACAATCTATATACATATATTTATTGCAAATACTTAAAATTCTTATGTAAAATGATTTTTCTATATTTGTGAAAAAATACGACTTTTTAAATGGTGTTGACACCAACTTCTCTGTACATACCCTCAATTCCAATGTTAACAATTCCTTTAAAAAGGCGAAAGACACAAGAAAGTTTTGCATTTACCAAACCGTCTGTACAAACCTTATAGCCAGAAGGGAAAAAAATAGCTTGTAGTAAATAAGTCAACTTTCTTTTAAAATAAAAAACTCCAAAACTATTCCCCTTATTGCATTTTTTTGGAAATAATTTGAGCGTCTTTAGAGTAACTTCCTTTGAAATAATTTGTGCCTTAACAGTGAGGTTCTACATTAAACACACCATACGCAAAATTCAAAGTCTTCCACTGTCGCTTTTTACATAGATATTAAAATATATATTACTTAAAATATATTACTGGAAAGCTATGTTTAAAATTGATCTTTAATAAGTTGTATCAAATGTAAAGCATTAAAAAAAATAAAGTAACCAAGAATCTATGAAGCTCTCATTTCAACTTTAGGAAATGTTCTACCTATTGCTCTCTTGCAATAGGTATGTAGGTATTGAAACACGGTAGGGAAGATCCCTGACTAGAATCATGTTTCTCAGTCTCTTTGGACTATTCTATAAATTGAGTTGATGACTACCCTTGGCTAAGCTTCTTACTCCGCATACTGCTGCAATGTGTTGGGGAGCCTTTTCCCTCCTTGCTGTGATTGGAAACTGATAGGCCACAGAGAAAAATAACCCTGGCACTGCTCACTGACAGTGAGTTCTAGAAATAAATAGCGGTGTAATGACCAGAGAAGACCCACTCACTCCCATTACAACAAATTTCACCAGAGAGCTCTTTAAGGACTCGACGGTGGAGAAAGGCAATATTTAGCAATTAGGATGGTAACTGTCAGGTCATTATGTATGAATTCATGCCTTCACCTGGAAGGCAGTAAGGCTTTCCTTTGGCTACTGGAATCTGAAATAATTCCTAAAACATCTGCATGTGCACCTCCAACTCCATGTAATTAATATGCTTCCCCTGCTACAAAAATTGCCAGAAATTCCTTTAAAAATGTTACATGGGATATACCACAGTTTCAGTATCGTGAGCACAGGGGTGAAGACTAGAATTAGGGTAAACAACGTAAGGTTATCTGGCATTATCTTCTGTTTAGTAAGACAGAGAATTTTAATCAAAGTTGTTTGAGATTCAGGGAGCCTTCTCTACTAGAACACTCGTAAGAAAGATGAGATGATATATTGTTAATGCTTATCTCTCCATGGTGACCTGCAGAGGAAGGATTGTGAAAACTCAAGAAGCACACACTGTAGGCGCAGCATCAGGCAGAATGCTAGACTAGTCACTGGAAATGGCATAATTTAATAAAAATGACTTCAGTACTTACTAGAAACAGTTCAAACTGAATGGAAAGGAAAAGCAACTTAAAACTTAAGATATAAACTGCTTTATAAGGTAGTATAGTACCATACTCTAGTAATTTTTCTTATTCTTCATTCACTTTCAAAAGGGTCAGATTGTAATTTTTTAACTTTATAACTTTATACTTGAGATAACTTTATACTTGAAACCGCTGTTTTAAAACAAATCAATAGTGGATTATATTCAATTTACTAACAATGGTCAAAATTATTTCTGTCTTACAATCTCTGTTTCGGGGGCACAGATAAATGCAAATATTTTATTAGTTGGGTATTGGTAAGAGAATCAGGTGAATAGTAATGCTTGGGAACTATCTGCAAGAGCCTGGGAGGTGAAGAGGCACAATGTGGTTTGCTTTCCAAATGGACCTGAAAATCCCTGATGCTCTTCCTAATTTTCCCGGTTAGTCTGTCCATCTCAGAATAAAGGCGCCACAGAGGAGAGACGTCCTGTGACAGGAAAGGTGTGAGGAAGAAAAATCACTTTGCTCAATCCGAACTGGTTATTAAAATTTAGCATGGGGTTAGTTATGAAACTCTCAACCATTCAGGCAGGCAGCCCTCAATCCTGCCACTGAAGTGGGGTGTGAAGAAGCTGGGCATGGAGAAGTTCACCCAGCAATAGGTCTCCTGAAATCCCTTTTGGATTAACCAGGGCACTGATAAGTATGGGAACAGAACAGTTTCTGTTTCCTACTGTTTCCTACTGTCCTACTGTTCTTGGCTGGAGAACTGATTCCTTATCCCTAGATGCTTGCAGTCTTTGTATCTCTTAGCTAGGTGTGTACTAGAAGGAAAAGGGCTGCTGAAATGACGTTATCAATGCTATCTTGTCTGAAACTACAACACTGATATCAATCCTATATTTGCCTTGGGTCACAAAAAAAACAAAAAACAAAACCAAAAAAAAAAAAAAAAAAAGATGAAAAAACAGGGCTTCCCCTGGTGGCGCAGTGGTTGAGCTCTGGGTTGCGAGGCTGCCCGCAGCCTCTGCAACGCCAGTTCAATCCCCAGCACCGGCGAGGGTCCCACCAAAAAAAAAAAAAAAAAAAAAAAAAAAAAAAAAAAAAAAAGGAAAGAAAAAACAGTACAGTTATGGGGTCTGGAAATATTAAGAGTATATAATGGAGTAGGAGGGGCACGCCATGGGGGGAAAACAGAAATGGGACACAGCAAAGATTAGTACTCCTTATCTGGAGTGTGACGTAATTAATGAGTTTAAACTGTTTTGTATTTTGTAAATATTACATTCTGAGTATGTAGTACAGCAAGAATGGCACTAGGTTGCACTATTAATAACACTTGAAATTAGGAGACTTAAAATCAATATGCAAATGATGCACACTGACAATCCCCAATCTTTTAATACCAAATTCTAGTAAGTTGTAGGTTTATTTTAACATTGTTTAACCATGTCCTAAATATATGTAATCAAAAATACTTCAGTCACTAGAGACAGGATTTAAAAAACAGCAAAAAAGGAAACAAAAAATAATAAACAACAATAAAACTTTGCAGCTAATTTCTCTTTCTAGACGTTCCCTTCACCATCCACCAAGCCCTTCACACTAGAAATCTTTGAATATACATAGCAATAATCCAGAACCGGGGGCATATTTCCTAATACAGGAAAAGTCATCTTTACTGTGTATGTGTGAGTACATACCTAAGTGTTCAAAGCAATACACCATTACTCCATGCTCCTCAGATGCCTGGGAGGCCAAAGCAGGTTTAAGAGAACGGGCAAGGCAACGCTACTGAGCCTGCAGAAACAGCTGACTACAGAACATCAGGTGATGGGGTTTGGATAGAAGAGGAAAAGAGTAGCCTCGTTTCTAGAGTTCAAACTGTTTCCAAAGTTGTTTAATAATTTCTGTACCTTTACTTCCCTCGCTCAACAAAACAGAGTTCAAATTACCCCAACACTAACATGTTTCCATTAATTTTATCTTGGTATTTCGAACCTGCTAGTAAGCTCCCAAGAATGACCAAATGCTTGGACATTACTGCTGGAACCGTTGCCCAGCACAGGCACTGGTAACATGAGAGGCTAGAGGAGGCAGACCGTGCATGGACCACATTCACTATCTCCCGCCTGGGGAGTGGGATGAGCCTGAACAGCAGAGATCCACTAATTGCAAGCAGACTGCTTAGCAACAGCACTGGCTTATGGAAACCAAGAACCAAGTCAGAGCTTTCAGAGTCTGAAATACTACCTGGGAAATCAAGGCCTTATCAAAAATTTGAACTTAAGAAGGTTCCATCTAAAGTTAAAGGGACTGCGTAAATCCCGAATCCGAGTCCTAGAGAGCCTTCAGTCAAACTGTCAAGACATAATCAACATGAATGATCATTTCAACAAACTGTTCCTTCACACCTTCTTTTCCTAGCCTCTGAGGAAAGGACAGAAGGGAAACCAATTCCTTTCTCCATGTATGGCATTAAACTCATCTCGGTCACATGAAGTGGAACATAAATCTGAATTGAAAGTAATACATTATTGCCTAAGCACTTGGAAAAATAATGTTAAAACAAAATGTGACATATTTACATGATTTTGTAAGTGCAAACTTGTCACGAATTCACAAAGTCTTGCTTGACTGAGACTTACTATACAAGGTGCTCTTCCCTAAAATGTGAGATCTGTATGTCCTCTGTATTCCTGATTAAAAGTAACATTTATCTCTTAGGACAACTGAAACCTACTCGTTTATTTCTGTGATTCCAAAAGGACGCAAAAAACACATCAACCTTTCCCTTCTTGCCCCCGTTACACTGAGTTCTCTTTCTGGTCTCATTACCGAACCACCAGGCAGGAGACACACAGTTTGGAGGGACCAATGCAATCATCATGGCAGAATGCTCCGCAGCCCTTGCACATGATCATGGCTTTCAATCGGCAGTAACATTTTGAAGGCGTGTCCTCTATGCTGTTCTCTTCAGGAAAAGCCTGGACAGGAATGGTCTGGCCATGGCTGCTGGGATTCATTGCTTGGCTAGCAGGGATGGTAGTGACAGTCACTGAAAAGGACATGACATCACCGACGTTGCTAGGTACCTGGCCACAGTCAGGCATCCCTGGAACAGCAGAGTTATGGTCCATGTCAGATGAGGTGGAAACATTGATCATGCCTCTGTAGCTTGGCCCGATCTGTGTGGGGCTTCCGTACAGCTTTGGGGTTTGCAGAGGTGGAAGGACCAGAGGCTGATGGGTGGGACTGTCTGCAGATAGAGGAAGAGCAGAATTGAAAAGCTCAGGGCTGCTACGCATTGTCTTACCTCTCACTGCATGAGCCATCTGCTTCTTTGCTGCCTGGATAAAATCTCTGGCTAGGGTCTTTTCATCAAATGTTTGGCCTCTACTGAATAGGTAATTCTCCTTGCTTAAAGAGGTCTGCTCATGCACTGGTATGTCTGCCTTCATATTCTTTTTAGCTAAACATTCATTGGTGGGTAGGGTTTCTCTACTGTGGTGTACTGAACTTATTTCGCACTTGCCAGAACTCTGGGAAGCCTGAGGCTCCTCCTTTATCATGATAGAGTCTTGCTCATCACCAGTACTTTCTTCATCAGATTCTTCTTTGCCACTGCTACTATCTCCTGTTGCATTTTTACAGTCTCCATACCCCACTTTCAAGGCCTCTGTGGGGCTACTCAGACAAAATCGGTCTTCAGAGTTTATAGAATGGGTCCTCCTAAAGCTCTCTGAACCCCGGCCATAGGTGGAAATGTTAAGTAAGTAGTGACCTGCCATTGCAGGCTTGGATGTCCTTCTGCCAGCAAAACCCAGCATGAATCTCTGACTTGTAGAGATGTCTTCTAACTGGAAACCTGAGTGAGTTAAGTTGAACTGGGAGGGCTGCACAAATGAGGGAACATTCTGCCTCCGAACCCTCTGGATGAGAGTTTGAAGGATCTGATCTTGGGTTGCTTCACTTAGTCCTTCCTGGTACTGGTGTGTGTCAATGCTAGGGTCCCTCAGATCCTTACCTGAAAACAGCTGAAGAGGTCTTGGAACCTGGGGGAGATGCTTACTTTGCAAGGCTTTACCGAGCTGCTGTACCACGGGATGGGGCTGCCGCTCGTTAACTTCCTCTGTGATGCTGTTTCCTGTGACGTGGGTGCCTGAGAGTGTGCCTGCCCCCTTCTCCTCTTTTGTAGTCAGTGGAACAGTTTTCATTTCAACTTTGGTGAGAGGTTTAGGCAGAATTTGCTCCATGGGAACATCTTTGCCCTGGAGCAGTTGAGTCACCAAAGGATTATTAGCTGGGATACTAGAGCTTGGCCTTGAAATGGGTCCATTCATATTTGAAGAAGCTCCTGGAGGAGTTTTAAGGCTAGAAGCTGCTGGCAAAGTGCTTGAGAATGGAGCTGATCCAGTAGGTACTGTAGTTACACTGACTTGGGGTACAGACTGTTTTTCTAAAGTGGCTGTTGTTAATAAAGATGTTAAAGGGGAGGAAGTCATATCCACTGAAGCACTAGCACTTGTCTCTGCTGAGGCTGAAGGGTTTGGTGTATTTTTACCAGAACCTGCTTTGGGCTCAACTGTGCCATCAGCTACAAAATGAACGGGTGAGGCACCTGAGATTAGAGCAGCATCAGTTGGAGTAGAAGGTGCTTTCTCCTGCTTGCAATTATCGGGCCCTTGTATGTGGCTAAGAGAGGCCACTGTGGCTGTTGCCCTGTTGGGATTCAGTTTTTCACTATTCAATTTCCCTAAAGTTGGGGGCGCATTAGTGTGGGCTGGTGATGGGACATTTGTGCATGTTCCAGCGATGGCAGATGTTGGAGGCACTGAGGAGGTTTGCTGTAGTTGTGCTCCAGAAACACTAGGAGGCTGTGCCTGGCATGGGGTCTTGGTCTCAGATTTGGGCTGAGTCTCTGGACCACAGGGTAAAAGCTCTCTCGTACCTCCCCTGCCTCCAGTTCCTGCCAGTTCCAGTGTGGAGCCCTTTCCAGTTTCACGGACTCTGTCTGAGTCTGGACTCCCTCCTCCAGCAGTTTTTCCTTCACCACCGTCTCCTGGACCTTGTCCACCCCCGGGACCAGGTCCTGGAATGGTCCCTCCAACTGAGGCGGCTGCAGCGGCGGCGGCTGCAGCAGCCGCTGCTGCCCTCTGTGCTTTGACCAGCTGGGCTTTTGCTTTGATGTCTGCAAGGGTTCTGGCTCCTGTTCTGTTAGGACTAGTGATGGAGATTGGAAAACGAGCCCTGGGAGAGACCTGCGATGCAGGAAATGGCATGGGGGAGATTCTGGAGACCGGGATCTGAAAGAAGTAGGAGGGAAAACAGGAGTTAATGTTCATTTAAGACAATAACAAAATTTCATTAGCACTTAACGTTTTCAGAGTAGGGTGAACACTAAAACACCTGTAACAGAAGCGGGAGGCCTATGGCCAAGAGACCCAACTGTGGAGACAGCAAAGCAAGTGTATTTCTTGGGTCCTTCCATTTCCTCCTTTCACACAACTACACCCACCCCAAATCCCCATACCTCTTTTCTCAACCTAACTCTCTCCTAATGTCACTTCATCTCACAATTGCTTGTTATTTCAGATACGGATCTTTCCATGGTATCTGCATTTTAAAATGTGTATGAGAAAGAGAAAAACAGGAAAATGTAGAATATTGTTGCTGTCTTTTATTCTTAGCTTAACTACCAGGGCTCAGGCGGAAATTCTTGTTCTCTGCTGTCCTAAACATGGATATACAGTCAAGAATTTAGGATACATTATCTCAAATTACAGAGGCTTACAGGCAATGCTGGAAGATAGTACATGATCTACAGATACAGACACACCCCACTGCTCACCTACAAGAGTATATATATATTTTTATTTACCACAGTCATTCTCTTCACCCACTGCACTATATCTACGTGCAAAGTTTTTGAAATGCATGTATCTGCTTGAGTCCTAAACTTTACATACTAGAACCCCTAGGGGAAAAATAACTTCTAAAACGTTTCTTGTAAAAACAATCAAGTTTGTGAGACTGTCATGAAGCATCAGGTTTGAAACCTCACTTTCATATCAAAATGTATCTGAAAGGAATCTGATTCCAGTACAAAATAACTGAGAATTATTGATGTTAATTAGAATGCATCAGGATCCAAACCCTTCTAGTAGGTACAGCTAGAAATGATTATTACTGATGTTCTAGGGCATTTAATTAAAAAAAATAATAATAATTAGGGCCTCAGTGGTGGCTCAAGGGGTTAAGACGCGACCTATGAAGCTATCCGCAGCCACTGCAGCACAAGTTCAATCCCCAGCCAGGGAAATACCCACATGGTGCGGTATCTCTCCTGGCTTGCCCACTGCTCCCTTCAGCAGTGTATTTCAGTCAATCTGCCTGTTCTGTTCCCCACTCTGTCTCTGGTGAATCCTCTCAGCCTCCACACCTCTGGCCTGTACCCCAGTTCTTGTATGCATAAATAAATAAATCTTTAAAATAGTAATAATTAAGCCACTAAAGCTCCAAGAAAATGCACACCATCTTTCTGGAACTCCTTAAGAATAATAAAGTCAGGGGCCTCCCTGGCGACGCAGCGGTTGAGCGCTGGGTTGTGAGGCTGCCCTCAGCCTCTGCAGTGCCAGTTCGATCCCCGGCCACCGGTGAGGGTCCCACAAAAAAAAAAGAATAATAAAGTCAGGCCTCCCTGGTGGCACAAGGGGTTAAGCACCGCACTATGAAGCAATCTGCAGCCTCTGTAGCACTAGTTCAATCCCCGGCTGGCCAGGGAGCAACCCACATGGCGAAGTGGACCTCTCCTGATTCGCCTGTTGCTCCCCTCAGCACTATACTTCAGTAAATCTGCCTGTTCTGTTCCCTGCTATGTCTCTGGTGAATCCTTTCACCCCTGCATCTCTGGCCTGTACCCCAGCTCTTGTATGCATAAATGAATAATAAAGTCACTGAAGCATTTTCATTATTTGTGACACCCATTTTTCAAAAGGTCAGCAGTCCTGAAAAGTAAATTCTCTTTCATTCAGAAGTTAGATCTGGGATTTCCTAACAGTTATCATGGAAACCACATCACATATCAGTTGAATGTATTCGTATTTTATATCCATTACACACAGAATTTTAGAAGCTACACAGAATAAGAAAAAAAGAAACTGCTGTCTTCTGATAATATCATCTAGAAGAGAGTACTTGGGGAGAGGTTGGGGGTGGAGAAAAGAAAGATAAACTAGAAAGTGAAACACAAAAAAGTAAAAGCACAGTTGTTTTTGGGTAATTGGTATATACAGGGGCCAAACAAACCAACATCAGAGTAAATAAGTAATAACAACCACAATAAATGACATCTATCACAATGGCTGAAAATCTTTAATAACATGTTGAAATTAAATAATGAATTTAAAGATATATAAAAGGTCTTAATACTTAAATTAAAAATGTTTCATTTATTTATGCAAACAACCCTAGCTCTTTATATGGAATGAGATGTCATACTCATATAACACAAAACCACTCAAGAGTTGTCTAAGCACTGATAACAATTTAACTCACTGAGCAGCACTAACCTAGTATTGTAAAGGAATTATTTTCTTTAAAAATATATACTGAGGGCCTCCCTGGTGGCGCAAGCGGTTAAGACGCAACCTATGAAGCTGTCCGCAGCCTTTACAGCACGAGTTCGATTCCCCAGCCTGCCAGGGAGCAACCTACATGGTGCAGCAGATCTCTCCTGACTCACCCGCTGCTCCCCTCAGCAGTGTACCTTGGTCAATCTGCCTGTTCCGTTCCCCACTCTGTCTCTAGGGAATCCTCTCACATCCCCACACTTCTGGCCTGTACCCCAGCTCTTGTATGCATAAATAAATAAAATCTTTAAAAAAAAATTATACTAAGTGGAAAAAACATAACATGTTGAGTTTTCTTTCACCTCTCTCTATGCAGACACACATATATGCTCACATATATTACAGACTACATAACACATGTACATAATTTTTATACATGCATGTATAAATTTATAATAAAATTTAACTTTTGTCTAATTTTTTTAAAAAAAAGGTTTTGTTCCATTATAAATTACTTTAAGCCTTTTTTTTTTTTTTTTTTTTTTTAAGAAAATGGGATTGAGATAGGGTCTAAGGTAAAAGAGCTACTTACAGCAATTTCTGGTACAAAGTTTTTTGGAGGGACAAGGAAGAATAATAAAGTATAAGAAAAGGTAAAGAAGTTGAATAATATTAACCTGGTTGGGCATCCCTGGTGGCCTAGCAGTTAAGTCTCAGCACTATCCCTGCTAAGGCCTGAGTTCAATCTCCAGCCAGGGAGCTAACCCACATATGGCACAGCAGACCTCGCCCGTCTTTCCCCCTACTTCCCTTAGCAATGTATTTCAGTAAATCTGCCTGTTCTGCTCCCCACTCTATCTCTGGTGAATCCTCTCACTGCCCCCCCCCCCGCCACCTCTGAGCTGTACCCCAGCTCTTGCATGCATAAATAAATAAATCTTTTTTAAAAAATTAAGATATTATTAGTACTAAGAAGCAAAATAAGAGAAGTCACATGAAGCAAGAAATGGGTCAGTTTCTAATATCTGAATGTTACTAGGGATATTTCCTGATACAACTAACTTTGGTTCATCCAAGTTAAATATATAAGGGGGGAAGTAAATTTCTATTTTGCTTATTTTTCAGTTATATCCTAATTACGAACAAATAATCTCCAGTGTCCATGCTCATAAGACACAAATAGTATTACTACCAAAAAAAAAATTAATGTATATTAAATGAATATTCCACAGCTTAAAAATTATTAAGCACAAGTCCAAGTATAAATAAACCTTTAGATTAGAAGAAAAAAAAAAAAACATTTTGGAAGGATAAACTGCTGCCATTCGCAGCAATATGGATGGAGCCAGAAGGGATTTTGCTCAGTGAAATATGCCAAAAAGAAAAATATTGGATGGTTTCACTTACAGGAGGAATGTAGAGGAACCAATAAAGGATCAGGGTAAAAAAGTAACTATAATAAAGTAAAAATCAAAATCAACAGGCAACTACAGATCAGAGACATTCTGTAGGGAGGAGGGAGAAGGATCAGGATGGGTGGGAAGAGCACAAGGGCAATGGGATGGTGCATGGGAGAGGTGGTGGGAATTTCATGGGGAAATCATACATTGTACAAATATGAAGAATGATGTAATAAATATATAAAAAATAATTAAAAAACATGTTTTGGTTTTAAAGGTTCTCTACTGATTAGATGCACTCTTTAATACTAAGATAAAGACACTGCTATAGGAATTTCAAAGATTTGATACGTAGCAAATATAAAGCTAAAATGGAAATTAATGACATATTCTAAGCAGTAGAGCTTAGCAAGGATAATTAATTTATTAGAGACCTTCAAGTAACCAGTAGTGAATCAGGATAACCACACACATTTCCTTTAGAAGGATGGATCTAGTTCCAGACTCACAGAACATCAAATCAGTTAAGGCACTAAGGAAAGGGCCATGGTACACTTACGCATCATGGCTCTTGGTACAAAGGTATGATCTCTGGAACCAATAGTTTCTTCAAGCTTATTGTCATATTCTTATTTTGTCACATAAGAGAATCATTTTTCCATAACTGTCTCAAGATATAGGTTAACATAGGGGGTGATAGAGGTGCTTTACATTATATATCCAAGTACCTTATGTATTCAAAACCAGTAAGATATATAGGAATATAGTTCTGAATGCCTGTGCATTGGTAATTTTATTCAAGATCACAGTTATAAGCATACCAAACATAAAACCGCTTCTGCATTAAGGAACATAAATTACAACTGAAATTTAATAGATATGACCAAAAACTTAGTGTGGAGACCAACTCTCTTTTTCAGTTCTTCCCACTTTCTTACCTTGAGGGGTGGTACTTTTCGCACCTGGACTCTGTCCCCTCTGCTGAGAAAGGGCTGTGGTGAGACTTGAAATGGCTGCTGGTGCTGGCGATTCTCAGTGACACGTGGTCTCTTCTCCCAGCTCGGAGGGACCTCCTCTTGGGTGAGAGATTTTCTCTTGAGGCTTTCTGGGCTGTGATCAACCAGAAGTGATGGAGGCTCTTTCACAGTAGTCTCCTGCTGACCTGTTCCTAATGTGGGCTGGATTGGTTTTTCCACACTAGGGCTCTTGGGTTTGATGGGGGATGTAACTGAAGCGGCTTCTTGGTTTTCATTTTTATTACAATTAGAAGCTTTAGTGAGATGATTCTCTTTCTCAGACTCCTGTTCAGCAGAAACAGCTGGCTTCTGCTCCAAGAGATCCTCTTCCTTTGGGCACTTGATGGGAAGAAGCTCATCCGTACGGCCAGCTGCAGAAAGCAGAGGCTCCGTGGATTTGGAGAAGTTTGGCTGCACCTTATCCTGGCTTTCGTGCTCTTCTTTTCTGATTGGTGACACCATTTGTACTACTTCATCTTTAGACTCTAACTGGGGAATGACTGGGTCTATATTGACAGGTGAGGCCTCTAAAAGCACAGATTTTGGTGGCTCAGCTGGGCTTTTCTTTACTTTGGGATCACTGGGTGAAGCCGTCAACTTCTTTGAATCCTCAAGGCTCAAGCCAGAACTAAAAAAGAAGAAGAGAGAAATAATCTAGTTGAAAAATAATCTAATTGAAATAATCTAGTAGAAATAATCTAGTTGGCCCCTGTTGTGGAAGGCATTATGAGCGAGTACTCATGTGACTAGCGTTGCTACCACACTGTTTCCTCAGTTGAGCACTGGGGTTAATTAATAGTGTTGCTATGATGATTAGCTACAGTAATATACATAAAGTCCTTAGAATAGCACCTAGCACATTAGTAAAGCTCAAAAAAGTTAATTTTTATTACTTGCTAAAGAGGTTACTTGCTAGAGGCATGCACCACAACCACCCACAAGGAAAGTAAAAGAAGGCTAGACCCAGGCATCCTGGGACTATGGGTTTGAACTACAATCAACTCTGCTCTGCAATACCTGTAGAAAGACTAGCCCAACAAATCTAAGAAAGCCTGAGAATGTAGTAGGAGAGGTGGCTGTCAATGTTCCTCATAGGCTGAGAATTGTAACTGAGCTTTTAGAAAAAAATGTTAAAATTCTGAGCTCAGATGCCTCTGGAGCTAGCCTGGGAGTATAGGCCAACTGGGTCTTCCATAGAGTGGCCGGCTAACAGCTAGGCTACTCTGTACACTCACTGGACAGCCTTCTTTGCTGACTTCAATTAGAACTGCATCTCTGAGTTGTAAAAACTAAGGAAAAAAACTGGACAGTAATCAAAAATAGTCCTTCTAAAAATGCTGGCAGAAAGTACTAACTGAAAGCAGAGCCAAGAAAAGCTGTAATGGGGCCTCCCTGGTGGTGCAGGGGTTAAGGCTCAGCGCTATCAAGCTAACACCAGCACTGTGGCATGAGTTGAATCCCCAGCCAGGGAACTAACTCTCATGGTGCAGCAGACCTCTCCTGTCTCACCCACTGGTCTCCTCAGCAGTGTATTTCAGTAGATTCACCCATTCTGCTCCCCACTCTGTCGCTGGTGAATTCTCTCACCCCACACACCTCTGGCCTACACCCCAGTTCTTGTATGCATAAATAAATAAAATATTTTTTAAAAATCATTAAGCTGCAGAGAATAAAACAACACTCAAACAAGTCTTAAAAAAAGCTGTAATGGGGCCTCCCCTGGTGGCACAGGCGGTTGAGCACAGTACTGTGAAGCTGTCTGCAGCCTCTGCAGTGTGAGTTTGATTCCAGCTGGCTGGCGAGAATCCCACATGGCGCGGCAGACCTCTCCTGTCTCGACCGCTGCTCCCCTCAGCACTGTATTTCAGTCAATCTGCCTGTTCTGTTCCCCGCTCTGTCTCTGGGGAATCCCCTCATCCTCCCACACATCTGGCCTTACCCTGGTTCTTGTATGCGTGAATAAATAAATCTTTAAAAAAAAAAAAAAGAGCTGTAATGATCTCTCTACCTAGTAAAAAGGGGACGAACAAATTTTTATGGAATCATAAATACCTATAATATAGTCTCAATGCAGACATCATTTCTATAAAAGAACTCAAACCTCATTATTTCCATATTCATTGAATGTAGAAAAATCAATGAATGAGGCTCAATCTCAACAGGACCCACTTCTGAAATGACCACAAAGGGGATCAATGAATAATATTTGGAGACAGGGAAATAAGCCCAGAGTTCTCAAGTTGCAGTTACAGAGTCAATCTCTGTAAGGGCTCTAATTAGGTATGTACAAGGAATACAAACAAGTAAGACTCTGGCTGTTCAAGTGATACAGCTCCACTGCCATCTATTTAAATTAACCCATGAAGATTTCATTTGGACCTTTTTGTTAGGAAAAAAAATTATTTAGATTATTATCTGTTGAGAATAGGGTTTGTATCTTGATTAGTTATGTACATCTCCCATTCGGCTTCTAAGACAAGAGGTTAAATCATTTTGGGCATAATATTACATATTATAGGATTCTTAGGATTCCTTAGTGATTCTGGGGAGTTATCATATTGTAGGATAATTAACTACTATAAAAAATGTTAAAAACTTCAATATTCTTATTCTCTTACAAAGTTACTAGAAAAGCCAATTTATTCAAAGAAAGGGAATCTAATTCAAGATAATAAAATACTTTTGTTTTTAATTAAATGCAAAGTTGTGATCTGCTTTTTATTAAAAATGTAAAAATATTCTTTAACATTTACAACACTATAAATCATGAAGACACAGGATCACATCCTTCAGATGTATGTTACACATCATACCCACCAGCAAGACAACCACAGTCCACTGTATTCCCTCCCTACCCCACAAAGAAACCCTCCTGCCACCTACAATGGCAGTGAGTGAACTGGATTACAAGTAATCCAATTCTGTGAACCTGAGACTCATAAATAGAAAAAAAAACTTCTTGAAAAAGAATTGGTTACAAAAAAAAGTAAATAAAAAACTAGATTTTCTAGAAAGGTGATGAGACAAAGCACCACATGACATAGACAAAAAAATTAACATTTGGTTTTGCAAACTGGATTGACATTACCTCTGGCCATAGTAGCTTTCAAAGAATTGTTCTTTCCATGGCTCCACTTTCTTCTCCTTTTCAATCTCTTGTCGAATTCTCACCTGCATCTCAGGTGTAAACTCACCTGTAAAGTCCACCCCCCCGAAATATTTAATAGAAAAATAGTGCTTGAAAGTTTTACCTATTTTTAAATCACGAAAGACTCAGATGGAAGAAAGAACATTATCATGTGAAAGTAACACAAATTCCCAAAATTCCTCACTGTAGGGGAGTACCTAAGCGCCATGAGGTGAAATAAGAATATTTGCACACTACTCTACTTAATTTTCAGTCTTCAGCTGAGATCAACCATTTCTTTGGATTTTCCTTGTGCACCATCCTCCTGCTCACAAACATATTCCCCACAGATTTCTTTCACCACTATCCTTGAATTTGTGAATTTCTTTCCACTAGAAAAACAGGCACATGCTTTCACTGAATAATGTCACTTGACATTTTATTATTTTAAACTTGTTTGTCTTTGGCAACTTGTATTTTAGGTCTTTTATCTCTATATACATAATAAACATCTGTGGCCCTGCTTAAGGGGATATGGAATTCCAGGAAAAAAGTAGAAAGTTTTTCTGGAGTTGTCAGTTTTCTAATTGTTCAAAAATTATACCATTTCTAGAGTGTCAAAAAAAAGATACCTGACATGCCAATGACACAGCTGCTATGAATATGTCATTTATTTGCAAATACAGGTTTCCCCTGCTATTCCAAAGTAGTGTTTATATTTGGTAAGAATGGTTAGGTTATTTTTTGGGTCTGAGACCACTATTGCAACTAATTTAATATAGAAAAAAAATGAAGCTTTCCCAGAACCTCTCCCAAAAAAACCTACCAAATCACACCAAACAGGAATGTTCTGCATTCAGATAGCATGGGAAACCTGTACTACCAACACCTCAATCCTTCCCCTCGATGAGCAAAGAACTTGAATGTACTTGGATAGGCCATCTTCAAACTTATGGCTCAGAAAAGCAGCTCCCTTTTATACTCTAATACCCATGACATCAAGGAATAAGAGGTAGAAAAGGCAGAATCTGAAGTTTAAGTCTTCCTGGAGGTAAGAAGAGATAAAAGGAAAGTGTTAGGGGACAGTGAACATCACAGTCCTGGACACAAGGAAAAGAAGGATCTGGTTGTCAGAATCTAACCCAGAACTTCTGCTCTTCTGTTGAATTTATTGTGTGACCACACAAAGAAGGAAAAAAGTATTGAACTCTGTTCACCTGAGTACAGTGCTCAAAGATTCTGCTGCCCATAAAAGATGATCAAATAGCTGTAAACAACAGCAGCAATGGCTCACATGCACAAAAGAAATATCCCTGATAATAATCAGGATGTTACTGTTACTAGTACCTACTTGCCAAAAATGTGCAGGTTAGGGGCATAAATCCCTTACAAAATTATTATTATTTTTTAAAGAATTATTTATTTATACAAGCACTGGGTACAGTCAGAAGCACGGAAGGGTGAGAGAATTCACCAGAGCCAGAGCCAGAGCCGGGAGCAGAGCAGGCAGAAGGACCGAAGTACACTGCTGAGGGGAGCAGCAGGCGGCAGGAGAGGTCTGCGCGCCATGTGGGACCCTCCTCTGGTGGCCGGGGAGCAGCCGGGAATGAACCAGCTTTGCAAAGGCTGCGGGCAGCTTCGCAACCCAGCGCTCAACCGCTGCGCCACCAGGGAGGCCCCACAAAATTATTTTTTTATTCTAAATTACTTTTAAAGAAGTCAACAATTTCAATGAACAATGGAGGTATAAAATAGCTAGTCAATTAACTCTCATTGTCTGAGATCTAACAGCATTCTTAACTCCCTTCTTATACATTAAAGCTTCTTATACTTCTTTAAGCTATTTCTTGGCATAAGTTCAAATGACTTTTCAAGTATTTTTTATATTTACATACTGAAAGACACATGCAACAATTGAAATAAAAATAATACAGCCAGTGGTTTTAATTATGGCTACATATTAGAGTAACTTGGAAGAACTTAATTATCATGAACAATGTGGGTTAAGAATTGCAAACGGTGTCTAATGCAATATCCTACGTTGGTGCAATCAATCACTTTTTTACACTTTATCATTTATACACAGTAAATATGTTAGATCAGAATCACATGAGGCATACATGATAAACCAGTAGCCAGAGTCAGGAATTCCTGGTCATATCTATATTTATTAAAATGCTCTGCCTGCCACTAGACTATACACCTCAAGTGGGTAGATTTTATATGTGAATCCTTTTTCAATAAAGTGGTTTTTAAAAAAAGTTCTTAGTGATTCTTTCTACTTTATCATTGAGGTTGGGCAGTAATAAAGAGATTATCTCAATACTTACCAAATCATGTTTCATAGCAGCACAAAATAACTATTAATTCTATACTCTGCTTATTATGGGACTTATTAACATTTCAATTCCTAGGCATTAACCTGGAATTACTCAGGTGACTTTAAGCCCTTAACAAAATATATTCTGGATTCCATGTGGAGCCAAACCTTGTTACACAAGACCAAATAAAGACTAAGCATATGCAATATGCCATCACTGTGAGTCCTGGGAAACACGTTAGGTGGAAGACTTACCTTCTGACAGTCTTTCTTTCCAGCCTTGGGCTGCCGAAGTGAAGAACTCATTGTTAAGGGCTGAGCCATTTAACTTCATCAGACCATCTGGACCAACCTGAGTCAAAGAAAAAGCCAAGGGAAGCTTACAAAGAAAGTTAAATGTATCACTTGGAAATTGAGTTGACCTTCATTTTAGAAAATAATTTGTGTACATTTAATTTTATAGAAACATAACAATGTATCTTACTGCTTATTATAAAACTGCTATTTGACAGTGTAGTATATCATTTCTTCTAGAAAAACCCTTTCCAATTTATTTTCTCCCGTTTCTTCAAATTCCCTTCCCGACTGATTAATTACACTCTAAGAATCAATAACAGTAGCTACTTATTATTTCACTGCATGACTGTATATCAACTCACCATTTCCTAATCATACACATGTACCTGGTTCCAATGTTTCCCACAATCAATAAAGCTGCAGTACTGCCAGGTACTATTACTTCTATGGGAAAGGTTATGAAGCAAATAAATATTTGTAATAGACAATGTTAGATTATTTTCTAAAAAGACTAAAGCAATTCATTTCTACTAGAAATCTATAAACAACTTTCTCCTGAAAACAACAGATTTTTGCTCATTTAATGGCCTTGAAATGATAAAAACACAAAAAAGTGGAAGAGGAAGAGCACAGCGTATATTTATTAAGACTATATAACAACATAGCATTTCAAACTATGAGAAAAAGGAGCGCTTACATACACATATATACATACATGCATATAAATGTAGCGCTGGAACAACTGGTTATCCAGTAGAAAATAAAGCTGAACCCCATTTTCAGAGTAATACAGGTAATTTCTAGATGGATTAAAATGTTAAGTTTTAGGTCAAAGAACAATTTTTTGAAGAAAAACTGAGTAACCTATCTGGATCAACATTATTTTCCACTGGCCCTGGAGTAGAAATTAGCACACTTTTTCTGTTAAGGGATAGAATGGAAGTATTTTAGACTTCGTAGCCTCACCCCTATGTTGCAATTATTCCACTCTGCCATTGTAGCACAGTAACAGTTCTAGATATACGTAAATGACTAAGAGTGACTATATGCCAATAAACTTTATGAATACACACGGGGCAGTGGGAGGGGGGGAGAATTAGCCCCAAGGCTATAGTCTGCCCACTGCTTGCTGAATCATATTCGAGACAGCTGTTAGAGGGGTAACAGGTTGCCTAAGATAACAGGTTATCCAACCTCTGTTTGAATAATCCAGTAATGAGCAAGTTACTCCATCACAAGTCAATCCATTCCACAGTTTAACAGCACCAACTGTTAAAAAAAAACTTATTTTAAACCCAAATCTGCTTTCTGGAGAAAGATGCTTACCTCTTTCATGACAGACCTTCAAATACATCTGAAGAGTGGTGTTTTCATCCACTCACCTCCCTTATTCTTTTCCTTGGCCTAAATAACATTTTTCTACTGTTTACTGATGGGTAGTCCATATGTTAAAATATGATTTCTAATGTTTCATCCTAGTGAAAACCAGAATTCTTTATAAATACTTTAAATGTCATCTGATAGAGAAGTTGTCTATCACTTAATTTGAACTTTATACTCTCTCTATATAAGGACTATACTTGTCAGAATACTGTGTGCTCCCACCAAAATAACTGAAAAAGTCAGGTCAATTCCAATTAAGAATATCCCACAGACAAGACTCCATGGGAGGGTGAATAGACAACCTCTAAATCCTTTGAAATCTAAACTTCTATGTAGGCATCTTCCTTATAAGAGAGGGTAAGAGATATTATTCAAAAGACAGTTTTGAGGAACTTAAAATAGAGTTCTAAGTCAAGCCATCAGTTAGGTACTATCTTGTTGTTCCCTACCTGAGAACTCCAGTCTTTAAAAAAGATGAGCGGAATCTCTAATGAGAATCTCTAATTCTCTAAAAACTGCTAAAAATTTAGACTCCTAACTTGTTCTAAGAACTGGGCACCAAAGCTATAACTTCTCCAAGAAGTATTATGATAGGGAAAGGAGTAGTTGCGAAAGATCAGTTCCACTTCTCTGCCCCTGCTGCTTGGAGGATACCTGATTTACTTGGACTCTCTGGAAATCTAACCTGCTTTCATATGTGTGGATTCACAGCACTATGAAACTGCTATCAGTATCATCTATCAAAAATATTACTTTCAGGGCCTCCCCGGTGGTGCAGCAGTTGAGCGCTGGGTTGCGAAGCTGCCCGCAGTCTCTGCAGTGCCGGTTCAATCCCCGGCTGTCAGGTGAGGGTCCCACATGCGCACAGACCTCTCCTGCCACCCGCTGCTCCCCTCAGCAGTGCATTTCGTCAGTCTGCCTGTTCTGTTCCCCGCTCTGGCTCTGGTGAATTCTCTCACCCTCCTGCACTTCTGACTGTACCCAGTGCTTGCATAAATAAATAAATAAATAAATAAATATTTAAAAAACAAAAAATTACTTTCAGAATTAAAATTTAGCTTGCCTTTATATTCACTTAGCTATGGTAATTGGACCGTTTGCTTACTCCCTATTAATCTCTTATGATAAACTGGAGAAATTATCTCATTTTCTTATTGTAAACGAGAGAAAACACCTCTTTCTCATCTTGTTTTTAATAATGATTGGAAGTCGGGGGAGGGGGAAGCTATCAGATTACTGAGAATATAGCAGGTATTTGAAAACAATAGTAAAAACATCTCAGAGCTCAATAAACCTTAGAAAATATTAATGGTCCTAGCTTCCTCTTGCAGAGGTGGATCCAAATGTCAGAAGCGGAATGATATGACTTACTAGTTATTCTTTCCTCGATGAAAGTCTATGCCTCAGATCTTTTACCTTATTCCTGGATTAAACTCTTTCTGGTCCACAGAGAGTCTCTTCCCAAATCTTTGGTATTTCTTCTAGCTATTTTTTTTATTCCTTTAAAGAGTATAACTTATGTTAGGTTTTTAAGTTCTCTACTGTGCAAATGATAAATGTTTTACAAATATTTTACAATAGAATGAATATTGTTACTCCCTGCAAAAAAAAAAAAAACAAAAAAAAACTTTAATGTCCTAGGCAACTCTTCCTCTTGAACTATATTCTATGGATGCCCACATCCTATGATAGTGAGATAATTTTTTTTCTATAATCTTGATATTTTTTTTTTTTAAAGATTTATTTATTTATGCATACAAGAGCTAGGGTACAAGCCAGAGATGAGGGGGGTGAGAGGATTCACCAGAGACAGAGTGGGGAACAGAACAGACAGAATGACCGAAGTATACTGCTGAGGGGAGCAGCGGGTGAGTCAGGAGAGGTCTGCTGCGCCATGTGGGTTGCTCCCTGGCTGGCGGGGATCGAACTTGTGCTGCAGAGGCTGTGAATTGCTTCACAGTGTGGTGCTTAATCCCTTGCACCAAAAGGGAGGCCCTATAATCTTGATATTCTGATAAAAGGTTTTTTTCCCCTTTATAAGTCATACAAGGCAACCAATTAATTAAGAACACTTACATTAAAATATTCTTAATTTTTGATACCACTTCTTTGGAGAAACTTAGTAAATCCTAAAGGGGATGAGGGAAGGAAGCCCGAGCAGGGTTATATAACTGCTTAGCTTGAAATAACTCACCTGTCGATCCACCTCTGGAAGCAGCAAAAGCAGTCGCTGTTGGCAATCTCCAGGAAGGACTGAAAAGGTATGTTTGTTGATCAGGGCTCGTAGATTTGTATTAACCAGAATGGAGTCCGGTGTCTCGACATCAATTTCAGCACACTTAGTCCTTTTCATTTGCCCTACAAAAACATGGAAATGAATCACTTGGGCCTCATTCACATGCCTGTTTTTACATAAACTAGTTTGCTCTCCAATGCAAAAACCACAGTTGAAGTACTTTAAGTATTACACTCTGAAGAAGGTAACAAGGTCCTTAGAAATTTCTTCTAAGACTAACTAACAAAGCAAGTTTTGCTCATTCATAAAGAATAAAAGAACATAATTTATCTTCTCTACAAAAAAAGGAACAAGGCCTGTGAAAGTAAACCTTTTGCCATAGGAAAAGTACATTTTATACTTGAGATTTATTTCCCAAATGGAAATGAGGACGTTTACAATAAAGGACACATATACATCAGAATGACTAAAATCTACAAATCATTCCTGTGCCCCTTTTTTCCTTCTCATGAGAATTTTTTTAATCAATTTTAATTTGCATTACCCTAAAATGTTACGATTGAACAGCACTGCCAATTCAGGAAATCTGTTCACAATCAAAAGGTTAGAGTGTTTCAAAAGACTGACAGATTTACATAAAGAAAGATTTAAAGTAAGTGTCAAAAAAATACTTTTGTTCATAAGACTAATTTGCAAGCCATGAGAAAAGGTTATTGCTCTTCATATTAAAAGTGCATTAATTTATAAATCAGTAAGAAAAAGACAAATATCACCAAGAGAAAAATGAGCAAAGGAAATTAACAACAGTTACACTAACCATAAACACATACCATGGTATTAACATTTAAAGAAGTACCAGCTAAACCAATAACATTTTGTCTATCAAAATAATAATGCAGTACTGCATGTGTAGTGAAACAGCAAAAAGTATTTTCAAATCCTGCTCATGAGGCAGAATACCAGATAAATCTTGCTAGAAGAAAACATACAACAAATTTTTTTTAAAGATTTATTGTTATTTATGCATACAAGAACTCTGGTATAGGCCAGAGGTGCGAGGGGTGAGAGGATTCACCAGAGACAGAGTAGGGAGCAGAGCAGGCGGATCTATTGAAATACACTGCTGAGGAAAGCAGTGGGCAAAACAAAAGTCTGCTGCAACATGTGGGTTAGCTTCTTGGTCAGGGATCCAACTTATGCCATAGTAGCTGGTGACAGCTTGATAGCACTGGGAGTTTAACCCCTGCACCACCAGTGAGGCGAGAGCCCCATACAACAAAATATTAATATACATAGAAATCTAGAAACCCAGAAATTCTATATTTGGACATGCCCACACAAAGCTAGATGTCAGAACTCTGCTCCTGGCCAAAGCACAAGCAGGAGTAATCTCTTTTATAAGAAATAGACTTCCCAGAGTTATGGTCACAGGATTC
The DNA here is from genome assembly GCF_964194135.1 of Talpa europaea. Taxonomy (NCBI): domain Eukaryota; kingdom Metazoa; phylum Chordata; class Mammalia; order Eulipotyphla; family Talpidae; genus Talpa; species Talpa europaea. The sequence continues at coordinate 13,531,440 of NC_140072.1, forward strand.
CTGCCAATTAAAATCTAGTACTATCTTATAATGATTATCCTAACAAATCAGAAGGTATAGCACTATGACAGAGTTAGCGGAAATCACAAATAAAAAGATTTAGATCTACAAGTACTATTACTGAAAACGTCACATACATAGAATACAAAATAGGTGTATATAAAATCATTAGAGGGGGAAAAAAGTTAGAAAAGATGAGGATCAAATAATCAGAAATTAACATAAAGATTTGAAAAACATAAATGGAACTGCCACAAATATATAATAAAAAGTGCAGAAATCAGTTACCATAGATGAATACCCAGAATACAGACTTTCAATTCTATGGAATTTTCTTAAATTACTTCTCCTATCATTTACTTCCCTTTATAATTTTTTTAAAGATTTATTTATTTATGCATACAAGAAGGGGGGTGAGGGAGGGATGAGAGGATTCACCAGAGACAGAGTGGGGAGCAGAGCAGGCAGATCTACTGAAATACACTGCTGAGGGGAGCAGTGGGCAAGGCAGGAGAGCTCTGCTGCACCATGTGGGTAAGCTCCCTGGCCAGGGATGGAAGCTGCTGACAGCTTCATGTTGCTGCAACGTAATCCCTTGAGCCACCAGGGAGGCCCTCTTCTGATAATCCAATTATTTAAGACACTGGACAGCCTAGATGTCCATTGCAATTTTCTTACCTTTTCTCTCCTTTTGAATGTCTCCTCTGTTTTCTGGGAAATATCTTCTTATTTCTACCATTATATTTTATTTCTGCTATCATTTAATTTAATATTCGGAAACTCTGTTTTCTGGTTTTGAAAGCTGTATTCTGTTTGTTTGTTTTTTCATGGATATAATACCAGCTTTGTATTTCTTTCTGTGGGTACTTTACTTCTAAAAGTTGTGTTAAAGTTTCTCCTTCCTGAATTGTCTGTTTCTTCCGAGTCTTTATTTCAGATTCTCTCTCCTGATAGAAGTTTCTTCAAAGGTAGTCCCTAGTAATAAGTAAAAGAGAGGCACTAAAAAATTCTGGGTGTGTGGGTGGGTCTGGGAGATTGGTGAGCTCTACAAAAGTATGATCAATATGACCTCTGTTTAGTTGAGTATCTGTAAATGTGCAGGATTTTTTTTGAGGCTATTCAATTTCTGGAGGTACAAGTCCACCAACATCCTGCTAGAACATGGCAGGGGGAGAGGAAGGAAGTAGTGATAGCAGAAATACACTCACCAATAGTATTCTGGAAGCCAAGGAGGAGGATCCATAATTAAGTATTTGTACTTTACTTCCCTAATTTCAGAACACTGTGCCTTATTATCTGCCCTCAGTTATCTGTTATATCACTGAATTTGGAATCTCTATGTATTATAATTTAACCATAGAATAATATTCCTGACTTCCTATTAAGGTGAGCCTTCAAACTGTTTATTAGTTTTCAAAGGTTCTTCTTTTCAACCTCATACTTCATCCTTCTATGCTATGCTGCAGGATATCTCCAATTCGTGAGGCTTTCTATGTCTGCTCCTCGGTTCCATGAAAAACTATCAAAAATATGTTGACACTGTCTGCCCATCTGTTCTTGTTTCTTCACTCATTTGGATTTAATTGTTTATATTTTCATATTCTCATTTTAGTGGAATTTCAGAGAGAGCACGAAGAAAGTTTTTAGTTTGCCAAGTTTAATTACAAGCCAAGCCCTTCTAATTTTCTGTACACAGAAATAAAAGGAAATGCTGGACAAAGCAAATTATTGTTAGAAAGAGAAATCACAAAATGGCTGATAACAAAACTTACTCTGATACAAAGTTTGATAAGGGCAGGATAGGAAGAACAAGAAGATTGTCAAGAACTCATAGGTGAACGGAAGGTAGTAAATGAGGGGGGACAGACATGTCATTTCTGTCTCTTATTTCTTACATATAATTCTCTCTCTTAGACACACACACACATACACATACCACACGAAATTACATATAATCGTTGCTATGTAACTCAAGCAATGCTCTAAACCTAAGCTAAGCAGTTGATAAATTTCAAACATAAAGTTGACAAATTAATGTTAAGAACTGAAATCTTTGTAAATTAACTCACGTGTATGGAGTCTGTCAGACCTCTGGAACGACTTCTTTCCCAAGCCTAGCAAAGGACTTTCCACTTTAACTGAAGAAGAAAAGCTAGAGTTTGAATTATGAGGGCTGCTGGACTGTCCATCGGATTGCTTTCCTTCCCATACCACTAGGGGGAAGAACACATAAAGCGTGACACTGAGGTTATGGATGGAAATCAATCAAATCATCCAATGCTAATTAAAAGGAGTTACGTATGAGGCAATACCCTGAACATGTTGTTTTGAGTCTGAGAATTAAGAGTCAACAAGTAAAGTGAAGTCCCTTCCATTTTCCCAGCACATTATTTGCTACTGGTGGTAAATTTTCTCGCTTCCTAACAAAAATGCAAAGTTGGAAAAAATGGAAAACTACAGTTTAAATCTGCAGGCCCATCTAATTAGTCACCATCGAACTGAATTCTGAAGTAAAATATATAAAGTCTATATCTAAACCAGTTTAGATTTAAAACAAAACAAGCAACAACAAATAAATCCAAAGACCTGTGGATATGGCCAATGTAAACTCAAAGGTAGCATGTATTCTTAGGGATAACTTATTTTCATAAAGGAAAGAAATGGTGAAGAGTTCTGTTAAAGTGCCTTAGAAATCTCAGCTTTGTAAGTTACCAATTAGCAGCTTACAAATATTATTGGCTAAGCAGTTGATCTCATTCTAACATGCAGATTTGGCTGATATTTTTTAATAAAGACATGATTACTTAGTGTAAGATTTCCCACTTATCCTGGAAATATTTACATTGATGGTTTGGTGGGAGAGAAATTACGTTAATATAGTAATATAAAAATTAATGGTATAGTATACAAATTTGGAAAGGCAACACAAAAACACCAGGAAAAAGAAACTTCCACTGATAAGACACCAATCTACCTACCAGGTTTGGCAGATACAGAGTCACTGGCTGCTTTGACATTCTTGAGCGAGAGATGTTGGTTAGAGGAAATGGACATGCTTGGCCTACACTGCTGCTGCTGCTGTTGCTGCTTCTTCTGCTGTTGCTGCTTTAGAGCCTGTAAAGTGAAAACTGACTATAAGAAACAATCAGTTTTCAGAAATAACAAAAAGTAAAAACAACTTCTTTTTAAATGGTTAAAAAAAATCACAAATTTCTTGAAATCTATCAAAGTAAACAAAAATCTAATTTATTTTAAATACAAGGTCTAAGTGATCCTTAAGAGTGGTAGGTTTTGCCAGTATTACTCCTTTAGACAAATAAGAAATAGTTATTAGTATTTCCTTAAACTTCAAAATTGCCAGAAAGCCAAGAACTTCTCATTTTTGTTGTAGCAAAGAATTAGATGTTTTCAGTCATTTCTGAAAACAGAATCCTAAGTCCTTCAACAAGAATAGTTCCATTTGCTTCAACTTTATCTAGAAGTGAAACTAGCTTATGTATGGAATTTAGTGGTGCTAGATTTGAACAAAAATTTCGAAGTAACTACTTGAGTCTGATCTTGTATAAGAGCAGTAAAATTTGGTCTAACGACCAACTCTCAGGAATTTACAGCAAAGTAGCAATCAAAAGGAAGGCAGATTAGAAAATACAAGTTCTAATAATAGTGTGGTTCCTTCTAGTTACTTCAGAATATTTTTACATCTATTAAATTTATAGAATACACTACCCAATACTATTTAGAATGAACAGAAAGACCAATAAATTTCCGGATGTTTAGCACGAAGCCATATAAAAGAAACGTTTTCACTCAATGTTAAAAAATTAACCTAAAAGGGACCTCCCCTGGTGGTGCAGCGGTTGAGTGCTGGGTTACAAGGCTGCCTGCAGCCTCTGCAGCGCCAGTTCGATTCCCTGCCACCGGCGAGGGTCCCACCAAAAAAAAAAAAAAAAAAAAATTAACCTAAGGAAGTAAAGCTACATTTAGGGAAAATATTGAAAATCTATAATCTTGGCAAATTGTCAGTTCTGTGTTTTAACCTTCAAAACCATCATACAGAAAGTATGGAGTAACTAATTATTTCCCATTCCCTCTTCACAATATAGTTTCCCTGTGTTTAACATTCCCACATGTCTCTGGCTATACTTTTTTTTTTTTTTTTTAAGATTTATTTATTTATTTATTTATATAAGCACTGGGTACAGTCAGAAGCGTGGGATGGTGAGAGATTCACCAGAGCTAGAGCGGGAAGCAGAGCAGGCAGAGTGATGAAGTTCACAGCCAAGAGGAGCAGCGGGCGGCAGGAGAGGTCTGCGCTCCATGTGGGACCCTCCTCCGGTGGCCGGGGATCGAACCGGTGCTGCAGAGGCTGCGGGCAGCTACGAAACCCAGCACTCAACCGCTGCGCCACCAGGGAAGCCCTGGCTATACAATTATATATGCACAGAGGCAACAACTGTGCCTTAATCTAAGCTATTAATGGCGAGTAATAACAGAGTCAGTTATCTGGCTTACACTTGCCTACATTTATGGTAACTGAAGGAGAAACACAATGTGTATGAAAAAAAAAAATGTTGTTTCATCATTGCTTATATCTTATCTCTCATTCTTCAAAATCAGTCCAGAAAATATTCACAGACTTCCTGAATAGCAGTCACTAGTATTCATTCCTTGCTACTAACAGTATCCAGGTAATTCTAGGTTAATGTAAAATTTAATAAACATTTAATCCCATTTGCTTCAACTGTTACATAAATTAAGGCATGTCAGGAACAGAATAATTTATAACTTCTTTATTCAAGAACAGTACTCAGTTTTTTCCTTCCTCAGTATCTTACAAACTGCTCCTACTTCCATTTTAAAATTAAAAATCAAAGTGAAAAATCTTATTTGTGGTAAAAAACAAATTACACTAAAAAAAAAAAAAACAAAAAACAAATTACACTAAAGCAATTTTTCTCACCTAATGTTATGAAAAGCATACACTGCAGGCAAGGCCTTACTTTACATACCAACAATACAAATTATAAAATTTCCCATACTTATATCCCAAAAGAAAGTACATTTTATTCCTGGGATTATACAGGAGCATAAAGTTTATGAATTAGCTAAGTAGGTTTACGAAATGCTTTCTTTTTTCCCCTCTGTAGAAAACAGTATCTTGTACTTCTTAAAATTTTCTAACAGCAACATGGATGGAACTGGAAGGGATCATGCTCAGCAAAATAAGCCAGAAAGAAAAAGAAAAATACCGGATGGTCTCACTCATAGCAGGAATTTAGAAAACCTAAATAAGGTACCAGGAAAAAAACTAATTACAATAAAGTAAAACTCAAAATCAACAAGCAACTAACTATAAACCAGAGACATAATACAGGGCCGGGGGGAAGGAGCAGGATGAAAACAAGGGGGGTGGGAATTGTATGGGGACTATAACCATGACAAAAATGCATACATTGTGCAAATATGAAAAATGATGTAAAAAATATATAAAATAAAAATAAATAAATCCAAATGTTAAAAAAAAAAATTTCTAACAAACATCAATACAGATGCCAAAGCATATCCAGGCAGGCAGGTAGTTATTACGCTTACTAAATTACTGGGCACCTTTAAATAAAAGCACTTTTGATTTAAATACTTTAAAAACAACATGACTATTAAAAAATTTAATTATACAGGTAATATATGAATACATTTTTAACATTTAATTAAAACATAAAGTTAAACATCTCTTTCTGACCACCAGTTTTGATCACCAATTCTTATTTTTTGATTACAAAATCTCTCTAAACTAACCATAATAATTTATATTCCACCAGTAAACTTTTGTTATTTTCTACACTTGCCAAAGCTTGATAGTATAATTAAGCTCTTTAATTTTTACTAATATGAGAATAAAAGCAGCCTGTTAATGTTTCCATAAATACTAATGAGCTTACATTTATTAATCACTTGCATATCAAGCTATCGCCAGGGACCATGACATGAATTAGATCCCTGGCCAGGGAGCTGGCTCACATGGTCCTGTCTCGCCTGCTGCTCCCCTCAGCAGTGTATATCAGTAGATCTGCCTGTTCTACTCCCCACTCTCTCTGGTGAATCCTTTCACCCACCCACCCTGCACCTCTGGCCTATACCCCAGTTCTTGTATGCATAAATGAATCAATCTTTAAAAAAAAAAAAAAGCCCAACAAAATAGATAAAACTACCACAAAGTATTGTTGGGAGAAAAAGATACTATAAGTTAACAACACTGAGGAACAAAAGAGATACAAAAAAATACTCTGTACATCTTTATACCAATATTTGAAAAAATTAGGTGAAATAGGCCATTTTATAAGAAAGATGAATTTCCAAAATTGACTCAAAAAAACCCAGGGAGGGCCTCCCCAATGACACAGCGGTTGAGCGCTGGGTTGCGAAGCTGTCCGCAGCCTCTGCAGCGCCGGTTGGATCCAGGGCTGCATCCTGGCCACCGGAGGAGGGTCCCGCATGGCGCGCAGACCTCTCCTGCCGCCCGCTACTCCCCTCAGCAGTGTACTTCGGTCCTTCTGCCTGCTCTGCTCCCCACTCTGGTTCTGGTGAATTCTCTCACCCTCCCGCGCTTCTGAATGTACCCAGTGCTTGTATAAATAAATGAATAAATCTTTAAAAAAAAAAAAACAGGAAATCCAATACTAATAATAGCAGACATAAGATGCTTCTAAAGCAATTTTTTTTAAAAGATTTATTTATTTATGCATACTAGAGCTGAAGTACAGGCCAGAGTGTGGGGGGGGTGAGAGAATTCACCAGAGACAGAGTGGGGAACAGAACACGCAGAATGACGGAAGTACACTGCTGAGGGGAGCAGTGGGCGAGTCAGGAGAGGTCTGTTGAACCATGTGGGTTGCTCCCTGGCCAGCCAGGGATCGAACTAGCGCTGCAGAGGCTGCGAATTGCTTCATAGTGTGGTGCTTAATCCCTTGAGCCACCAGGAAGGCCCCTAAAGCAATTTTAAAAGTTGAAATTTACAGAACTTTCAAGGAAAGAATAATTTCCTAATTCTTTTCCAAAATCCAGAAAAATACAAAAAGCTATACGACTTATTTTATGCTAGAAATTATAAATTCTCAAATTGTACAAACAGTACAATAAATAGTGAAATCCAGGCCTCCCCTGGTGGCGCAGGCAATTGAGTGCAGCACTGTGAAGCTGTCTGCAGCCTCTGCAGCACCAGTTCAATCTCGGCCCGCTGGCAAGGGTCCCACATGGCGCGGCAGACCTCTCCTCTCTCACCCGCTGCTCCCCTCAGCAGTGTATCTCCTCAGTCTGCCTGTTCTGTTTCCCGCTCTGCCTCTGGTGAATCCTCTCACCCTCCCGTGCATCTGGCCTTACCCCGATTCTTGTATAAATAAATAAATAAATCTTTTTTTTTTTTAAAAAAAAAAGTCAAATCCAAGCTAAAATCTTAGAAAATTAAACATACTTTATACATATATATGAGCTACTGTAGAATTTATTTTAGAGAGCTAAGTATAAATCAGCATTAGAAAAATCTAGCTATGAATTCAGTATACCAGTAAATTTAAAGAGAAAAGTTACCTTATATCTGAATCTATGCTGAAGAAAACAAAACTGAAAAATTCAACACCTATTTATGATTAAAACACATAGAAAAATCTCCTAGCAAATCAGGAACAAATTGAGGAGCTTCTAAAAGAGTGTTACCAATGGTGTATGCATTATTAAAGCCAAACTGGGACAATGTATGAAATTTCTCCTTAAAGGGATCTCATAATGTCCTTTTCAAGAAAGAGTCAATGACTGCCAGAGTCATACATTTTTAATTTAAGAGATTATACTTCTGGATAAACACAGACTAGCATGATTACCTGCTTTAGTGCCTTCTTGCTGTGCTTCTGTGATGGAGAAATGACTTTACCTGCTGGAATGGTGGGTGATGGGCAGCCTGACTGAGGAGAGGATGGCTGAGACAATCTAGACGATACTAAAGGGGGAAAAGTAACAATAAAAAAATTTGTTATCAGAGTTGACATCAAACACCATTCCTTCCCCAATCATATGCTGCTACCTGTATTAAGAACTGTGACCAAACACTTTTGGGAAGGATCTTCTTTTTTGGAGTTCTACTGCAAACAGCCTCCCTTTCCAGTTTATTTCCTCAGAAAGCTCTAGTGAAGGATGATAGGATGGGGAAGGGATGGTGTTAGTATTCATTCTTAAATTTTCCAATAGAATTGACTGAAGAAGCAGGAAGCAGAATATAAACCATGAGTCATTAAATTAGAAAAAACTTAGTAAAGATTCTAGAGCCCTCTGGATGGTGTACATGCTCTTAGGGTAATCTAATGACAATGTGGTAATGAGGAAGAGGTCCTGTTTAACAGAATAGGTCCCAGTTTCCCCATCTTGAAAATGAAGGGAATAGGCATTCTACCTCAAAAAACTCTACCAGAGCCTTCATCTCTTATATAGTTTTAGATTTACCAAAAGCTCCCCAAAAGTGAAGGGAAGTTTTAAAATTTCTAATGGAAGCAATGTAAGTTTGCACAGGAAGTAACCTCTCTACATCATCACTGACTGTTTTGGAGTCTGTTAGAGCTTAGCTGAACCTTAGTCTTATATAAATGAGGGCTTTTTCCTTCAAGAACCTACACTTCTTAGGGCCTCCCCTGGTGGCGCAGCGGTTGAGTGCTGGGCTGCGAAGCTGCCCGCAGCCTGTGCAGCGCCAGCCAGCCAGCGAGGGTCCCACATGGTGTGCAGACCTCTCCTGTTGAGCCCGCTGCTCCCCTCAGCAGTGTATTTCGTCGGTCTGCCTGTTCTGTTCCCCACTCTGGCTCTGGTGAATTCTCTCACCCTCCCACGCTTCTGACTGTACCCAGTGCTTGTATAAATAAATAAAAATAAATCTTAAAAAAAAAGCAAATATTGTACAAAAATGAACAATGATGTAAAATATATATATATATATAAAAAGAAGTGTAGGGTTTTTTTTTTTTTAAAGATTTATTTATTTATTTATACAAGCACTGGGTACAGTCAGAAGCACGGGAGGGTGAGAGAATTCACCAGAGCCAGAGCGGGGAGCAGAGCAGGCAGACTCAAGTACCCTGCCGAGGGGAGCAGCAGGCGGCAGAAGAGGTCTGTGCACCATGTGGGACCCTCCTCCAGTGGCCGGGGAGCAGCCGGGGATTGAACCGGCGCTGCAGAGGCTGCAGGCAGGTTCGCAACCCAGCACTCAACTGCTGCGCCACCGGGAGGCCCGAACCTACACTTCTTATAATAAATAGCAATTAGATCTTTTTTTTAAAGATTTATTAATTTATGCACACAAGAGCTGGGGTACAGGCCAGAGATGCAGGGTGGAAGGAGGGTGAGAGGATTCACCAGAGACAGAGTGGGGAACAGAACAGGCAGATTGACTGAAATACACTGCTGAGGGGAGCAGCAAGCGAGACCAGGAGAGGTCTGCTGCGCCATGTGAGTTGCTCCCTGACCTGCCAGGGATAGAACTCGTGCTGCAGAGGCTGCGGATTGCTTCATAGTGCGATGCTTAACCCCTTGCGCCACCAGGGAGGCCCCAGCAATTAGATCTTGATGTTTTAAAAAGTTCAACAATGTATTACTGATAAGAGATATAGAACTTAGTGAATTCTGGTGCTTTAATAGTAATTTTAAAAAATAGCAACCATAATAATTAGTGATAACTCTCAAAGAGTACATATTTACTAATGCCTTTTCCTTTTTTTTTAAAAAGATTTATTTATTTATGCATACAAGAGCTGGGGTACAGGCCACAGGTGCAGGGGATGAGACCATTTACCAGAGACATAGTGGGGAGTAGAACAGGTAGATGTACTGAAATACACTGCTGAGGGGAGCAATGGGCGAGACAGGAGAGGTCTGCTGCACCATGTGGGTTAGCTCTCTAGCTGGCTGGGGATTGAAATGCTGCAGAGGCTGGGGGTTATAATAGCTGAACTAAAAAGGCCTTGATAGCAAAATGCATCCTATGGTAAATCTACACATATTTTAAATATACACATTCATATGCCTATTATGATAGTATCTAAAATCTACATATCAGGAAATTCAATTAGCCAGCCAAAAGACATAGCCGGCCAGATTTTGACCTCAGTATATTTGAGATGGAAAGGCCATCCTGTATTAACCCCAGTTGGTCCTAAAGCCTATGACAAGAGTCCTTGGACACAATAAGATAACACATACAGGAGAAGGCAATATGGAGACAGAGACTGGAAAATGTGGCCACAACGCACCTAAGTCAGTAACCAACAGAAGCTAGAAAGAGCAAGGAACAGTCTTTTTAGGGAGTATGACCTTTGCTGACACCTTGATTTCAGACTTACGACCTCCAGAATGGTGAGAAATAGATGACTATTATTATTATTATTTTTTAGATGACTATTATTTTAAGGCACCCAGTTTATGGTAATTTGCTCAGCTTCAGAAATTAGTTGTTTTTTTTTCCAGAAATTAGTTTTTTAAGTATTATCATCAACTCACTGAAGTTTATATATTTGAAATATTTAAATGAAAAGCAATACTTAAAAATCTGGCATCTACACTATGGAATACTATTCAGCCACAAGAAAAGATGAAATGCAGCACTTTCAACAAAATAGGGAATTTGAGAGAATTATGTGCAGTAAGACAAGCTGGAATGATAAAAATACTGGATATTCACACAGCAGGTGACTCAGTAAGTATCATAAAATACTTTGAAAAGCCAGAGGACATCAATAACCACCGCAAGGGCTCTGAGGTTAAGAGGGAGGTGAGGAGGGAAAGAGACAAGGGGACCTAAGTTGTCAGAAGTCTTCTAAATGGCTCATTCTTTTTTTTAAATTATTTTATTTTATATAATTATTACATCATTTTTCTATTTTTTTCATTTTTCTTTTTTTTTTTAAATTTCAGGCTTAGGTATTAGCACAGGTTGATCTGTTTAAGGCACAAGTACCTGGTCTTTGGGACATAAACTAGCACTAAATTTAATAAAATAAAATAAAATAAAATAAAATAAAATAAAATAAAATAAAATAACTGAAAATGAAAAAAGAGATTTTACATTTCCTTAGTGTAAATTTAAAACACTATCCGAGATTTACATACAATTAGTTTCAATAAAAGAACAGAATGTCCATTACACTGTAACTTAATCAAGAAAGAGAGAGGGGAGGGGAGAAAGGAAAGGGAGGGGAGAGGAGGGGAGGGGAGGAGAGGGGAGAGGAGGGGAGGGAAGGGGGAGAAAGAGGGGGGAGGGAGGGGAGGGGGAGAAAGGGGGGGGAGGGAGGAGGCAGGCAAGAAAGCAAAGATAGAGTTAGCAGGCCTCCCTGCTCGCGCAAGGGGTTAAGCACCGCTCTATGAAGCTGTCCGCAGCCTCTGCAGCTCACGTTCAATCCCCGGCCGGCCAGGGAGCTACCCACATGGCGCAGCAGACCTCTCCTGCCTCACCTGCTGCTCCCCTCAGCAGCGTATTTCAGTCAAACTGTTGTAGAGCAACCCCGATACAAAACGGGGTGCGTGACTGTGGGTCATTAAAAGGACTTATCAATGCTCTATTGCAGGCACACGCAAAAGGTTAGTAAAGGTTTATTTACAAGGGAAGGGGAAATGAGGAAATGTACAGCTCAGGGAGAAAAGTGGGAGACAAAGTTTTCAATGAGTCCTACCCGATCCGCCAATCAGGAATTCCAAAATGGCGCTCTGAGAGCTGGCCGAGAGCCAGGAGCCGTGAAGCCAGGAGGTGAGCGAGAGAGCGAGCCCCCAAGGCCCACGTGTTTTTATATCCAACTTGGCTGCCCAACTCCACCCTCAGGTCCCAGCCACCCTCCCTTTGGTGGTGATGGGATTTGTCTTTCCCAATGTCCTGATGGCTTTAGTCTGGAGTGGGGGTGGAGTCCACAAAGCCTGTATGGGATTAGCTCAGGACATCCTTTCCCCCTAACAATTCTGCCTGTTCTGTTCCCCACTCTATCTCTGGTGAATCCTCTCAGCCCCCACACTTTTGGCCTGTGCCCCAGTTCCTATATGCATAAATAAATAACTCTTTGAAAAAAATCATTTTAACCATCAATCCTGTTTATAATCTTTCCTTACAATGTGGCACTTAGAGAAAAATAGTACCTCACAATTGTCTATCACCAGTTTTACTTCAAAAGAACTAACGCCACCAATTAATGTCAACGAGCATCAAGGAAACACACTATCCACAACAAATGATCTTCAAAAGTAGAATGGAAATGAATTCTACGTTAACAGTTAACCTACATAACAGTGCCAAGAAATAAAATGAACTAAAGCAAACACCAGAGAGTAGGAAAATAAATCAAAGAAACTAGCATATTAACTCAAGATACTAAATGAAAAAGAGGATAAAGCCAACAGAGAAAGATCTACAAATAAATCCTGTTCCTCTTGGTATGTGGCTCTGCACATTTGGGAGAGTAAGCAGCACTGCTATTATTTGATCCATACCATACACCTTAATTTTCCCAAGCAATTGATACTTCATGCACACTAATAACCTATAAATGATAGCAACCAGCACTAAAGATTAACATTCTGATCCCAGGTTCTTTCCATAAATACCCTTATCCAGCCAAACTTATTTTCCCAAGGCTTCCTGAAAACCCTCTACATATTTTCACCTTCACATCACTTTCTGCGATGTATCCTATCTTCAGGTGAAGTTAGCTACTGCCTTCTATAATGCTGCCACATGTTATTTACGGTCATTTGCTAATTAACTACTCATTTTTCAATGCCTACAAATATTCTGAGAGAACTGTAAGGGTGGGGTCCATACATTATTCAAATAGATGTCCCAGATACCTGACAAACAGAACATACTGGAAAAAGAATGAATGTAGCAATGTGGCTTTGTAAATAAATTAATGGCCTAAATAATACTTCTTAAGATTATAACCTGATCTACCAACCTGATCCTCCAATGTGGACTGCTCAATAGATTAAAATCACGCTTACTTAACATATTTTGTAGCAGATTAGAAACAAAAATGTTTCCTATAAACATACAGATATAACTAAAGATTAACAAGTTCTGATCGAAAGATCAGCAGTTATGCATCATTTGATTTAAAACAGAAAAAAACCCAGCCTAGTAGAACAATTACTTGTTTAAAACTAAGTACTTTCACAAAAATATTTAAAACCAGTTTTAGCACTTGCGGCCCATAAAATCAGTTTTACTTAGTTTCAGGCTGTTGGATATATATGTACCACCCACTGAGCATAAGGTTAGAAGGTACTACTTTACAGGTAATTTATACAATTGAGAATTTTCCATTTTAACAGATAAGTATTATATAATAAAAGGTCAAGGGATAAGGAATAGTATATTAGATGCATCTGAGCTCAAAGTTTCAGTAAATAATCAGACTTGATACTTTATTTTCTCTTCTGGGCCCCTCTCAAATATTAGAGACTATATATGGTTGAAAGATTAATAGTGGAAGGCCTGAGAACAAATGAGAACAAATGAAGTTTCCAAAGTACTTAATTTTTGGAGTATTTTATTCTCACAATAGTCTTTCTTCAGAGGAATTTCATTTCCAGAAGTAGCAGACATTGTTTCATTCTAGGTCCCTTCTTCCTACACCAAGTAATTATGGCTACTAATTATATTTAAGCAATTCCCTAACCAAAGATGAAGAGGCCATACCCCAACACCTTGCATTGTTTCATGGAACCCTAACTATCCAAGTCCTACTTTTGTATAGTTGTCTTTAATACATGACGTGACAACTCAGTCACCAACAAACCCAGAGAAGAAAACATCTCCCCAAAGACCTTGCTCTCACATTAAATTTACCCAAGGAGTTTTTCTCCCCAGAATACATTTTTAAGGAGACATTTATATATATAATCATCCCCATTCAGTAACTTAACATATGTATAAGAACTGCCAGAGGGCAGGCAAGTCTATGGTACTTTAAATAACTACAAGCACAGTATGTATCAAATTCCTGATTTAAACTAGTTCTGAAAAAGCATTAAAACTAACATTAGTTTATGCTCCTGGAAATAACTAGTACTTCCTTACTGGTGAGAAGGTTATTTCACATAATTAGTTTTAAGACACTTTAAAGGCAGACCAATATCTAGCATAACTTTTCTCTATCAGAAGATAAAAATAGTACTGCTACAGATGCTTCATGCTGCACTATTTATATTTTATTGGGGGCAGGGAGAATGGGTAAACAGAGATGCCACTGAACTATGATCCTACTAAAAACCAGCAAAACAAACAAAACACAATGAAATAGTAGACTTTATTACTCATTTTTCTGGAGTTATTCCACCTTACCTTGGCTTGGAATTCCATAAAGTTCTTCTCTGAACATTGTTTCCTGTCTTAAAATTAGGACTCAGACTATAAACTTCTAACTACTTCCACTTTACAGGGAAATCAATAAAATAGTTTTAATATTGGGCTTAATTTTACAGTTCTGTACTCTGTTCCTATTTGACCGAAAGGTATACCTATTTCAAGAGAGTTTCTATCGATTTTCAACTAGAAGTATCAGTTTTGCTGTCAGAGCTCTTTATTTTTGTACATAAAAGGAAGTGGGTTTTGATACTATCTCTTGTTCTTCCTGTCTTACAATGCATTTGAAATAAAGGGGTGTCAGATTGAGAATAAAAGCCCTAACAAAAAGGAACAGACACACTGCTTTACCTTTATTAATAACTGCAACTGATTTAAAGCTGCTTTGTTGTGTGCTACTGCTGTCACTGCTAACTACGAATTTTCCAACTTTATTTTGTACAAAACATTCATAAAGAATATACACCTAAAAATTTACATGATATCTGTACTACATAATATTTGTATGACCCATGAGTCAGAGAGGCACATTCTATGAAAAATTAGATTCTTCATTATTGGCAGGCCAGCATTTATCCACTTCTTGAAACTATCAGAGTTGCCAGAGTAAATGTGAATTGCATAGGCCATCACATCACATGCACCTCTCATCTCCACCTTCTAAACACCACATATAGCCCATTCTATTTTCAGTTTAATAAAATACCTACAATCAGAGATCTTAATAGGACAAGTTAATGTAAGTTGAGGAAAGTCTTTCAATATTGAGACAATTTCTAGCAGAAAAATAAATCAAAAGGCAGTTCAAAAACAATTTATCTGGATCACAATTTTGAATTTGCTATTATTTTGCTACTATTGTCTTAAATTATTGTAATGCATGTAGGGCAAGGTCATGGTATCTTAATCTAACTATTATGCTACAGACAACTGGCTCTCTTGTTATTTCTCAGATCCTCCTAAACCACAATACATTTACCTAAAATTCTTAGAGAGCACTTTTAGCCACCAGGCAAGAGCTGCTACTAAAAGAGCTACTGCAGCATGTGGCTAATAAAAAGTAAATATATCCAAGACCATGAACTTGTTCCCAGTTTACAAATCTGGCCTCCTTTAATACTGACCCCCTGTTTCCAGTCACCTCCAGAAAAATCTGCATCTGCTGTTTCCCTTGCCTAATGACTTGGCTTGGTTCCTAGATTCTTGGTTCTTAAAGCAACAATTTCCAAAGTTAAAAAGAAAAATTTAATCTGGAGAAACAGAAGAAAGATGGCACCTAACAATTTGGTTCCGTCCTTCCAAATACAGGTCCTTTGCAAATCTGAGGAACGCAAGGCCCTGGTCCCTATGTCCTTTCACTACTAATAGGATTACTCTATATATCATTACATAACAAGAACAGAGATCCCAGCTTTGTCCTGTCTTTATTACATTTGTCCCTAACAATTGAGGTTGCTCTGCAAGTGCATGTGCTCTTAAAGCTAAAACCCTCTGGTTACAAGATTTGCCCAAATTATACATGTAGTACCTATACCACAGAACACAGATGATGTCATCAATTATCTCAATTCTACCCAGGAACTGAACACATATTAACAACAGTGATGATAATGAAATAGACTATTTTTCTGACATAGTTCTATATTAATAATTCTGAAGCAATCAAAATTAATGAGTCCAACAAATAAAACCCTAGTCTCTAGATCAAAAGATAGCTCACCTATAACTCAAATCTAAGAGGCTATCCAAGCTAAGGAAACTCTTAGCTATTTTGTTCTGGTATATCATTGCATCAGACCTAAAAAAGGATCCAATATGAGTTGCCTTAAAATCGGTCACGTTATGGACAGATTAATTTATAAATATTAAGGTAACAAAGATTTGCTCTCTTCAAGAACACTCTGATAAGAAGCTACAGATAATTAGCTAAGAACAAGTAATAAAGTATATCCTTAAATGGAAAAATAAGTCCCAGGGAAGCTGTGGCAACAAGAACATAACACCAGGGCATGCAATCAAAGACCATGGACTAAAAAATTCAGTCCTTGCTAATAGAAATGAGAAGCATTCTTTCCCTAGTAAGGAGGGGTTTTTAGAGTACTAAGTACCCAAATTTTAGAAAAGAGTGTTAGAGAGACAAATGAAATAAGAACATTAAAAAGTAAAAGCTATAGGCAGCCAAAAGCTGAAAATAAATCCAGGTAAAACCTAGAGCTGTGTTCAATGTGGAGGTCACTAGTCACATGTGGCTATTTAAATTAATATTAAAATTCAGTTTCTCAGCCATACTTGCCATATTTTCAAGTGTTCAAAAGATACATGTTGCTAAGTGGCTATACTGCATTGGACTGGATGGCACAAATACAGAACACTCCCATCAATACAAGAAACTATTGGGCAGTACTGATTCGAAGAGTAAGGGAAAGAGACTAACTGACACTACAGAAAGAGGTAGTGCTAATGCAGGCATTTATCCTACAGCATCCAGCACTTTATTGAGGGATCGGGTATATTTACCTTTCCTCTTCCACCTGTTCTTTTTTCCTTCCTTGTTGCTGCCACCATCACTGCTGCTGCTGCTGTTCTCGGAACTCTGGGAATCTGACTGACCATCACTGCTTTCTTCTGAACCTTCTGATAGCTCTTTCACCCCATCTGGTACATCTTTCTGAAAATGTAGGCATCCAATTAGGATTAATCATTACCATTTCAGCAAGATAGGAAATAAACTTCTGATATACATTTTTGCAACGTAGTTATACTAATTTTCAGTATCAAAGGATTCAGCAGCAGAACAAGCATATTTTCTAAATTCCTGTCACGTCCCTCTTTTTCCAGCAAAATTAGCTAATAATTTTAGCTACATTAAAAGATAAAAATTATAAATGATAATCATGCAGGCACATATGGAGGCTTAAATTAGAAGAAAACTGGGTATATGTAAGTCCAGCTAAGTGATGGAATGTTCAGGATGAAAAACATTATATAATAACAACATTGTATAATGTATATACCTTTTTCATCCTGGTGTGTACCACTATGTATTGCAAATTTAATTTTTTTTAAATTAGATGCATCTCTTCGGCTTCTACACTATATTATGAAAATGCTGATCAGCAAGTACTGCCTATGTCGACAAGCATATGTAGGTAGTTGCAATATCAAGAGTGAGGAAATTAAGACTTTCTGGCTTCATCTTCTAACTGTGAAGTCTTGACTAATGCTTTAACCTCTCTTATCTCATTTTTCTGTCTATAAGATAGGTTCTATTGTCACAGTACCTACCTTAAAAGAGGACTCTGAAATTAAGTGAGTTAATAAATGTAAAGTGCTTTGAATAAAATACTAGCTACTATGCATTTACGTAATAAACAGAAACATATACATATAAACGTACATTTATAAAACTATGAGCAGTTCTTTTACATCATTTACTTTTCATTATGTTCATGAGAGATCATTTTTCTGAGCCATTTCTTATGTAACACACTTCCCTTTTTTTTAAAAAAAAAAAATTATTTATACATACAAGAACTAGGGTATAGGCCAGAGGTGGGAGGGGTGAGAGAATTCACCAGAGACAGAGTAGGGAGCCGAACAGGCAGACTGACTGAAATACACTGCTTAGGGGAGCAGTGGGCGAGACAGGAGAGGTCTGCTGCGCCTTGTGGGTCAGCTCCCTGGCCAGGGATCAAACTCGTGCTACAGTGGATGCAGATAGCTTCATAGTGCTGCGTCTTAACCTCTTGCACCACCAGGGAGGCTCTGTTATACAATTTCTTAAAACACATACCCCATATTTTTCTATTCTTCCCTTCACATGCCAGGCAAACTATATCCTTTATACAATTAGTTGCCAGTGAAATTCCTGATGCATAGTTTCAAGTATTTAAATACAACTATCTTTTTTTTTTAACTTGTAATCCCTTCAGGATCAACTGTTTATGTCCTAAATCTTTCTCTCCCTTCATTTACCTACACTAAATGATATATATTTTACTTCTTTAGTAATTCTTGTTCCCATCTCTTTTGCCACCCACCCTCTCAGTCAGGCCCTGATAATCTCTTCTAAACAATCAAAACCTTTTAATAAGCTTTCCTTCACTACCCTTGGAATCTATTCTACTTGAATTATGTTTCTAAACATAGATTTGATCTGGTGTGTGTACACACACACACTCTCTCTCTCTCTCTCTCTCTCTCTCTCTCTCTCTCTCTCTCTCTCTCTCTCTCTCTCTCTCGCTCTCTCTCTCTTTCCATCCCTGGTTGCTTACCACAGTAGTCCATACTGATTATGATCTAGTCACTCCAAATTTACTTCCAAATCTATTCTCAATCCTTCCAACTGTGTCTTGTCCTGGAAGGCCCTTCCTTCCTTAACTTATCCACCAAAGTTTAAATAAATCTTAAAAGTTTAAAACAAAAACATCCTAGATCACTCTATTCGAAATTAATCTTTATTTCTCTATATTACTACAATATTTTGTAAGACAATACTTAGAATGTGAACTGGGGGATTGTTACTTTCTTTATAGTCTCACAATATCTAGCACTGAGTTGGCATTTAATAAACGTTAAATCACAAAATGGAGGGGCCATGACAGCTAAAACATCATTAAAATCAGAACTAACTGAAGGGGTCCTGCTTTTAGTTCCTGACTAAACAGTTTCTATCCAGACTTAACAGTTCATGGAGTACAGTTATGTATAATGAGAAGAGAATCTGCCTGAGAATGAAGCCAAAGGAAAGCAGCAAGTCCAATTCCTAATGCTATCATTTGAACTCCTGGATCCACACCAAGTTGACCTAGAATTTTCAGATAGATGAACTAATAAATTCTTTGTTTTACTCAAGTTCATTCAAGTTGATTGTCCTGCTTCAAAATGAAAGGACATTAATAAGTTAAGATCCTTTCTCAGCTTAAGAATTAGAGATAAGCAAATTTGTTATTGATTTCAGTCAGATATATGTTTAAATTCTGGTTCTAATACTATCTGGCAGGAAAATCCTATTTTCTGAACTTTGGCTTTTCCATTATAAAAAAGAAATAACCATAGCCCTAAGTTGTAATGGAGAATTAAAAGTGAGAAAGTAATATAAAGCCTCAAGGCAGTGTGCTCCATGGTAACACAAAATATTCAAATGTTAGGAGGTCCTTTCAAAAGTCACAGGAAGTCATTTTCATTTCATCCTTTTTTTCAGATAGTATCATAAAGAATAATAAAGTTACTTCTCTCATCCACCTACACAATTAGTTTTTTGAAAATGTATTGTGTACAGGGTTGAAAATATTACCTTTTCCTGAAAATAAGCTCTTCAAAAACAGAATTTGATCTAAAATACTTTTTTTAAAAAAAGATTTATTTATACAAGCACTGGGTATAGTCAGAAGCGCGGGAGGATGAGAGAATTCACCAGAGCCAGAGCAGGGAGCAGAATAGGCAGAAGGACCAAAGTACACTGCTGAGGGGAGCAGTGGGCGGCAGGACAGTTCTGCGCGCCATGTGGGACCCTCGCCGGTGGCCAGGGGTCAAACCGGTGCTGCAGAGGCTGCGGGCAGCTTTGGAGGCCAGCGCTCAACTACTGCGCCACCGGGGAGGCCCCCTAAAATACTTTTTATACTGTTTCTACTTTTTAAATGACTTTTTAACAAAAATATTTACCTTTAAAGTATATACTCCCATTCTACCTGGAACCTTATAGAAGATGCCTTCTTCCCCTCTGGAATTTGTGTGCAGCATTGCGTTGAGGCATGCAAGAGGGGAAGTCCCACTGCAAATAAAAAACATACAATGATTACTTTCAGTCTGATTATTCTAAGCACTGACTTCGGGTAAAATAAGTGGTCAATACTCATTTTACATGAGCACATCTTACAGACTATAGAAATAAGAGGCATTTTTAAGCATCTTTAAGCCAGTCCCATATTTGGAATTTTGTTAAGTCAGAAGCAACTGAAAGAATCCTAAGTTTATTTAATAAGCAGTTCTGGCTTCATATGTTATAGGAAAAATAATTCTTATATTCTATATAAAAATCATATTCCAAATAGATTAAATGGCAAAATAAATAAAAAGGATTAAAGGAAAACAGTGTAACCTACAGGACAGAGAAAACTGTCTACATAAGAGAGAAAACCCAAAAACCACAAAAGAGGAACATTTGCTAAATAAAAATTAAAATTTCTATACAGGAAATAAATGAGCAGCAAAACTACAGAAACTATAGAAAGCTAGAAAAAGTAACTGCAAAACATACAATAAGTATAACATTAATAGTACTGAAAGCTTCTTTTAGGAAAACACTATTCATTAGAACAAATGAATGATATGAACAAATGATCATCAAACATGCAAAGAAAATGTCAGTAAAACACATGAAAAGAAGCTCACACTTAACAGTGTTCAAAAAAAGCAAACTGAGATACCATTGGTCAGATTGGGAGTAATCAAATAAATTCAATTCTTAGCAGAATTGTACTTATGTGAATTCTGTGATTTTGATCTTCTGCTACATTTATATAAGATGCCAGCACTGGGGCCTCCCCTGGTGGCGCAGCGGTAGAGCACTGGGTTGCGAGGCTGCCCGCAGCCTCTCCAGCACCAGTTCAATCCCCGGCCACCGATGAGGGTCCCACAAAAAAAAAAAAAAAAAAAAAAAAAGAAAGAAAAAAAAAAGATGCCAGCACTAGAGGAAGCTGGCTACGTACACATGGGGCCATTTCTCCAATGTCCTGTGAGTCTACACTTGTTTTCAAATTAAATAAAAAACAAATTGGTAAAATTCATTGCTGGTAAGGTTATGGGCAAATCAGCATAATTAGACTGCTGGCAGGACTGAAAACTACCACCTTTCCCTTCATTTCTCAATTCTGCTTTAGGAAGTACTGTGGAAGTATCTGTTAAATTTAAAATTTAAAAATATTAGCAACCACTCAACCATCAACAATCTATCCCACAAAAACAATACCATATAAGTGTAAGTACGATCACATTATTTAAAGCATCATAGCACTGAAATGACCTCAAAATCTAGTAACATGGGAACATTTGACCATATATTAGTAAAGTAACCAACAGGATATGAACAGCAACATTAACAGCTAAAGTAATGTTATGTTCCAGGAAACATTCTGTTTACCTCCCGTAACAATCCTTTCAGGACAGCAAAATTATGATGCCATCATATAGTAAGTGTTAAAGAAGTTGTTCAAGACCACATAGTAAGTAAATAGTAAGGCCGATATTCCAATAAGAAAATAGAACATAAGGAAAGAGATTGTTTTAAAAAGAACGTGTTAGAGGCCTCCCCGGTGGCGCAGCGGGTTGAGCGCAGTGCTGTGAAGGTGTCCGCAGCCTCTGCAGCGCAGGTTCGATTCCCATCGGCCAGGGAGATTCCCACATGGCATGGCAGACCTCTCCTGTCACGCCCGCTGTTCCCCTCAGCAGTGCTTTAGGTCCGTCTGCCTGTTCTGCTCCCCACTCAGTCTCTGGTGAATCCTCTCACCCTACCGCACTTCTGGCTCTATCCCAGCTATTGTATAAATAAAAAATAAATCTTTAAAAAAACACATTATAATCTATTAAAAGTCCATGTTAATCTATCATAGATAGGTGAATAATCTACAGTAAAAGTTTGGTATTCAACTGCAATAGTAAGCACTTGCTCTGGTTAGGCTAATAAACTAGTCCGTGGATCTAAAGAAAAAAAGCATCTTATAGGAATGATAGACAAGTGAACAGATGTCCACATTACCCTGTGCTCATGCTATTAATATAGACACACATTTACAATATCAGACCTAAAACATCTACTGTCAAATGTTTCAGGCAAAGGCGCTTTGATTTCAGAAAGGCAACATGCCCTGCCATTATCATGTTAACACTACAAGAGGGATTAGGAACAAGGTCCATAATCAAACAATGAAACAAGAACAGTCATGCTAAATTGGATAAAGAGCCTGCATATCATTTCATATCCATTCAAGAGAAGTGGTGTCTCTGATGTTGACTTTTGGTGCCAACTCTATGAAAGATTTTGGAGTTACAGAAGAAAAATGGTAGGCCTGTACACAGCGAGAGTTTTTTTTTTTTTTTTTAAATAGAGGCATGTTTTTATTTATTTATTTGTTTGTTTGTTTTGTTTATACAAGCACTGGGTACAGTCAGAAGCGCGGGAGGGTGAGAGAATTCACCAGAGCCAGAGCAGGGAGCAGAGCAGGCAGAAGGACCGAAGTACACTGCTGAGGGGAGCAGCGGGCGGCAGGAGAGGTCTGCGCGCCATGCGGGACCCTCCTCCGGTGGCCAGGGAGCAGCCAGGGATCGAACCGGCACCGCAGAGGCTGTGGGCAACTTCGCAACCCAGCGCTCAACCGCTGCGCCACCAGAGAGGCCCCCACAGCGAGTGTTTTAAGTCAGAGAAAAAGAAACATTTAATCTGGTCTAGGGTTTAGCATCAGAAACAAAAGACAAAACAAAATAAGCAAAAAGCCCTAGACAAAACAAAACCAAAAAACTCTATAAAATGAAACTCATAAAATGAAAGTAAATGGCACATCTGGGGAAAAAGATGTGGTAAGAGAGATGCAGACACAACCATATTTTCCTTGCTATTTTTTGTATGATTTTACTTTGAAGGAAATAAATCTTGAAAAACCCACAAGATATACTGAACACTGTTACTATTTAAAACAGAAATTTAGATTTCATTTCAGAAAAATACAAAAAGTCAGCATAGCCTGGAAGAATTTATTTTTATGAATAATAAAGCAATGGTAGAAAAGCAAAATAGGTTATACTGTCCATGGTGTGAAGAGTATTCTTCAAGGAAAGTAAAGCCAGAACAATGTAATTAAATAAAAATAAGGAATAAGTATTGCTGTATGAGTGATAAAACTTTATAATTGACAAAATAAACACCAATGTAAAACCAAGTAAATATAATATGGGGTAATGTGCTTCAGATACCTGAAGCAGCTAAGGCAAGAACACCTCAAAAGATTACCTATATTGAGACAATGCAGCTGCTAATTTTTCGTGACCATGATCAAGAAGTTGCAGAGATGGGCTTCCCTGGTGGCGCAAAGGGTTAAGACACAACCTATGAAGTGATCTGCAGCATGAGTTCGATCCCTGGCCAGGAAGCTACACACATGATGCAGCAGACCTCTCCTGTCTCGCCTGCTGCTCCCCTCAGCAGTGTATTTCAGTCAATCCACCTTCTCTGTTCCCCACTCTGTCCCGAGTGAATCCTCTCAGCCCCCCGCATCTCTGGCCTGTATCCCAGTTCTTGTATGCATAAATAAATCTTTAAAAAATAAATAAAACTAAATTATAGCAATGTGCTGACATATTCTTAAAGAATGACAAAAGGAGGTTCTTCAAACAGAAATGAAATGATAAGAGCATAAATACTGTAGCATCAGGAAGGAAAACAGCACCAAGAGCAGGAATAGGGGAACATATACTAGGCTAACCTTCTCATGAATTTTTTAACTCGTATTTGATGATTAGAACAAAAATTATAGTACTATCTGACACTCAAAATAATGAAATTTAAATATTTAATAATAAACTTTAATAATAAAATTTCCATACTTCTAAGTGGTAAAATGTTGGTAACAATAGACGGTGATAAGTCACATGTATATACTTTAATGCCCAGAAGAAACATCAAGAAACTTACAGAGAGATAAAGAAATGCACTGTAAGTAAACAGAGTATGGAACTCTTAAAAAATAAGACAAGAAAAGAGAAATAGAGGAAACAAAACAAATAATAAGATGGCAGGCATAAACTAATTATATCAATAATTACCTTAAAATTAAATTGTGTAAACACAGAAATAAAGAGATTGACAGACCAGTTATTTTTTTCTTAAGAATACAGCTCAACCAAAAAAAAAAAAAAAGAATACAGCTCAACCATAAACTATTTATAAGAAATTCATTTCAAAATCTGAGAAAATGGATCACATATACTGCTGATAGGAATGTAAAATCACTGTAAAATAGTATGAATATTTCTTTCAAACTAAACATACACTTACCACACAATTCAGCAATTGTACTTCTGGGCATTTATCACAGAGAAAGGAAAATCTATGCCCACACAAAAGTGCGCACAAAAATTTTCAAATATATTTGTAATAGCCAAAAGATAGAAACAATCCACATGTCCTTCAATGAGTGAATGCTTAAATAAACTGTGTTACATCCATGTAATGGAATACTACTCAGCAATGAATGTGAATGAAATATTAATACATATAACTTGGATAAGTACACAGAAAATTGTATTAAAAAAGACAAGCCCACTTTCAAATGATCACATACTATGTATATGATTCCAGTAGCAAACTCTGGAAATAACAAAATTACAGAAAATGTGGAACAAATAAGTGTTGCCAGGAGTGAGGTGGGGTGATAGGTACGTGGCTATGAAACAGCAACTCAAGGTTTTCTCTTGTTGAAAAAACTGTTCTGTATTCTCAATGGTGGTGGATCCCTAAATCTATTTATGTGCTAAGACTGCAGAGGGCCAAATGCACATGTAAATAAGCATGTGAATATACATGGGCACACACATGAGTAAATAAAACCAGATAGGCTGCATCAAAAACAATATTTTAGTTGTAATACTGTACTATGGTGTTATACAACATTACCATTGGGAAGATCTGTATTAGGGTTATTTCTAATAACTATTTGTGGCTTATGATTTTGTAACCCTCTAATTTTCTACATTGAATATAGTGGACATCTGTTGTTTCTGCCTTACCAAAATGCATTCTCTCTTTTTCTGGAAAGAATGTGCAATTTCGCTCTGGAAAACTATACCCTACCCCACTGGAAAGTCCTTGGTAGGACCATCAGTCAAGATGTCTTACCAACAGAGTGCTGGACCAGCCAGGCTCACCCTTCCCTAAATGTTAACCTTGAACATAGTAGACATGCACGAATTCATTCCACCCGGACAGACTTGATCCATTAGTTCTAGCTACCTGATCTCTGAAGTTGCCTCCATTCTCTTCATTTCAGACTCTGTTTCTTTCCTTTGAGTCTGGGAGCAGTCCCACATTCTTCAAATAAATCCCATTTTGCTTAAGTTATTCACAGTTAGTTCCTATTGTTTGTACCTAAGGAACCTAATCAAATATAAGCCCCCACAACACATTTTTTTTTCCTACCTAGTTTTAATTTTAATTAAAATTTGAACATGTTTTCATGGCATGAATTAACTTTTCCTCCATAAATGGACTCAAAAGTGAATAGATTCTTGTAAATGGACTTAGTGGAATGCAAATTTAACTGGCATTTAAAAGATTTATCAATCTCTAACCAGAAGCCAAGCATGTCATGTCCAAACACATGGATGTGGTTCCTACTCTCAAATCTCACAAGCAAAGTTAGATAACTATACAAGGTAACATGAGAACTGCTCTAACAGAATTATGTCTAAACTGCTATGTCAACACAGATAAAAAGCCAATTCAGAAAAGGATTCAACCTAGGAATTTCAACCTGTTCTGGCATGATTTAAATAAGTATCATTCTCTTAGAGGATTTACCAAAAGTCTCTCTAAATTGGCCAAAATAGTAACATAAATTTTCAATCATATAATTATAAAGCAAATGTTAGCTTATAACACTTCAATTCTTAAATATTCCCATTACTGATCTGCAAAATACACATAAGTCAATGCTAAATCAAATGATTTTAATGAAAACGAAATGTAGATTTAGTGTCTAGAATTATGACTAAACAATGATTATAAACCGCAAGAACAAAAAGAGCATACATAATATTTACATAGTAATTTCACTTAGTTTCTAACTACTTAAGTTTTATAAAGTAAAAATCATGCATCCAAAGGGAAGTTCAAATAAACTGGCAAAAGTGCTTTATAACTGTATAATACTTCTTTAGAATAAAGTAACACATCTTACCTTCTGGAGTTGGAATGCACCCCAAGAAAATAAAAGGAGGGAAAAAAAAGAACTTTTAATTTTTCTTTACAAAGCAACAATAATTTTATTTCTCCCTTCCCCTCCCAGCAATATCCACAATTCCATAAATTAGCAACCCCCCTTTGCTACATAAAAACAATTTCTTCTTTAGCATTTACAAGTTAGCCCAAAATATCACGGTGTCTAATAATGCACAATTAAATTCCATTAAATAGTCTAAGCCATTTCAGATAACAGTTACAGGATCTTATTTATGTGGCAAAGTAAAGCTGTAACAGCAGTTAAATGTGGATACAAAAAATATTCCCCATCCTTAATATTCTTCCCATGCATTTCAATTTCAAGGAGCCATCATAAAGCCATCAGCTATGGACCCTAAAGTTTATTTAGCTTTCCTTTGATCCAAAACAGAACTCATTGAGAATCTGAGTATCGAATAGTGAGAATACTCTTCTATCAATATCCAAGCACTTTTTCCTTTGTCTTTTTTTTCATCATTAACCCTTTTGGCATCCCTACAAAGTCTAAGCACTTTAAAACAGACTGCAACTCACAGATAAATGCATCAGTCAACATTAGATAAATATGGTATCAATTTAATTAATGATGTTCTTCATTCTACAACTAAAACCACCTCAAAGCAATTCAGATTGCAAATGACTTGCTCTGCAGAAATAATGGTTTCTGCTGAAAAGCAGTATAAAATGTTGCCTTTATTTCCCTTGCCATATACTTTTTGCATTAAAAAAAAAAAAGGTGGGGGAGGGATTAAGTGATCTGATTAGTTTTTATTTGAGGATTATTTTGTTTGTAAGTAAATGCAATGTGACTCCTCCAGTATCGGGAAGTTTCATTGAGCATGATCTTTGTAGATGGTTCTTTACAATTCCCACCCTAAAGGAGTTTGCTTGGAATACAAGACTGAAAGGGAAGAAAAACTTTTTGCCACACAACAGTTTGGAGCTCTGCCAAATAACAATATAAAGATCTATTTAAATGTTCGGTAAGGGCCTCCCTGGTGGTGCAAGGGGTTAAGACGCAACCTATGAAGCTGTCCGCCAGCCAGGGAGCAACCCACATGGCACAGCAGACCTCTCCTGTCTCGCCCACTGCTCCCCTCAGCAGTGTATTTCAGTCAGTCTGTCTGTTCTGTTCCCCACTCTGTCTCTAGTGAATCCTCTCACCCCCCACACCTCTGGCCTGTACTCCAGCTCTTGTATGCATAAATAAATAAATCTTTAAAAAAAGAAAATAGAATTAAAAAAAAATAAATGTTCCGTTAGGATAAGTTCTTTAAAAATATACTGACCTTTTCAGAAGCCAGGTTATTATATGGCTGAGGTTTCTATTTCAAATTTTTTCAGAAAATAATTTACAATTAGATAGTAACTAACTTTTTTTTTGTTATGTAAGCACACAAGATATAAATTTTATTTGAAAAATAATACAACAAATATATTAAACGGAGGATGAAAGAGAACTATAGATTTAGAGACAGTAGGATACCTTGAAAGAACAAAACCAGAAGCAGGTAGCCTGGGTTTCTAGTTTCACTGAGCTAGCTGCATGACTATGGCCAAGTCTCAATCTCCTTAATTCTTCTATGAAAAAAAAAAAAAAAAAGATGCAAGTGTAGTATCCTAATTATCTTTTCAAGCTATAACATCCTATGACTGAGGGCCTCCCCGGTGGCGCAGCGGTTGAGCGCTGGGTTGCGAAACTGCGGGCGGCCTCTGCGGCGCCGGTTCGATCCCCGGCTGCTCCCCGGCCACCAGAGGAGGGTCCCACATGGCGTGCAGACCTCTCCGGCAGCCCGCTGCTCCCCTCAGCAGTGTACTTCGGTCCTTCTGCCTGCTCTGCTCCCCGCTCTGGCTCTGGTGAATTCTCTCACCCTCCCGTGCTTCTGACTGTACCCAGTGCATGTATAAACAAAACAAACAAACAAACAAACAAATAAATAAAGCATGCCTCTAAAAAAAAAAAAAAAAATCCTATGACTGAAATAAAGAGACTGATTTGGAAAAGGGGAGGGAGAAGAGGCTTAGGAATGGAAGAGATCGCTCATTTGTGGGGACTTTTAATCAGTGGCATCAACTATAACATAACTTGGAGGCCTCTGAACCATGCAGTTGATCTAATAATATAGGATGGTCATGTGGACTGTTCTAACTTTGCAGTTGGCAGAACTCCTATATCAGAGTGAATTTTGGGGGGTTTGTCCTCACCACTTTGACTAAAGGCCAGCCCCCTAGTTGGGGAGATAAACTAAGATAAGAGACAGATAAAACTCTGAACAAAGTTCCACACTGAGCAACCCACATGGCACACCCACTTTACTGGCTAAAAGAAAGGGGAACTGGACACTGCAAGTTAGAGTAGTGAGTGGGGGACAGGAGGTGGGGGAAGCACACAAAGCTAGAGAGAACTGGAGAAAGGAACATCCTAATTCCCACAAAAGGCCTGGTCTGATCCCTGAGCTGTGCATTCTTGGGACATTCCCAGGCACTACAGAAAAGGCTTTGAGAACTGAAACACTGGTAGTATCTCAGACTAACCCAGAGAAGCTCACGCATGAAACAGATGTTTTGGAGACTAGAGTGATTACTGAACCAACACCTACAGAAGGTAAGAGAACATGTAGCCATCGGCGAGGGTCCCACATGGCGCACAGACCTCTCTTGCCGCGCTCGCTGCTCCCTCAGCAGTGTACCTCGGTCCTTCTGCCTGTTCTGCTCCCTAATCTGGCTCTGGTGAATTCTCTCATCCTCCCGCGCTTCTGACTGTACCCACTGCTTATATAAATAAATAAATCTTTAAAAAAAAAAAAAAAAAAGATGGACTACAACCTTAAATTTCTCAATAAGCCACCCAGAAAAATGTGATAAATTCTCAAAGGAAAAGACGACCAACAGTCGCCAACCCTGAGGTACCCAAACTTGTTGGATTTAACAGACAAAAAGTTTCAAAGATTCATTATTACTATACTTAGTGAGGTAGAGACAAAAGAACTTTAAATAATGGAAGTTTTCGGAAGAGAAAGAACTACTAAAGAATTTCAGAACTAAAAGATATAAAATCTGAAATTTTAAAAATAGCTCTAAATTAGGGATTCAATAGCCAGATGTAGAAAACAGAGAAGAGAGTCAAGAAATGTGAGGATAAAGAAATAGAAGTTATCCAATCTGAAACAGAGAGGAAAAAAAGGTTGGAAAAAAATAAGCAGAGATTCAGGGGACAGTGGTGAAGTATCAGGAGATAATCATGTCACTGAACCCCCAGATACGTTAGCAAAACAAATGCAGCAAAAATAATTGTATTACCACCACAGGTATACAAGTCTCATTCAGTATTCCTAAAGCAATCAATGTAATGCACCTTATCAATAGATTAAATAGGAAAAACCATATGATCATAGCAATTGATCACGTAAGTACCAGACAAAAATCAACAGCCATTCTTAATAAAAACTCTAAGCTAAACTAAAACAGAGGGCATTTTAGGTTGAACTGTCATCATTCCCACCCTGTGCTCTGTTCCACCTCCCCCAAAGGACTATCCTCACTTCAGGTTCCTGTGAATGTGACCTTATTAGGAAACAGTCTTTAGATGTTATCAAGTTAATATGATGTAATCCTAGTGGCCCTAATCCAATGACTTGTGTCCTTATTGGAAAGAGGGACACACGGAAAATGCTATATGAAAAGAGAGAGAGACTGGAGTGATGAACCACAGGACATGGAACTCAAGACTCTAGGCAACCACCAGAATCTATGAGGGAGGCTGCCACATTCTCCCTCAGGAGTCTTCTAAGAGGAAGCAATGCTGCCGAAACTTTGACTTCAGATTTCCAGCCACCAGAATTTCAAAGATTAATTTCTACTGTTTTGAGGTACCCTGTTAAAGCAGCCCTAGGAAAGAGTAAAGAGAAACTTCCTCACATTGATAAAGAACATCTAAAAAAAAAAAACCCATACCTAATATCATACTTAATGGAGCATGACTGAATGCTTCCCCCCTATAAAAAAGGAGGCAAGGATGTGTGTGCTCACCACCCTCATTCAACAAAGTAGGGAAGTTCTAAATAACAAAAAAGGGAAGTGAAACCAATAGTGTAGAAGCAGCCCGATGGTACTGGTGATGAGGACATTTCATTTTCACTTTTTATAATTTATGTTACATATATTATAAGTTTGAAATAATACAATTTAATATTAACCCAAAAGAAAGCAGGAATGTGCTTCAAAGAAAAAATCCCCAATTTGGAGACAAAGACTTTTGGGGGAGGAAGAGCTTATTCCACCCAATACGGAAGTTGGAATCAGAAAATCTCTAGTTAGGGCCTCCCCAGTGGCGCAGCAAGTTGAGTGCAGCGCTGTTTGAAGCTGTCCATAGCCTCTGCAGAGTAGGCTCGATTCCCGGCCAGCCAGGGAGACTCCCACATGGCGTGGCAGACCTCTCCTGTCTTGCCCTCTGCTCCCCTCAGCAGTGTATTTCAGTTGTCTGCCTGTTCTGCTCCCCACTCTGTCTCTGGTGAATTCTCTCACCCTCCCACACCTCTGACTGTACCCCAGGGGAGAGGGAGGGAGAGAGAGGGAGAGAAGAGAGAGAGAAAGAGGGAGAGAGAGAGAGAGAGAGAGAGAGAGAGAAAGAGAGAGAAAGAGAGAGAGAGAGACAGAGAGACAGAAAAGAAAGAGAAGAGAAGAAAGAGAAGAGAGAAAGAGAGGGAGGGAGGGAGGGAGGGAGAGAGGGAGGGAGGGAGGGAGGGAGGGAGGAAGGAAATGTCTACTCAGTGCCTCCCTGCTGACACAGGGGTTAAAGTCTCAGAGCTATCAAGCTATTGGCAGCCACTGCTGCCAATAGTTTGATCCCAGGCCAAGGAGCTGACCCACATGGTGCAGCAGACCTCTCTTGTCTCTCGCTTGCTGCTCCCCTCAGCAGTGTATTCCAGTAGA
This sequence comes from Talpa europaea, assembly GCF_964194135.1. Taxonomy (NCBI): domain Eukaryota; kingdom Metazoa; phylum Chordata; class Mammalia; order Eulipotyphla; family Talpidae; genus Talpa; species Talpa europaea. The sequence continues at coordinate 13,562,738 of NC_140072.1, forward strand.
TCTGCCTGTTCTGCTCTCTGGTGAGTCCTCTTACCCTCCCGCCTCCCTGCACCTCTGGCCTACACCCCAGTGCTTGTATGTATAAATAAATAAAAATAAATCCTTAAAAAAAAAAGATACTGTCCATTTATAGGTATCTAAGCATGGATCACTATTTCTCAATAGAAACATGATCAGCATCTGAGCTAAACAGTTCTTCAATATGAAAAATGGGCCACACAAGACCATTTTAGCAGCCCTGTTATCTGCCCATTAAATTCCATAGTGCTCGCTTCTTTCTGAAATAAAAAATACCCACCAAAAATTTGAACCCTTTTCCAGTTCTTATCCCTAGCTGAGAATAACTAGAATAACAGTTCTAAAGCACCACACCTTTTTTTTATTAAGGATTTATTTTTATTTATGCATACAAGAGCTGGGGCACAGGCCAGGGGTGCAGAGGTGGTGAGAGGATTCACCAGAAACAAAGTGGGGAACAGAACAGGCAGAGTGATTGGAATACACTGCTGAGGGGAGCAGTGGGCGAGTCAGGAGAGGTCTGCTGCGCCATGTGGGTAGCTCCCTGGCCCGGGACTGAACTCATGATGCAGTGGCTGCGGACAGCTTCCTAGGTTCCGTCTTAACCCCTTGGGCCAATAGGGAGGCCCTAATGCACTACAACTTTTTACACCCGAATGGAAGTATCTCTAATGTAGACTCCCAAACTTCTGCTTTAACATATATTTAACACAATTTTAACACTTTAACAATTCATGGTCTTGTTTATGAATAGTAATGATTATGTGCTACTATAACACAATAAGACTCTTAGAAACTAAGGTGTGCTTTATCTTTGGTCCTGTATAAATCTCAGACTTATAATTAAACATTTTAAGATTATTTATTGAAATGTACACTACATTATAAGTTTTTGGCATTTTATTCTTTTTTGGCTAAGGTTATTTCTTCCTAGACTGTCTACCTCCAGCACTCCTCCTTCATTAGAATACCTTGTTATCTGCTCATAACCAAGCTGATTAATATAAAAACCTGCATTGATAGATGAAGGCTTGAAGATGGCTCCGGGCCTTCCTAAGAATTAAAGTGCATGGGTGTGGAGTGAACTGCTTCTTTCTTGAGAATGTTTTTTAAAGATACTTTTAGTTTTTAACTGTGCTATGACTGAAAACTACAAAGATCTGACAACTTAAATCAAATTAACAAAGAGGGTTACTATTTAATAATCTTCAATCTCCACTGTTATATACAAAATATCCTAGAGTATTATAATCAAGTAATACAATCAAGACTAGTAATATTTTAACAACTCACCTGATTTCTTTTAGTCCTTCTCTCTGGATAACTTGAAGAATTTCTTTATGACTCATGGGTGTATTGGGGTATTTTTCTAAGACCTGAGAAACAAGTATACAAAAATAAATTATTTCTTTTTAAGCTGTTGTTATAATTATACATGAAACTATACTAATTGTTCACATTATAACTATGGATTAATACATACACCTATGTATTATACATACCCCATACATACATATCCGGAGACTTTTATCCCTTATATTTCAGGATAACAACAAAAGTGAAACATTAATGAAATATAAATAGGTTTCTTTTTTTCTCTTTTAAGTCACAATATCAATTCTTAAAAGCAGTAATGGATCAAATAGGATTAAGATTATTAACTACATTATTATTAAAGTGTAACATGAAATTGTGTAATTTCTGCCTCCACCCCCACAACACCTATCTACCTGTGGACCTACTGTAAGCACCTTAAAGATTATTCATCTTTACATTTCCAGCAAAGCCACTTAATACAGCATGGATGCTCAAGAACTGGTACCCGAATCAAAGAACAATAGTTACAATGAAATTAAAATCTAACCTGTGTTCCAGTGCTGATAAAAACAGAGCAAACTCAGTTTATCCTATTTCTCCCACTGAAAACAACTAAAAGCATGATCGAATGCATATGGCGGGGTCTCTCTGGTGGCGCAAAGGGTTAAGCACAGCACCATGAAGCAATCCACAGCCTCTGCAGCACAAGTTCTATCCCCAGCCAGGGAGATACCCACATGGCCCAGCCGATCTCTCCTGTCTCGCCTGCTGCTCCCCTCAGCAGTGTATTTCAGTCAATCTACCTGTTCTGTTCCCCACTCTGTTTCTGGTGAATCCTCTCACCCCCTGTACCTCTAGTCTATGCCCCAGTTCTTGTATGCATAAATAAATAAATCTTAAAAAAAAAAATAAGAATGCATATGGCAACTAGTTGAGGACTCTGAAAATGGCAGCAGGTGATTGGGGGAGGAAATCACAAATGAAAACACAGTTCAAACTCAGAGCTGTACACTAAGTGTATGCAGAAATGGTTCCAAAACAAGCCAACACAGCAGCTGTGGCAGGTAAAGTGATGATTACCAGCAGTGGCTTGACATGGCCCCAAAACTATAACAGAGAATTCTTTCTGGCCCCACAAGTGTGGAGGAAATCCCTAGGGCTTATACTCTTTCTCTACCACCAGGCTCTTTAGCACAGAAAGCAAATGAAGTTATGGAAGGGTGAGATAAAATAGAGAAACAAAAACCCTCGTTGTCTATCCAGAGGGAAAGGAAGCAGCTAGGTTTCTAGAAGCCAGAAAGTGTGAGGGAACTTGCAGAAAGAAAGGAGTCCAAGAAAATGACACTGGGAGTTCTACAAATAACACTGGTATCATCCTAGAACTTTACATTTGTGGATCTGATCCAAGAACATACTATCAAGTTCCCAAATTAGCCACTAGGTGGTACACATACAGAACAGCTCAGAACAACTGGGCAAACACTGAAAATTGCACATTGGAGTTTTACTACACATAAGTGAGTATTAACTTGTGAACACACACACACCCCTTCCACAGTATTTAAGATACAGAGTATCATAACATAACATCAAAATGTATAAGATACAACCCAATCAACAAATGAAGAAACAAGAAAATCTCAGTAACTCCCAAGGGAAAAACACCCCACACATGACAAATCGAAGATGATATAGATGTTGAAAACATCAGACAAAGACCTTAAAGATTATAGCCATGCTTAAAGGAAAAAGGAAAGAGAATCTCAGCAGGGCCTCACTGGTGGTCCTGGGGTTAACGTCTCAGCACTATTAAGTTATTGCCAGCCACTGCAGCAAGAGTTCAATCCCCGGCCAGAGCGGTGACCCACATGACACAGCAGACCTCTCCTGTCTCACCCACTGCTCCCCTCAGCAGTGTATTTCAGTAGATCTGCCTGTTCTGCTTCCCACTGTCTCTGGTGAATCCTCTCACCGACCCCCCCACCTCTGGCCTGTCCACAGATCTTGTATGCATAAATAACTAAAAAATAAATCTTTTAAAAGAGAATCTCAGCAGAGAAAGAAGGTGTATGTGTGTTAGACAAAATATGAGAATTAAAAAATAACAATAGCCACAGTAAAAACCAAAATTCTCTGAAAAAGCCCAACTGCAGAGTGGAAAAAAAAGAGGAAAGAATCAGTGAACTCAGTGACAGGCTAGATATAAAAAAGAAAAATTACAGAAAAAGTGAGCAAACAGAACAAAGAATCACTTCATTTTAATATGGCTGAATATTACCATTTATATAAAACTACTTAAGTATACTGACATGAAAGATTAAGCTACCAGAAATGAAGGACTTTTATAAACCAACATTACCTCAATAAACAGTATTACAGAAAAAGAAACAGAGACCTGAAATATATGTGTATCTTTTAGTGAGGACTTCACTGATTTTCTATATTATTACTGTTACATTGTTTTACCACAAATTTTATGTAAATGGAAAGATTACAGGGATTTTGCAGAACATTTAGCTTACTTTAACCACAGGAGGGCAATGTTTATCAAACAAAGTATCACTGCATTGGCAATGTTAGTAGAACTACAAAACACTATTTTGAGAAACTACTTTATGACCATCTGAGTAAGTGCTCAGAAGAATTAAAGTCATTAATACATCATTTTCTTTGTAAATTCTCACCATTTAGCTGATTGGATACAAAAATTATTTGAGTCTGCAAGGATAATCTAAATAGCCCCAAAGATTCTATTTGAATCATCTAAGTTACAGTAGTATTTCATTTCAATTATTGCTGCACTTATGAGTTCATTCCAGATAAGCACAGTTACATACAGCCTGAATTTTGTGTAATTTTAGATGAACCTTATTTTACTTTTAAAATGTAGAAATAAAAATAATCTTTATCCATTTATACTGATGCTACATGGCTTTTCTACTGTCCCAAAGCCTTAATTAGGGACTAATGTCCCAGTAGTGAGAGAGGCCACCCAGGAAATACGCAGAGTAAGTGACGAGAACCTGCAAAAGAAAACTAGTATACCAATGTTTAAGAGTCAAAGAAGAAAAACTAGCAAATAAACTAAGGAGTGGCCAAAGGAACAGGAAGAAAATCAGACGAATATAGTGCCTCACAAAATCAAAAGCATTAGAAAGGGATGAAGTGGTCCACAAAACCAAAAGCTCCCTAGAAGTTAAGTGCAAAATCTACCATATTTAGCAACAAGGAGCTCTTTAGTTTTAAAGTTCAGATTCCATTTGGTCAGGAAGGAAGAAACCAAACTGAATGGGGAAGTCCAGAGGCAGCAGTGGGAATTAAAATAATTCTTCCTGAACAGTATAGGAAATGTGGAGGGGGGAGAAAGAAAAATTATTTTGTCCAATGAAAAGTTTCATTAAGCCAGAATAAAAGGAGGCAAAGGTATCCATAGCTAGTCCAATGCTTCCATCCCAACATGAGAGCCAAATAGAGTCAAATATAGTTTGACAAGTCCCTCATCCGAAGGTACTACTCACAGTTTTTGACATTAAGGAACACAATTAAAAGGATGCAGTGTCCCTCAGCTACCAATAAACACTATTCTGAGTTCAGGAACTAAACTGATAATACCAAGAAATATATGGAATTTGAACAAAAGAAATAACTAATAGAGCCAAATATCCAAAGAGGAAAGAGGGAGAGGCTCTCACCTGGCTGCTTAGCAGTACGTGCTGATGCCCACCCCCTGTCCTGATGCACTCCTCCTTTGTCAGTTTCTGTGACACCACCAGACTCTCACTTCCCTCCTACTTCACCAGCAATTTTTCAATCTCCAGTCTTTTAATGGTGATCTTCTGCAGGACTCTCTTTCTCATCTCAATTTCTATTCTCCTTGGGCATTTTCATCTTCCCATGATTTAAAAAGCAATATGCTCCCTATAGCAGCACCCTATTCACCCTAATTGTGCTTATCACATTTTATTTATTTTAACCCCATTTTAGATCATTTGTCTTAGCCACTGGCATATAAACTTCATGAGAACTAGAACTATCTGGTCTGTTCACCTAGTACCCTAGTGCCTATCACATACGTAGGCCTAAAACATGTTATGGCTGACTGACGGAATTAGGAACATAGGTGGCAAGACTGGCTTTAGTTTTTCTTTTAAACAAGAAGAATAAGAGAAATGAGTATTAATGCAAATAGGTTTGTAGATTCAACCACAGAAACTTGAGTATAAGTCACTAACAAAATTTAAATACAAATGACTTCAGAGAGGCAGCTATGAAAATCCAGAGATTACAGAGACTGACTTTATAAGCTCCGTAAGTTAACCTCAAGGTTCCTCAATACTGAACAACTCTATAAAGCCATTCTGATCTAGTCCACTGCTGGCTTAGATTCTTTTTTAGCTGATTATCCAAAAAGTCTGAGTGTTCTTGCGCACTTCCTATTTCATGCAAAAACAGTTCTCAAAACCTAATTCTCCCAAAACAGTAAGTTACCGATAATAACAGTAACATTTAATACACATCCAGCATTTAAGTGAGAGGTACTATTCTAAGAGCTTTACACATATCATCTTTGAATCTTTACAACAAACCTATGACTATGAGGTAGATAATATTTTATCCCATTTTTCAGATGTGAAAACTGAGGCACAAAGAAATTAAATAACTTGCAATTCACATCAGCTAGTAAGTGATAAAGGACAAAATTATTTGTTCCTAAGCATTATGCCATACTCCCTCTCAATCAGTTACACATCCATACTACTAAAAAGTAACTCTTAGTGTAACAAACATTCACCAGTGCTTCTTAAGTGCCAAACTTTGGAGGTACATAGAATAAAGAAACAATCCCTTGAGAAGCTGGTGACAAGAGGGGGCTTAATATGAGATGAACTAGGAAAGTCTTTCAGTGTCCTACAACACATCCCCAGAGGCCCCTAGCTTCGGATTTTCCTTGCAACTCTGGCAGGTAGCTCCTCTCACACTGCCAGCACACCCCCTTTGCTCACGCTGCTTGCTCTCAATATCTAATAACATCTCCACTCCTTTCTATGCCTGAAAGTTTATCTGTGCTCTAGCAAAAATTTTCAAAACTGGTTTATTAATATTGAATACTTAGAAGGTTGAATAAGATAGGCACTTATACACTAGCTGGGAAGGTAAACTGATACACCTTTCTGTAAAGCAATTTAGTAATATGTAATGTTAAGGGCCTTTCAAAGATTGACATCTTTATCCAGACACTTTTCTTCTAGCAACCTATAAAAGCAAAATAACAGAAATACATAGGAAATAGAGGTACTTGCAGTATCATTTCCATCCGCTGTAAAAATAATCTAAATATTCAATAACTAACATAATAGAGCAAATTGATTTATCTCCCCTCCCAAGAAGATTATTAGTTGAAAAGCAAAACAAAGACCTCTATGGTTACTGCCCTTCAACTAGATAATACCTGAAACAGGAAAAATAAATGCCAAAATGTTAATGGTGTTAGATCAGTTATTAATTTATAAGTCTAGCCCTCAGCTAGTTTCCAGGATTTCATGAACCCCTTTGGAGTTATGTACCGTATTTAGTGTATCTTTTTCTGGAGGAAGAGCAACGTATCTCACCAAACTCCAAAGAGGAACTCTGACACCAAATTAACTACAGAATACTCCTCTTGAAGTAGAATTAAGTTGATTTTTCCTGCTTCTTTACACTTTTATTTTTAATTTTCCATAATGTACCTTACCATTCAAATAATCAAGGAAAAAGGAATGAAGTCAAAAGTGTCCATAATTGACAAAAATAAATGATTTATCCCTTAAAAAAAAAGTTAAAGGGCCTAAATATTGAGATGTTTCTTTTAAAACATTTCTGGCAGCTCAAAACATGGTTTTAGTTGTTTTAAATAACATTTCTAATTTGGGCCTCCCTGGTGGTACAGTGGTTAAAGTCTCAGCACTATGAAGCTATCCCCAGCCACTGAAGTATGAGTGATCCCCGGGACCAGCGAGCTAATCCACATGGCGTAACAGACCTCTCCTGTCTCCTCCACAGCTCCTCTCAGCAGTGTATTTCAGTGGATCTGCCTGTTCTGCTCCACACTCTGTCTGTGGTGAAAACACACACATATACACACACACACACACACTCTCTCTCACTCACACACACATGCACACACACACAACTCTGGCCTACGCCTTGTATCAACACTAAATCCAACCATACCTGAAGGTCTTTCTTCTAGTTCCTTGGATTTTTTTTTTTAATCATTTTCTAAAAATTGTAACTGAGATAAGGACTCATTCCCAGATTAAAAGCTACTGGAGTATGGGCCTCCCTGGTGGTGCAGCGGTTGAGCCCTGGGTTGTGAAGCTGCCCGCAGCCTCTGCAGCGCCGGTTCGATCCCTGGCTGCTCCCCGGCCACCTGAGGAGGGTCCCACATGGTGCACAGGCCTCTCCTGCCGCCCTCTGCTCCCCTCAGCAGTGTGCTTCAGTCCTTCTGCCTGCTCTGCTCCCCGCTCTGACTCTGGTGAATTCTCTCACCCTCCGACGTTTCTGACAGTACCCAGTGCTTGTATAAATAAATAAATAAATAAATAAATAAATAAATAAATAAATAAATAAATAAATAAATAAATAAATCTTTAAAAAAAAAATATCCAATAAAAAGCTACTGGAGTAGGGCCTCCCTGGTGGTGCAGCGGTTGAGCGCTGGGTTGCGAGGCTGCCCATAGCCTTTGCATTGCCGGTTCGATCCCCAGTTGCTGCCTGGCCACCGGAGGAGGGTCCCATATGGCACTCGGACCTCTCCTGCCGCCTGCTGCTCCCCTCAGCGGTGTGCCTCGGTCCTTCTGCCTGTTCTGCTCCCCGCTCTGGCTCTGGTGAATTCTCTCACCCTCCCGCGCTTCTGACTATACCCAGTGCTTGTATAAATAAGTAAGTAAATAAATAAGTAAGTAAATAAATAAATAAATCTTCAAAAAAAAAAAAAAAAGCTACTGGAGTAGAAGATAAATTTGCATTCTGAATCCACAGGCAGGGTTTCATAAGAGTAAAGCTAATTATGGTGAACAGACTGGCAATAATTAGAGTCTACTAGGAACAAAAGGCTTTAACCATACTAGAAAAAAATCCACATAATTTTTTATTTAAGCTTTGTGAATTACTGAACTATAAGACAAAATATTCCCAGAAAACAGCTAAAGCAATGCCTTGAAGCTACCAAGACAAGGCAATTGTCTAAGAACAAAATTTTCCAAGATGTCAAAGAGAATCTGGCCTTCTACATCCTTGCTGTAAAGAACCAAATTCAAATAAAATTTCACCTCTCCCATGAAGTCTGCTCTCATCCCCAGTCACACCCTTTCTTTTCAACTATCTCAGGTACTTAAAATGGGCAATTTCAGCAGTTAATTATACATTTTTAATAATTTCTAAATTATTTTAGGCTCTCATTTTGTTTCCATAGTGAAATCCCACTTCTTCACTAAAACAAAAGCCATGTTTTAGTCAAGAGAGAACTAAAAGAAGACTTCCTGAAGGGCCTCCCTGGTGGCGCATCAGGTTGAGCACGTGCTGTGAAGCTGGCTGCAGCCTCCACAGTGCGGGTTTGATCCCAGCCGGCCAGCGAGAATCCCACATGCTGCAGCAGAACTCTCCTGTCGTGCCCGCTGCTCCCCTCAGCAGTGTATTTCTGTCGTCTGTCTGTTCTGCACCCCACTCTGTCTCTGGTGAATCCTCCTACCCTCCCGTGCCTATGGCCTGTATCCCAGCTCTTGAATAAAAATAAATAAAATCTTTAAAAAAAAAAAAGAAGACTTCCTGAAGCAAAGTAATTCCAACTTAGATAACTGAATATCTTTGAGGGGAAAATCAGCTTTTTCTCACAATGATTAATACTGTCACCATGATGACATTCCCCCCCAAAGGTATAGTAATTTCTAGTTAAAGCTCCAATTTGAAGGTAGATTAAAATACCATTTTTCTTTAGGTGCTGTTGCACAGTTTAAAAGAAAAAAAAAACACACACACACACAAAAACCTGCAGGCACTCTAAAGAGACCTTTACTAAACAGTACTGGAAAGTTGCTCAACAGAAGAGAGGGAAAACACTGCAGTCAGTCTTATATGAACAGATTTCTGAGGCTCATCATGATAAGCTTTGACTTTCTAACATCAATATTCCTGCTTTAGTTTCTGCACTTCCTAACTCCTTACTTGCTGGCAGGTCTGGTGAACTGCACCCACTTCATGCAAGAAGAGGCATCCCTTCCTCCACAATCAATAGCGTTATCTCCCCTCAAGGTCACTGACCATGTTACATACTAATGACTCCCTGAACTGAAACAAGGTTGGGGAAGAGAAGAGCCTGGAAAAAATTACATTGAATAGCAATGGTCATTGACACTGAATGGTAGGACTGTGGGTAATTTTTTTTTCCTTCCCACATTTCTCTATCATGTGCAAATACTATTTTGACCCAGAGAAGTTTTTTTTTTTAATTTTTATGTAGTCAAATAATGTCCTTTATGGGTTATGCGTTTGTTAAGTATGCCCAAAACCCAATTCAATATGAAGAAAAATATTACCAAATGTGATACAGTAACACGAGTAATACACATGAATCCACAACCACACACAAAGCCTTAAACAAAGTCTAAAGAACACTAAGGGGGAAAATAATTGGAAAGCATTATCACACAGAGAAAGTTATTATAAAACAATGAGGAAAACACCAGTGAGTCAAAACCAAAGAATTGGCATAGGTTATATGCAGACAGTTCAAAGAAATATGAACACTATGAATACAAGTGGTCAGTAAACATCTTAAAAAAAAATTCAACCTCAGTCATATAACCATTAACTATAAAATATAAATCGAAAGCAAAATTTTTTTTTTTTAACTGAACTGGCAAAGGTGCAAGGACTGAGAGCCCAGTATTGGACGGGGTATGGGAACAGATACTATCACCCACTGCTAGTGGAGGGAAACATCGTTGTTGTTGTTGTTTTTAATTTTTTCTTTAAAGATTTATTTATTTATGCATACAAGAGCTGGGTACAAGCCAGAGATGCAGGGGGTAAGAGGATTCACCAGAGACAGGGCAGGGAACAGAACAGGCAAAACGACTAAACACAATGCTGAGGAAAGCAGCGGGTGAGACAGGAAAGGTCTGCTTCGCCATGTGGGCTGCTTCTTGGCCAGCCAGGGATCAAACTCGTGCTGCAGAGGCTGCAGATTGCTTCATAGTGCGGTGCTTAACCCCTTGTGCCACCGGGGAGGCCCTTGGAGGGAATCATCTTGATCCAGCAATTCCAATTTAAAAATCAGTTCTATGAACATATTGTTACAATTAGACAAATATGTGCAGTATTTATTGAAACCATGTTTTAACATCTTAAAATGAAAGATATGATTTCCAATAAATTGGTAAAACAGATAGCTGAATAACCAAATAATAGAATATGGTACCATCAAAAAGAACAATGAGGATGTCAAGAGCACACAGTAAAAATAAACAAACTTAACATCAAAGTGTAAAACTTTTCTGCATCAAGGGACACAATGCAATGAAAAGGCAACCTAAAGAATGGAAGAAAATATTTGCAAATTATATATCTGCTCTGGAGTTAACAGCCAGACTTTATAAACAGCTCCTACAACTCAGCAAACATTTCTCCAAGTAAGATATACAAAGGGCCAACACACATGAAATGATGCTCAGCAACAGTAATCATTAGAGAAATGCAAATCAAAACCACAATGAGATATCACTTCACATCCACTAGGATAGCTGCTCTCAAAATAACAATAATAATGGGGCCTCTCCTGGTGGCGCAGCGGTTGAGCGCTGGGTTTCGAGGCTGCCCGCAGCCTCTGTAGTGCCAGTTAGATTCCCGGCCACCGACGAGGGTCCCACAAAAAAAAAAAAAAAAAATCTACAAATAGTTTATATGATTCATCAGTATCACTTCCAGTTATATATCCATCCACAAGACTCAAAAGCAGGATCATAAATCAGTACACACCCATGTTTATAGGCGCATTATCCAGGAGCCAAGACATGGAAGCAAATCAATTGTGCATTGACAGATGAACAGACAAAATGTGGTATAAACATACAATGAAATATTATTAAGCTTTAAAAAGGAAATTCTGACACATATTACAACCTTGTAAAATCATTATGCTAAGTGAAATAGGTCATGTAAAACCAAACATGATATGAGGTATCTAAAATAGTCACTTGAAGAAACGGAAAGCAGAATGGTGTACAAAATGATAAATGATAAATATTTATTTATGTGTACATTAGCACAAATTTTTAAAAAGTTAGTGTTAGTGGCAGTATCTAGGTGGTGGGTATATGGGCATTCCTGTAAAATTCCCTTAACTTTGCAGCATATTTTAAGCTAGTCATTATAAAATATTGTGAGAGAAAAGAACAGTACAGCACTCTATGTGCAGACATGCAAAACAATTACAAACCATTAAGTGAAAAATACAAGTTGCAGAATTTTGCATATATTTTTAATTTCTTTACCTTTGGGGGGCAGAGGGTAGTTTTATACACACACATACATATACACACATACACAAAAAAAATTTCTGGCCATGTATCGTAGAAACCATTATCAGTGCTTACCTCTGGACAATTGGAGATATAAAAGTCTTTACTAAGTATTTAGGACTTTTGCCAGGAGCTCCTACTACCTATATTGTAAATATTCGCCTTAATGACATCTACTTCTATGGTTTCATTTCTTTTTTTATTCTAAAAGGATATGCTTATTGCAGCATTATTGCTTCTATGGTTTCATTTCTTACAATAAAAATGTCAAGCTTTCAAAATTTATTTTGTTGCACATGTGAAACAAGGACATAATTTTTTTTCTCAAGATGATTTGGCTTCTCAACATTACCTGTATAATATACCTTCTTAAATGTATTTGTCTGTGCATGTTCACATCTATATTATTCACCAGTGCCTTTTAGTCCCGCATCAGTGCCATGTTAATCTTCCTAATACATTTTAACATTTAATAATGTAAGTTATGCCTCAATATGCTCTTATTTAAAACTACTTAGTCTAAGACAGATTAACATTTTATATGCTTTGCCAAAGTTGAAATGACTTATTTGATAAAGACTGAAATCTTTTTATCATATTGATTCTTCCCAGGCAGGTGCAAATTGGTGCTTCCTCTATTTTTCAAGTTTTTTTCCTGTTCTTTTTTTGGGTTTTATAGTTATCTTCACCAAGATCCTGTGCATATTTCATTCAGCATACTCATATATTTTCTACTTTTCATTATATTTTGCTAATTATTGATATATAAGAATTGTATCTTTCTAAACTCTTTCCAAATCTCTGACAGGTTTTTAGTTGACGCTTTTGAGATTCTAAAAAGGCAATCACAATATCTGCAATACTTTTTCTCTTCCTTAATGTTTAGACCTCAATTATTCTGCATGCCAAACTACACTAGCTACAAGTTCTAAAACAATGCTGCATAAAAGTACTAAGCAAGTCTTCTTGTCCTATTTCTAATTTTTTCATATTTGTCTTAGTTTCACAATCATTGTAATATTGGCTGTTAATCTGAAAATATTGTTTTTAAAAACTACCCTTCTGCCCAAACTCAAAAGAAAAGCAATCACACTATATATATATATATATATATATATATAGTGCTCTATTATAACAAACTTTATACTGAGTTTCACTTCCAATATTCCCAATACTGCTGTTTTAGGAGTAAAATACATTTAAGTACACTTAACAGAGAGTCAGCTATCTAAAGCACCCAAAAAAGAGAATGTAATTCTACTTACGTTAATCTACCCAGGTATGTTTGTATTTAATATTTTAATTTAAAAGTTTGATACATATAGAATTTTAATCGCTATTTTAACATGTGCTATAATCACATAGCTCATATTAATTTAGCCATAATGTATTATAACCAAATTCCAAATTTCATTAGCTTAATACAGATTCTTCAGATATTAACAATTACTTAGTTATGAACAGATTATTAACAGCTTAACACAGCTAATTCCTAGCCAGTGGGCAGCTTTCCTCAATGAAGCAATTCAAAAAACCATGCTCTTCCCAAACAAGTGGTGTGCCACGCCTTAGGCCATGCAATTCTCTGCATCCAATCCGACACAGAGAAAGACATCCTATTTTTCCTCCTCGCCCCTCCAATAATTTATTCTTAAATACTTTGTCTCAGGTGACCCATTACTTCTACTCACATTCCACTGCAAAAATAGGTCACTTGGTAATACCAAGATAAGAGGCCTAGAAAACAAAATTCCTATCCAGGTAGCTTGGACAAGTACCCATCTCTACATATAGCTATTCATCTTTGACTTTAATAATCTGATGAATTAATAATTTCCTAATAGTAAAGGAACTTTTGCATTATAAGAATAAACTAATTTGGGCCTCCCCTGGTGGCGCAGGCAGTTGAGTGCAGCGCTGTGAAGCTGTCCGCAGCCTTGCAGTGCCAGTTTGATCCCCGCTGGCCTCGGAGCAACCCACATGGCGCAGCAGACCTCTCCTGTCTTGCCCGCTGCTCCCCTCAGCAGTGTACTTCGTCAGACTGCCTGTTCTGTTCCCCACTCCGTCTCTTGTGAATCCTCTCACCCTCCTGCACATCTGGCCTGTACCCTGGTTCTTGTATGCATAAATAAATAAATCTTTAAAAAAAAAAAAAAAAGGGCCTCCCCGGTGGCGCAGTGGTTGAGCGCTGGGTTGCGAAGCTGCCCGCGGCCTCTGCGGCACAGGTTCGATCCCCGGCTGCTCCCCGGCCACCGGAGGAGGGTCCCACATGGTGCGCAGACCTGCCGCCCGCTGCTCCCCTCAGCAGTGTACTTCGGTCCTTCTGCCTGCTCTGCTCCCTGCTCTGGCTCTGGTGAATTCTCTCACCCTCCCGCGCTTCTGACTGTACCCAGTGCATGTATAAACAAAACAAACAAACAAACAAATAAATAAAACATGCCTCTACTAAAAAAAAAAAAAGAATAAAATGATTCATCACTGTGTTGTTTTGTTATATTGCTGTATTTGCAATTTACACACATATATTCATACCTACTAGAACTAATCTGCTTTATTGTGTCTTATTTTAATCAGTTTTTGGTGTAAATTAGTAGGACTGCTACATACTTGATAGGTGTTCAACACCTTAAGAGTTAAATTGCTATTCTGGCAGAAGAGAAGCCAGACACAAATTCAACAGTAATTGGTAGAACAGACATATTATTGTAGTTGCCACAAAACAAACAGAATTAAATGACTGTAAAAACAGCATTAAAAAAAAAAAACTTAACAAACCAGAAAGCTGATGTATTCTAAAGTATACTTGTTTTAAAACTTAAAATGAAAATGTCAAATTTTCACAAAGTCCATGAATAACTTCATAAATTTTGTGTGAAGCCTTTGTCATTCCCTGAAACAGAGATAAGACCCAATGTAAACTACTTTCTTAAGTCAATACAAATTTGGAATCATTTCAGATCTTGAGTTATCTAGGTAGGACATTCAGTATGAGAGGAACAAGAGGACATATTAAGAAAAGAAAAAGTCTATCAAAGAAACCCAGGTGGCAGGGTTTGGTCCTAATAATAATGTTACTACCCTGACTTCATCTCCTACATCTTCTCAATCACTCTTCTCCAACTACACAGACCTCCTCCCTGTTCTAGACCAACAAAGGCACATTCCTGCCTCAGTATTTGTGCTGACAGTCCCCCATGTATATAGAACGCTCGTTCCCTGGGTATCTGCAAAGCATGTTCCTTCAAACTCCTTCAAATATTTAGTCAACTACTCAATGAGACCTCCCTGAATACCCAATTAAAACTACAAAGTCCTGGGGCCTCCCCGTTGGGGCAGCAGTTGAGCGCTGGGTTGCGAAGCTGCCAGCAGCTTCTGCAGCACCGGTTCCATCCCCAGCTGCTCCCCGGCCACCGGAGGAGGGTCCCACATGGCACGCAGACCTCTCCTGCCACCCGCTGCTCCCCTCAGCCGTGTACTTCGGTCCCTCTGCCTGCTCTGCTCCCTGCTCTGGCTCTGGTGAATTCTCTCACCCTCCCGCGCTTCTGACTGTACCCAGTACTTGTATAAATAAATAAATCTTTAAAAAAAAAAACTACAAAGTCCTGGGCCTCCGGGGTGGCGCAAGGAGTTAAGTCTCAGCACTATGAAGCTATGAGTTTGAGCCCCGGCAAGGGGGCTGTCGCCCCCGCACCCAGGGGAACCAGCAGACCTCTCCTGTCTCGCCCACTGCTCCCCTCAGCAGTGTGTTTCAGTAGATCCGCTTGTTCTGCTCCCCCCTCTGTCTCTGGTGAATCCTCTCACCTCTCCGCACCTCTGGCCTACATCCCAGCTCTTGTATGCATAAATAAATCTTTAAAAAAAAAAATCTACAAAGTACTCTAACTCCAGTCCATCTTTTCCCAGCCACCTGGCTTTATCTTTCCCCATACAACTTATCACTAACATAATATACAATTTATTTATCATACTGTCTATTCCACCCCCACCCAGATATTGTTAAGTTCCATTCAGACATGGATTTTTTCCCCTAATTTATTCACTGCTACATCCATAAATCCTAGAACAGTGTGGCATATGGTAGCTCAACAATTATTTGTTTTACTAAATTAAATGTTCCATATATAGACTCTCCAAAGATATGACACTAAGATTCTGGGTTTGCACACTGACCCTACCCTAAGCCAACCTAAGACATTCATCAATGAATTGCTCTTCCATTAGCTTACAAATCTAAAAATCCACTTCTTAAAAATTGACAATATCTGTAATGATACTATCTTCCATGGTATCTTACCTTAATGTCAGAAAAGGTTTCACAAGAAAATGCTTTCGCCACCTCAACCCAGAGTATGGTAGTTTGGTGCCTTCCTTCACTTATCTTTCTCATCTCCATTTTGTCAAACTTCGGAAGGGAAATTAAAAAAAAAAACCCACCACCACCTAAGGTTAAGAGAGGAGTTAGTTGAAAGAGAGGAAGTGGTGACAAAGTAAATACAGGTAGCAAAAACCTGAACTTTATAGGAAAAAAACCTCAAATTGAATAATATATTTAATTACTTATATTTTAAGCTTTTCTGTGCATGTAAGACAATATTATTTATAGCTGAACTTCTCAGTTAGCTCTCATAACTTTTAAGCAAAAAATATCAGCCTTAAAATGTATCCAATACATGTCAAAACTAGTGATCTCACACAGTGCTGGTAGCACTATTAATTGGTATAAGACTGAAATAAAGTTACAAGTATTTCTAACCTTTCCAAAGGAAACATTCCAAAACATAGGGATGAGTTCCAACTAGGTAAGATGAGGTAACCATATCTGACCCCATCAACCTTACTCAATGTAGCTATAAAACCTGGGTAGAAAGCATGGAATAGCTGAGGATACTGCAAAGTATATGATTTCTCCTCAAGTTCATATAAAGCATTCACCAAGATAGAGCAAGCACATTCTGAGTCATAAAACATAATTTAGGGCCTCCCTGGTGGCGCAGGTGGTTGAGCGCAGCGCTGTGAAGCTGTCCGCAGCCTCTGCAGCATGGGTTAGATCTTGGCCAGCCAGGGAGACACCCACAAGGTGCAACAGACCTCTCCTGTCTCGCCTGCTGCTCCCCTCAGCAGTGTATTTCAGTCAGTCTGCCTGTTCTGTTCCCTGCTCTGTCTATGGTGAATCCTCTCACCCTCCCACACTTCTGGCCTGTACCCTGTTTCTTGTACACATGAACAAATAAATCTTAAAAATAAATAAATAAATAAAAGAATAAAACATACTTTAATAATGTCAAAGGACTAGAAATCATGTTATGTCTGCTATCAGGACACAATGGAATTAAACCAAAAATCAACCACAGAAATACATCTGAAGAGTCCAGATAAATTGAGATGAAACAACACATTTTAAAATAATACATGAACCAAAGAAACCTGAAGAGAAGTTCTAAAATATTATGAACAAAATGAAAATACAATTTATCAAAATTTGGAAGATGTAGGAAAAGCAATGTTTATTCACAGTGTTGACTACATATGTTAGAAAAGAAGATCTAGAATCAATAATCTAGTCTTCCACCCTAGGAGACTAGAAAAGATCAAATTAAATCCAAAGCAGAAGAAATTATTAAAGTTACAGCAGCAATCAAAGTGAAGTTAAAAACAGTAAAACAAAGAGAAAATCAATATTACCAAAGCTGGTTCTTTGGAAAGATCAATAAAATCAATAAAACTAAGACTAAGGGGAAAAAAGACACAAATTACAGATGTGAAAGAAAATAGACTGCTATAGATTCTATGAACATTAAAAGGATAATAAAAGAATGTTATGAGTAACTCTATGCACACTAATTTGAGATCCAAAATGAAATGGATGAATCCCTTGAAAGACACAACCTATCAAAATTCTAAAGAAACAGACCTATAACTACTCAAAAAAAAAAAAAACCTGAATCCAATTAATAATTTTCCAAAACAGAAAGCATCAGACCCACAAAGGTTCACAGGTGGATTCGGCCAAACATTTAAGGTAGAAATTATACCAGTTCTCCACAATCTCTTCCAGAAGGTAGAAGGAGGGAGAATATTTCCTAACTTCTTGAGATCAGCAATACACTAATACCAAAACCAGACAATAATACACGAAAAGAAACCTCAGACTAGTATCTCTCATTGGCATAAATTCAAAAATCCCCAAAATATTAGCAAATCAAATCCAAAAAAGTAAACCATAGCAAGCACGTAAGACCAGAATTCCAAGTACCACCAAACTGGCAGTGAGCAATTTTTCCTCAATCAAGTGTTTCTCGATCTGAACTCACCATACCACAAAAAGATGGAAATGGGCATCAGCGTGGATAGACAAAGTTACATCAAGATGGGAATCTCCTAATGCTCAGAAACCAAGCAGACATTTCCCCCAATTCTTTCCTCTATTTCTGATTGTCCCTGTTCTTTCACACCTCAAACCCCAAGTAATCCTATGGCAACAACAGCAAGCCGGTGCCTAAAACTCTGAAGAAGGGAAACATTCCCTGACAATAAGAGGAACTGTGTTCCCAATACAGGAATGAGACCAACCCCAGTGGCTCTTACTCCCTCCCACAGCTAGGTCCTCTGGGAATAGCTGGAAGTGGTACACAGCAGAGTGGGATGAAAGAATGCCTAAAATTTCTAGCCAAAGATATGAAAAGGGAGAGTCCCAGAGAATCAGAAAGTGCAGGGAGACTGCATATGAAAGAACCCAGAAGAGGGACCCCTTCAAGTCAATTAGGAACTTGTTGGCTAACATTTGAGCTATACAGAGGTGGACTGGATGCTAAACAGTATAAACAGACTTCGAGTACTAAACTGTGGGGTAGATTGGGAATCAGCAAAATACTCTACAAATGGCCACATATTAAATATTTTTTATTTTGTGGGCCTGTCTGTTGCAATCGCTCAGTTATGACCATTACAGAACGAAAGCAGCCATGAAATATACAGAAACAATGAACATGGCTGTGTTGCAATGAATTTTTATTAATAAAAGTAGGCAGCGGGTTGGATGTAGCCCACAGGCCATAGTTTCGAAACCCCTAGAAAAGACCACGACTCAAATCCCAGACAATCCGCTAACGTTAAACACAAGGAACAAATCCAAATAGCACCAAAAAGGTTTTGAAAACTTAACTGACATTGAAATAACCCATAGAACCCTGGTCAGAGTTTGAGACCTGAAACCAATTCAGTCAATTGTTTGCAAAAATAAAACTATTAACATATTTTGTAGAACTTAAAGACCCTGCAAGCATCTTTTTTTAACAACCCCTTCCCATTCAAATGCAGCTCTTTTTGCCTGCTTGTGCCTTTGCCTGTGTCCTTTCCATTCCTTTTTTCTTTAAGATTTATTTATTTATTTATGCATACCAAGAGCTGGGGTACTGGCCAGAGGTGGGGGAGGGGAGTGAGAGGATTCACCAGAGACAGAGTGGGGAACAGAAGAGGCAGACTGAAATACACTGCTCTGGGGAGCAGCGGGAGAGACAGGGGAGGTCTGCTGTGCCATATGGGTTAGCTCCCTGGCCGGCGATCAAACTCATGCTGCAATGGCTGTGGACAGCTTCACAGCACTGTGCTCAACCCCTCGCGCCAACAAGGAGACCCTCCTTTTCCTTGTTTATATAATAAACCTGCCTTTTTGTATATTAAAAAAAGGCAAAATAAAAACATTCTGACAATAGTGAGAACAGATAAATCAAAAGGGGCTATTTTACATAAACAGTAAAATCCAGCTGCAGAAACTACAGCAACCAAAGAGGAAACCCAAACAAATCCATTAAAAAATGGGCAGAAATTGGGGCCTCCCTGGTGGCGCAAGGGGTTAAGATGCAGCCTATGAGGCTGTCCACGGCCGCTGCAGCATGAGTTCTATCCCCGGCCAGCCAGGGAGCTAACCACATGGCGCAGCAGACCTCTCCTGACTCACCCTCTGCACCCCTCAGCAGTGTATTTCAGTCAATCTGCCTGTTCTGTTCCCTACTCTGTCTCTGGTGGATCTCACCCCCGTACCTCTGGCCTGTACCCCAGTTCTTGTATGCATAAACAAATAAATCTTTTAAAAAAGGGGGGGGGCAGAAATTCTCAACATTTGTCCAAAGATATACTAATGGCCAAGAGACTGATAAAAAGGTGCTCAGCTTCAAAATCAGGAAAATGCAAATCAAAATCACAATGAGATACCCCCTAACCTGATAGAATGGCTATTATCAGAAAGATATCAACAAGTATTGGCACAGATGTAAAGGGACTTCTTGTGCACTGTCGAAGAGCATTCTAGAAATTCCTATATGTGAAAACTTTGGGAGACTTGGCAAACTTAAGTGAAGACTTCAGTTGAAGAACTTACAAGTGGGATAGGTGTAGGGAGAATGACCTAAAATTATACCCCCTCCAACCCTTCTGGTTGAAGAGAGTTCTACTCCAATCCTCACAACCCTCTACAGCTTACCTCCCCAGTCTGCTACACTAAATTCCACAAGTGGTCCAATCTGCTTAAAAAAGAGAAAAGACATTATCTCCTACAGAAAAACTCTCTAAGGCTCCTAGCATAGAAATACCTGTCAGCCTGACTTCTACAGTTCTCCACGTTTTGGCCCCAACTAGTCTTATCTAGCTTTATTTTTCACTACACTTTACAACACTCAAGGTAAATTAGCCATGCATCAAACATACCCTCCCTCCAGTCTTCCTTCTTTCCAACTCTCCCTTCTGCTTGGAATACCCTACAAATGTTTCATCCATCTTCCCTGAATACTCAAGTCAAACCTTGTCTGAAAGCAACCCTGCCGGGCTCCCAACTTCCACCAAATCTTAATATTAACTTGCTGTTATACAGCCTTAACAACACAAATTTATTTTTTGACTGTTTTATTATAAAACAGGCTAAAACAACATAAATTTCTCTCTCAGTTTCTGTGCTGTCAGAGCATGGGTCAACTGGATCTTCTGCTTGGGGATTTAGCTAAATTCAAAGCTTCAGTTGGGACTATCAATACATGTGAGGTTAGGGTTCTCTTTAAAGCTCACTACCACACTTATTTGTTGGCAGGTATCTGTTTTCTTGCTGGCTCTTGGTCAGAAATCACTCAGCTCTCAGAGGCTGCCTGCCATTCCTGGCCACATAGCCAGGCAGTTCACATGGTATAAGCCAAGAGAGTGGAATTTTGTGCAGAATCTCCTGAAGCAGGAAATGGATCTACCACAGTGAGTTCTCAACCTTATTCACAGGTAGTTTAAATCTGTGTATGATTCCACATTAACCTTGGGAAACAGCAGCAAATAGGGTCCCTGAGGCTAAAAGGCTTTTCATTAGGGCTGTCTCAAACCTCTGCACTTAATTGCTAAGAAATAAAATCTTTACATCTAGTTTTCTCATTCAAAAATATAAAATGGGGGCCTCCCTGGTGGTGCAGCGGGTTGAGTGCCACACTGAGAAGCTGTCCACGCCTCTGCAGCGCGGGTTCAATTCCCGGCCGGCCAAGGAGATACCCACATGGTGCGGCAGACCTCTCCTGCCTCACCTGCTGCTCCCCTTGGCAGTGTCTTCGATCAATCTGCCTGTTCTGCTCCCTGCTGTCTCTGGTGAATCCTCTCACCCTCCCGTGCCTCTGGCCTGTACCCCAGTTCTTGTACAAATAAATCTTTAATATATATAAAATGATCTACAAAAAATGCTTACAACATACTAATATTGTACAAAGAACTTTTCATACAACTCTCATCTAATCACCTACCACCCCAAATGATAAATCCTATTATTATCATTTCTATTTTAAAACGGGGAAACTGAAAAAGCTTGGAAGGTATAAGCTTCAACAACTCCAAACGTGGTCCTTCAAGCAAAGCACCAGCATCACCTGGGAACTTGCTAGAAATGCAGACCTGTAACTGCACTAGAGCTTTTGAAATATGCTTGCTTACTGCACAGACCTAATGAATAAAATTCTAAATTGTAACAAGTTCACAGATGATGAGTATACACACATTAATGCTTGAGCACTGTTTTAAAAAATTTGTCCAAAATGACCATAAATAATAGAGACAAGACCAAATCCAGATTATGGTTATTTCCAAATTGCTATTAAAAACAGTCCTATTTGGGCCTCCCCGGTGGCGCAGCGGTTGAGCGCTGGGTTGCGAACCTGCCCGCAGCCTCTACGGCACTGGTTCGATCCCCGGCTGCTCCCCGGCCACCAGAGGAGGGTCCCACATGGCGCGCAGACCTCTCCTGCCGCCTGCTGCTGCCCTCAGCAGTGTACTTCGCTCCTTCTGCCTGCTCTGCTCCCCGCTCTGGCTCTGGTGAATTCTCTCACCCTCCCGCGCTTCTGGCTGTACCCAGTGCATGTGTAAACAAAACAAACAAACAAAATAAATAAATAAACATGCCTCTATAAAAAAAATAAAAATAAAAATAAAAACAGTCCTATTTTCCCACTATCTTTTATAAGTGATTAATAATATATCAAAATTGTTTTTCCTATTATCTTTATCGTGTAATCCATCTCTCTCCCACATATATTTATATAAGAAAACCTTTCCTGACATATTAATATATCTCATAGGTACCATCTATTCAAAACTTAGTTTGTCCGAACCACTTCAAATCATATAAGAAACTAATCACTAAAAATAAGTTGCAATACAATTAAATTTCTGTTACTATTACAATAATGTATACCATTTAGCACTCTATTGGAAACCTAACATGGTTAAACCAGCTACTGAATGATTCAGACTTCAGTAGGTTAAATGTTCAACGTGACTGGACCATCCCAAGCTGTGAACTGCAAAAAAAAAAGTCCATTCTAAAAGTCGTAGCAATTGCTTAATGTGAGCAGCAAAAGAATCTTCAAATGGAAAGTCTTTCCCAACACAATTTTTGCCAAAAGATGGATCAAATTACCCAGAAGACACTATAATTTTGAGGTTTACAGTATTCCCTAGTGCACAGGATAAGTATATGTGTATTTATAATTAATCAATTTTAGTTTCGTCAAACAAGGTCCAAAGTAAGAATTACCACAGAAATTTCCCAATGTCCAAAAGTAACTCAAAGGGTCTTTGGTGGCAAATACCCCAATGTGCCTTGGAAAATTTCCCTTCATAAAGCTGAGATACTCAATCACTTTTCCTGGCAAACAATACTTAATAAGTTGACTAACTTTATTCACACTGTGCTTTCTTGAAAATAAGAACTCAGTCTTCCCTTTTATCTCCAGCTAAAAGGTGTTGTTTTTTTTTTTAAAAAAAGGGGGGGATATAGTATTCATGAGAGAAAGAATAAGTTAAATTCTTCAGAGTAGAAACATTCAAAAGAAAAGTCTCCGCCTCCAACAAGCAGTCTTAGTAATAAAGTGAATTAGGTCTTATTTGTCCACAATATAATGTGTATTTTATTTAGGGAAGATAAGCCTTCAGAGGGCCTCCCTGGTGGCGCAGCAGTTGAGCACTGGGTTGCGAAGCTGCCCTCAGCCCCTGTGGCATCGGTTCGATCCCCGGCTGCTCCCCGGCCACCGGAGGAGGGTCCCACATGGCGAGCAGACCCCTCCTGCCGCCCGCTGCTCCCCTCAGCAGTGTACTTCGGTCCTTCTGCCTGCTCTGCTCCCCGCTCTGGCTCTGGTGAGTTCTCTCACCCTCCACACTTCTGACTGTACCCAGTGCTTGTATAAATAAATAAAAAATAAATCTTTAAAAAAAAAAAGATAAGCCTTCAGAGTTAAACATTATTTAAAACACTTTATATCTTTGAGTAAAAAAAAACCTTCTTTAATAGGACTCAAAACCTACAAAAGCATAAAGAGATGGATAAATTTCTCTATATAAACCTTAAAAATACCAGGGCAGGGTCTCCCTGGTGGCGCAAGGGGTTAAGACGCAAATATGAAGCTGTCCGCAGCCACTGAAGCACAAGTTCAATCCCCAGCCAGGGAGGTGACCCACATGGCGCAGGAGACCTCTCCTGTCTCGCCCACTGCTCCCCTCAGCAGTGTCAGTCTGCCTGTTGTGCTCCCCACTCTGTCTCTGGTGAATCCTCTCACCCCCCACATCTCTGGCCTGCACCCCAGTTCTTGAATGTATAAATCTTTAAAAAAAAAAAAAAAGGGGGGGCCTCCCCTGGTGGCACAGCAATTGAGCGTTGGGCTACGAAGCTGCCCGCAGTATCTGCAGTGCCGGTTCAATCCCTGGCTGCCGGCAAGGGTCCCACATGGTGTACAGACCTCTCCTGCCATGCCCGCTGCTCCCCTCAGCAGTGTATTTCATTGGTCTACCTGCTCTGTTCCCCACACTGGCTCTGGTGAATTCTCTCACCCTCCCGCACTTCTGACTATACCCAGTGATTGTATAAATAAATAAAAATAAATCTTTAAAAAAAAAAAAACTGGGAAATAGACCTGCAACACATAAGCCAACAGACTAGTTTGCCATAATAGATAAAGCACTCTTAGAAATTAGTGTAAAATGACCAGGAACCAAAAAAGTGTGGAGGGAGACCTGAACAGACTAGTATAGTATGAAATAAAAAAATCAAAAAGCATAGGAAGTTACTTTACACCTTGTACTATCCAATTATAGTAACCACTAAACAAATATGGCTAAAGTTCAAAATTCAATTTCGTAGTCACACCAGCCACATTTCAAGTGCTCAATGACCAAATGTATTACCAGCAGCACAGATATAGAACATTTCCATCATGTTCTACTGAACAAAAGAAACCCCATGTTAATATACAAATGCATTAAAGGAAAATATGGGGAAAACAGGAATCTTTTAAATTTTTGGTGGGGAATACAAATTGACACAAACAGAAGTTTATAAACTCTTTAAGTATTCCATTCACACAAATGTACATATAATGTACATGCATACAAATACATGTGCCCAGATGTATATATTGAAGTATCTGCAATGAAAGGAAAAAACTACAAATGATCTATATGTCAAATAATCAAGGACTGATTTTTTTATCTAAAAACAAAGAAACAGGGCCTCCCCGGTGGTGCAGCGGTTGAGCGCTGGGTTGCGAAGCTGCCCGCGGCCTCTGCGGCGCCGGTTCGATCCCCGGCTGCTCCCTGGCCACCAGAGGAGGGTCCCACATGGCGCGCAGACCTCTCCTGCCGCCCGCTGCTCCCCTCAGCAGTGTACTTCGGTCCTTCTGCCTGCTCTGCTCCCGGCTCTGGCTCTGGTGAATTCTCTCACCCTCCCGTGCTTCTGACTGTACCCAGTGCATGTATAAACAAAACAAAACAAAACAAAACAAAACACACACACACAAAAAAAAACCCACAAATAAATACATAAATGAAAACAAAGAAACACCATTAAAAAGAATGAGGAAGCTATGTAAGTAATAACATTAGAAAGCATCCAAGACATTCATAAAGAAAGCAAGTTGCAGAACTGTATGTAAAATAGATGTATACATGCGTATGCATATTTCCATATACAAGAATAAAAGCCCAGAAAGCTATATGCAGACTACCAACTGTTGCTGAATTACAGCTAATTTCAGTGTAACACAATATTTTCAATATTTCAGTATGTAAACTTTCATTTAATCCCTGCTTTCGTAAACTGACTCATCCAAGATGAACTCTTCCATCTATTTGATTTTATTAATGAGCTGATATAATTTTAATAGAAACTCAATTTAAAGCAAATACAATTGTTTCTAAGTCATATTCACAGAGTTCTAAAATTTAGTACAGTCAATAATCTTTTAAAACAGCACTAGGGGCCTCCCTGGGGGCCCAAGGGATTAAGTCTCAGCACTATGAAGCTTTCCACAGCTGCTGCACGGTTTGATACCGGGCCAGGGAGGTGACCCACATGGCACAGCAGACCTCTCCTGTCTCGACCGCTGTTCCCCTTAGCACTGTATTTTAGTCACTCTGCCTGTTCTGTTCCCACTCTGTCTCTGGTGAACACACACACACACACACACACACCCGCATCTCTGGCCTGCACCCCAGCTCTTCTATGCGTAAATAAATCTTAAATAAATAAATAAATGGAGCGCTAAAAACATACTAAATCAAACTACTAAAAATACGAAGTTACACAATACTATACTAGAAGGCTCTTCTATGACATATGGAAAGAAAAAAGACAGAACTAGAGGGACATTCAAGAGTCTTCTATAAAAAGGACAAAGATAGTAGGTTTTAACAAACTTTACAGATCAGGTCCCTATAGTTACATCTTCCCCAAGCTGGCATCTTTCCAGCAACTTTTGCAGTGAAAACATAATGACCTTGGGCCTCCCCGGTGGCGCAGCGGTTGAGCGCTGGGTTGCGAACCTGCCCGCAGCCTCTGAAGCGCCGGTTCGATCCCCGGCTGCTCCCCGGCCACCGGAGGAGGGTCCCACATGGCGCGCAGACTTCTCCTGCCGCCCGCTGCTCCCCTCAGCAGTGAACTTCAGTCCTTCTGCCTGCTCTGCTCCCTGCTCTGGCTCTGGTGAATTCTCTCACCCTCCACCCTTCTGACTGTACCCAGTGCGTGTATAAATAAATAAATAAATAAATAAATTTAAAAAAAAAAAAAAAACATAATGACCTTTCACCAACAGTAAAATTACAGTCTAAGGGTAGACTGACTAATTTTGTGGATAAGGAAACATCAAGAACTTTTACAAATCTGAAGTTATGTTCTCATCCTGCGTGAAATTCTAGGAGCTGCAAGAGCAGCAGCACCTCTCATTAGAAATTTCTAATTTATGTGTTTAAAAAAAAAAAAAGATTTTTTTCTTCAACAAGTTAGGGGGTTGTGAACTTTTTCTTTTTTTAAGATTTATTTATCTATGCATACAAGAACTGGGGTGTAGGCCATTGAGGGGCGGCGGGGGGAAGTTTCACCAAAGACAGAGTCAGGAGCAGAACAGGCAGATCTACTGAAATACACTGCTGAGGGGAGCAGCAGATGAGACAGGAGAGGTCTGCTGCGCCATGTGGGTCAGTTCCCTGGCTGGTGGTGGCTGCTGATAGCTTCATAGTGCTGAGACTTAACCCCTTGCGCCACCAGGGAGGCCCCAGCTTGTGAACTTCCAAGAAAAGAACATCAACAAAAAAGAAAAAATGAATTAAAAATAAAGCAAAATTCAAGAAGCAAAATATGGGAAACTTATTCAATATTATGGGAAGAAAGAAGATCACCCCAGCATGAACCATTACATCAAATCCCTTAACACAGGCAT
The DNA here is from genome assembly GCF_964194135.1 of Talpa europaea. Taxonomy (NCBI): domain Eukaryota; kingdom Metazoa; phylum Chordata; class Mammalia; order Eulipotyphla; family Talpidae; genus Talpa; species Talpa europaea. The sequence goes on from NC_140072.1 coordinate 13,589,850, forward strand.
AGAAATTTCATAAATGTGTCAAATATATTAGTTTTATGTCAGTTATATTTCAAAACACTGAAATAGAAAATAACGTGTTTTATCTGAAAATATGTATCAGAGCAGTTTCTCACTTTTTAACCTAGGCCTCTTACAGTGTTTTCTCACTTTTCTGTATCCCACGAACCAAGAAGATTTTGGCCAGTTTTATTTTCTATAGTCCATATTACAAAAGCAATGTATTTGTTGAATGTTTTTCCAAGATGCACACTCTCTCCTAGACAATCTAATAAGTGACAAATACAATACAAATACAGATTTAGAAGGACTGTGGCCTGCTCAACATAATCGAAGGGGACATAACCAGGCCTCATCATACTCTTTTTTTTTTTAAAAGATTTATTTTTATTTATTTATACAAGCACTGGGTACAGTCAGAAGTGCAGGAGGGTGAGAGAATTCACCAGAGCCAGAGCAGGGAGAACAGGCATAAGGACCGATGTACACTGCTGAGGGGAGCAGCGGGCGGCAGGAGAGGTCTGCGCGCCATGTGGGACCCTCCTCCGGTGGCGGCATGTGGGACCCTCCTCTGGTGGCCGGGGAGCAGCCGGGGATCGAACTGGCGCTGCAGAGGCTGTGGGCAGCTTCCCAACCCAGCACTCAACCACTGCACCACTGGGGAGACCCCTCATCATACTCTTAACCTTATTTTTTAAGTAAAAAAACAACCTACTGATGGTCAAGACTGAGAGGTACTGAAAACTTCTGTATTATTACCACTATTTTCTAACTTGTATTTTTTTTAAGGTTTATTTATTTATGCATAGAAGAACTGGGGTACAGGTCAGAGATGCAGGGGGTGAGAGGATTCACCAAAGACAGAGTGAGGAGCAGAATAGGCAGTCTACGAAATACACTGCTAAGGGGAGCTGCGGGCATGACAGGCGAGGTCTGCTGAGCCACGTGGCTTAGCTCCCTGGTCAGGGTGCTAACTCAGGCATTTGGGGTGATAGTGCTGAGACTTAACCCCTATCCCACTAGGGAGGCGCATGTGTATTTTTAAATGCTCTTTCTAAACATTTTTCTAATCATGCATTTTTATAATTATATTTCTAAGTAATTACTTTACATTTTCTACACTTCCTACATAAAAATAATCAGCCCATGAGTTTACTCCTGTAATGGAAATTTTCTCTCTATCTTCGATCTTATTCCCTAAAGTTAAGTAACATACAAACTTGTACTTTGGGGACAATTTTTCCCTTTCTTGTCCCTAGGTGAGAGAAAAGTGGCAAAGAAAACAAGACCCTGGGTCTCCTGGGTGGCACAGCGGGTTGGGCACAGAGCTGTGAAGCTGTCCGCAGCCTCCGTGCACCGGTTCGATTCCCGGCCGGCCAGGGAGAATCCCACATGGCAAGGCAGACCTCTCCTGTCTCACCTGCTGCTCCCCTCAGGAGTGCTTTCGGTCTGTCTTCCTGTTCTGCTCCCCACTCTGTCTCTGGTGAATCCTCTCACCCTCCCTCAACGCTGACCTGTACCCCATGTCTTGTATAAATAAAAATAAATCTTTTAAAAAAAAAGAGGGACTCGGACCTCCCCGGTGGTGCAGCAGTTGAGCGCTGGGCTGAGAAGCTGCCCGCAGCCTCTGCAGTGCCGGTTCGATCCCTGGCCCCCAGCGAGGGTCCCACATGGCACGCAGACTTCTGCTGCCCGCTGCTCCCCTCAGCAGTGTACTTTGTCACTCTGCCTGTTCTGCTTCCCGCTCTGGCTCTGGTGAATTCTCTCGCCCTCCCGCGCTTCTGATTGTACCCAGCGCTGGTATAAATAAATAAATCAATCTTAAAATAAAAAGAAAAGAGGGACTCCCCTGGTGGCGCAGGCGGTTGACAGCTGTGAAGCTGTCCCAGCCTCTGCAGCATCGGTTCGATCCCGTGTGGCCAGCGAGGATCCCACATGGTGTGGCAGACCTCTCCTGTCGCACCCACTGCTCCCCTCAGTAGTGTATTTCGTCATTCTGCCTGTTCTGTTGCCCACTCTGTCTCTTGGTGAATCCTCTCACCCTCCCCGAATCTGGTCTGTACCCCAATCTTGTATAAATAAATAAATGAATCTTTTTTTAAAAAAGGAAAAAAAAGAAAAGAAAAAAAGAAAATAGGATCAACAAGATTATACTATTTCAAAAGTTCTCCTACCAAAAAAAACCTAAATTCCTCAGGGATGTCATCAAATATTTAGATTATACAATGTCTTCTTTTTTCCCTTTTTTAAAGAATGGATCTAACTTTGAACATTAGTACTTACAGTCAATTTAATAGTTCTCATTATCAAAAAAGTAATTATTATCTCTACCTTACAACTTCTTAAATTTAAATTGCACTAGGGCCTCCCCGGTGGCACAGGGGTTAAGACACAACCTGTGAAGCTGTCCGCTACAGCACGCATTAGATCCCCTGGCCAGCCAGGGAGCAACCCACATGGCGAGGCAGACCTCTCCTGACTCACCTGCTGCTCCCCTCAGCAGTGTACTTCAGTCAATCTGCCTGTTCTGTTCCCTACTCTGTCTCTGGTGAATCTTCTCACCCCCACACACCTCTGGCCTATACCCCAGCTCTTGTATGTATAAATAAATAAATCTTTAAAAAAAATGAAATAAAAATAAATTTAAATTGCACTAAACTATACCACAGATATCCAAATCATTTCATCTCCACCATCACTGCAGTCTTAAATTTTAAAACATTTGAGATTGTTTACTAAATACTTGAATAATGCTTTTTATAACTAGTGTATTTACATAGATCTAATATAAGATCAGTAGAGACACAGTCCACTGTAGTTCAGGTAAATCTCAACTCCATTTTCCCTCTGTCTGGTGTCCTCAGTTATTACACCAGTCTGTACTCTACAATCAACCAACCCCTTGGCCTAATTTCACTATCATATAATAATTACAAATCTTATTTTACTTTTTCACATTGTCCATACCAACCTTACTTTGATCTGTGTAGCTCTGAGACACCCACACACACTCCATATATATAGTGTTACTTATTTTTTGCTATATTATTGGTCAGGAATGAACACTTCATTTTAACAGTGCTCTCTAAAACAGGACAGTGCTACAAGTATCAACAACACAATAAAGGGGGGGAGCAAATGTTGTTTAAAAAGGAACAATGATGGGGGCCTCCCCGGTGGCACAGCGGTTGAGCAGCTGGGTTGCGAAGCTGCCAGCAGCTTCTGCAGTGCCGGTTCGATCCCGGGCTGCTCCCCAGCCACTGGAGGAGGGTTCCACATGGCGCGCAGACCTCTCCTGCCGCCCGCTGCTCCCCTCAGCAGTGTACTTCGGTCCTTCTGCCTGCTCTGCTCTCCGCTCTGGCTCTGGTGAATTCTCTCACCCTCCCGTGCTTCTGACTGTACCCAGTGCTTGTATAAATAAATAAATAAATCTTAAAAAAAAAAAGAAAGGAACAATGATGTAAAAAATATTTTAAAAGGCAAAAAAAAAAAAAGAACACAATAAAATAAGTAGATTTTAACTGTAAGTTTTAAAATAAATACTTTTATTTCCTTGCTGAAATCCCATTCCTAGACATCTGACCTTAAGGTCTAGGAAATAAATTTAAGTCTTACAGCCTCTTTTCCTAGTCCTCTTGATCTTCTAAATACATTTCTTAATTAGATTAGTTATTTCCATTTGCTATATCACTAATTTTCTTACCCTATTCTGCAGTGTGAAATATTAAAGATTACTTTCGTCTGTTCCTCCTCCGTTTACTTCCATTATGTTCCTACAAACAGAATTCTTTTCAACATTTAAATTTAGTTTAATTCCTCACTTTATAAATGATGAAACAGGGCCTCCCTGGTGGCGCAAGGGGTTGAGACTCAGCCTATGAAGCTATCCGCAGCCGCTGCAGCCCGAGTTCGATTCCTGGCCTGGCAGGGAGCAACCCACATGGTGCAGCAGACCTCTCCTGACTCACCCGCTGCTCCCCTCAGCAGTGTACTTCGGTCAGTCTGCCTGTTCTGTTCCCTACTCTGTCTCTGGTGAATCCCCACACCTCTGGCCTGTACCCCAGTTCTTAAATGCATAAATAAATAAATAATTCTTTTTTAAAAATGATAAAACAAACCCAAAAAGTAGGTTATTTTCTAGATGTCAGCTACTAGAAAAAGAAAAAAGTTTAGCATTACCACTCTCTAAAAATCACTTTACTAAAGAAGTCTGACATAAAAAAATCAAGGTTTTTTTTAAGTCCCCAATATACTCCTCTCTTCAGGAACTCACTCAAAACTCTCTTAAATCAAACTAGTCTTCCCAGCTTTTAAATACTATTTTTCACATAGGGCATGAAATGTCAATTTCAAATGAGCAAACACACTAATTTATGATAGTACTTGCAAACAAATATTCCCCCTTTGTCACTGTCTCCTAATGAACAGACCATTTTATCCAAAGAGATAATTACAAAAGTACTCTAAGGCTCTAGAGACTTAAAATTAATTAACATAATTAGGGCTAGGGTCTGCTTGCCTATAATTAAAATTTACCAAGCGTCTTTTAATGAAAGGAAGAGACACTCATCAAGCACAAGAAAGTAAAATAGTCTAAAATAATCACCACCAAAATAACTATTTCCAACCTTTTATCTTTTGGAGGGAAACGACTAGCAGGTGCTGATGCATTTGTAGGTGAAACTCAAATAAAATGTGCTTTTATTTATTCACCAACTTTTTCACATTTCCAACTAAAACAGAAATACAAGTTAAAGCCTCATCAACCCCCTACCGGCATAAAGTTTACAAAATAAAGCACAAGGTTTACAAAACAAACGCACGCGATTGCATCAACAGCAGGACCCAGGCTTAGGAAAATAAAGATTAGACGGTAATCTAGCAAAATGTTAACAGATACATAGGTCTGAGGATGGAAACGCGGTTTGATTTTCTACTTTGTGTTTCCCTACCTTTCCAAGTTTTTCCCGCATGAACATCCATTACTTTTATACTGTGAAAAATCTCAATTCAAAATAAGCCATGCAACACATAATAAAAGTTCACTTGGAAGGGCTCTGCGTGCTGTGCCAGCGTTACTAACATGATCCACCATTAAAGATAATGCCTCCACCCCGCCTCACCTCCCCACATGGAAATACTGATGTTTAATCTCATTAGTTTTCTGCTGCACCCTCAACGAGGGGAGCAACTTCACTCTCTCTCCTAACGTTTCCTTCCTACTTACATCACGCTTTTTAACTTTTTTCATGAAACACAGAGGTCTCCCAAACTCTATATAGTCCTTAAAAACCATCTCTAAACTTCGCAAAAGAAATCAGACCGGGAAGTGGGTGGAGGGAGAAGAAAAAATGGTTTTGCACACTAACTCCAACTTGGCGAGGCCATCATCCTGCAACCACGGGCAGGAGAAGGCCGGGTGAACTACACGTCCCACCATGCACTGCTGCCTAGTTCAGAGCAGGTCTCTACGGAAACAGAAAAAAAAATTCTGCAAGTCCCACCTGTTACTTCGTTTCTAAACACCTCCTGCACTTTCGGCTCCAACGGCAAACAAAAACAAGCGCCTCGTGACCTGCAGTCGGAGCCGAGCGCCCCGAAGAGCAGGGGCCCGGGGGCCGGCGGCGTGTCTGGACAGCGGGGTGAAGGCTCCCCGGCGCCAGCGCTCCCCGCTTCTTTCCGGGGCTGGTGCACGCACGTCTGCATCCAATGGGGGCTCTCGAGCCGCCAGGGACAAGAACCGGTTTACTGGGGAAGCACAACAGACTTCCCCGGGCAGGGCGCGCGCTGCCCCAGAGTTGGGGGCGAGAGGAAACCGACCCGGAGCGGCAGCTCCAGCCGCCAAGAGGACTAGTCGCAGGCGCGGGGAGAAGCCGGCCCCGCGGCGCCCCTCTTCCGCCGGCGCCTCCATTCCCGCAGGGATCACAGCCCCGACCCCAACCGCCGCCCGCTCCGCGCGGTTTTGTGCGCCCCTCAGCCGGGTCGCCGGCCAGTGACCTCCCCGCCCCGGCGGCCGGCGGGAGGCCAGAGAAGGAAATCCCCCCGGCCCCCCTGCCGCTCCCTCCGCCTTACCGTCTTGGCGGCCTCCGCCCAGGTCCTGCCCTTCTTCCTACGGCCCTTTTCCCTCATGTCGGGTCTTGAACTGACTGGGAGGCTCCCGTGTCCGGGCTCCGGCCGCCCTCCCTGCCTGCTCTGCCCTGCGCTGCTTTTCCCGCGGTGCCGGGAAAGGTGGGAGGAAGGGGAAGTCGGGCCGAGGAGCACCCAAGCAGAGGAAGCGGCGGGCGGGGTGCGCGGGGGGGTCTATGGGGCGGCCGGTCCTCCTGCTGCCGTTGCCACTGCTACCGCCGCTGCCATATTGGGTTCTTACTGTACAGGCAGCCGCGGCGGTCATGTGACCGCTCCCGCGCGGCCGTCACTACTGTACGCAGCCGGCGCACGAACGAGCGCGCGCGCCCCCGCCTCCCGCGCAGGGCTGCGGGGAGAGCGAGTCGGCGGTTCGGCGGCGCCTCGCCACGCCCCCGCCCTTCCGCTCCCCGCCTCGCCTCCGGAGCATGCGCGTGGGGGCGGCCGACGCTCGGCGGCGACGGGCGCCGCGCTCACGCCGGCCGGGGAGGCTCTGCCTGCGGAAGCGGAACTTGATCCGTCCCGGAAGGCGCGTTGGGCGGCTTCTGGCCGCGGAGAGGCGCCGGGGTGACTGTGGAGGCTTGGGGGAGCCAGGCTTCTCCGTCAAGGGGTCACCGGCCCAGCTGTCGCGCTCAGCGAGCCTCGTGCTTGTGTTTTTTTCATTCGTCCATGTTATTTTTCTACAATGGTTATGTTTTGGGAAGTTTTACAACAATTCTCTCGTCTACTTGTTGACCCCATTCTATAGATGAAACAATTTGAGAACCATTTACAAACTCACCCATCTAGAATGCGATGAGCCCCAAAATCAAATGGCCAACCAAGATCCCTTTTCATGTCCCCGAAATACCTCTCAAACATGACTTTTTTCAGGGCCACCCCTAACTGCAGAGGCGTGCTTACATATGAAACGTTTGCGTGTAAATCATCTCACCAGGAAAGAAATGGTGTCTTTTACCTTGGTGAGCTCAGTCCCTGGCACAGTGCCTGTATCTATCAGACACCCAGTAAATTCTTGCTGAATGACTCACCTGTCTGTGGTCAGAACTCATTATGTGTAGTGGCCATATGGACCTTCCAAAAGGTGCAGAAGGCGGCATCTTCTGTCGCATTATCAAGGTCTTTATACTTTGCAAAGTCAAAAGAATGTGTAATAACACCTCCAAGTCTGTTGAATCCACCTGCTTCCAGAAACTGTTTCTAGTCTACTAAACTTAAAATATTCTAAAATGAAACTAACGATTGTGCTACCTCGGGAGGAAAGAGAGCTAAGAACAATATTTAACTGAAGCCCACGAATGAGTTTTAGAAATTCATGGAGCACCTTAATTATGGGTAATATTTTGTATATTGCATGTGCATTTTTTTGTGAAGAGGATTCATATTTTCAGTTTTTGAAGGGGGTTTGTTACTTCCCCCGAAAGAAAATCTTAATGGAGTTTGAAAGGCCATCTAGATATGTCCATATACTTTCACTGATCAAGTATAGATCAGCAATTGATATGGATATACTTTCACAAGTTTCATTAGTAACGCATAGCACTAACCATACCTCTCATAGTATGTACCACCTCATTGTAGATCTGCAGTCAATACAAAAAGACCTTCTCCATTAGGAATGGAGGTTGCCATCCAGCCCTGTTGCCTGAACCTGGGTGCTCTAACTCAGCTTGTCCTCAAACTCTGCTAGGCCAGATGCTCCCATCGTCCTTACTTTGCATTTCTGGAACTCCATCCTCAGATTTTATTTTATTTTTAATTTATTTTATTTATTTATGCATATGAGAGCTGGGGTGTAGGCCAGAGGTGCTGGGAGGGAGTGGTGTGAGAGGATTCACCAGAGACAGAGTAGGGAGCAGAACTGGCAGATTGACCAAAATACACTGTCGAGGGGAGCAGCGGGTGAGATAGGAGAGGTCTGCTGCGCCATGTGGGTTAGCTCCCTGGCTGGGGATCAAACTCAGGCCATAGCAGTGATAGCGCTGAAACTTAACCCCTAGGCCACCAGGGAGGCCCCCTATATTTCCACTTTAATATATATGGACCTAGAAGAAAAAGAGCTGTATTAATCTAATAAACCTGGTATTGCCATGTGGAGGAAATGCCCTGGAGGGACCATCCTGGCGCCTTACTTTATCCCTTCCTTCCCAAGTCTGAAGAGGCATGAATGTGTGCATAATCATATTGTATCTAAAATACCTGATTAGAAAAGACAGCGGAAAGTAGATCTTTTTGGGCCTCCCTGGTAGAACAGGGGTTAAAGTTTCAGCCCTATCAAGCTATCACAAGCCACTGTGGCATGAGTTCGATCCCAGGCCAGGGAGCTAGCCCATATGACACAGCAGACCTCTCCTGTTTCACCCGCTGCTCCCCTCAGCTGTGTAATTCAGTAAATATGCCTGTTCTGTTCCCAACTCTGTCTCCAGTGAATTCTCTTACCTCCCGCACCTCTGGTCTACACTCCGGTTCTCGCATGCATAAATAAATAAAATAAACCTTTAAAAACAAATTTAAAAAAATAATAAGTAGATCTCAACCCTTCTCCCCTCTCACAGAACTTGTAAATACCTAACAGTTCCCATTTCTCCACTATGCAAAACAATTTAACTTCCTTGGTGACCAGATCAACAAAAACCTAGAGGAAAGGAAAGGAATTGGCTATTGAGTATCTACTACATATCTGACAATTTACATTAGGATATGAAGATTCGAGAAACTTCTCAAGAACCGTTTCTTTTTTGAATAATTTGCCAACTAGTACTATGACCTCGAAATACTTAATACAATTTGATCAGACAGGTTAATTTAGTATCTTTCAGCCATGAAAGACAGTGAGAACCAGACAGGACTGCAAAACTGAAAAACAGTGAGGACAAGGGCTATATCTTTCATGTTCATTATTGTATTTGCAGTGCAACAGAACAGACCCTTTTAATGAGAGGTATTTGATACATCTTTATTGTGTGAATAAAGAAATAAATGAGTGCATAATCCCTATATTCAAACAAATTTGTTTTTCTAGTAAATGTAACACTGCATTTCAACATAATTGACTTTCTTTATAATCCCATGTATTTTATTTACATATTTAAAGACATTCTGAAAAGGCTCCACACCAGTCCACAGATTTCCACAGGAATCCATAGCAGAAAACAAAAACAAAAATACACAACAAAAAACAACAAGAGGTGCAGGTAGTTAAGACCCCCCCCTTCCCCATTCCAGAGGCAGATCAAGTGGATAAATCATTGCACTCCATTATAGGGTGAAACAAGTTTTTTGGAATCCTTGGGCCTTTGTTTACTCATGTGAAAATGAGTATAACACTGTTAGTGTCTGTTTCATAAGGTTATTGTAAAAATAAAGTACACATAAAGAGCTTAGAATAATGTCAGATAATGAATAAATATTCACTAAACGATAATATACCCTGTCTGAATCTTAGTTTCTAAAGAAGTTCCAACAAATGATCCCTTAAATCCAGCATTCTCTGACACTGTAGCCTACTTGTGAAGATTTCCCTGAATGCTGATTAAGCCAACAGCCAAGATTCCTTTTTTTTTTTTTGTGGTACCTTCGCTGGTGGCCAGAGATTGAACTGGCAACCCAGCGCTCAACTGCTGCGCCACCAGGGGAGGCCCCAAAGATTCCTTTTTGTCAGTCAATTTTAGGATCAATGAAGTGTCAGCACAGATTTTCATTTTCTGCAAAGAACTAAAAAGGCAACTTCCTTGAGAATTAAGGCTGGTAGGGGCCTCCCTGGTGGAACAGCAGACCTCTCCTGTCTCACCCACTGCTCCCCTCAGCAGTGTATTTCACTCAATCCTCCTGTTCTGCTCCCTACTCTGTCTCTGGTGAATCCTCTCACCACCCCCCACACACCTCTGGCCTACACCCCAGTTCTTGGATGCATAAATAAAATAAATCTTCTTTTTAAAAAAGGCTGATATTTGGGCCTCCCCTGGTGATGCAGGGGTTGAGCGCTGGGCTGTGAGGCTGCCCGCAGCCTCTGCAGAGCTGGTTCCTTCGTTCCCGGTTTTCCCGGCAGCCGGCGAGGGTCCCACCAAAAAAAAAAAAAAAAAGCCTGATATTTAAACGCAGGTTTAACGCATAGACTCCCCCATGGAAAACACCCTATTCCAGGTTCTCTAAAGCATGAATCTGTGTACTGTTGATAGGCATGAACAAGCTCCCTTCATGAGCTTGAAGGCAAAACCAGAGCAGAAACTGTACTGTATTGCAGGTGGTCAGAGGCTCAGAGACATAGAAGCAGGAAGGAAGGCAGAGGAATTGGAGGCCACCCAGGAACAAGCTGGGAATAGCCAGGCTGTGCTCTCCTTAGTTACATGTTTTGTCCAAGCAGATGTCCTCAGTATCTCCTTGGTTTTCTGCCTGAGGAATTTCACTATTCATTCTGAAGTTGTCTTGAATGCTTTGCACATTCACAAATACTCCCCCAAGGCGAAATATATTTTTATTTATTTTATTTACTTTTTTGTTTTAAAGATTTATTTTTTTAAGATTTATTTATTTGTTTGTTTATTTTATTTATTTATACAATCACTGGATACAGTCAGAATCGTGGGAGGGTAAGAGAATTACCAGAGCCAGAGCCGGGAACAGAGCAGGCAGAAGGACTGAAGTACACTGCTGAGGGGAGCAGCGGGCGGCAGGAGAGGTCTGCACACCATGTGGGACCCTTCTCCGGTGGCCGGGGAGCAGCCGGGGATCGAACCAGCGCCGCAGAGGCTGCGGGCAGCTTCACAACCCAGCACTCAACCGCTGCGCCACCGGGGAGGCCCTTAAAGATTTATTTTTATTTATGCATCCAAGAACTGGGATACAGACCAGAGGTGCAGGGGATGAGAGGATTCACCAGACAGAATAAGGAGCAGAACAGGCTGATCTACCAAGATACATTGCTACATGTTTTATTTTTTTTTTTAATTTTTTTTATAGAGGCATGTTTTTTATTTATTTGTTTGTTTGTTTGTTTGTTTTGTTTATACATGCACTGGGTACAGTCAGAAGCGTGGGAGGGTGAGAGAATTCACCAGAGCCAGAGCGGGGAGCAGAGCAGGCAGAAGGACCGAAGTACACTGCTGAGGGGAGCAGCGGGCGGCAGGAGAGGTCTGCGCGCCATGTGGGACCCTCTTCGGGAGGCCGGGGAGCAACCGGGGATTGAACCGGCGCCGCAGAGGCCGCAGGCAGCTTCGCAACCCAGCGCTCAACCGCTGCGCCACCGGGGAGGCCCATTGCTACATGTTTTAAAGATAAGTTAATGGAAGGAGTTCTATTTATTTATTTATCTATTTTAAAAGATTTATTTATTTATGCATATAAGAACTGGGGTACAGGCCAGAGGTGTGTGGGGGGGTAAGAGGATTCACCAGAGACAGAGTGGGGAACAAAACAGTCAGATCGACTGAAATACACTGCTGAGGGGAGCAGCAGGCGAGACAGGAGTGGTCTGCTGTGCCATGTGTGTAGCTCCCTGGCCGGGGATTGAACTCGTGCTTCAGTGGCTGCAGATAGCTTCATAGGTTGCATCTTAACCCTTGTGCCACCAGGGAGGCACCCGAAATATATTTTTAAATGTTTGTCTTAGCAAGAGATTTTTGAAACAGAGGGGGTATACTGCCTAGACCTAAAAAGAATTAGATTCAACAGCCAACTTTGTCACTTACTATCAGAGTGAACTTAAACAATTTATTTAGATTCTCTAATCTTCAGTCTCCTCAATCTGCTCCCATTGGGTAATGTAGTATACACAGATTTTGCTCTATAATGATGCACACCTGAAACTTTCGTAATGTTATAATGTAATGTTACCTCAATCATTTTTTTCCTTTTAAAAGATTTATCTTTATTTATGCATACAAGAACTGCGGTTCAGGGCCTCCCTGGTGGTGCAAGGGGTTAAGTCTCAGCACCATGAAACTATCAGCAGCCACTGCAGGGCAAGAGTTCAATCTCCAGCCAGGGAGCTACCCACACGGTGCAGCAGACTTCTGTTTGTTTCGCCAACTGCTCCCCTCACAGTGTATTTCAATAGATTCTCCTGTTCTGCTCCCTACTCTGTCTCTAGTGAAACCTCTCACTCCCCCACACTTCTGGCCTGCACCCCAGCTCTCGTATGCATAAATAAATATATCTTAAGGGGCCTCCCTGGTGGCACAAGGGGTTAAGCATCAGCACTATGAAGCAATCTGCAGCTACCGCAGCACGAGTTCAATCCCAGCCAGGGAGGTGACCCACATGGCGCAGCAGACCCCTCCTGTCTCGCCCGCTGTGGCCCTCAGCAGTGTATTTCAGTCAATCCATCTGTTCCCCACTCTGTCTCTGGTGAGTCCTCTTACTCCCCATACCTCTGTTTGTACCCCAGTTTTTGTATGCATAAATAAATGTTTAAAAAAAACTTTTAAAAAAAGGAGTAACTGTGTGGGAGCATCTTCAGACTACAAGGAAAGCCTCTCTGAGCATTTGTCATTTGAACTGAGACAGACACAAGAAAAACAAGAGAAAACTAACATTTTGAAGAGTAGGGTGTGGAGCATTCCAATTAGAAGGAAGGGGAATTTCAAGTCCTAAGGCAGAGGGAAAGTTTGGTATGTCAGTCCACTATAAAGAATAGAATGGACTGAGGTAAAGACGGTTCCTGGAAGAAAAAGGAAAAGGAGGCAGGACTGAGGAAGCAGAGGAAGATGTGGGAGATTTGATGAGAGCAGAAAATGTGTGAGAATGGGGGAGAGAACATACCAGGAAGAGTAGTTGGGTTGCTTGGCAGCATTGAGACTCCTTTGGAAATGTGTGGTCATGAATTTAAACTAGAACTAGTTGGCAGAGTGGATCGTGGTCTGAGTATTCGATGGAATAAATGGAAGTTTTCAATACATGGTAGATGCTCAAAATTGTTAACTTGCTATCACAAGAGAGAAAATATTAAAATGAGGAGAATTAAATCCATTTATTTCCTTTTGCCATTTTTGCAACTCAGAAGAGTGCTAAATAGGGGCCTCCCTGGTGGCACAAGGGGTTAAGTCTATGAAGCTATCAGAAGCCACTGCAGTATGAGTTCCATCCCCAGCCAGAGAGATGACTCACATGGTGCAGCAGACCTCTCCTGTCTTGCCTACTGCTCTCCTCAGCAGTGTATTTCATCATCCTCTCATCCTCCTGTGCTTCTGACTGTACCCAGTGCTTATATAAATAAATAAATAAATCTTTAAAAAATAAATAAAAAAATAAAGTAAGGGGTTTTGGGGCCTCCCTGGTGGCGCAAGGGGTTAAGCACTGCACTATGAAGCAATCCACAGCCTGTGCAGCACAAGCTCGATCCCCCGCTGGCCAGGGAGCAACACACATGGCGCAGCAGACCTCTCCTGACTTGCCCGCCGTTCCCCTCAGCAGTGTACTTTGGTCAATCTGCCTGTTCTGTTCCCCACTTTGTCTCTGGTGAATCCTCTCACCTACTGTGCCGCTGGTCTGTACCCCAGTTCTTGTATGCATAAATAAATAAATCTTTAAAACAAAAATAAAGTAAGGGGGTTTTTTTGTGTGTTTTTATTTTGCATTTGGATATTTTAAACCTGAGTGTTTTTGCATACCAAAATACAAACCATTGTGATTTTTGCTCTTGTGGTCTTAACAAACTGGAAGTAAATATTTTTGGTCAGTCCTTGTAGAACCACTTCCTGAATTCCAAATACAGAAGGATAGCTCATCTTAGTATATATACAAAATTTGCTTCTCTCTGTTTTTATGAGTGTTTAGACAAAAGAAATACTTCTTCTCCCAACCTTCCAAGATATAAAATCTTAATATACAACTTTTGGTAGCTGGGACCATCTCTGCAGCCTAGAATATTACATATATAGCAACTTTAAATATAATCCCCCTTGCAATGCAAAAATGGATAAAATCGCACCTGAGATTGCCTGTAACAAGATCTCACAGATGAGATTTTTTTTTTTTTTTTTTTTTGGCATAGAGGAACTTGGGTTCATGCCACAGGTGTGTGGGGTGGTGGTGAGAGGATTTACCAGAGACAGAGTGGGGGGCAGAACAGGCAGATCTACTGAAATACATTCTAAGGGGGCTGTCGGTGAAACAAGAGAAGTCTGCTGTTCCATATGGCTTAGCTCCCTGGCCTGGGATCGAACTCAGGCCTTTGCAGTAGTAGCACTGAGACTTAACCCCTAGGCCACCAGGGAGGTCCTCATCTTTTTTGACAAATTATGATTTTTTTTAAAGATTTATTTATGCATGTAAGAACTGGGGTCTAGGCCAGAGGTGCAGAGGGAGAGAGGACTCACCAGAGACAGAATGGAGAATAGAACAGGCAGACTGACTGAAATACACTGCTAAGGGGAGCAGTGGGCAAGACAGGAGAGGTCTGCTGCGCCATGTGGGTCAGCTCCCTGGCTGGGGATGGAACTCATGCTGCAGTGGCTGGTGATAGCTTGATAGTACTAAGACTTTAACCCCTGTGCCACCAGGGAGGCCCTTTTTTTGACAAATTCTTTTTACTAGCTCTGTAAGATTTAGGAGTTCCAGTGCCGGGAAAGCCTTATACTGATATGGGATATAGCAGAAATGCTGAATAGACTAGACTTGAGCAGGACAGAAGCTGGAGATATTGAGAACCTGAGGACAGTGACTGAGCAACAGGTCTGTTCTAAGAGGAGAGAATGACAACTGGGTTCGTAGAAGGTTAGCAAGGAGTCCAACAAGAGCTAATAAACAAGCTCACCTACTCAGAGCAGAGAGTAGCAGAGAGGCATCTGAGAGCAAGTGACATGGGATTCCAGCCATGAATTTGACAACAGGATGTAAAAACTCCAGCTCTTATACAATTAGGAAAGATAAAAAGAAGAAGGGCATCCCCGATCTGTTTTTTATATCCCCACCTCTACTTTCTGCCATCTGACCCCACCCCAGGTGACGATATCTTCCAGAGACACCATCAACCCCAGTGTCCTTGGTTCCTTGCAGAAACCTCCTTCTATACACCTCCCACCTCCACGCCACATACTGTGTACAAGTTGGAGAAAAAAGAAGTTCTGAGGTTACAGCAAATATGGCTGTCACCATTATATCCGCCAGACACTCTGTGTTCCTGTATATGCTAACAGTTCCTTCTAGCAAGCATCTAGAATTCTCTGCCAGTGAGTTTTACTCCCATCACTGGTGCATGCTTGATTCATGAGCAGTACTGAGCAGGAAAGTAAGGATCTTAATGCCTCCAGGAGCAACTGTCTAGCAACCATTGACTGGAGGTGTAACTTGTTTCAGTTACTGACTGCTATGTAACAAACGACCCCAAAACCAGTGACTTCAACAACAACGAGGTCATGTCTTATGATTCTGTGGTCGGGCTGGGTGGTTCCTCTTCTGGGTTTGCCTGAGCTCATTCACATTGCTGCATTCAACTTCAGACTAACTGGTGAAAATTTTCAAGAGGCATCACTTAAATATCTTATGTTGGCATTGGGGCACTTTGGTATTACTTCACTTGGCTTTTTATCTTCCCTTTACTGGATGATACTAGGTCCTTATGGGGGATCTTAACATTTCAAAGGCAAAGGGAGAAACTGCAAGGTCTTTCAAAGCTCAGACTCCGAAGCTGGTGTACTATCACTCTTAGACAGGAGCGGTCTGCCGCATCTTGTGGGTCACCTCCCTGGCCAGGGATCAAACTCATGCTACAGTGGCTGTGGATAGCTTCATAGTGCTGAGACTTAACCCCTTGTGCCACCAAGGAGGCCCTCCAAAGCCCATTCTCCTGGCACAGACCTCTCTGCACTCCGATGGGTTTTCCCTAATAGCACCTGCAACCCTGTACCTGCTGATTTTCTCTCCCATAGGTGCCTAATTTAATCCACACTTGAAACAGACAACAATTGCCAGGGTATTACATACTCACTCTCAGCCAATAACTGAAAGGAACTGGTGCACAAATACCCCAGCTCTGGGGACAGCTCTGAGATGGAGGTTCCCTGTGGGCTGAGGTCTGGGCTGCTCTTTAATGACTCAACCTGGCTTCCTCCCTTCTGTTTCCTTCCCCACTCCCCTCAGGTACTTCCTGAGAGCAACTTTCAACTCACATCTTAGACTTATGTTCTTGTCACCAACTCTAATTTCTCTCTCTCTTTTTAAAAAATTTATTTATGTGTGCATACAAGAACTCAGGTGCAGGCCAGGTGTGGGGGGTGAGAGCATTCACCAGAGACAGAGTGGGGAGCAGAACAGACAGACCTACTGAAATACACTGCTGAGGAGAGCAAAAGGCAAGACAGGAGAGGTCTCCTGTGCCATGTGGGTCAGCTCCTTGGCTGGGGATCAAACTTATATCTGGTGATAGATTGATAGCTCTGATATTTAACCCCTGAGCCACCAGGGAGGCAACTCCCCATGTTATTTTAAAGCAAATTCTAGATGTCATTTCATCCACAAAATTATTTCATCATACATTTCTAAAAGATAAGGAGTCTTTCGCAAGATAAGCACAAATCATTAATATACCTTTAAAAATGAACAATATTAGGCCTCCCTGGTGGTGCAGGGGTTAATGTTTCAGTGCTATCAAGCTATCTGCAGTGACTGCAGGATGAGTTCAATCCCCAGCCAAGGAGCTGACCCACATGGCACAGGAGACCTGCCTCCTGTCTCACCCACTGCTCCCCTCAACAGTGTATTTCAGTTTTTCATTTACATTACATTTATTATTTCCTCTGCCTAGATTGCCCTGCTTTTCTTGCCTACCTAGCTGCACACAGCCATCCAGAGCTGATCACATATCACCTCCTTCCAGAATCTTTTTGGGAATAGTTTTGCAAAACTAAGCAGCTTGTCATCACCACAGCACTAGGACTCGGCTGTCTTTTATTTTTTAATTTTTTTTAATTTTATTTTTATATTCCCCATACAATTGCAACCTGTCTTTTATTATTTTTTAAGATTTATTTATTTATGCATATAAGAACTGGGGTACAGGCCAGAGGTGGGGGGCGGGGGTTGGGGGGGTTCACCAGAGACGGAGTGGAGAGCAGTAGAGGTGGATCTACTGAAATACACTGCTGAGGGGAGCAGCGGGTGAGACAGGAGAGGCCTGCTGAGCCATGTGGGTAGCTCCCTGGCTTAGGATTGAACTCCCTCTGCAGTGACTGAAGATAGGCCCTTATTTTACATTTTAAATATAAACTCTTTTCTGTGAAATATCTCTTTGGCTACTGTGTGGAGACTGTACTAAGGGGAAGCAGGACAGAGGGAAGGTGAAAGCAAAGCTAGAAACTGAGACATCAGTTTTGCTCTCTCAGTGTCAGGCGTGATGTGATGGCAAAGGGAGAAGCAGGGAAATGTGAGCTAGGCAGAGGCCAGGGGCTCTGCTGGGAGGGGCACTTCACATGTTGCTTGTGCTTTGTAGGTCCTGGGCAAATAGCCAGTAAGTGAATGAAATGCCTTTTCTGAAACACTGTGATCATCACCCTTCACTTCGCTGATGAAATGAAGAATATTATAAATATTCATTCCCCGAACTGGATTCCATGTTCTAGCTGACAACAGGGGTTTTGTACAGGTGCGTGGGTGTTTGAGTGGAATTTTTTCAGGTATCACACCTCTCTTTACTCAGTAGGTCTCTCTTCACTGCTCCCCTACTCTCCCCTCCCCCATCTTCAGATAGAATGCAGGTTCTCAACAGCTCACTAAGAATTATTTTCTCTTTGTAAAGCAAATTGAGTGGGGGCGGCTTGGGAGCTCTGTAATTCCTGGGGGTGAGGGGTGTAAGGACTAGGTTGGTCTCTGGGGTTCCCATTGCCAGGAGAGGCAGGGGATAAAGAGCAACTCTCCCCTACTGGGCTTAGTGCAAAAACCAATTTCTTCCTTTAAGTTGTTTTCTCTGCCCTGGTGGAATAAAATGCAATCAAAATAAGGATTTAATTTGACAAGGGGAAGGGTCGTGAACAACTGGAGATTGCCGGTGCTGTGACATAGCCAGCCCTGATCTCTGCAAGAAGGGAGATGAGTCAGGCAGCTTTTGCAGATCAAAGGGAGCTGCCAGGCTGCTCCACTGAGGATGCCAGGCAGACCTGGAGAGAAATATCTGAGCCCCAAGGCAGGTCTTCAGATGCTGGCAAAGCTTACAGAAGCCCCTGGGGAAATACAACATTGCATTGTCATACATTTTCAGAAATTAAATAATCATAGAAGGAGAAAAATCTGCTTTTTCTTTGCAAGGATGACATTGAAATTCTTGTACCCTTCAAATGGTTTCAAAAGTAAACTTGCACTTTCCTTGGCTCCCTGGCCCATGAGCTGGAGAGCATTGCAGGAGCTCACAGCACTCCAGCTGATCCCTCAGCCTTTGCTCCCAGGGCGTTGTCCTTCCAAGATAGGGTGTTTCCCAGAGGAGGTCCTAGGACTGAGCTCTCTCATGTCTTTCTTTCTTTTTTTTTTTTTTAAAGAGGCATGTATTTTTATTTATTTATGATTTATTTGTTTGTTTGTTTTGTTTATACAAGCACTGGGTACAGTCAGAAGCGGGGAGGGTGAGAGAATTCACCAGAGCCAGAGCGGGGAGCAGAGCAGGCAGAAGGACAGAAGTACACTGCTGAGGGGAGCAGTGGGCGGCAGGAGATGTCTGCGCGCCATGTGGGACCCTCCTCTGGTGGCCGGGGAGCAGCCGGGGATCGAACCGGCGCCGCAGAGGCCGCGGGCAGCTTCACAACCCAGCGCTCAACCGCTGCACCACCGGGGAGGCCCTCTCATGTCTTTCTTTATTGCTTCTCTGCAAATCCATTCCTTCTCTTTCCCTCTCTTATACACAAGTTAATCAACCAAATACAACCAAATACGCTGAATTGCAGAACTGAAGTTGGTCCTTTTTTTCTAAGTGTATTACCATTTGTGTTCATCATCTTTCATTAAAAATGTAGGCGAAGGCCTCCCTGATGGCGCAGGGGTTAAAGTCTCAGTGCTATGAAGCTATCTGCTGCCACTGCAGCATGAGGTGGATCCCTGGCCAGGGAGCTGACCCACATGGAGCAGCAGACCTCTCCAAGTCTCACCCTCTGCTCCCCTCAGCAGTGTATTTCAGTAGATCAGCCTATTCTGTTCCCCACTCTGGTGAATCCTCTCACTCCCTGCACGCACCTCTGGCCTGCACCCAGCTCTTGTATGCATACATAAATAAATCTTCAAAGGAAAAAAAGAAGAGAAATGCAACCTATCGTGTCAGGATAAAAACCACATGGGTCTATCCTGAATTAATGACACAGAACCTCTGAGGGTGACAATTTCCATGCTGGTGATCCTTCGGCCACATTGTAAGAATGATCAGAATAATAGAATGAATGCGGAGCAAACATTTCTTAAGCTATTATAGGTGATGGACACAATGGTCATGGGCATTTGTCTTGTTACCCAGAACACACTCCACCCCCACTGCTATCCCCATTCTCACCCCATCATCTGTTTCTTTTTTTTTTTTTTAAAGATTTATTTACTTGTGCATACAAGAACTGGGGTACAGGCCAGAGGTGTTGGGAGTGAGAGGACTCACCAGACAGAGTGGGGAACAGAACAGGCAGATCTACTGAAATATACTGCTGAGGGGAGCAGTGGGTGGATCAGGAGAGGTCTGCTGCGCCATGTGGGTTGCTCCCTAGCTGGGGATTGAACTCGCGCTGCAGTGGCTATGGATAGCTTCATAGGTTGCATCTTAACCACTTCCGCCACCAGGGAGGCCCTCTTTTTTTTTTTTTTTTCCCATTATCTATTTCTTTGAGAAATATTTTTTTTAAAGATTTATTTATTTCTGCATACAAGAACTGGAGTACAGGCCAGAGGTGTGGGGGGTGAGAGGATTCCCCAGACACAAAGTGTGGAACAAAACAGGCAGACTGAAATACACTGCTGAGGAGAGCAGCGGGCAAGACAGGAGAGGTCTGCACGCCATGTGGTTAACTCCCTGGCCAGCCGGGAATCGAACTCGTGCTGCAGAGGCTGCATGCGGATAGCTTCACAGGGCTGTGCTTAACCGCTTGCACCACTAGGGAGGCCCTCTTTGAGAAATATTTTTATCTCCACCACCACCCCCATACACAGTTACAGCAACAGGACTCTTGGAGGTCTTGTTCATAGATCATGTTCCACACACCTGACCCAAATGCTGAAGTGGAATCACATTCACACGAATTTGCCTTGGGACTGAGATTCAAAGTTCTCCCCATGACTGGATAACGCAAGCTATGAGCTGCTGGCAGGTGCATGTTCTCTGCCGTGAGCTAGAGCAGTTGAGGAGAGACTATGAACCCCACACAGAAAGGAGAAGTGAAGTAAAAGAGAGGCTCTCTGTGGTTTTTGAGTCTCTGATGGTCATTCTGGAGGCCTGTTCTGCCCTTGGCCTGGAGGTCCACAGCGCACTTCTGTGGCTGGGACAGCTTAACTGGAAGCATAGCAACGGCCCAGAGTTCTAACACACACATGCTCCAGCCAGACAACTGAAAACAGGAAGAGCTCTGGAGATTAGGTGCTGGGTGTTGGAGAAGAAGTGAAACATGGCAGTTTCTTTATTAGCAAACTGTCAACAGAAGACCTGGGCGGGGGGAGTTTTCTCCACTGGCTCTTTTGTGGCCCTGCTCTTAGCCACAGAGGGGAGCTCACTGCTAGTGGGAAGTTTTCTCACAGGACTCCTAGGTCGAGGGTCTGGAGATCTGGCTTAATCCCCACTCACTCAGCCCTTCTGTCTGCAGCTTCCATGACACGTAAAACCTGGACGGTACATGTTAGGTGGACTGGAGAGGCAGCGTGGCACAGAAATAAACACAGACTTTTAAGTCTGGAAGTCTGGTTTCTAGTCACTTTCTATCTTTAACCAAGTTCATGTCCTCAAATCTCATCTTGAGGGCCGGTGCAAGGGGTTAAGCACAGCACTGTGCTCTGCTGGCAGGGAGCTGACCCACATGGCACAACAGACCTCTCCTGTCTCACCTGCTGCTCCCCTCAGCAGTGCATTTTGGTGGATCCACCTGTTCTGTTCCCCACTATCTCTGGTGAATCCTCTCACCCCCCACACTTCTGATCTGTACCCCAGTTCTAGTATGCATAAATAAATAAATAAATCTTTTTTTAAAAAGTTAACTTAAAAAAAAAATCTCATCTTGAAACCGATGACAATAATTCCCCCTTGGGAGGTTAAATAAGATTTCATGCATGAAAGATCAAACACAACACCTGGTAGACCCCTCTCAACAGCAGAGGCACCCCAGCCCTGGATGTCTGAGGCCCGGCGAGAGGGAGGTGGCCTTGAGGGAAAACTCCAGGTTTCAGACAATAGGCGCACTGCATGCTTCTTGTACCAGGCCAACTTCAGAACTCCCCTGGGTGCAGGGGTTTTGTGTTTGTTTTTTTGCAGCAGCTACTTCTCATTTCCTGTAAGACCTCCCCAAGCTACAGGCAGCCAATAGCTAGAATCCAGAGGGAGGGGAGAGGCCTGGGAACAGAGGATAAGGAGAAACTAGTCTTTCAATTTATTTTGACTCAGTGCCCAACATGTCTTAGGCACCTCTATGTGTCTTCCACACATTATTTCCTGCTTTAATCTCTCTTGGCTGATCAGTGTAGCAGATGGGGTAGAGCAGTCAAATCTGGACACCACTGAGGCTGTTTTGAAATCAGTTAACAACTCAGAATTAACTGGACAGAGACTGCGAGCCTAAACACAAATAGCTGCTGTGGGCACAGACTTCAGACCAGAGCTTGAGCCTAGTCCTCAGTCCAGCTGGGCAGAGGGATCCCCTTTTATTATGCAGCCAGTTCTTTTTCAAGGTGCAGCTGGGCTCCAAATATTTTTGAGCCCCTACTGGAAAAATAAGAGTGAGAGAGACAGGAGAAAACGAGAAGGGGGTGAAAGTAGGAAGAAACAAAGGGAAGAGCAGGCAAGCCACCGGCTGTAACGATACTCATTCCTTTATTATCACTGTGTTCATCGGAACAGGGCTGGGGCCTGCAGCTGCTGGCAGCACTGAACTGCAAGTGCATTTCTGCTCAACAGCGAGGCCTCATCCTAAGCCAAGGAGACATAGGGTAATGTTATATATATATATTTGTATATTACATCTGTCCTGTATTGTCATAGAGTGACAAGAATGGGCCACTGCGTTGTTAACTGCTGTCCTAAGAAAGACCATCGCAACACACATGGAAATTTGGTCCTAATCAAGGCCCTTTCTTTGTCAATCAAATGTCTGATACATCAAAAGGAAAAGAGAAAGAGAGACTGAGATCCAGCCACACTGGTGGCCCTGTTCCCAGCATAACTTACACCCCTGTGGAGGTAAACACACACCTAAACACACACACACAGACACACGGACACAAAACTGCAGGCAGGAGCTCCTCCTCCGACCACACCTCAGGCCCAGCCTTTAGGCTGGGGGTGGTGAAGTTGGATATTTTGTGCTATACGACAGTGAGGGTTGAGTGGTCAGACAGTGCAGTTGATGTGTCCAGGGGATGTATGGGGGTGACACGTGCTGCTTTATCCACAAACAAGAAATTGGTCAGTGGCAGAAGTGGCTCCAGGCTGGCCCAGAGGCGCCCCTGTGCCCAGGCCCTCTCGAGAGATGTCTACACACAACTCCTGTCCCAGCCACAGTCGAAACTCTAATCTGAATCCTGAGTCTCGATCTCCTGGGCTCTGATGAAAATGTTATTTGCTTGAAGGACAAGAGCAAATAGCAATCGAGTTGCCCAACCATCTAGTCCAATAATTACAGCAGAAATGACAGCATTGTTGAGTTAAACCAAACCATCGCTTGGTCCTTTGAGCAAAACTTGGGACTGACCAAGAAGGGTTCATTTCCTGATGGAAAGAGAATAACCAGGTCATCAGCCCCACTGCCACCTCCCATGCACCAAATTTCAGGCAGATCTGTTAGTTCAGGCCGTTGCTCCATCACCAAATTCCTCATATTCCAGGAACTGCAGACTCCCACCAGCAGGGGGCATGGAAATCCTAAGCCACTTGTTTTCGCTCATGATCACTTCATCCCTCCACCAAAATATACACTTAATGAGTAAGTCAATGAAAACTAATCTGTCTCTCTCTCTCTGTTTTTGGTAGAAATTTACTTATCACTTGAGATACCTGGAGATATTTAGGTGTCGCAAAGGTAGGTGAAGAGCATTTCCTCAGGGACCACTGTGCACACTGCTGAAGAAAGGTTTAGGTTTCGACAAAACAGTGCCCAACAATGTGATCCAGAATCCAGGGTAACAGGCAAAGCTGGCTGATTGTGCCGGGGTCTCTGACTCCCGTGCTCCACGAGCAGGAAAAGCAACAGATTCCCACTCCTTTGTTGAGCCGGCAGGGAGAAAGACATTGATGGCTCCACTATGTGCTGCAGGAAAATGATTGAGAGAGCGGCATCTCAAAAACAGGAAGTTGACTTGATGGCTTGTTGGCCAAAGTTACTTCATGGAGGAGAAAGAAACCAAGGGTCCCAAAGGCGGGTCTTCCCTTGATGATTCAATGTTGTCTCCATTACTGTTTCATTTCCTGGAGGTCCTGAGGAGGCAGCAACTGGTAGGTTCACAATTTCCTTCTGAGGGTCAGGAAGGTGGCCAAAAGCCGAGTTTGAGAAGCCATAGGTTCTTGCTGAAGCTGAAGAGCTTGGGCTGTGTTGATGAGGTCATTTACAGTCCTTGAAAAGAAGCCCAAGAAGTTGAAAGAGGTGCTTGAGGCCCAGAGAGTGCAGAGCAGAGCTCTGGCCAATGGGAGCACAGGCCCAAACCCTCAGGACTTCTCTCGTCCTCAGAGGGTACCCAGCGTTCTTCTAGTCCCAGAAAGTGCTTGGGAGCTGCTCGCCTTGTGTGGGAGGAGATGGTGATGATGATGTGAGACCGACAGGAAAAGTGCTCTCTTCTCAGGCACTGGCCACCTTCCCTTCTGGAGGCAGGTGACAGGGAGAGGCTTGAGGTGTGACTGGGGAGTGAGGGGCTAGTCAGGAGAAAAGAAGGCTGTGCAGTGACCACGGCAGGCTCAGGCGAGGGCATCACTCCCACACTAACTGAGCTCCACGAATAAATAACATTAATTAAATAAGGGAGGCTAAGAAGGGCAGGCAGAGGCACACCTGCCAGATTCCCACCCCCTCACACACACACGCACACACACGCACATGCACACACACACACACACTAAGAGGCGGATGAGATGATCCAGGGCCGGCTGCCCCATCCCAGAAGTCCGTCTGATGGGCAGTCTGCCTGAGGGTGTCACTCATGGTCTAGCACTGTCGTGGGGCGCAGAGCAGTGGGGGCCAGCGAGGCATGTGTGGTGGCAGGCGGAGGCCGCTGAGGACTCTGGCACCTGCAGCGGGTAGGGATGAGGTGGGTGAATCAGGAGGTTTGAGAAGTGCCAGGATAGTGAGGTCTTTCCTCACCTTGTTGCAGTAGAAACTCCCCAGCCCCAGGGCCCCCCATCATCGCTGCCCTCTCTTCATGGTCTCTGGGTACCCCCCAAACCCAGCTCAGCCCCAGCCAGCCCAGGTGGATGCCCTGAGCCCCTGAGCCCACAGCCCACGCTGACCGTGGTGGCACTTACCAGGATCTGGACTTCCGGACTTTAGACGTGGATGGTCTTTCCAGAAAACTATCCAACCGCATGAGCCGTTCCATGTGTAGTGCCCGGGGGTCTTGTTCTTGGTCATGAGAGAATTCCATCTCAAAGACAGCTGGAGGGGACACATCCAACTCCAAAAACATGATGTTTTCAGCCTGTGGCAGGAAGATCACACCAGGTGTAAGCAGCTGCCCCAAGGACTGCACCACGCAGTAAACATGGGGGCGGCGAGGGAGGGTGGGAGGGATATAGAGGAACCAGAGCTGTGAGCATAGCCTCCCTTGCCCTCCCTCCTTCTCCTGCCCAGCTTCTTACCCTGTACCTGGGGTGCGACCCCATTGCCATGGCAACCCGAGCGTACTGGCTGATGGGCCTCTTGTAGCCCACTGCAGATGTAGGCCGTTTCTTCATTTGGCTGTTATTGCTGTAGGGAAGAGGCTTGCTATTATTCCCTTATTAGAATAATTTCCTTCTAGCACAAAAGAAAAATGACACCATGATGAAGTTAGTATCATTCAGGTAGCCAGGAGGCCCTGCAGAGCACAGGTTCTGGAATTTCCTTCCCATGTGCTGATGTAACTAGACAACTAAAATTAGCATAACACAAGGGGACACATACTTTTTCAATCTTATCTTATTTTTCAAATTCATACACTGACTCGAATTCATACAAAGACTCACTGGTGATGGGTGGCTCTTTTTTTCATTTCCTCATAGAAATGAGCACAATAAAATAATTAAAACCTCGGGCTTGACTTGAAATGCAAGGATCCTAAAGTTGCCAAAGGAATCTTGAAAACAAACAAAGTTGGAGGAGTCACATTTCTTGGTCTCAAAACTTATTGCAGAGCCTCCCTGGTGGCACAAGGGGTTGAGATGCAGCCTGTGAAGCTGTCCGCAGCCTCTGCAGCATGAGTTCGATCCCCAGCCAGTCAGGGAGCAGCCCACATGGTGCAGCAGACCTCTCCTGTCTCGCCCGCTGCTCCCCTCAGCAATGTTTTTTAGTCAGTCTGCCTGTTCTGTTCCCCACTATCTCTGATGAATCCTCTCATCCCCCACACCTCTGGCCTGTACCCCAGCTCTTGTATGATAAATAAATCTTAAAAAAAAAAAACTTAATGCAAAGCCAGTAATCAAGATAGTATGTAACTTGTACAAAGAAAAATATGTAGACCAGTGGGGCAGAATTGAGAGACCAGAAGCAAACCCATACATCATGGCTAACTGATTTTCGACAAGGTTGCCAAGACCATTCAATGGTGAGATAATAGCCTTTTCACAAATAAGTGATGCTGGAACAACCGACTATCCATAGGCCAAAAATTGAAGTTGGGCCCCTACCTTGCACTCTGTATGCTGACTTTTTTTTTGTGCTTAACAAGCCTGATTTTTAGATTTATTCATGCAGTGCAGTTCAAGATTAACTTATTAAAGTTTAACTACATTGAATATTTTAAGGATTAAATATAGCATTTCATATATTTTTTCTTTTTCTCTTGCTGATGGGCATCTAGGTTAATTCTCCTCCCTCCCCCTTTTATCTCTTCAACACAGCGCTGTTATGAATACAAACGTGAACATTTCTGTACAGGTATTTTTTTTAAAGATTTATTTACTTATGCATTCAAGAACTGGGGTACAGGCCAGAGGTGTGGAGGGCTGAGAGGATTCACCAGAGACAGAGTTGGGAATAGAACAGGCACATCTACTGAAATACACTGCTGAGGGGAGCAGTGGGTGAGTCAGGAGAGGTCTGCTGCACCATGTGGGTAGCTTCCTGGCCAGGGATTGAACTTGTGCTGCAGTGGCAGAGGACAGCTTCACAGGTTGGGTCTTAACTCCTTGTGCCACCAGGGAGGCCCTGTACGGGTATCTTAAGGTATCTATTCAGCAAGTTCTCCAGCATCTACACCCACGATTGGAAATGTTGCACGGTAGGATCTGTGCATTTTCCTCTAGACTAGATATTGCCAAGTCACTTTTCAAAGTGGCTACACCTAGCAAAGTTTCCATTGCTCTGTGTTCTGGCCATGGTGTGGCAGATGTTTTATTTTCAGTAGTCTGATGAGTGTGTATTAATTTTATTACTCAAACAAGGAAAGAAAATGGGAAAGGTATTTCTGCTTTGAAAAAAATGGCACAGGATTTGGAGAAAGACGGATTGGAGTTTGAATGTTGGTTCTGCCCCTTAAAGTTCTGTTACCTTGGGAAGTTGCTTAATGTCGCTGAGCCTCTTATCTCCATCATATAGCACAGCTGAGATTAAACAAGAACAGCCCTTAGCCGCAATCCACCACCAGGGCTCAACGCAGGCCTGGGAGGGTTATTGTTAATTCCACTTGCTAATTTCCACCAGGGATACACACAAGCCACGAAAAAAGCCAGAAGACAGAGGAGACGTAACAGGCCGAGTAATTTGCGGGTGGGACGTTCTGTCTTTGAAGAGAACAAGCTGTGCAGGAAGAACAAGGCCTGCCTTCTGCAGCAGAGAGCACTGAGAAGTAGCATTCTTGTGGTTCGTTTCATCCATCCCATAAAGGAGCACTGGACCCCACTCAGGGGTCCCTGATGGCTCCTCTCTAGAGACAAAAACAAGGATCAGGAGGCAGAAGTCTAGTTGCCCCGCTGCAGGGAGCCTCCTAGAGGTGGGGAGATTGGATGTGGGGCGCCACAGCCTCCTGACAGCTCAAGAGGAGGACAGGAAGACATTAGTAAAATTACTGATCATTGATAAGCTGCACCTATGCATCCCATTTGAACTTGACAATGAAGTCCTGACAGATAAGGAGACTAAGGCTCAGAAAAGCCAGGTGCCTTTTAGGTTCAAAAGTTACAGAGTTAGGGGCCTCCTCTGGTGGCGCAGCAGTTGAGTGCTGGGCTGCGAGGCTGCCCGCAGCCTCTGTAGTGCTGGTTCATTCCCTGCCTGCTCGGCAAGGGTCCCACAAAATAAAAAAAAAGTTATAGAGTTAGGAAGCAACCAGAAACTGAACCTTCCCAAATCCCCTTTAGGATGGTGCGCTGTCTTTCCAGGTCACACACAACAGCCTGGGACGAAAGCCGCCTTGCAGCTTGCAGACTCTGGGAAAAGGACCGAGGGCCAGGGCTGGGTGAGCAGTGTGAACTGACCCAGTGAGGATGCCAGGGCTATTCTGGGGTGGCACACAGAAAGAAGGGGCAGGGGGAGGGGAGCCTGTAAGTGGGACACCAAACTCCCGCTACTCCCTCTTGGGCCCCAGGCTCCTTTCCACGCTCGATCCCTTGTAGCACTGGGTTGTGGCCGGCTGCCCAGAGCCAAGGCCTGGCTGTGCTTACAGCCCCCCTCCCAGCAGGGACCACAGCCATCCTGTGCTCCATGGACTCCCCAGGTTCTCTCAGACTCTCCCTCAATAGGGAGCCAGCCCCATCTTTCTCCCTCTCAGCTCCACCTCAGGGGCTGACGCCACTGGCATTACCAGCTCTGTCTGGTCACCTCCTTTCTTTCTCCGGTTCTGAACACTGCAGGCTCCAATGTCACAGGCTGTATTTTCCGTCCAGGCCCTTCCCCTGCATCTGCCTTGGCTGCATGATCCATGTGTCCCCAAGGGACAGCTGTCGGCCTCGCAGCACCCCCTGCTTGTCTACCCCATCCCTCCCCCTTCACACTGCCCCTCACACTGTCCCACTGCCGGCCTGGGAAGGCGGGAACCTTCCCTCCTGCACTCCAGCAGGCCAGTGAATAAATCGAGGGACTCAGCCCAGAGCTGAGAATGTTCTCTCTGAGGTAAACCTTGCATGGCTAATGAACCCACTTCAACTCTCTAACCTGATACTATTTAGAGCAAGGAACGCTCGCGCTTTAAACTCGGAGGCAGCTTAGATGAAACATCAAAATCTGAAATAAAACAAATCAAACTACCCTGCTATGGGCTTCTAGGGATGAAGGCGGCCTGCTTCCTGTGGAGTCCTCGCCACTGTAACAACAGCTCCTGCCTCCTTGACACTAACAACAGCTCCTGGGTGAGGTGGCGACTGTGAGGACCATTTCCTCTGGGCCGGATCCTGGCCTGGCACCCCATTTCAACCTCAGTGACCCGGCAGGGCAAATTTATCATCCGGACAACATGTGAAGAACGTAGGCTCACAGGAGTCAAAACCTGCTCGAGGTCACAGGTACGTGGCAGAGAGGGGACGAGAATTCAGTGTTTTCGATCCAAGGTCCTTTCTCTTGCTACTGCACCACGATGCCTCTGAGAAGAATCTGGGGTGACTAGAGATGCAAAGGCTGACAGGCTAAAGTTACCAAAAGAATTCTGTGAACTGCAAGCCGGTTCACAGGAGACAGTTTTGTATAAATACACTTAACATTAAAGTCTATGTGAAACTGAAAATAAAAGGTCATGTTTGTAAGACAGTAAAATCTTCCGGGAGCTGGAGGCAAGGATGTTTTTACTAAGTAGTCTTACTATAAAACTGTTCCTGGGCCTCCCTGGTGGTGCAAGGGGTTAAGTGTCAGCCCTATGGAGCTATCCACAGCCACTGCTGTACAAGTTCGATCCCTGGCCAGGGAGCTGACCCACATGGTACAGCAGACCTCGCCTGTCTTGCCTGCTGCTTCCCTAAGCAGTGTGTTTTGGTTAATGCGCCTGTTCTGTTCCCCACTCTTTCTCTGATGAATCTTCTCAACCCCTGTACCTCTGGCCTGTACCCCAGTTCTTGTGTGCATACATAAATAATCTTAAAAACAACAACAACAACTGTTCCTGATCGGAGTGTACCTCACCTGTGGCAGAGGCACAAGAGACAGGAGGAAAAAGGAAAAGGGGTGATGGACTTGCAAAATATGTGGGTTTCTGCCCCTTCTTGACAATAACTCCTTGCTTTTAGACAGTGGGGCAGGGAAGGGTGGGTGGGGTAGGTGCAAGTAGCTTGCATGGCAAGAGGGCAAATGCTTTTCCAACCAAAACTTTCTAAAGGGACAGCATGACTTGAGGTAATTTCTTTCAAACAATGCCTTTTCTCTCTCCCTGTGAGCTGCCTTCCATGTTCACATCTCCAGAACAGCACAGTAAAAGGAGAGCAAATTATGCCACAGTTGGATGGAGCACATGGA
Organism: Talpa europaea; assembly: GCF_964194135.1. Lineage (NCBI taxonomy): Eukaryota > Metazoa > Chordata > Mammalia > Eulipotyphla > Talpidae > Talpa > Talpa europaea. Next base: position 13,619,684 of record NC_140072.1, read on the forward strand.
ACAAGGCTCTGATTAGTTAAATATGCTTTGGGAAGAAAGAGCTTTTCAGGCCTAATTAAGTTATGTTGCAAAGAATGGAAGCCCTCTCAGCCAGGGAGGCAGCTTGCCCCACCTGAGGTTCCCTGAAATGGGGGAGGCTGAGTTCAAGGACCTCCCCACTTTCAACCTTCAGTTGTGAAATGAGGGGCTTGGAGCAGATTATTTCAAAGATCTGGGCTATGAAGCTATCCCATGGCTTCTGGATTGAGTCAGAATCCCAATTGGGATTCTAATTATGAGGGAATTACTTTCTTTTAACCACCCACTGCTGCTAACAAAAAAGTAATTTAAGGGCCTCCCCGGTGGCGCAGCGGTTGAGCGCTGGGTTGCGAAGCTGCCCGCGGCCTCTGCGGCGCCGGTTCGATCCCCGGCTGCTCCCCGGCCACCGGAGGAGGGTCCCACATGGCGCGCAGACCTCTCCTGCCGCCCACTGCTCCCCTCAGCAGTGTACTTCGGTCCTTCTGCCTGCTCTGCTCCCCGCTCTGGCTCTGGTGAATTCTCTCACCCTCCCGCGCTTCTGACTGTACCCAGTGCATGTATAAACAAAAAACAAACAAACAGACCAGCAAACAAATAAATAAAGCATGCCTCTATACAAAAAAAAAAAAAAAAAAAAAAGTAATTTAAAAAATTTGTTTCCTGGGGCCTCCCCAGTGGCTCAGCGGTTGAGCACTGGGTTGCGAAGCTGCCCGCAGCCTCTGCAGCGCCGGTTCGATCCCCGGCTGCTCCCCGGCCACCGGAGGAGGGTCCCACATGGCGCGCAGACCTCTCCTGCCGCCCGCTGCTCCCCTCAGCAGTGTACTTCGGTCCTTCTGCCTGCTCTGCTCCCCGCTCTGGCTCTGGTGAATTCTCTCACCCTCCCACGCTTCTGACTGTACCCAGTGCTTGTATAAATAAATAAATAAATAAATCTTTAAAAAAAAATTTGTTTCCTATGAAAATATCCAAGGTTTATTTTTACTGTTTTTTGTATTTTTGTGATCTTTTTAAAGTTCTGAAATAAATGTGACTTATTGTGATTACCAGACAGTAAAATGGGCTGACATTGAAACATTTTTTAAAAATTATAGGAGTAGTTTAACATTACATGCAGTTCTGTTTATTACCTAGTATTTATTAATAAGTCTTTTTTTTTTTTTAAAGATTTATTTATTTATACAAGCACTGGGTACAGTCAGAAGCATGGGAAGGTGAGAGAATTCACCAGAGCCAGAGCGGGGAGCAGAGCAGGCAGAAGGACCGAAGCACACTGCTGAGGGGAGCAGCGGGCGGCAGGAGAGGTCTGCGCGCCACGTGGGACCCTCCTCCAGTGGCCGGGGAGCAGCTGGGGATCGAACCAGCACTGCAGAGGCCGCGGGCAGCTTTGCAACCCAGCGCTCAACCGCTGCACCACCAGGGAGGCCCTAATAAGTCTTTTTGAAGTAATTCATTCATTGGGGTTTTTTCTTAGGGAAATCTTTAATAATAGTTTATAACATTTGCAATTAAGAACAGCAGAGAACATTAGTATGTTGGGATTGCCTGAATATCTTTTACCCTTAGATATATCTGGATATTTTCTTTTATTTATTTATTTATTTATTCATTCATTCATTCATTCATTCATTTATTTATTTATATAAGCACTGGGTACAGTCAGAAGCGCAGGAGGGTGAGAGAATTCACCAGAGCCAGAGCGGGGAGCAAAGCAGGCAGAAGGACCGAAGTACACTGCTGAGGGGAGCAGCGGGCGGCAGGAGAGGTCTGCGGGCCATGTGGGACCCTCCTCCGGTGGCCGGGGAGCAGCCGGGGACCGAACCGATGCTGCAGAGGCTGCAGGCAGTTTCACAACCCAGCGCTCAACCGCTGTGCCATTGGGGAGGCCCATATCTGGATATTTTCTATACAAAGTATAAATTCTGTATGTACTGTGAGCAGGTACATACATGTTTTGTACAAGATAGCAAGGTTGAGTTGTGAATAGGTTGAACCAAAATTTTGAAAAAACTTGTGAATAAATTAATTTCTTTACATTTTTAATATAAAATTTGAACATATAAAATCAACATAAAATTGAACGCAGTCCAACTGGGATCCAGTTAGAAGCACCACTAAAGGGCGTCTCTGGTGGCCTAGGGGTTAAGTCTCAGCGCCATCACCACTATGGCCTGAGTACAGCCTGAGTTCAATCCTTGGCCAGGGAGCTACCCACATGGTGCAGCAGACCTCTCCCGTCTTGCCCGCTGGTCTCCTCAGCATTGTATTTCAGTAGATCTGCCTGTTCTGCTCCCCACTCTGTGTCTGGTAAACCCTCTCACCGCAACCCCCCCACCTCTGGTCTACACCAATTCTTCTTAAAAAAAAAAAAACAAAAAAAAAACCCACTAACTCAGTCCTGCAATTGGGAACAGATTCTTCCCAAAGAGCAAAGAGTTATGGAAAAGAAAACAGTATAGAGGTAAGCTAAGGCAAGTAGTCTTTGAGGAATGATCAGAGTCTTCAGACTTCCTAACGGTATAAAACCCAGACCTTTCTTTCTGCATGACCTTCTTCCAGCAAGAAGGATGATGATCAGAAGAGAGCGGAAAGGTGGGGAAAAACACTGCAGGCAACCAGCTCCAGAGGCCAGCCTAGAACTGCCACCAGAGGCCCTTCTGAGGCCCACAAATAGCATATAAAGAGCAAATCTGCCTTAGAGCAGAAAAGAGGAATAAGAGACAGAGTTAGGCCAGGCAACAAGTAGTGAGCAGTGATATCTAGCTCTATTTTGGAAGCCTTTCTTTGTAAAAGTTACTACTGGCATTTATACTACAAAATAATTTCAAGGGTATATTTTAAGATAACTTAATTTTAACAATCTGTGAGTGGCTTTTCCGTAGACAAACCATTTTATTTTCACAAAACAAAAAATAAGTTATCTGAAAGGTTATTTAATTTCAAAGTTATCTGAGTTATTTAAAAGTATGAAATTTAGATTAGATGGTGCAGATATTTCATGAGAGGTTTAACAAAATAAAATTTTTTATATGAGAGGAAAAGAGGCATGAAAATTATATGCAATGCATACTCTAAGGGGCTAAGAGTGGAAGGAATTCCCACAAAGGCTATTATTGGGATTACTGGGTAGAACTGAGTGTTGTCTATATATGTTAATATAAAATTTTCTGAATTTGATCACTGTATTGTGGTTATACGAGAGAAGGTCCTCATTCTTAAGAAATACAGATCAAGACCTCCCTGGTGGTGTAGGGGTTAAATCTCAGTGCTACCATGGTGAAGGTCCACCACTATGGCCAGAGCTCGACCCCAGGCCAGGGAGCTAACCCACAAGGCACAGCAGACTTCTCCTGTCTCGCCCGCTACTCCCCTCAGCAGTGTATTTCAGTCAGTCTGCCTGTTCTGCTCCCCATTCTCTCTGGTGAATCCTCTCATTCCCCACACATCTAGTCTAGACCCCAGCAACTTGAATGCATAAATTAAAAAAAATCTTAAAAAAAAAACCTTTGAAAAAAATTAAAAAGACAGATCAAAGATAAGGATATCTGCTATTTAGTCTCTGATGGTGGGGGGAAGAAGGATTAATAAAGCAAAATGTGGCCAAATGCTAACAACTGGTGAGAGTAAATGGGAATTGTTTGTATTTAGGACCCTTAAAAATCAGAATCTCTGGAGTCGAACTCACAGGTGATTCTAGCTGCAGCCAGGGAAGGCTCTCTGCTGCACGATTATGGGTCTCTGCTCAGATTGGAAAAGTACATTATATGTCCAAACTGACACCGCTGAAATTCCTCTACTTAAGAACTTGCTATTTATAAACCTGCATAGGAACTGGCCTTTCAGAAAGGAGACAGATTAAATCAGTATCTGATATTCCAATGAGAAGCTATGGACAGCTCCAGCCAGCTTCTACCCTACCTTGGCATTAATATTCCTAGGATGGAGAGAGCAAAGAACCTCCAGCAAAGGTCATTAGTATTCAGTCTCCTAAACATGTCTGCATACAGATTTTCTATCAGAAATGCTGAGTGAGGGCATCACTGGGTTGGGTTTGAATACACAGGCTTATTCTTCAGGGACACCAGCAGAGGGCGCTGCACCCCAGCAAACTGTACCTAAGGATTAGGATGGAAACAGGTGGAAATGCTGAATCACCTGGTTGAGAGAGGGCTGTCAAGACTGGCCAATCTGACTCCTTCCCTGTATTCTCCATTGGACTGTGAGCTCTGACATGTCTGATTTACCTTCTCTCTGCAGAGTCTCATACAGTACCCAGCGCAGTGTTTGGCAAATGGTAACTAGTGTTGCTGATTTCGGTGCCTGACAATGAAGTATTCACCAGGCTGGCCAAATGTTAGCATTCACTGGGAGGCCAAGGGTTGAGGCGCTCTCCCATGCTCCTTGGGCCCCTTATGGGGTATTTTCTGCCTCGCAGGTCGAGACACTTCATCTTTGCCAGGACACACTTCCTTCTTTTTTTTCCTTTTAAAATTTTTTTAAAGATTTATTTATTTATTTCCACAAGCACTGGGTACAGTCAGAAGCGCGGGAGGGTGAGAGAATTCACCAGAGCCAGAGCGGGGAACAGAACAGGCAGACCGGCGAAGGACACTGCTGAGGGGAGCAGCGGGCGGCAGGAGAGGTCTGCGCGCCATGTGGGACCCTCGCCAGTGGCCGGGGATTGAACCGGCGCTGCAGAGGCCTTGCAACCCAGCGCTCAACCGCTGCACCACCGGGGAGGCCCAGACACATTTCCTTCTTGGAGGCCCCTACATTAAGCCCTGAGAGATGCACTCCATCCGCATCTTCCCCCTCGCTCTGCTTTCCCGAAACCTGTGGCCCCAAAGCCCCCTCCCCAGACAGCAAGGAGCAGGATTGTAAGCCCCACCCTGAGGGAGACACTCACACTCCAGCTGGCACAAGTGGCTGGAACTTCCACTGTTCCTCCTCACAGTCCAGGAAAAGCCGGTTCATGATTTTGTTCTTCTCCTCAGGGGGAATGAAGTTCTCAATGATTAGATACCTGGGCGCAGCAGTGAGGCAAAGGTGGGGAGTGAGAGAGACACACACAGTGTTTGTGAAGATGGGAGGATTAGGAGCAAGAAGCAAAAGCAAAGAGAGTAGAGGAACAGCAGATGGGGGCAAAGTCTGGGAGAGGCCACCTCTGTAGAAATAACAGAGCTTGAAAATGATGGTTTCTGAGCAAAAGAGCATCGACTCAGAGCCCTAGGGGTTACCTCTGGCCGGCACCAGCATGCACTTTGGGGGTTCAGCAAATACCAGCAGAAAAGCGGAAGGAAAAGAGGAGGGAGGACATCTCTCAGACATGTCCTTAAACACCTGGACGCAGGGGGTTAGGCTGTCTGAACGGGGCCTCAGGGACAGCAGCCTCTCGGGGAGAGGGTCGGGGTGAGGGCTGGCTGTGAGAACCTGATGGGGGGGGGTGCCCTACTTGAGCTTGAGCTCCCGGGTCTGCTCGTTCTGCGCCTCCTCCAGGTCCTGCCGCACACGGATGTACTCGTCGTGCTGGTCCTGGATCTCCGCCTTCACCGCCTGCAGCTTGGCGTAGAGCTGGGTGGGGACAGGTGCAGCTCAGAGCCCCTTCTCGGCCCCTGAGCCTGATGGCTCCAAACTCAGCACCTACCAGCTCAGCCAGGATGAGGCCAGGACCTCGAGTCTTGGGGCTCCCGCTCTCCCACCTGCTCTCTCGGCTGCCACCAGCATGGCAGAATGTTCCAGCTGGAAGGGACCCGAGACCCTTTAGGCCCCCTTGTTATACATGAGGAAGCTCATGTGCCCACTCGCTCAAGATCACACAGTTAGTTAGTAGCAGGGCCAGGATCAGGACCCATGCGTCCCCACTGGTCCAGGGGAGCCAGGGAGACCTGGATTTAGAGACCCGGAGCTCAGGGAGGGGAAAGTTCTCGCTGGTTTGGAAGGTGACCCACCCCAGTCCCGCTTCTCGAGGGGTGCTCAAAAGAGGGGGTGTGTAGGGTAAGTAAGGTATCAGGCTTTTCTGCCCTCCTGCCATTAGGATTGATAATGGATCTGCGGTCCTGAATGCATGCCTGATGGCGGGCACCTGGAGTACGGTGTGGGCATGCGTAAGTGTGTACACCTGGGCTGAGCGACTGGGCTTATAAGGGCGGCGTCAGGGGACACCAGCAGAGCAAAAATAACAGCGAAACAGTAGAGCAAAAGGAGCAGAGCTGCAGAGGCCACACCACGAGAGAAGGCCGGTGAGCCCAGAAAGAGTGAAGACTTGCTGGGGCCTGGGAGGCCTGCCAGCCTCCCGGCCCCCCAGCACCCCTGCCTGCTGTGTACCTGGTAAATCCCAATAAAATCCCTGAAAAGGCCACTGAGGGCTCCTAGGACTCCTTTACCCTGTCTGCTCAAATCATGGCGATCCTGCATCATCCCCTCCTGCCGCTACAGGGTGTGGACTGACCTAACCCAAGAGGTGTGATCCTGGAGACAGTGGGCCTCTGTCTGGTCTGCTTTGGGGAAGCCACGCTATGACCCTAAGAGCTCTGGATCCTGCTGCTCCTTGCCCTCCCCTCACACACATGCTTCTCCCTGGCCACGGACTTTGCAGGATGCTGGTGGCTGTATATTTTCAACCCATCACGTATCCTCGAGGACCTGTGCCTCCTCCCTGGCTCACTCAGGCCTCCTCATCACTCCTTTGGCCTTTCTGGCCCAGCCATGCACACGGTGACACTGTACAGGGGTCCCCCAGGGTCATGGTGATAGCAAGTGGAGACCGGAAGTGACAGTGTTCCCCACCCATCAGGCCAGCCTGGCAAGAGGACACCTCTATTCCGTGTCTACTCAGCCCAACACAAGCACCTGCCTCTTTCCTCTCCTCCCCCCATCAGCCCAGGCAATATAACTTAGGGGCTCAGCAGTTCAAGCAAAATAGGGAAGGGTCCCTAAAACACACACCCCTCAGCATGGCTCGGCACCATCCTGCTGTGGCATCTCACCTTCTTGAGTTTCTTGGTTTTGACTTCCACCTCCTGCTGTAGGGACGTGTAGGTGCCCCGGAGCTCCATGGTCTCCTCATCCCGGAGCATCATCTCCTGCTGCATTTCCCGCTCGCGGCGTTTCTAGGTCAAGGCAGGGTGCAGGGCTCAGCGGAGCAGCATGCAGTGGGGCAGTCCAGGGAGCTTGGACTTTCATGGCACCCGGCCTCACTGTGGCCACCGGTGCCAAGCAGGAGAAGGGAGCACCCCACTGCTCCCACCCCAGCCGTAGTGGAGCCTCTCTGGGCTCACATGGCAATGCACTGGCCAGCACTGCCCCATGGGGAGACCTCACTGAGAGCTGGCACATTCCAGGGTTGTCAACACACATACAGAAGGCTCAGCCTTCCCCAAGAGTTGTCACAGCTGACTGGTAAGACCATCAAACTGGTCCTTAGTGATTGAGGAAATAGTCATAGTGTTGGCAAAGAACTCACCCCTTGTGGAAGGCCAGGAGTCAGTACCAGCAACCTGTGAGGCTGCCATTGTGAAGGCTGCCACATCTGCTCCCCCCCTGCTACCAGCCAGAGGCAGGTGGACCTATGGTGATCCATGGGATTGGGAGGCTGAGGGGACATATCTTAAGGTCTCTTCATGTAATTCCAGGGATCCTGAGTCCATGCTGGCTTTCTGTCCTACACTCTCCAGATGTGACCTCATGGCCATAAGCTCCCAGGGATCGGAAGGCCCCAAGCTTACCTGCTCGGCAATCTCCTGCCTCTTCAGTTCCAACATCTTCTGCTGCTCATTGGTGTGATCCATGATGTTCCGGCCCCCAATGAGCAGCTTGCTCTCCATGGCCTGGGGACACACGGGGGGGCGAAAAACAGGTTTTTCAAAGGACCACAGCATCTGTAGTTCAAGAGGTTTGGCTCCCCTGTTCTGTGGTTCTTCTGCAGGGGGAGGGGCACACAAGATGTCCCAGATGGGGCCTCTTGGATCCCAATGAGAATCAAGTTTTCTCCTCCAGCCTCTTGGGTCCCAGCTAAGTTTCTCACTGCGAGCAGACCATGAGGTAAGGCAGAGAGAGACTCCCTCAGGGAATACAAGGTACCTGATCTGTTTGCTTGGATACAGACAGAGGGTTGGTTTACCAGCCCTGGGAGAGAGTGCGGGTGGGAAACTAACCCTAGGTGCCAGGACCCAGCTGGTGTTCAGATGGGGGGACAGGGACACAGTCACTGGGCAGCCCAGACCTTTTGCTCACTGGCTCCTGACTCAGGAAGAGGGTTCTCAGCACAGGCAACAGAAAAGGGTCTAATCTTTGGCCCACATGCAAAGTAGAATACAAGCCAAAGGGAGAAGAAGGGGCAATATGGGGCCCAGCAGGAGCATGAGCTTTGGAAATAGCCAGAAAGACTGAGGTTCTTGAAGACAAATACTGGGTCGTTTTGCTGATATGTGGAATATAAAGAGACAAAACAAAGGAACAGACAAAACTAAATCAAAACGAATCCTAGAAATGTTACTATAGAATTGAGGCTACTAGAAGGGGAGAGTGGGGTGGGAAGCAAAGTGGGGAAGGGAGCTGTAGGGTAAGGTAAAGGTATCAGGCTTTTCTGCCCTCCCGCCATCAAGATAGATGACGGAACACTGCGCTCCTGAATGCATGCCTGATGGCGGCCACCTGGAGTAGGGTGTGGGCATAGGTAGATGGGATTCACCTGGGCTGAGACTGGGCTTCTAAGGGCGGCGTCACGGGGATGCCAGCAGAAGCCGAGAAGCAAAGAAGGAAGCAGAAGCAGAGAGAACGCGAGAGAAGGCCGGAGAGCCCAGAAAGAGTGAAGACTTGCTGGGGGGCTGGGAGGCCTGCTAGCCTCCCGGCCCGCCAGCACACTTGCCTGCCGTGTGCCTGGTAAATCCCAATAAAAGCCTGCAAAAGCCACGGAGGGCTCCAGGACTCTCTCCTCCTTTACCCAGTCTGCTGGATCAGAAAACCTGCCCTGTGCCACTTCCTGCCCCTACAGGAGCCCAGTGGGCTGTGGTAGAGGGCTGTGGTGGTTATGGTGTGATGACATATATTTGAAGAGATCTGAACCTGCGTCCCTAAATCAGATACAGAATTGTAAAATAAACCAGTGTGTGTGCAACCATCATAGGCCGGGTAGGTTCACTGTCGATTCAGGCAGACGAAAAGAGAATTTGGGAGCCCTCGGTAGATTTTACAGGCTTTCAATGCTGAATCAGGGGACAGGCCAGTAGGCACGGAGGCAGCAACTGAGGCCAGGCCTTAGAGAAATGCCGCTGCCATGCACCAGAGCTGAGAAGCCCCTTTTAGCTCCCACTTCGGGCCCAGGTATCAGTATTTACATGTACTCACGCCCCATGCCCTCTGGGCCCAGGTGTCCCAAATCATAGGTGCCCATGCCTGCACCCACACCTCCTGGCCCCGGGAGTCCGTGCATATAAGTGGGAGGACTGTGAGACCCCAGGTGCCGGCCATACAGGCTAGCAGCAGGAAGGCCGGAGGAAAACCTTGATTTAACTCCATTTTCCCTACACAATGTTATCTCAGTTAAAACAAAGAACAGGGCCTCCCTGGAGGTGTAGGGGTTAAAGTCAGCACTATCAAACTATCGCCAGCCACCACACCTAACCCACTTGGCACAGCAGACCTCTCCTGTTTCGCCAGCTGCTCCCCTCAGCTGTGTATTTCAGAAGATCCACCTGTTCCGCTCCTTTCTCTGTCTCTGGTGAATCCTCTCACCCCCTGCACCTCTGGCCTACACCCCAGTTCTTGTGTGCATAAATAATTTTTTAAAAATCTTTAAAAAATAATATAAAGAGAAAATTGGGAGGAGCATGATGAACTATGGAGAAGGACAATGGGTAGTCTTGGTGGTGGGTATAGTGTGGTAACACTGAAGGGAGTGTAAAACAACGTTACCTCAATAAAAATTAAAGTGTATCAAAAAGTTTTTTTAATGTTACAGAAATAAAACAAACTTGGATGTTCCCACTAACTGAGAGGCTGCTGCCAACTTGCCCATGCGCCTTCCCATGCTTCTAGACTGCCCACGTTCTGGCGGGTAAGCTGCACTAAACCCTTGGCAGACAGTCTCTGTCCTCACCCTAAGAGGTACTGCTTCTCTCCCCAGTCAAGAAATGCAGACTGGGCCTCCCTGGTGGCGCAAGGGGTTAAGCACCACACTATGAAGCAATCCGCTGCCTCTGCAGCACGAGTTCTATCCCCAGCCGGCCGGGGAGCAACCCACATGGCGCAGCAGACCTCTCCTGACTCGCCTGCTGCTCCCCTTAGCATTGTACTTCGGTCAATCTGCCTGTTCTGTTCCCCAATGTCTCTGGTGAATCCTCTCAGCCCCCAAATCCCTGGCCTATACCCCAGCTCTTGTATGCACGGCTAAATAAATCTTTAAAAAAAAAAAAAAAAGAAAAAGGGAAAAACTGCAGAAACTGAGAGCAACAAGCCCAAGATCACGCAGCTGATTACCAAAGAGGTGAGACTCGAGCCCCCACCCCAGCCTCAGGCCTGAACCCCTGTGCTGTATGAAAGCCCCTGATCCAGTACTTGCCACAGACGTTCGGAAGGGGCTTGTTGAAGCTGCAGCTTAAATGACAACAGAGAGTATGAACTGCACAGTTGTGACTAATAAAACATTTTTTCACTATTGCTAATCACAGGGTGCCTTCCCAGGCCCCCCAGAAGATTGAAATCACCTTGAGCCACCAGAAAAGACTGGTTGCCTCCCCACTGGAATTTCCCCCAGGGAACCAGCTGACCTGCCTGAGGGCTCTTGAAGCAGAATTGGGGAGCAGGGAGCCCTTGTGCCACCTGCGAGAGCCCCATCGATGGGGCTAGAGAGAAGAGGCTGAAGAGTTGCTTTGGGGCAGAGATGGCTTAGTCCTGGGCCCTGTGGATTTGCTCTTCTCTCCATCCTGGCCCAAGGCCTCGGCGGTTACGGTGCCTGCCAGAGCCTAGATCATGACAAGAAGCCTCCTAGTTTGATCCCCTCTTTGTATTTATTGGAGCAGATCTGGATGTCATGCGTCTGGCCTTATTCAATCCAGGTGTTAGGTGGGACAGAGAATAACCCAGAACCCTGGAACAGACTGGGTCCCAATGAGCAACACAAGTTCTGTTCAGTGACTGGATGACAGCAAACTGAAGAGAGAAGGTGCAGATTTCTACATGAAATATTTCTCTGTAAAGCTGCTTATAAAGAAGGGCTTCTAGAAGCTGGTGAATGAAGAGTCCTTGGGGTAGTCTCAGAGGGGCCTCTGCTCTTTCCCCCGGGCTCGCAGCCAGAGCAGACTGGGCTCTTTATCCCAGCTTCTCCTTCAGTCAATCACTCACACACTGTTGCAGGGCAAAGGGCAGAGTGGCAGGGCCTGGGCATCTGGGCAACCTCGCCGAGGATGGGCTGGGTGTGAGAGAGGAAGGGGAGAAAGCAGCAGCTGTCTCCTATACGTGGGGGAGTGGGGGGTCCCTACTGCTGTGCACCCTGGAAAACTATCTGACCCTCTTATTGTAGGTACCAGAGTCTGGGGAGACCTGGAGTCAAGCCTACTCTCCCATCCTGGGGCACTTTTGTCTACTCCAATGTCCTTTACTTTCTGCCACCTGATAAAAGACACGAGATCTCAAAATTGGTTGCATGTTAGAAATCACCCAGGGATCCTTTAAACCTCCCAATGGAGGGCCTCATGGCATTATTACCTGTGGCTGTCTGTGACTGGCTGTAGAACTTCCAAGTCAGACAAGACCCTAGTAAGGAAGGCTTGGGGCAACAGTTGATGCCCCAGTTTTTCCTGCCTGATTTAAAGATGAAGGACTAGGAGGAAGAGAGAAACACAGGGCAAGGGGCCAGAAGAGAAAACCATTATTTTCTCTGCACTTGCTAAGTACCAGGTACCTCACAGTTATTCCTAATACCCTTTAAGCAGTGGATCGCAAACTTTGATGTACATTAGAATCACCTGGGGGTGCTTTTAAAAGGCCCAGGTTACACCAGATGCCAGTAAAATTGCAGCAGTGAGGAGGGGCAGTGGGGAAATCCAGGCATTGCTTTTTTAAAGTTTCCCAGGTGATTTCAGTGTGCAGCAAATTTGAGAATCACTGATTTTTCAGTTCCCCAGATCAGCATTACCTGGGATGAGAAAACAAAATATATGCACTGGTCCAAAGCTCCTGAAATTCTTGTAAATTCCTAAGTGGTAAGAGAACCTGGAGCATCTGCTCTTCTACTGAGGTGACCTGGGTGGGTTCTTGCATGGTGGCTGTCACCAGAAAGATCTAGTCATGACTAGAAGCTTAGACTATTCAGTGCCAACCCTCACCCTCATGAGGAGGAGAGGGGCTAAAAACAAGTTGTAATTGATCAAGTCCATGTGCAGGAACTGCCATAAAATCCCAACAGAATGGGCTTTGGAGGGCCTCCTTGGTGGCACAAGGGGTTAAGTCTCAGCACTATGAAGCTATCAGCAGCCACTGGCCAGGGAGCTGACCCACACGGCACAGCAGACCTCTCCTGTCTTGCCCGCTGCTCCCTTCAGCAGTGTATTTCAGTACATTTGCCTGTTCTGCTCCTCCACTCAGTCTCTGGTGAATCCTCCATCCTTTCCCTCCCCACACCTCCGGCTTGTACCCCAGCTCTTGTATGCATAAATAAATAAATAAAATGAATCTTTAAAAAAAAGGGGGGGTTTGGAGAGCTACCAGGTGAACAAACACATTCACACTGAGAGGGTGAGGTACCCCGACTCCACAGGAACTGAAGCTCCAGCATTTGGGACCCCATCAAACCTCTATGTCTCTTCCCCTGTCTGTTCCCCTGTGTCCTTTCTCATATCATTTAACAAAGTGGTCAGTATTACTGTTTCTCTGAGTCCTGTGAGATGCTCCAGCAAATTAATGGAATCTCCACTATAGCTGGTTGGTCAGAAGCCCAGGTGACAACCTGGGCTTTTGACTGGTGTCTAAAGTGCGTAATTATGTGTAGGAGGGAGGGCAGTCTTGTGGGGCTGAGTCCTTAACCTGTGGGATCTGACACTATCTCTAGGAAAATAATATGAGAATTGAATTAACTTGTAGGACAGCCAGCTGGTGTTGCAGAGAATTGCTTCATGTTGGGAAAAAACACGCATTTGGTGACCAGAGTGCGTGTTTTCCGTGCTAAAGGACACACCCAGGGGAGAAGCACAGTAGGGAAGAATTGGATTTTCCCTAGACGGAAGGAAAATTTTTTTTTCCTTTATACTTGTTAGCTATGCAGACTCTCAGGTCCTGAACAGACCCAGTGAATCAGAATCTGTACTATAACAAGATCCCCAGGGTGGCATCTCTAAGGCGCAGACCAGCACCATCATCTCTCCAGCAAAAGCTCAGAGGGTTAAGTCACCCATCCAGGCTCACATGATGACCATGACATTTAAATGAAGAATCCAGACGCTGTTGGGCCTAGCTCCAAAGCTCCTTCTACTGTAGCCATGGGAGTGGGGGTTGGTGCGGAGGGCTTAAGGAAGTAGAACTTGCTAAAAGAAAAGGAACCTGTTTCCAGCAAGAGGAAATCACATCTGGCTAGCCTCCAAGAGTTTTTACAGACAAAGTAGGTTAGTACAGGACAGAGGGAAACCTGTGGTCATAACTGTAGAGGTTAAAATGCTTCTGGCAATTCTACATCCAAGGTTATTCAAAGTTATGTGGGGGTGAGGAGGCGGAGAAAGGGGAAGTCTTTTCTCAGAACAGGGAAGAAGGTTGGGGAAAGGAAATACAAATAGACAGGCACCTCAGTGTTCAAATGTTAGAAAGGGCTTATCTCCATTAGAAATAGTGGGAGGGGGCCTCCCAGGTGGCATAGCGGTTGAGCGCTGGGTTGCGAAGCTGCCCGCGGCCTCTGCGATGCCGGTTCAATTCCCGGCTGCTCCCGGGCCACCAGAGGGGGGTACCACATGGCGCGCAGACCTCTCTTGCCGCCCGCTGCTCCCCTCAGCAGTGTACTTCGGTCCTTCTGCCCGCTCTGCTCCCCTCTCTGGCTCTGGTGAATTCTCTCACCCTCCCGCACTTCTGACTGAACCCAGTGCGTGTATAAACAAAACAAACAAACTAACAAATAAATAAATAAGTAAAAACATGCCTCTATAAAAAAATAAATAAATAACATTTAAAAAAAAGGAAAAAAAAAGAAATAGTGGGAGGGGGCCTCCCTGGTGGGGCAGGTGGTTGAGCATAGCACTGTGAAGCTGTCCACAACCTCTGCAATGCATATTTGATCCCAGCTGACCAGCGAGAGACCCCCATGGCGCGGCAGACCTCTCCTGTCTTGCCCGCTGCTCCCATCAGCAATGCATTTCAGCCAGTCTACCTGTTCTGTTCTCCACTCTGGTGAATCCTCTCACCCTCCCGCACATCTGGCCTGTACCCCAGTTCTTGTATAAATCTTAAAAAAAAAAAAAGAAATAGTGGGAGGAAGAGGGCACCCATGAAAGACCTAACTTCACAGATGACCCCGAGTCCTTCCAGGTGGTAAAAGAAAAAAATTTGTAGGCTATGCAATTGGACCAAAAATGGCAGATGAGCATCACATTACAGTTTCATGTTTTTGGGAAAAGTAATTCTAGCTCTCCTCAGTAGATAATAGCTGTGAGTGATCAGTTTTAAGGCAATTAAAAAAAGGGGGGGTAGAGGAGGAATAACTCTTTGCAGCCCCCAGGAGACATGTACTTAATATGCTGCCACAGCAAAAAAAGTCAATAACATCTGGCCAGGCACCATCATAAAGGTTTTTTGGAAACAAAACAAAAATCACTCTATCCTAATATAAAACCATGATGCAGCTGAATCTGGAATACCATATATAGCTCTTCCTGCGTCTCAGGGGACAAAGAGGAGAGAAAAGATCCAGAGAAGGGCAGCTGAAACCATCCAAGGGCTATTATAAGAGACTTTAAAAAATAGGACTCTTGAGTCTACAAAGACAGAGAAAGGTTAAGAGGATAGGCCTGGAAATTATACCACAAAACAGGTGTGAAAAAGAAAGATCCAGACTTTCCTACTCAACCCTTGCACACAGGGGAAGAGCTTAGACCTGGAGTTTGCAGGACAAATAAAGGGAAGTTCAACTGTTTACAGAAGGTAATAAATGTATTGAATTTATTATCTTAGGAGTGCTGGATTGAATACTTAGTAAACTGACTAGGGGACCCTGGAGATCCATTTTGAGCCTTTTATTGTCTTTCCTCTAGAAAAAAAATTATTAACATCAAAATAACTACAGAAATAAAATGAGAAAAAATTTCACATATTCTCAGTGTAGCTAAGCGGTTTCTTTTATTGTCCCTGTTTTTCTAAAATTTTCCATACGTACATCTCATCATTTTATGTCTATAGACATAGCAGAAATATCAGCTTATGTCTGCGATTTCTACTTTATCAAAGAGCTCAAGCATTGTCTGTTACTTTCAGATATTTTGGTTTGTTGCTTTTTATTGACTTTTTTAGAAGGGAATTTCAGGTGTGGAAAGAGGGTCCATAAACATTCTGTGTATCTGGAACGCCTGTCAAGTTACCTTTCTAATGGTTTATGCCACTTAAGGCACTGTCAGCAGTGCAGCATGGAACCACTTTTATTAAAGTGTCACAGGCAAGATGTCTTAGTATCTTTAAAATGTTATAATAATAGATCAAAAACACAGAGTCTCTCATTTATTTTAGATTCCCTATAACTTTACGGAGACTTGATCACTCCTTTTATGACGTAGCCCTTCACGCTTCTGAAGTGAGGAAGAGACCTCTGATTCAAAACAATTCTTGATTCAGCTTCCGCCTCCTGCTACCCACCCCTAGTTCCTTTCCCTCAATCAAATTCTGCCTGACAATGCCCAAATGGGTTCAAGAACCTGTGACACCTGACCTCGCTTAATGTCCATCTGGACATTTTCAGGAGGAATCTGAGTTGCCCATCAGGCCTGGGATCTGTGAGACAATAGGGTCGCCAGCACCCCCACACCCCATGACTTCTGGCACCGGTTCTGTATTAGTTCTTGCTGATCTGCGTTTGTGTCAGATCTCTCCTTGAACACAGGCCTGCTCAGGATCTCTCCGGCTGGGTGCTGGGCTCCATAGACAGAATTCTGGACAGTCCCTGACTGCCCATGACCATGCAGTTTGTCCACCTCTACGTCACTCTGGCCTCGCTGAGACTCAGCACACATGGTCTGAATGACAACAGATGTCGCCTTATCAGTGACTCATCAAGTCTTGCCCACTTGCCCAGCCCACACTAAGCCCCTGACAGGACCTGTCTTGTCAGAGGAGGGAATGGGCCTGGCATGAAATCTGTGAGCAGGCCTCGATCCACGTACAAAATTGCAGCCCCCTCTTTCTCCCCAACCTTAACCCAAGCTGTCTGCTTCACCCCCACACTCAGAAATATGTCATGCATGTTCTTAGAAGAAAACATTTTGTTATTTTTAAAATTTGCTTATTTTCCCCATTTCTCTAAGGAAACCAGAGCCTTCTTTTCTTTATTTTATGAAGATCTGTCCTAAAGAATCACCTATGGAGGGCAGGTGGGTACAGAGATGCCCCAAATTCATACCCTATTCCAGGCTGGGTTGTATAGCAGGGAAGCTGGGAACATGGGGTTCCCCATTCCTAGGAAAAATTCCCCAGAGCTTGCAGGCGTTTGAGTTAATGCTGTCTTTGTGATCTCTCAGAGACAAAGAATATGAGTGGGTGGGGTCTATGGACAGGATGGGGTCTGGTGCTACTGGCTTTAAATGAAGCCAGTGTAAGTAAAAGGCCAGCAGAGGCTGTGGGGGTGGAAGAGATAGGCCTGGGAGCTACCAGGCACCATGGTGTCTGTCTGTCTCACACAAATACAAATCACAGGGTAGCTCACAGGATAGCTGAAATGACCTCAGAGAATTGTCAATCCCAACAGTCTTGGCTTTACAGATGAGGAAACTGAGGTCCAGAAATGGAATACTCTGTGCCTGGAGTCTCATTCCTTAATCTTTTTTTTTTTTAATATTTATTTATTTACACAAGCACTAGGGTACAGTCCAGAGGCACAGGAGGGTGAGAGAATTCACCCGAGACACAGCAAGGAGCAGAACAGGCAGAAGGACTGAAACACTGCTGAGGGAGAGCAGCGGGCAAGACAGAAGAGATCTGCCATACCATGTGGGAATCTCCCTGGCTGGCAGGAAATCGAACCAGTGCTGCAGAGGCTGTGGACAGCTTCACAGTGCTGCGCTCAACCCGCTGCGCCACCAGGGAGACCCCCTCATTCCTTAATCTTACACAGATTAAGGAATCTTTGTGTATTTGCTCCTGTACTGATGATGCACTTCCCAACTAATGTCCCAATTTGATCAGGGTTTTGATTCTAGGTACTAGAGACAGGTCAGTTGCTGTGACAACAAACAGCTGAGATGACCATAAGGACCATGTCAGCTTGCAGGTACAGTCTGAGTATTTAGAGCTCACCTTTTCCTGTTCCAGCAGCAAAGGAGTGCAAAACCAGGAGGAAGGAGGCCACAATACGCATTAAATGCTGACCTGAAAGCCTGCATGGAGACAGGCCCAGTCAGCCACTCTTCTAAGAGGATACCATCAAGTATGACCTTCCAAGGACAGAGAAGACAAGCAGGCTCTGCCCTGCCAGCTAATCTATGACACACTGTAGGAGACTGGAGCTTCTGGTAAACTTGCCACGTGCCTGCACCTAGGTTAGGTTCTTTTTACCTTCATCATCTTATTATATGATCACAAGAACCTTAGGCGATAACAAATATGATTCTCATTTGACATCAAAGGAAACTAAGATTCAGACAGATGAAATGGCTTGTTCAAGGTTAGGGTTCCTGTAAATGGCAGGTATGAGACTTGAACACCAGCCTTCTGATTCCCAATCCAATGTCCTTTTCCCTGTTCCACAGCTTTCTCCTGGATTCAGACAGGAAGGGCCTTAGAAAGAAGCCACATTTGGTTTCTGCACCCCCCATGTCAGGACCCATCAGCAAAGCTCAGAGCTCCATTTTCTCATCTTCCAGATGAAACAGGGCTCTGCTGAAGATAGATACTTCCACCTGTAAGAGGCTCTGATTAGATGAGGTGAGCTTTGAACCAGAGTTCCCCAGAGTAGCTAAAACCTGGAATATTCACATGAAAAGCCACCTCACAAGTCCCATGGTGGAAAGACTAAAACAAAGAGGGTTGGGCAAGTGAGTCAGAGTCTGGGTCCTGGTACACACCCCACCACCCTATTTGCTATGAAATCTAGGACATTAGCCCATGATCTTCCTTCTCTGCAAAATGGGGAGAGTACCCCCGAGCTTGCAGGCTTTGAGTAAGAAGAGTGAGTTGGATAATAGATGTGTTAGAACTTGGAAAACAATAAAATACAATCAAATGTCAAAGGTGCAATTCCAGCAAATCATTTATCCATCGGTGATCACAAAGGGCAGAACAAACAACCAGTGCAACAGTCCCTGCTTCCATCCCTTAGAAAGAAGTCACTCCGGCCCAGACCTCTCTCTTCTTTTGTGGTTCCCTGGTCTGGAAGAGCCAAGAGTAAGGGAAGAAGAAATGAAGAGACAATGGGGAGGGATAACAGTGCCATTTTCAGTGATTCTGCCCTGGGGGGCGTAATCCAGGAGACTGAGTCTGCTTTTTCTGCCTTAAGTCTCTCCATGGCTCAAAACCTAACAAAAAAGGTTGGGCTTTTGAGTAATAGGGATCCTCCTCTCAAGAAGAACTACTAGAAATCAGGAAATATACTGGCTGGGGAAGGGGGTGAGCCAGATTCTAGTCCCAGCCTTGTACGAGGCAGGGAACAGATGCCCAGGAGGGCTTCAGTGCACCTTGAAAAAAAGGGGGAGAAAAAATCAACCCATCTACTCCAGTGAGAAAATCATGAACACCTCAGGTCTGATCCTACCTACATCTTTCTCCCCGCTTCCTTTGCTTATTTGCGGTGTTCTACAGGGTATCTCTCCAGCAACAGAATGCAAATCCAGCCAGATAATAGAATGCTACAAAGTCAGAACCGGATGAGGCTTAAGGTTGCAAATTGTGTAGATTCGCTATTTTACAGATTAGGGACAGGCCCAGGTGGGACTTCCAGAGCCCTAGAGCTTCCAGCTCCCAGGCAATGCCCCATCATTCTTCTCCACCCCTCACTGCAGCTGACCTTTAACCCTGGTTCCTTGACCCACTGCTTGCAAAGTGGTATGGGTAAGTGGTGCAGAAAGCAAGGAATCATCTATTGATCATCTCTTACAGTTCCTGGGAGCAGATGTGACTTGTCCAAGGTCACTGGATTCCCAGTAACTGGGCTTCATTGAATAATTATCATTACCTTTAAGTGAATCTTCCAACCAGTGTTAATATATTTCCTTTGTCTTTTTTCTTTTCAAAAATTTAGTTGCTTTTCTGTCAACAAGCAACTATAAACTAGAGATACACTACAGGGGGGTAGGAAGGAGTATGATCAAAACAAGGGGTGGGGGGTAATATGGGGACTATAACCAAGATGAAAATGCATACATTGTGCAAAAATGAAAAATGATGTAAAAATATATAAAATTTTAAAATAATTAAAAAATTTGGTTGATTTTTTTGTTTAATTAGCAAAGTAACACATGCTTGCTGTGAAATAGAAAGTTAAAAAGATATAAAGTGCAAAATAAATCCCTATTAAATAAATAAATAAATAAATCCCTATTAAATCCCTAGAGATAACCACTATTAGGAGTTTTCATGATTTCTTCCAAAAATTTTTATAACTTAAAGACAAACTTAACTGTCCCTATTAATTTAAGTTCTTGACCATGTGTATTCAGAAAGATGTGTTGATTATCTGAATAAATGGCACTGGGCTGAGGTCAGAGGCTGGGGGTTTGCATCATACAGAAGGACAAAGATGAGTTAAACATCTCAGCAGACAAGAGCTCCCGCTGGGGCCTATTAGCCAGGGACCAGTCATAAATTCTTCCTTTCTGAGCTGGTGTTACAGTGTGGCAGTGACTGTCGTGGGTTTTGGAGTTAAACGTACATAGGCTCACAGTCCGGCCCTACTGGTCCCAAGACATGTGACCTTAGGTGGTTTCTCAATAATGTGCCTCAGTCTCCTCATCTGTCATATGGAGTGAAATGATACTACTTTGCAGTGCTATTGTGAGTACTGAATAAAACAATAAAAAGAATACAGTATGCACAAAAGAATGCTAGCTATTATGAATTCTAGAGTTATTATTATGCTACTGAACCACCTCAAGGAAGGAGAAAGCCAGGCCTCCCTGGAGGCACAAGGGTTAAAGACACAGCACTATCAAGCTATCGCCAGCCACTGCAGCATGAGTTGGATAACCGGCCAGAGAGGTGACCAATAAGTCATAGCAGACCTCTCCTGTCTCGCCCGCTGCTCCCCTCAGCAGTGTATTTCAGTCAGCCTGCCTGTTCTGTTCTCCATTCTGTCTCTGGTGAATCCTGTCACCCCCCACACCTCTGGCCTACACCCCAGTTCTTGTTTATATCAATAAATAAATCTAAAAAAAAAAAAAGGAGAAAGCCTATAGGCTGAGTGTTCTAGAAAATGTTAGAGAAAAAAGGCATACTACACACCTCTTCTGACTATATCGAGGAGAGAAAACTAGAAAGTAACACCTCAGTATGATCTGGAGTTGCTCAGGCTACTAGAAATTCTAGATATGCCAAACCACAAGTGCAGTGGGCCCTAGAAGCTGGAGCACAGGGGCCCCTTGCACACTGAAGGGCTCCATTTGTGTGGAGACCATCTTCTAGTCCACTCAGCCCTTTTGGGTCAGTGGCTCTCAAGCCCTGCTAGCTCCAGAACTGCCCCAGAATGACTCAGCAGGGTGCAGGTGGGAGAAGAGTCTCCTCCAACTGAACTCCAGGTCCTTCCTCCTGGCACCCTAGTGCTCAGAGCCATGAGAGCATGATCACAGACACTTGGCCTGCCTGTGTTGCCGGGGCTCTACAGACCAAGGACAATGTGCTAATACACCCCTCCAGGCAACACACATTAAGAGTAACCCAACACCCGACCAAAAGGACTGCTGAAATTCAATAAAATTTGCAGAACTGCTGATGAAACTGTATTAGTCTTGCATTTGTCCTGCTGGTCAAATCTTTTTATTACAAAGTTCTGTTAACTGATCATAGCCACCAGGGATGGAAAGGAAGTCACAGCTCCCATAAATGCTAAGAGGCCATAACTGACCACATCCAGCTTGGAGCACTTGTCACCTTGAGCAGGAGGCGCCTCCTCAAGTCCCTCAGATAAGAGGGGTGGGAGTACACAAAACAGTGTGTCTGGCAGATGGACCCAGAAGAGCTTTGGGGAAGTAGATGCTCCCTAATTATTGGGGAGTCTTTGGAGACTGAGCACTGCCCTATTTGGAAACTAACATCAAGATGGGGACAGTGGATGACACCATTTATTTATTACTATTATCTCCAATTTCCTCATGGATGCTTCATGTGACCACCTTCCTGATACACGAATCATATCATATTTATCTGATAAATATGATGGCAGTCAAGGCCTACCAGGGACAGGCTGCAGTATCTCTCTTCTAGCTTGCCAGTCCAAACTACTCCAGTAGGAAAGCCTTCTCTTCCAGGCAGAATTGTTTTCTCCCCAGGACCCTGCTGTCCAGCTGTCCACTCTCTCCTCTTTCTCCCTGCCTCTATGCTCTTTTTCCTCTTCACTGTGTCCCTCTCTTTCTTTCCTGTCTTTCCCCCATGTTCTCTCTCTCCCCCCTCATCTCATTGTCTTTCTCTAATTGGCCATGATGGTTGCAAAATAGCTTTTATTTTTGGTTGAACTCACACATTAAATTTTAAACCCTCTCAACTTAATTATCAAAAAAAGAAAGAAACATTTAATATTTTGCTCCAAACAATGAAGGACTTTTTAAGAGGGGAGATCTTTAAAGATCATCTAGTTCAACGTTTTTTTCTGACACAAAAATCCCTTCCAGAGAACCTCTGACATCTAGTTTCTCCTTGTCTACCCCCAAGGATTGGAGCCTATTACCTCTTGAGGATGCCCAGTTCTAACTGGTAAGAAGTTCTTCTTTATATTGACCCAACCTGCATCCATAATCTGCACTCCCTGGTTCCCAGGGACAATCTAGGCTACAAAAACAGGGCAATCAGCAGAAGAGCAGTGAGGATATGTAGGGGGGCAAAGGATGGGGTAGACCAGTTGGCTGTGAGGCTTTCCTATGGAATAGTTTGGGCTGACAAGCTGGAAGAGAGATACTGCAGCCTGTCCCTGGTAAGCCATGAATACCATCGTATTTATCAAATATGATGTGATTCGTTTATCAGGAAGGTGGTCAAATGAAGGCGTCCATGAGGAAGTGGAAATAACAGTAATAAGTAGTTATGATTTACAGCCAGGAATTATGTAAAGTACTTTATGTTGATTATTTCATTGAATCCTCTCAATCACACTATGACATAGACACTATTTTCCCATATTATAGATGAGGAGACAGACACAGAGATCTCAGAACCAGTAAGTCACTAACCCTGGCATGCCTATCCCTGATGCCCATGCGACAAGTAAGAACAGCACAGACACTAGGTCAGAAGACCTCAGTTTGGGAGTCATTTACATTGAGGAAAAGCCTAGCAAGAACAGAGACCCTGGATCTCATCTAAGGCCTCTTCTAAAGGTAAGCAAACTCCACCTTTATTTTTATTTTTATTTTTTTAAGATTTATTTATTTATCATACAAGAACTGGGGTGCAGGCCAGTGGTGCAGGAGGTGAGAGGATTCACCAGAGACAGAGTGGGGAACAGAACAGGTGGATTGACTGAAATATACTGCTGAGGGGAGCAGTGGGATCGAACTCGTACTGCAGTGGCTGCGGATAGCTTCATAGTGCTGTGACTCCCTTGTGTCACCAGGGAGGCCCCTCAAACTCCACCTTTAGTCTCATGCTTCTTCTGAACGCCACTGACCCAACTCCAGTTGCCCATTAGATTCTGTCACCTCAACTTCAACACATCAACCCCAGCACCTGTCATTTTTCACCTCCCCGGCAACCATTTCCCAGTTTGATTCTTTAAACATAAAAGAGGATCGAATTTTATGTCAAGCCAACCTGGGTTCAACTAGATTTGCCATATGTAAGCCACAGGACATTGGACAAAATTACTTAACCTCAATGAGCCTCAGTTTTCTCATCTATAAAATGGAAGCAGGAACAATATCTTTGTTGAGAGGTGCGTGTGTGAATTAAACAGGATAATTTATACATAACACATAGGATATTATTTATAAAAGGCATAGCAAGTGTTAACTAAGTGGCATTGTTATTGCTACTGCTATTCTTGGACTTGAAACTCCCTCTCCTGCATCCCCATTTATGGTTAATCCCCAAGCTAAGAGGTGGGAGGAAGAGGAGACCCACAGAGTGAACAGTAAAAATTCAACGTGCTTTGAACAACCCAGTGACCTCATCCTTCATGTTGGGGGCTGCTTCTGCGGGGCCCTTCTTTTTTCTGTACCTACCACAGAGTTGGGCTCTAGCCAAGCCCCCCCCCCCCCCCCCCCGCTCTTCCCCTTCAGACCTCCTTCTTAGGGATCAGCAAGCAGTGCTGCTGTTTCTACCTCCACCTCTCTCTTCATCCCAAGTCTGCATTTTGTGTCATCTGCAGCCCTGACCTCCGTCAAATATTCTTCTTTTCCTCTAAGTCTCTAGAATCAATGTTTGAGAAGTCATCTCAAATATTAAAGCAGTTAATAAAAATTTATTCTTGCATAATTAGATTTGAGTAAAGCACACCTTCTTCCAGCCCTTGTGCATGACCCAGTCCTCACTGCTAAGTATGCTTGAGCATCTGAGTTCCCTCTGGGCCATATGCCATATGCACAGGATCTGTCTGTGACTCTACTAGAGCCCCTGACCCTTGGGGCCTGGTGTGCTTTTAGCCCCCTGGAGATACTATACATTAGATCACTCATGATTGACCATCAATGGGCACTGATCACAATCACAAACTCTCACATTTGCAAACCCCACCATCCCTGCAGCTCAGGGTAGCTGTGAAAGGGGGATGAAAGGAGACTCCAAGTAGACAACATGGTGTTTGTACTCAGTGAGGGGAGAACAAAGGGAACAGGGAGCCCAGAGGTGGCAGGCAGGAAAGCAGGGACACAGGCTGCAGACTAAGATGAGTCAGAAGGGTGAATGGGGGCACTGGGTCACATCACCTCAGTGGGCCCCCAGAAGGTGGTGTGACCTAGGGAAAGGGAATCGGGGGAGGAGAGTAGAGTCAATGTCCTCACTCAGAAATTGGGAACCAAAGTGAACCACTAAAAAGCTTCGTTAATTTCAAGGGAGGGACCCCAGCTCCTGCCTCCTGAGGTCTCCTAGACCCTTCCTGCCTGGCTCTGCTCCCAGCTGCTGCAATTAGGGCGAGGCAGCTGGGATGGCAGGGGAAAGGAGTTAAGCAAATAATAAAGATGTCAATCTGGGAAATCACTGGACCCCTGCTTAGCAGATAGAAGCCACCCCCTGGTTGTTAATGCCCTCCATTTATTTGGAGCTTTCAACTTATTCCAAATGCCCTCACACTAATGATCTCATTTAATCTTCAGCACCACCCTGTGAAATAGGCAGGCCTGGGATTATCTCCTAGAGCTCCTCCCCTCTTTATCCTGTGGCTCCCCTGAGGGCCCTCAAATTGCTTCCGCCATTCTAGAAATAGCCAACACTGAATCAGGAGGTGCCTTAGGGGCTGAAGGGAGACTGGGGTCCTCTGTCTCCATTCTGGGCTTGCTCTCTGCCGTTTGTCCTGAGCTGCGCATGCGGAGAAGTCACAGGATACGGAATCCTCCCCCTCCTGGAATTTCCCAGACACCTCTCCCCCTTTGCATATATCTGAAAGCTGGGTACATAATGACCATTTCACCCACTCTCTAGGGAGCTATGTCAGACTTATTAGGCAAAAGGAAACCCGGGATCCAGAGAGGCAAAGGCCTTTGCCCTGAGTCACACAGTGAGCAAACATGCAGGGACCATCAAGACTGTAGACAAGCACAGGTCTAGGGGTATCAGAAGACCGGTTCCGGTTCCGGCTCCACTGCTACTCAGCTGGGGTCACAGTGACAGTCACTCAACCTCCCCAGCCTTTGCTTTCATATCTGTCCAATGGAAATAACAATTCCCATCTCTTGGGGTTGCTGGGAGGATTAGATGTCAAAATGTTACATGAAAACAAATTACTCTGAGGATCAAGTACCTCAGGTAACACCAGGACTCTGGCATAACAGTGGCTGGACCAAGCATAGAGCCTGGGCTCTCCTAAACTCAACTATGTGGCTCTAGGCAAGTTCAGGCCTTGGTGGCCAAAGCCCCTGCCAGCTATAAGACCCTGGGGTTCTGTGGGATGTGCCTCTGGTGCAAGACTTGTGCTGGTCACCATGCTCTCTTGACTGTTCTATTATCTGTACCCCACCTTGCCCTAGATGCAAATATCTTTTTTTTTTTATTATTTTATATATTTTTTACATCATTCTTCATTTTCATACAATGTATGCTTTATCATCTCGGCTATAGTCCCCGTGGAATTCCCACCACCAATTCACCCGTGCACCATCACGATAGTCCCTTGTGCTCTTCCCACCCTTGTTTTGATCCAACTCCCTCCTCCCCCGCCCCTGCAGAATGTCTCTGGTTTACAGTTGCCTGTTGATTTTGATTTTTATTTTAAGATGCAAGTATCTTACTGAGGAAGATGGGCAGTGTGGACCATGGGAACCCTGCTCTGCTCCCCTCCCATTTCCTCTGGGCTAAGCTGTGCTTCTGTACTCTTCTGAGGCCTGGCTGACTCCAGCTTTGGAAAGCAAGGGCGTGTGCAGAGGGCAGTTCTTGGTAACAGAACTGATGACAGCTTACCCACATAAGATTTCCCAGTGGAAAGCAGCAGGTGACCTGGATTCCCTTCTCCTGGGAGGGCAAGTCTTTCTGTCCTGCCCTGAACATCCCATTTCTCCCAGGATGGCCTCAAGTGTGCCAGGCCCCTGATCCCTCCTTGCAGGAAGTGGCTCTGTGTGACCCTTGCTGAGCTCACACAGGTGAATTCAATATGAAAAGTGCAAGGTCAGAGCCCAGGGGCACATTCCCACAGCACAGACAATGGCAAGCAGTTCATCTTTCATTCCAGCAGCTGAAACCCTCCCTCTCCAGGCTGGGCATCTCAGCTCCCCAGCCCAGTCCTGAGGAGTCAGAAATGTCAATATTTTGCTTTCCTCATCTAGTGGTCAGCTCCCAGTTCCCTGTACCCCTTCTCCAATCCCCAGTATCGAGGGCTGCAGTGATTTGGAAATGCCTAGAATACTGAGTTGTGGCATCTGTGGCACGAAATTGAATAGGGCTGTGGCTGTCCAAACTGGGGGTGGGGGGTGGGAGTGGGATCTCACACCTAGGGCCTGGAGGCACCCATGGGCAAGGGAACAGCTCAGGAAAGATGCCAAGACCCTGATGGCTCTCAGGGCAATGGAGAATTGGATCTTATTATGTTGAGGTCTGGCTTTGGGGACCAGTTGGTTTGTTTCTTGGATTAATACGTCATAGAACTATCAGATGAGAAGAGACTCAGAGATCACCCAGACCAAGCCTCTACTTTACAAACATGGAAACTGAGGTCTGAGGAAAGGAGAAAGCAACTTACTCAAGGTCACTCAATGAGCTGTAGAACAGGGGGGCCTGAACTCCAGCCTCCAGTGTAGAGTCAAGTGCTCTTCCCACCCAACTCTCCACATCATCTCCTAAATCTCCTGCCTAATGATACCCATTGATGAGTCCTGCTATGCACGGACCCAGGGAGCCATTTTCATAGGGAGCAATCGTGCCTCACCACCCAAGAACAGAAAGAACATGAGGTCCAGGGTCCCAGCTTAGCTGCCAGTTCATTGGGCAGAACCTGGTTCATGTCACTTCTCTGAGCTTTGTTCCTCACCTGGAACAGGGAGATTTAAGAACTGGTACCTTAGATGGCATCAATAAGGATCAAATGAGATCATGAGGGCATTCTGTAAACTGACATGCTATCCCAGTGTTAGAAATTTTTAATGGTGGGAGTTTTGAAGGTGCTGCAGAGGGAGGAGACTATGCAAGAGTGAGAACCCCCCAGGAGGAGGTTGAGGAATTGCCTGGTCATCTGTGCACATGATCGATATTGGGGTAGAGACTAATGGGCAGCAGGTCAGACCAGCCCAAGTTCATTGATTTGAGAGACCACCTGCCTGCCTGTTTCCTTTTGTGTGTGTGTGTGTGTGTGTGTGTGCGTATCTGTCGTGCCCAGGAGCACAGGCATTTGCCTGGCAGCTTCAGGGAGCATTCAGCAGGAGAGCAGCCTGTGGTGCTGGGAAGACACTTTGTTTTAGGCCAGGCCAGAGACCCTCCAGGGAAAGTCTATCAGCCTCCCGTCTCGGGGGTCCTCTGTAATACTCCAACCCCCCTGGGGCCCTTACCTTATATTTGGCTGCAAGCAGCTCTGTGGCCTGCTGCTCCCGCCGCAGGTCTTCCAGCATCTTCTCCTTCTCCTCCAGCAGCTTCTGCTTCTCCTCGCTGACCAGGCTGCGGTCATCCTGGATAGCAGCCTTCTCCTCCTCCAGCCGCTCCTTCTGCTCCTGCAGGTAATTCTCCATGTTCTTATCCAGGGCTGACTCCAGGATGGGCTGGGGTGGGCGGTGGTTGTTGTTGCTGTCATCCTCCTCCTCAGCCACCCAGGCCTCGATCACTGCTCCCTCGGGGTACCCCGCGGGGGCCGACACGGCCTTCTTCCTGCGGCTGCTCTTCCTCCGGAGCCGCTTGCCCAGCATCCCCTTCTTCTCCAGCTGGGCCTTCAGGCGGGCGATTTCCTCCTGGAATTCGCGCAGCAGGGTGTCCTTGGGGTCCTCATTCACCCGGGGTTTGTTCTTGATGTTCTTGGCCCGGTTGGCGAAGCGCAGGGTAGAGAGACTCTCGTCGTAGCTGTGAGAAGCTGGGCCCAGTGTGGCGACCATGATGGTCTTGGCGTTTCCTCCCAGAGAGTCCTGGAGCAGCCGGGTCAGCTTGGAGTCCCGGTAGGGGATGTGGGTGCTCCTGTTGCCCGCCAGAGCAGCGATCACATTGCCCAGGGCGGACAGCGAGAGGTTGATTTTGGAGGCTTCCTTCGGCCTCTCTCCTCCACCACCACCCGCTCCGCCTCCACTGCTGCCACCACCTGCAGGCTGTGTGTTTGTCCCCCCGGCTGTGTTGGGGCCCACTTTGTTCTGCCTCTCACTGCCAGCCAAGTCCACCAGGTTGAGCTTGCCCACGCGGATATGGTCCTGGCCATCTGAGCCGCGCTCACTGCACTCCACCGTGATGACAAAGATGGCGTGGGAGCGGGAGCTGACCTCGTTCATGTGTGTGCTGCCCACCGCCCGGGTCTGGTTCCCCAGGTTCATCACATGCTCGATCTCCTTGACGTTCTTAGTGACGAAGGAGGAGAGGTCCTTGATGTAGACGCCAGTCTCGGGGTTCTCCTTCAGCTCCAGCCTCTTGCCAGGCTCTTTGGAGAGCAGGTCTCGAATCTCCTCCTGGTAGATCTCCAGGTAGGAGGCCCGAACCAGGTACTGCTGGTTCTGGGAGCGGGAGATGTGGGTGAAGATGTGTTCAAAGGCATTGGGGATGACCCCGCGCAGCTCGGGCTCCACCCAGGTCCCCTGCATGGTGTAGGTCTTGCCAGTGCCCGTCTGGCCATAGGCAAACACGGTGCCATTGAATCCCTGCAGCACGGAATCTATCAGAGGCCTCACGGTTTCATCATACAGGTCTGCCTGCTTGGAGCTGGCATCGTACACGGCATCAAAGGTGAAGGTCTTGGGCAGCTCGCCGGGGGCAGCACGGGGGTTCCGCAGGGTCACCTGGCCCAGTTTCACGTCCATGGTCAGGATCTGCTCGTGACCAGCAGCCTCCTCCTTCCGACTGAGCGGGCGGCACCGGGCCACCACCTTCAAGGCCTCGCTGGCCTTGGCTTTGCTGGCCATCTTGCTGCTCTGTCCTTGCTGCCCCTCCGCCGCCTGGGTGGTCCCGCGGTCCTCCCTAGGGGCCTCCCTGGGTGCGGATCAGCGGGGCCGGCCCAGCCCCCAGGCGCCGCTCGCGATCCGCGTGCAGCCTCCGCGGGTGGGGGTGCTGGGTGGGGGCCCCGCCGCGGCTGCAGTCCGGCCGCCCCGCTCCGGGCGCTCGCTGCACGGGCCGGGGAGGGTCAGGCAGAGCCCGCGGGCAGCCGCGGGAGCCGCGCCCGCCGAAGGGCAGCGCCCGGAGCGCGCCCCATGCGGGGCGGGGAGCGCGGCCGCGAGCGGCTCCGCACAATGAGATAAAGGCGCAGAGCGCGGCCGGGGGCGCGGGGCTGCTCCTCGCCCCCCTCCTCGCCTGGCCTCCGGGAGCCGCGGCGGGGCTGCGGGCCGGGCGGGGGTGCGCCCTCCCGAGGGCAGCGGCTCACCTGGCGTCCTCCCCGCGGGCTCGGGGGTCATTCATTGCAGCCGGCGCGGCTGCGGCTGCCCGGCCTCCGCCTTCCCCGCGGCCGCCGGAGAATGAGCAAAACAGAGGGGATGGGCGGGGCGGCGGCGGGAGTGATGTTGCCGCGGCTCGGCGGCCGCAGCGGAGCCGCCCGGCTGGGGCGGGGCTGGGGCGGGGCAGGGGCGGGGCGAGCGGGGTTGGGGCGGGGCCAAGGCGGGCGTGGGTGGGGCTAGGGCGGGGCTAGAGGGGCGAGGGGCAGGGCTAGAGGGGCGAGGGGCGGGGCGCGCGAGCCCCCCTCGGCGGCCGCGCCAGGGAAGGGGCGCGTCGCCCGCCCGCACCCCGCAGATCCCTCGGGAACGACGGGCGCGGCGCCCACCCAAGCCCCGCGCCCACCGCGGCCAGGCAGCCCCGCCCCGCCCCCGCGCCCGGGCATGCCGGGAGTTGTAGTCCCGCCTTTGTTACCCGCGCCCGGCAGGTTGCGGAGCCGCCCGCCGTCCCGCAGGCCCCGCCCTCCCGCCGGCCGCGGGGCGACAGCCGAGGGCGCGGCCCGCCTGGCCCGCGGAGGGCAGTGCCCGCCGCCCACCCTGGTCCCTGCACGGCCGACGTCCTCGTCTCTCCGCTGCTCTGGATTCTGCCTGCGGACGAGGACGTGAACCCCTCCTTTAGGGGGGCGCCTGACACCTTAACTCCTAAATATTTCTTGGTTGTCATTGTCCTCTCTTGCCCGGATTTGCTTCTGGGCTCCCTCTTCTCTCTCCAGCTGATTCCTCTCGCTGCTCCCCCAGCACCTGGGTCTCCTCCGCTCCTCCTCCTCCGCCAGCCCTCCATATTGTCTAAGTCTCTCCATCCTCTGCTCCTGCCTCGCTTCCCAGCCTCGTTTCCTGCTACTCTGCTCTGGAGAACCTGCATTCCAGACATTTACTCAGTTATCCAGAGCCTGCTAGTCCCAGGTCCATTCTCAGAGCTGGATCTCAGCTCCTCAGGGAGCTCACATTCTAGGTACAGTGTTTTGTTCCCCTGGATGTGCTCTGTGTTGCCTCTTTGTGCCTTTGTCCAGTGGACCTTGTCACCCTCCTGCACCTGGTGCCACTTGGGCAGTTCAAGCACCTCCTCCTCTGTGAAGCCTCCCCTGACCACTTTCTTGCCCAGACTAGAAATAGGTAGAATTTGCATAAAATAAAACTCGGATTCAGGTTGCAGTTTTGCTCTTCCTCTAACCGTGGACTTTGGGCTCACTTACCACTCCCCTGCCTTAGTTTGTGCATCGCTTCCAAAAAATTGGAACATGAAGAGAAGTAACACTTATTTAATGGAGTGGTTGTGAGGGCATTGTGTAAATATGAAAGTGAAACAATGAATTATGGAGTATTGTACCAGGAGAAGATGCATTTTTTTATTTAATTTTTTAAAGATTTATTTATTTATGCATACAAGAGCTGGAGTACAGGCCAGTGATGGGGGGGTGAGAGGATTCACCAGAGACGGAGCGGGGAACAAAACAGGCAGATTGACTGAAATACACTGCTTAGGGGAGCAGAGGGCAAAACAGGAGAGGTCTGCCTCGCCATGTGGGTTTCTCCCTGGCCGGCTGGGGATTGAACTCGTGCTGCAGTGGCTGTGGATTGCTTCATAGTGTGGTTCTTCCTAGTGTAGTGCTTAATCTCTTGGGCCACCAGGAAGGCCCAGGAGAAGGGCTTTAAGCAAGCCCTTAAAGGCCCAGCAACAGCTCTCCTTCCTTACACATCTTGGATAGGCCAGATCTGTGTTGTCTGGTCTCTTCAAGGTCTTCATATTTCCCCTCTAGAATACAAATCAAGTGTAATTTCTCAAGTCCAAGGACTAAGCCACTCTCCTACCTATCTTTCACTCTGTAGAAGGGAGGTGAATCTGTAGAGGATGGGGCCTGAGTTGTGCTTACTCTCCACATAGATCCAGGTGTAGGAGGTACTATCTGAAAGTCAGAGACCACTCTTCTCAGAGGCACCAAAAGACATTTTACAGGGCCTCCCCAGTGATGCAGTGGGTTGAACACAGTGCTGTGAAGCTGTCTGCAGGCTCTGCAGCGCCGGTTTGATTCCCGGCTGGCCAGAGAGATACCCACATGGCGTGGTAGACCTCTCCTGTCTCACCTGCTGCTCCTCTCAACAGTGTTTTTGGTCATCTGCCTGTTCTGCTCCCCGCTCTGTCTCTGGTGAATCCTTTTACCCTCCTGCGCCTCTGGCCTGTACCCCAGTTCTTATATAAATAAATCTTAAAAAAAAAAAAGACATTTCACAGTCATGTTAGTCTCTGGAGGGTCTAAATCAATTAGTTCTTCGATTTTACCAAAACCTTCCTCATCTCTTCCCCATCTTCAGATCTCCAGGATCTGAATGCCAGCTCTGCTGGAAGCTGATGGCTTTTCTACTCCTGAAGTTTACTGGCCTTCTCAGCCCTCTCTTTTATCACGCTCTATTGCTTGTGATTACCTTGGCTTTTGGACCAGTGTGTGGGGTTTTGGCTTTATGAACAATCTCTCTTGGCTCTGCAGCCTGACTTCTGGATGGACCATTTGGCTTTTAACTATCTTCTTGTTGCACTTGGCTTTGGTTTTTGGACTACCTTTCCTTTGCTTTGGCCAACCCAGGAACACTACCTTGCAGGATGAAAGGGATCTGGGCCCTGTTCTCCCTCTCCCACTGTCACCCCCTCAGGGCACTTGCCCAGACACTCCTATATTCGGGGAGATGTGTGACCCTGAGTAAGTTATTTAACGCCTCTGAACAGCAAAGTGAGGATAAGAATGATTACCTTATAGGGTTTTCATGAGGATTAAGTGAGATAATGTATGTAAAGACTCCTAGTGCATATAAACTATTCAAGAAGTAGTCTTCTTCCTGCCTTTTGTCATTTACAGTCAGGGTTGATCACATCTGTCTACCTCCAGCATCCTCTCCAGCCACTCCTCCTACCCTCACCCTTTTCCGCACTCACGTCTCCAGCCACTCTGATTTGCTTAGGTCCCTTCAAACACAACATAGATCTTCAAGACTTCATGCCTATGCTTGTGCTGTTCCTCTGCCTAAAATGTCCTCCTAGCAAAGACTATGCGTTGGAGCAAAGAAAGTTTGTTCAATAAATGGTGCTGGGAAAACTGGGTCGCTACATGCAAAAGAATGAAGCTTGACCACTACCTCACACCATACACAAAAGTCAACTCAAAATGGATTAAAGAACTAGACATAAGACCTGAAACCATAAAATATATAGAAGGAAATATAGGCGAAACACTACGTGATCTGCACATCAAAGACATCTTTACAGACACATCACCCAAAGCAGTGATAGTGAAGGCAAAGATAAACAGCTGGGACTACATCAAATTAAAGAGCTTCTGCACAGCAAAAGAGACAATAACAAAAACAAAGAGAAACCCCACCGACTGGGAGAACATTTTTGCACCCAACACTAATGATAAAGGACTGATCACAAAAATCTGCAAAGAGCTGATGAGACTCAACAACAACAAAGAAAATAATCCAGTCAAAAAATGGGCAGAAGAGCTAAAAAGAAACTTCTCTGAAGAGGAAATGCAAATGGCCAACAGGCATATGAAAAAATGTTCAACATCACTTGCCATCAGGGAAATGCAAATCAAAACTACCATGAGATACCATCTTACACCAGTGAGAATGGCACATATTAAAAAAACTAGCAACAACAAATGCTGGCGAGGGTGTGGAGAAAAAGGAACTCTTCTGCACTCCTGGTGGGAGTGCAAACTGGTCCAACCACTGTGGAGAGCTGTGTGGAGATTTCTGGACCTACTAAACATAGAGCTTCCATATGATCCAGCAATTCCACTCCTAGGTATTTACCCAAAGGACACAGAAACATCAATTCCAAAGAACACCTGCACCCCTATGTTTATAGCAGCACTGTTTACAATAGCTAAGCTTTGGAAACAACCCAAATGCCCAAAAATAGATGACTGGATCAAGAAGATGTGGTACATATATACCATGGAATATTACTCAGCATTCAAAAAAGATAAACACATGCAATTTGCAGCAACATGGATGGCGCTGGAAGGGATCATGCTCAGCGAAATAAGCCAAAAAGAAAAAGAAAAATACCAGATGGTCTCACTCATAGCAGGAATCTAGAAAACTTAAATAAGGGACCAGGAAAATGAATAACTATAAGAAAGTGAAAATCAAAATCAACAAAAAACTATGAACCAGAGACACTTTTAGGGGGGCGGGGGCGGGAGGGGAGGGATTGGGGTCAGAATGGGGGGGCTGCAATTGTATGGGGAATATAACAATAAAATTTATAAAAAAATAAATAAATAAATAAAATGTCCTCCTAACTTTGTCCGTGTCTACACAGCTTCACCTTCTATTCATTCCAGAACTCTTTTTTTTTTTCAAAAAGATTTATTTATTTATACATACAAGAACTGGGATACAGGCCAGAGGTGGGGGGGTGGTGTGAGAGGATTCACCAGAGACAGAGTGGGGAACAGAACAGGCAGATTAACTGAAATACACTGCTGAGGGGAGCAGTGGGAGAGTCAGGAGAGGTCTGCTTCGCCATGTGGGTCGCCTCCTTGGCCAGGGGTTGAACTTGGGCTGCAGCGGCTGCAGATAGCTTCATAGTGTTGTGTCTTAACCCCTTGCACCACCAGGGAGGCCCCTCATTCCACAACTCTAGACCTTATGTGGCCTCGCTTCCTACTGCTCAATAGATTTCTCTTACCAATAATATTGGCAAATTTCATGGTCCCATCCTAGTGGGCCTCTCTCAATAGGAGCATTTGATATAATCTCCCTCTCCCCTTTATTTAACGTATTGCCTGTGATTTCTGTGACTCTGCACCTGTCTGGTTTTCCTTCCACAATTCCTAGGAATTCTGGTTGCTCAATTTCAGTTTCCTTAACCAGTAAATCTCATTCAACCCCAACAGTAAATGTTGGAGTTCATGAAGGTTTGACCTTAACATGCCTTTTTTTCCCAAGGTCACCCTCTAGTGACCACTACAGCTGATAGTATCAGTTATTATCTAAGTGATTCCTAAATTTCCTGTCCAGACCTCTCTGAGCTCCAAATCTATTGATATACATCCACTTCTCTAATAGATATGGTCACTCGGATGGCTCCCATGGACCGAACATTCTATTTGTTTACATTTCAAGCTTGATCTCCAAGAATGGTCCCTAGCTCAGTAAATAGTTCTTTCCCCATTCCAACATAGCCATTCAAGTCCAAAATCCTACTAATTCAACTTCCTAAATATTTCTCAGATCTATCAATTTCTTTTCTGTTTCCCTAGCCACTGTCAGGGTCCAAATTATCCACTTCTCTGGTCCAACCTCCCACTGTATCCTCTAGTCTGGCCTCCCTAGGTCTGCTCTTGCCTCTACCCATACATTCTCTATGTTAGTTACTCTTTTAAAAATTCATGTCTCATCATGCCCCCCCTCCATGCTTAAAACATTTCAATGTGTCTCACTGTTCTTATAGTCAAGTCTAAATCACCAATGCAGTCCTAGGACCCCACACAATATGGTAGCAGTCTGTATCTTCTGCAGTGGCTGTCCATAGCTTCATAGTGCTGAGACTTAACCCTGAACGCCACCAGGGAGGCCCCCAAGGAATATTTTTATACATACACAGGATAAATGAAAGCCTCATGTGAATATCACTTCCCCTTTGGGCTGCCTTCTTTGACTTCTCTGTGTTTATTTTCTTTTCTTTTCTTTTTTTTTTTTTTTTTAATTATTTATTTATTTATACAAGCGCTGGGTACAGTCAGAAGCACGGGAGGGTGAGAGAATTCACCAGAGCCAGAGCGGGGAGCAGAGCAGGCAGAAGGACCGAAGTACACTGCTGAGGGGAGCAGCGGGCGGCAGGAGAGGTCTGCGCGCCATGTGGAGAGGTCTTCGCAACCCAGCGCTCAACCGCTGCGCCACTGGGGAGGCCCTCTGTGTTTATTTTCTAATTAATCTTTCATTTCCTCTTGATTATATAGCTTATTGTTTAACTTGTTTGCAGTACTCATCCTAGTTGGACTTGACTTATGGTTAACAGTCTGTCTCTATCACCAGGCTGAAGATGGGAGCTGTGGTTTTTGTCTTTGTGTCTCCTTTCCTAACTCCTAGCATGTACTTGATACACTTTAGGTAATCAATATTGGTTGTTAAAACAAATGAAAGTATATTCCAAGACCTTCAAAGCAAGAAAGTGTGGAGACAAGACAAAGTGACAGTAATAAGCCCTTATGTGTATACAGGTACTTGCAGTTAATAAATTGTGATCACAGGGCCTCCCTTGGTGGCGCAGCAGTTGAGCGCTGGGCTGCGAAGCTGCCTGCAGCCTCTGCAGCACCGGTTTGATCCCCGGCTGCTCCCTGGCCACCAGCGAGGGTCCCACATGGCGCGCAGACCTCTCCTGCCGCCCACTGCTCCCCTCAGCAGTGTGTTTCATCTGTCTGCCTGCTCTGTTCCCTGCTCTGGCTCTGGTGAATTCTCTCACCCTCCCGCACTTCTGACTGTACCCAGTGCCTGTATAAATAAATAAATAAATCGTTCAAAATAAATAAATAAATAAACTGTGATCACATATATTACTCACTTGATCTTCACATTGATCCCAGGAAAGGAACAAATATTAATGTCCCCAGATTGTGACAACTCTAAACTTGAGGCTGATTAAGTAACCAAGTAAGGAGACCAGTCACCAAGTGGCATAGTCAGTCTTCAGACTCTGAGCCTGTGGTGCAGGTGGTCCTTCTCCTGTGTATCGGGTGAGCTGCCTGTGATGCCAGCTCATCAGTTTCTTCCCAGTCTGGTTTGAATGACAATTTTCTAGTAGTCCGGATCCATCATTGGCTTGTGGGAAGCCAATGCAACCCCTTTCACTGCATTTCCTTTGACAAAGAAAGTTAATTTTCCTCCAGGAGTTGCCATACCTGTATCTTCTTCCAGTATGATCCCAGTTACAGTTAGGGTGAGATTATTCCTAGAAGACAGAGTAAGCCCCTTGGGAATCTTAGGGCCAGCAAATTTTCAAATTCAAGCAATTCAGGATTTGGGTTTACCCTGCAAAACCAAGTTCTACCAGAAGAGGGAGCTATGAGTACGTGTCTAAATCACTCGATGGGCTTTAAGTTTCTGGGATGTCAATCACTATGAAATTATCTAACTCAAAAATCCCCCTATTGAGGCCAGTCTAGATTACTAATAGTTTCTCCTTCCCTAACTATTCTCTACTGCAATTTCAGCACAGAATTTGAGTCAACTTCCCATCTCCTCAAAAATAAAGAACAGTTAAATTGGGAAAAAATTAAATCTGAATATTAAAAAAACAGCTGTCTTTAGTTCCGAGCAGGGGTACAGATGTTTCATCTAACCTTTACATTACCCCACGTTGTACGTGACAATACTGGGACTTGCACTTAATTTCTCCAACTCCAAAGTTGGATCCTTTCCACCACCTACTGCTGGGGGCCAGGCTCAGCCTCCTACCTGGATGGACTCCACCTTCTTTCAACACTTAGAACTTCTGTCTTCTTAGTAAAGAATTTCCTGCCTCCACCAGGCCTCTGGGGATTTTTTTTTTTTTTAAGATTTATTTATTTATTTATACTAGCACTGGGTACAATCAGAAGCACAGGAGGGCGAGAGAATTCACCAGAGCCAGAGCAGGGAGCAGAGCAGGCAGAAGGACGGAAGTAAACTGCTGAGGGGAGCAGAGGGCGGCAAGGAGAGGTCTGTGCGCCATGTGGGACTCTCCCCAGCGGCCGGGGATTGAAGCAGCGCTCAACCGCTGTGCCACCAGGGGAAGCCCAGGCCTCTGGGGATTCTTTCTTTCTTTAGATCCTTGGCAATTTTACATCTGCTTTTTCTAGGGTATTATCTATCCCACTAGGAAAATATTCTCTTCCTCAAATGAGTTTCTTCTACTTTATTATACTTCAATGTATCATTACAAAAGTAACTTAACATGTTTTGAAGAATCTTTGCCATCTGTATATAGGCTTGTGTATCCTAATTTTTAAAATATTAGACACATTGTTAATTCTTCTTCCTCTTACCCTAAATCCCATCTTGGGCCTCCCTGGTGGCGCAAGGGTTTAAGAGGCAACCTATGAAGCAATCCTCAGCCACTGCAGCTCTGTGAGTTCAATCTCAGGCTGGCAGGGAGCAACCCACATGGCACAGCAGCCCTCTGCTGCCTCTCCCGCTGCTCCCCTCAGCATTGCATTTCAGTCAGTCTGCCTGTTCTGCTCCCCACTCTGTCTCTGGTGAATCCTCTTACCCCCCACAGCTCTGGCCTGTACCCCAGTTCTTGTATGCATAAATAAATAAATCTTAAAAAAAAATCCCATCTGAGTTTCTGCTACAAAATCTAGCCATCCAAAATACCATGTGCTGCCCCATTTCCTGCCACCTTCATCTCTTGTCCTGGACACTGCAGTAGCATTTAACAGGGATTCCTGCTTCCATCCTTAACGCACCCCACCCCCACTCTCCCTTTGCAGAACAGCCAGAGACTTCCCTTTAAACTATAGATCCAGTCACACCACTTCCTGCTCTCAGACCTCCAACAGCCTCTCATCACTCCCAGAATAAAACCCACGTCCGTTGCCAGGGTGGGTAGGCCTTCCCTGCTCGCGTCCTGGCTGCTGTTCCGGATTCATGTCTTCATACTCTCCCTTTCTCTTACTCTGAGCCTTAACACTGGCCTCCTTGTTCGTGGGTCCTGCCAAGAACATTCCAGTTGCAGAGCCTGTGCACTTGCTCTTTCCTTTGCTGCAAGCTCTTGCTCCCACGGCTACAGACTGCTCCCCCTCACTTCATTCAATTCTGAATTCAGAAGGCATGCTCGGAGAAGCCCTTTCACCATGCTTTCTAGAATCTCTTCATCACACTCTTACTATTCCTACTCTGCTTTGTTTTCCTTCCTGTACCACCACATGACATTCTGGTTGTTTCCATAGCTGTCTCTCCATTATATTCCCAGCACCACGACAGCATCTTATTCTGTGCCCAGTGCCTTGAGAATCAACGGTTCATGACACATCCCCAGGAAGTATTTATTCAATGAATAATGAGTGAATGAAGTTGTTAGTAGACTTTACAACCGTTATTTTCAATGAATGCCTAACTTAATGTCAATTAGTTTTTATTGAGGAAAGTTAGATCACACCGTATGGAATTGCCTGTTTTGTAGGTTAAAAATGGTGGGATGTTGGCAATTACACATAGTTCCATGAAATAAAGCAGAAAGTTATATTACATAAACATACTGCTTCAAGAAACATTACAAAACAATGTCCCTGTGTCTAATACCCAGGTCAAAAATAGGCCATCATTCCAAACAGCCCCTTCAGGACCTTTGGCCATCACAGCTTTCTTTTTTAAAGGTTACGCTCCTTCACTTTGATGAGTATCACTTGGTTGCTTTTTTGTTGTTGTTCTTTTAACATCTAAAGATTATGGTTTTTCTTTTGCTGTTTTTTTTTTTTTAAGATTTTATTTTATTTATTTATACAAGCATTGGGGTACAGTCAGAAGCGCGGGAGGGTGAGAGAATTCACCAGAGCCAGAGCGGGGAGCAGAGCAGGCAGAAGGACCGAAGTACACTGCTGAGGGGAGCAGCGGGCGGCAGGAGAGGTCTGCGCGCCATGTGGGACCCTCGCTGGTGGCCAGGGATCGAACCGATGCTGCAGAGGCTGCGGGCAGCTTCGCAGCCCAGTGCTCAACTGCTGCGCAACCAGGGAGGCCCTTTTCTTTTGCTGTTTTTCAGTTTTATGAGAAAATCTTAAATCTGGCTTTTCCCAGCTTCCTCATTTGACTTTGTGTGTGTGTGTGTGTGTGTGTGTGTGTGTGTGTGTGTGTAGAAGAGATGGGACTTAGGTCAGAGGTGCTGGGGGTGTGTGTGTGAGAGGATTCACCAGAGACAGAGTGGGGAGCAGAACAGGCAAACTTAGTGAAATACACTACTAAAGGGAGCAGCGGGCGAGACAGGAAAGGTCTGCTGTGCCATGTGTTTGTTAGCTTCTTTGCCGGGGATCGAGCGCAGGCCATTGTGGTGATAGCGCTGAGATTTAACCTCTAGGCCACCAGGGAGGCCCTGTTTCTGTTATTTGAAAGACCCCTCTGTGTCCCTGTGTCCACGCACAGTGTTTCTCATAATGCTTGCTGTGCTACCCAGTCATTTGCTGTCTACTGTTGGTGGATATTCGGGTAGCTTCCAGTTTGGGGTTATTATAGGTTATCCTGCTACAAGCATCTGATGCACAGAGAACTCTTCTGTTGCATAGACAGCTTAGGAAATGCCTAGCTTCAACTTGCGCTGACCAGGTCAAGCTGTTTTCCAAAGTGGGTATAACAATTTGCACTGCTATCCATCTGTGAGAGTTCCAGTTACTTCACATCAAAGCCAACACTTAATATTGACATTCTTCATTTTAGACATTTGCCAGATCACTGTGGTTTTACTTTCGGATTTCCCAGCTGACAAATGAAGTACGCTTATATGCTTATTGGCATTTGCATTTGTGAATTGCCCCTTCAAGCCTGTTACTTACTTTTCCCACTCAGTTGTCTTTTTCTTATTGTTTTATAAGAGTTGATTTACATTTTGTTTTTAAGATTTTCATTGCTTGGGCCTCTCCGGTGGCACAGCGGTTGAGCACTGGGTTGCGAAGCTGCCCGCAGCCTCTGCAGCACCGGTTCGATCCCCGGCTACCGGGAGAGGTCAGGGCGAGGGTCGCACATGGCGTGCAGACCTCTCCTGCCACCCGCTGCTCCCCTCAGCAGTGTATTTCGTCAGTCTGCCTGCTCTTGCTCTTCCCTCTGGCTCTGGTGAATTCTCTCACCCTCACGCGTTTCTGACTGTACCCAGTGCTTGTATAAATTAATTAATTAAAAAAATATTTTCATTGCTTGTTAGCATTGCAAGCATCTTCTCTGTGATTTGACATTTCATTCTTTTCATGGTGCTTTTTTATAACCAGGATACTTTCATTTTAATGTCGACACATTGTTGATCTCTTTCTTTGACACTTTTTGTGTTTTACTTAAAAGCTCTTCCTCTATCCAAGTTCCCAAAAATATTTTTCTCTTTCTTCTTTGAAACTGTTTTCGAGAAAGCTTTATTTACTACATACACCCCAAGAATGAACTGTAAATGGAGCAAGATCTAAGTAAATTTAAAAGCTTTTCCAATACAAATCAACTAAAGTTAACAACTAAACCACTGGCATGTTATGTTTGAAAACAGAGACTCTAAATCTTTGTATAATATTTATATCATTTGTTCTTCACCCTAAAAATTTTTTATATTTCAAGTCCTAAACTTACATAAGTAGTGTATGTGAAATGGTTTGGAAACAACAGGAACAGACAGACCAGAGACAGAGGCTCCCTCATACTTAACTGGCTTTGTCACCAACATTTATTTATAGGGTGGTTTGGTGGTGAAGATATTAACCATTAAGATAATATTAAGATATCTTTTTTTCCTTTCTTTTATTTTCCCCCCTTTGGGCAAATTATTCATTGATTGATTGATTGATTGATTGATTTTAAGATTTATTTATTTATGCATACAAGAACGGGATAGAGGCCGAGGTCAGGGGGAAGGGGGTGGTGAGAGGATTCACCATAGACGGAGTGGGGAGCAGAACAGGCAGACTGACTGAAATACATTGCAGAGGCGAACAGCGGGTGAGATAGGAGAAGGCTGCTGGGCCATACATGGGTTTGTTCCTTGGCTGGTGATAGAATTTAGGCCATCGCGGTGATAGTGCTGAGATTTAACCCCTAGGCCACCAGGGAGGCCCAAATCTCTTAATTTAATACAAAACTAGGGCCTCCCTGGTAGCACAAGGTGTTAAGACGCAACCTATGAGGCTGTCCACAGCCACTGCAGCATGAGTTCGATCCCCGGCCAGGGAGATACCCACATGGCACAGCAGACCTCTCCTGACTCGCCTGCTGCTTCCCTCAGCAGTGTCTTCCATCTGTCTGCCTGTTCTGTTTCCCACTCTGTCTCTGGTGAATCCTGTCACCCCACCCCACCCCCCACCTCTGGCCTGTGCCCTGGTTCTTGTATAAATAAATAAATCTTTAGGGCCTCCCCTGGTGGTGCAGGTGGTTGAGCACCGAGAGGTGAACCTGTCTGCAGCCCCTGCAGCGCCGGTTCGATCCCGGCTGGCCGACGAGGGTCCCACATGGCGCTGCAGACCTCTCCTGTTGCGCCCACTGCTCTCAGCAACGTATTTCATCATTTTGCCTATTCAGTTCCCCGCTCTGTCTCTGGTGAATCCTCTCACCCTCCCACGGATCTGACCTGTACCCCGGTTCTTGTATAAATAAATAAATAAATCTTAAAAAAAATCTTTAAATAAAATAATACCAAACTAAAATACTGCTTGAAGATATGATCCTATTATTAATCCATAAATAAGAATTCAGCCAGGGCCTCTCTGGTGGCGCAATGGTTGAACGCCACACTGTGAAGCTGTCTGCAGCCACTGCAGCAGCGGGCTCAATTCCTGGAGGACCAGGGAGAAACCCACATGGCGCAGCAGACCTCTCCTGCCTTGCCCGCTGCTCCCCTCAGCAGTGTCTTCCATCTGTCTGCCTGTTCTGCTCCCTGCTCTGACTCTGGTGAATCCGCTCACCCTCCCTCGCCTTTGACCTGTACCCCAGCTTTTGTATAAATAAATAAATCTTTAAAAAAAATTTTTTTAAAGGGAATTCAGCCATCAGCAAAAAATTCAATGAATGGACTTAATAGATCTCTGATAAGTCAAAAACACAACTGTGATAATTTGCTGTCTACAACACCTCATTTCCTTGAGAAAATGCAGATATTTTTCTGTATCATTTTTTTAAAAATCTTCATTATTTTAAATAGCTTAACTTGATCATTATTTCAAATCAGATTTTATTTCAGATCATTCTCCCTATTGTTATATATTCGCACCATCTCTGATTTCATTTTTAAGTATTTATAATTGTAGGAACAGCTCCCATCATGCTTTTCAGGCTTTCTCATCCTATCCTATCCCCTGCTCCCTCCAGTCCCCATTCAGGAAAAGGAAGAAAAGGGTGAGGAGGGGTGATGGGTATGGTGACCTGACCCACTAATACTGTAGCTCTGCTCTCTTTCTTGGATTCTGGATGGGGTCCCCACTGTCTGCATGCCTTCCCTCTTGAATGCTCCGACTTGAAGAGAGACTGCTATGGCACAGAGTCAGGAGACACAATTTGAGGCCAAATGCTTGCCACTAGCATTCGACCTTGACAGAAAAAGTGCCCGGATCTCCCTGCTCATCTGGCTTGTGTGTGGACTGAGGCAGAGGCCTGCACCTCAGACTGCCCGTCTGGTGCTGTGTCTCTGAGACACCACCACCAGCCAGAATCAGACAAAGTTCCCAGGTTTTGCATCCTGGAATGTTGCAGGGGCAGTTTCCTGGTGTGATTCACCCACAGCAAGAACTTTTCAGTCTGACACAGAGACAAGATGACTTGCATTTGGGAGGCAGTGTGTCCTCAGCCAGTTTCCTCAGAGCCTCCCAGTCCCGGGGATTTCTGCCTCTCAGACCTCAGAGGCAGTCTCACCCTGAGGGTCACCATGGGGCCCTCATGCCATCCTCTCACTGTGACTTGCAGCTGTGGGGCGGTTTCTCCATCTGCGAGCAACTCCAGGTCGGGCAGCCGGGGTGTATTTCTTTGCCTTGCCCTCACCCAGGGGTTGGACACGTAATGACCACAGTTGTGAGGGAGGCCTTAGAAGGTGCCTGAGGAGCACTGAAGCATTTGCACGCTTCGTGATAAGATTTGCATCTGGAAGAAGGCTTCCAAAGTCCAGCATGGGCACCTCTGGTCTGACTATTGTTGACGACTGGCACAGAAAGGTGACAGAGGAGCCCGAGCAAACTCCCAGGGTATTTTGAAAACCCAAGCCTGGTTCACTGGCACTGGCTCCAGTGTCTGTGAAATAGCCCCACGCAAAGGCCCTGCTCATTGCTACGGGGGCCTTCATCATGGAGGAAGATCCTGCCAGTATCCTTTGAAGGTTTAGAAATGAAGAGGACAGAATGACAGCTGGTACAGCTAAGAGCAGAGCAGTTTTCAGAAGCAAGGAGTAGGCCCCAAACCAGAGTCCGGAAACCTGAGCTGTACGCTGGCAAGGCACCATGACACTGGTACTCCATGTGACTTCACTCCCCAATCCTGTG
The DNA here is from genome assembly GCF_964194135.1 of Talpa europaea. Taxonomy (NCBI): domain Eukaryota; kingdom Metazoa; phylum Chordata; class Mammalia; order Eulipotyphla; family Talpidae; genus Talpa; species Talpa europaea. The sequence continues at coordinate 13,663,458 of NC_140072.1, forward strand.
CCCTTATATGCCCAGCAAGGGGTAACCCTGCCCAGCCATGGCACAGAGATGGATTGGGGCAAATGACTATATATATATATATATATATATATATATATATATATATATATATATATATTTTCATCTTTACTTATGACTATATATATATTTTATCTTCTTATAATGATATGGAAGATTATTAGAAAGAAAAGCCCTGAGAGATGAAAGTAGCAGGCTTCTGATACTTCTCAAGGCCATTTATTTACTTGGTAGTAGGAACAATAACTTATTTGTTTGGTACTTGATAATTCACAAAGGGTTTCTAGACTCTTTATCTCACCTGAACAATAATGCACTGAGGTAGGAGGTGCAGGAATTATTCTCTTTGACCACAGAACAGGTAAAGAAAAGAAGCCTTAGAGAGTGATTCTCCAATGATCCTATAGTGACTAAACTAACCCTCCTTTTAAAAATTCTATATGCTCCTTGTAATGAAATCATTATGTTGTTACTTCTGTTTCAATTGCTGCTACCCCATGGGGCAAATTTCCCATAAGTCCTGTGTGAACACATCCCAGAGGCCCCAGGACCCTAGATGACTGGATGGGGTGGGGAAGGATAGGAAGAAAGGGTGTGGCTATTTAATGAGCAATGGGAAGTTGTGAAAGGTTTTAAGCAAAGAAAGTGTATAATCAGAGATCAATTTTTACAAATGCCTTCCTTCTCTACCTCCTCCTTCCTTTCCTACTCTTTCTCTCCCTCCTCCTTTCTCTCCTCCCTTTCATTCACATTTACATAATCCCTTAGGAAGAGAAAGAAAGGAAAATTCTAGGAACTTCTATCACTAAAAGTCTTGGGTATCCAGCCAGCAGAGTCCTGACTGGCAGACTCTGTGCATTTAAAGGAGGCTACTATCTGGCCCAGAACCCAGGGTCCTGCCCAGAGATGTGCCTCTCTAGATACAGTTCTAGGAGCTTTATGCTCCAGAGGCAAGGGCAGGATTCAGCAAAGTTGTACCAAGTAGCAGGCTTGCCCCCCAAAATGCTGGTGCCAGGCCCCTGGCCTCTGGGAAGGGTCTGGCCTCAAAAACGGCTTAAAGTGGCCTAGAAGTATGTCCTTCTCCACTGGGTGGATGCCATTCAGAGTTAAACACTCCCAGGTTACTGGTATGTGTGTCCTGCGGTGTCCTCTCCAGGCTGTCTGCCTCTTCTTTCTCCCCTAGTTTCCCTAAATGCCTTTTGTGTGTCCCACACAGATCCCATTACTGGCAGCTAGGGCCTAAGTCAGAGGTTTTAGGAAGGATGTAAACAGAAAAAGCATATGTGTGTGTGTGTGTGTGTGTGTGTGCACTCTCAGGCATGTCTGTGTGTGTGTGCATGAGTGTGGCATTTTAGGAGGAAGTACACACTGACTTTACAGAAAACCTCTACCTAATTGATCTTGTTCAATAGCAAATTCTACATGTTACCTCACATACTCCCCCTGAAGGGCCCCAGACAAGTCCCTCACTTCTTCACTCTCAACTACCCTGTCTCTGTCATCATTACCAGTATTTGGAGTTATGTTTTTCTCATGCCCTCATTCCCCTATAAGGTGCTTGTTACCTTCCCAGCCCCCTCCATGCCTATTCCCACTGTTCTACTCCAAACATTCCTTACCCTGTGCCTCTGCCCCACACCAACCAGCTTCCTGTCTCCCTCTTTGGCTCCAGATGATCATTTCTTTGACTTTTCCCTACACTGTTCATCCATATTTGCCCAGAGCCTGTTCCTCCTTCAGTCTCTAATCCAGTAAGAATTGGATCTTTTCCAGTACCTAGAGCCTCTTGGGTGCTTATAGAACCCTTAGCATTGAGTTGACCCAAGTGATTTAGCATTTAATTAGGTAAAATCTTTCATTGTCTAGTTTATTTATTTTTCTGGAAGATTAATGTTTATTTGACAGTTCACGTATGGACCATCAATACTTATGGATGATCTGGAAACAATGCAGAGTGCCAGGCCAGCTCCTGCTGTCATCCTGGCATCCTAAACTCTCTGTTGCCCTGCTGTGTCTGCCCAGGGAGTGCCTACTAATTTTAATTTGGGTTTAAAAATAGAAACAAAATTCCTATCACTGGTTCTGTTCCTTAGGCAGTTCACATGCCTTGCTCTCCTCCCTTAGTTACATAGTAGCTTCCTTGAGGGACCAACCCCTGTCATTTCTTCTCTAGTCCTCCTTAGTCCCCAAGTGACCTGAACTCATCTGCCTGCTCAATAGGTTATTGTTGGTTGATTTCAAAGTGCTTGTGAAGAAGCAAATAAAAGCAAAGGGGGGGCCTCCCCGGTGACGCAGCGGTTGAGTGCTGGCTTGTGAAGCTGCCTGCAGCCTCTGCAGCGCCGGTTTGATCCCCGGCTGCTCCCCGGCCACTGGAGGAGGGTCCTGCATGGCGCGCAGACCTCTCCTGCCGCCCGCTGCTCCCCTCAGCAGTGTACTTCGGTCCTTGTGCCTGCTCTGCTCCCTGCTCTGGCTCTGGTGAATTGTCTTACCCTTCCGTGCTTCTGACTGTACTCATTGCTTGTATAAATAAATAAATAAATCTTTTAAAAAAAACAGTATTTAAAAAAAAAACCCATATGTTTAAAAAGCAAAGGGGGAAAGACCGGCTGGTAACATAGTTAACTGTGCCCCAAACACACAAGTCTCCCCTTGACATCCTGTCTCATGATATGTACCCTGCTCCAGAGTCCTGGTGCCACCATGGGCACCTTTCCCAGGTTCCCTGTCCTGGCTTTTGTCTCCTCTTTGGGAAGGTGCCATGTGATCACTCACTTCTCTAGAGCGACTCCCTTTGTAACCAGAGCCAAGAGCGATTCTTGCTGTACCATTCCCTGGAGTCCTTCTAGCAGTCTGTTTCTCCTTTAAGGAATACACCTTTTACCTAAGAAACTGGGAGGAAGCCAGAGCTTGAACATGAACCCCACCTTCCAGAAGAGACCCTTCCTCTCTGGCAGACAGTGGCTAGTGCCTATTAGCCTAACAGGGGGCGGTCACCTCAGCCATTTCATGCCCTGAACAAGCATACTAGACACACACATATCCAAGTGTAGTGAGGGCTCAGAGGCAAAGGATGTAGCCCAGAGAGCCTCTTTATTTTAGAAGGCTACCCTTCATTTTAGCAAGCCCTAGGGTTTCCTTTCGTTTTCTTGTGCCCTCAGAAGCCAGCCCAGGTGACTCATTATCATGAACCTAGGGTTAGGTAGGTGGGACACAGCTTCCCGTCTAGTTTTACTCAGTTGCCTTTGTGTTTACCCAATTTTCCCAGGCAGAGGAGTGTGCTAAGGCTACAGGCAAGAGCAGAAGGCCAAGATAGACGAAGGACAAGGCGTTGGTTCCTCAACATGTTGAGACCGAGTCGTGTAGCAAGATAAACTGGCCTGTGCTCAGCAGTTCTCCTTCCTGGCCTGGGTTTCACCTTGGCCCCAGCTCTGTTGGCTCAGAGGACTGACGTATCCAAGAGGAGGAAGCCTGTACTATACATCACCTAGTAGGGGTGAGGGTGGGGTGGAGTTTTAAAGTGAGCCTCTGACAAAGGCTGAGTCAGTTTATATTACTCCAATTTTGAATCTAACTTCTCCCTTTCCACCCTACCCACCCTTACCCTCCAGTCATAGCAAATTTCATATCATCCCTTACCAAGACAGGCATGGCCGCTCTGTACAGCTCCATGGGTTATGCACTGCACAATTCTTGGAGGTGCTGTTCCCATAGACAGAGGAGTGAATAGTAGTTCCACGAATCATACATAATTGTGAGGGCCACCGTGAGTCAGACCCTTTTATGACTTCCTTCCTCTCCATATATAGCTTCCTCTGCCAAGAACGCTCTTGTTTGCCTTCCCTCCCATTATCTCCTCGCCTGATGAATCCTCTAACACTGAGCTTTCAAATCCTGGTCAAATGATGTTGGTGAGCACCAAACATAAAAGCTGAAATCTTTTGGAAATGCTCAAAGCCATGGAGAAGCTATACTTTACATACAGGAGTCTCAAACCCACACACTGTTACTCATTCCATCTGGTAGTTTTATTATGCCTTCGGGATGTTCTGAAAGGTAATGTAAATAAAATCCATTAGAAAGGCTAAAATGAAAGATATAGTAGCAGTGTTGATAAGGATATGGGGCAACTGGAACTCTCATACAATGCTAAGTGGGATAAACTCTGAAAACTATTTGGTGGTATCTGCTGAAGTAAAAGAGATGTCTAGTCTAGTCTGTGATCCAGCAGTTCTACTCCTAGAAATACAAACATGAGCACACACCAACCTGTGCAATGATGATCAGAACAGCACTGTTCATAATAGCCCCAAACTGGAAAGGACTCAAATGCCCATTGGCAGTAGAGTGGATGAATAATATGCTATAGTCATAAAATGGAATTTTACACAGCAATGAAAAGGAATGGATTATTGCTTCATATAACAACATGGATGGATGTGACCAACATAATGTCAAATAAAATAAGCCAGACATAAAAGAGTACACACTACACGAACCTACTTACATAAAGTTCAAAAATAGACTCTGCAGTGCTAGAAATTAGAATAATGTTTACCTTGGGAGAACAGGTAGTGATTGGAAAGCAGTATGAAATTTCTGGGATTCTGCTGATATTCTATTGATTCATATAGTAGGTAATTACACAGGTATGTTTATTGTGTGAAAGTTTATTGAGTCATATACTTAGGATTTGAACGTTTATGTGTATGTGCTATGCCTCAGTAAAAAAAAGATTGTTAAAAAAAAAAAATCAAAGCAATGTTTGCTTTGGGCCAAGATGAAGTAACAGGATCTAGATTTATCCTTTTCCTTATCCTTTGACCTAGTCAATGAAAACAATGAACAAAATACTGGAAAACAGGCAGTTCAGAACAGTGGTCCTGAGAAAAGGAAAACAAATGAGATGAATTCTACCAGTGTCCAGCTCACTTCCTGGAGAGGAATTTCCAAGCTACCGCACACAAAGAGAAAAATCTTGGAGATCTGCTGAAGAGTCTCCTTGAATTTTTGCCTAAGTACCAATCAGTACGCGTGTGTGCAAACTACTAACCCTGGGAAAGGAAGCTCTATAAAGGAGGAGACGGCCAGGCCAGCAGAGCTTACACGGACTGGAGAGAGATGATGTCCTCACCAGAAAGACCGTCCCACATGCTGGGAAAACAACCCTCAGAAAGAAATTGCCTTGGGGCCTCCCTGGTGGCTCCAAGGGGTTAAGACCCAACCTATGAAGCTATCCACAGCCACTGCAGCAGAAGTTCGAGTTCGATCCCCAGCCAGCCAGGGAGCAACCCACATGGCGCAGCAGACCTCTCCTGACTTGCCGCTGCTCCCCTCAGCAGTGTATTTTTTTTTTTTAAGATTTATTTATTTACTTATTTATACAAGCACTGGGTACAGTCAGAAGTGCGGGAGGGTGAGAGAATTCACCAGAGCCAGAACCGTGAGCAGAGCAGGTAGACCAACAAAACACACTGCTGAGGGGAGCAGCGGGCGGCAGGAGAGGTCTGCGCGCCATGTGGGACCCTCCTCCAGTGGCCGGGGAGCAGCCGGGGATCGAAACGGCGCTGCAGAGGCTGCGGGCAGCTTCACAACCCAGCGCTCAACCACTGCACCACCAGGGAGACCCTCAGCAGTGTATTTTAAAAAAAAGAAAAGAAAAAGAGAGGAAAAAATATATATAGGTGAAATTGACTATTTCAGAAATACAAAAGTTGAAGCTCTGCTTCTACACGTGATAGATTAAGACTCTATCATATGACTTCCCTACAGAAAACAGTAAGAACTGGGCTTCATAAAAACAGAAATATCTGAAGAAACTGGGGGAGGAACAGAGTCAGACAGACTGCCCACCTCCCTGACCAACCTTGCTGACTCATGAGCAGAGCAAACACACTAGAGTGTGGCCACAGGGAACTGAGACTGGAGCTGGAGCTGGAGCTGGAGACTGCTGGTGGTGGGGCGTGAGCAAAAGCATTACAAAGAAGGTCTCCTCAGTGAGATTTTCACTCCATGACTAAATGCATTCCTTTTTACATACCAGGGGAAGGCAGGGGTTTGCAAGGAAAAAGCAGAGTCTTTCTGGTATGAGAAACCAGAAAAAAGAAGCAAGGAAAACAATGAAAAGAGTGAAATCTTGGGGGCCTCCCTGGTGGCGCAAGGGGTTAAGGGTTTTTTTTTTTTTAAAAAAAAGATTTATTTATTTATGCATACAATAGCTGGGTTTTAGGCAAGAGGTGCGAGGGATGAGAGGATTCACCAGAGACAGAGTGGAGAACAGAACAGGCGGATCTATTGAAATACACTGCTGAGGGGAGTGGCAGGCGAGTCAGGAGAGGTCTGCTGCTTCATGTGGGTAGCTCCCTGGCCCACTGGGAATTGAATTTATGCTGCAGTGGCTGTGGATAGCTTCACAGTGCTGTGCTTAACCCCTTGCACCACCAGGGAGGCCCTAGCTATGTTTTAATAAAACTTTATTTACAACAATGGGGCAGGCAGGGTTTGCAAACCTATGGTACAGATCAATGGAACAGAATAGTGTCCAGAAATAAAACTCTTATTCTTTTTTTTTTATAAAGGCAAACTAATTTTTTTTAATTAAAAAAATTTTTTGAAGATTTATTTATGCATACAAGAGCTGGGGTACAAGCCAGAGGTATGGAGGGGTGTGAGAGGATTCACCAGAGACAGAGCAGGGAACAGAACAAGTAGATTGACCAAAGTACACTGCTGAGGGGAGCAGCGGGAGAGTCAGGAGAGGTCTGCTGCGCCATCTGGGTTGCTCCCTGGCCAGCCAGGGGATCGAACTCATGCTGCAGAGGCTGCAGACAGCTTCATAGGTTGTGTCCTAACTGGTTACACCACCAGGGAGACCCTAAACTCTTATTCTTAAGATCAATTGCTTTTTGACAAAAGTGCCAACGTGATTTAATAGAGAAAGGATAGCCTTTTCAACATAGACTGCTGTGAAAAAAGGATATGGAAAAAAGTGAACTTCTATACTTCATAAAACACATGAAACTGAAAATGGATAAGAGACCTAAAACTATTGGACTTACAGTTCCATAGGAACATATAGAAGAATAATTTTTCTTTCTTTCTTTCTTTCTTTCTTTCTTTCTTTCTTTCTTTCTTTCTTTCTTTCTTTCTTTCTTTCTTTCTTTCTTTCTTTCTTTCTTTCTTTCTTTCTTTCTTTCTCTCTTTCTCTCTTTCTCTCTTTCTCTCTTTCTCTCTTTCTCTCTTTCTCTCTTTCTCTCTTTCTCTCTTTCTCTCTTTCTCTCTTTCTCTCTCTCTTTCTTTCTCTCTCTCTCTCTTTCTTTCTGTCTCTCTCTCTCTCTTTCTCTCTCTCTCTCTTTCTCTCTTTCTCTTTCTTTCTTTCTTTTTTATTTATGCACACATGGACTGGGATATAGTCCAGAGGTATGGGGGGTGAGAGGTTTCACCAGAGACAGGGTGGGGAACAGAACAAGCAGACTGATGAAATACCCTGCTGAGGGGAGCAGCAGGCGAGTCAGGAGAGGTCTGCTGCGCCATGTGGGTCAACTCCCACATGGAAAGGGATCGAACTCATACCACAGTGGCTGGTGATAGCTTGATAGCTCTGAGACTTAGCCAGGGAGGCCCAAATAGAAGCATTCTTTATCATGATTGTGGTGGTGTTTGCGTGTCGTTTACATTTGTAAAAACTCATTGAATTGCACATTTCATGTTGGTAATTTTTTTCTTTCATATGACACCTTAAAACAAAACCTGACCAAAAATGAATGACTAAACTTATTTACACACATAGGGTAACTGTTTGCTTCCTCTCTGTCTCCATCACACATGAGAGTTTACAGTCCTTGACCCATGTGTGTTCAAAGCAACTTCATTTTTATTTTTTTGCAAAATAGGCTACTTCTATTTAATATGATGGCTATCTCCAGGGCCTCCCTGGTGGCGCAGCAGGTTGAGTGCAGTGCTATGATGTTCTCGGCAGCCTCTGTGACACAGGTTCGATTCCAGGCCAGCCAGGGAGCTACCCACGTGGTGCAGCAGACCTCTCCTGTCTCGCCTGCTGTTCCTCTCAGCAGTGTACTTTGGTCCTTCAGCGTGTTCTGCTCCCCACTCTGTCTCTGGTGAATTCTCTCACCCCCCCCACCTCTGGCCTGTACCCCAGTTCTTGCATAAATAAATAAATCTTTAAAAAAAATTATCTCCAAAGTTGGTTGAGTTAGATGCTTTGGCATTTCTAACATAGTTAAAATTGTCAGGGGTTTCCAACTCAAAGGAATGAATCCTACTTCAAGGACATAATGGAGGAAAGCAGAAGTAAAGGAAGAAGCCAAGTGTGGTTTTTCATGCACTTTCCCTCCCTTTCCACAAATTTTATAGCAATTCCTTTTACAAGGAACTTCATGTTCTTTAATGTGTTATGCTAGCTGAGATTTGGAAACATGAGAATTTGCTGTTCAGAGTTTCTCTTCTTGGAATCCAAGAGGTAATACAATTTGTTAAGGGTGTATAAAGAGAGGAGGGTCTGAGGGCAAGACCAGGTGCCACTAGCTCCTGCAAGTTTGAAAAAGTGTCCCCCTTCTTCAAGATAAACTCATTTTAAGTTAGGTTTTTGGGGGTTTTTTTTTGGCACATCCCATAGAGAAGGCTGTAGTGGCTTGATTCTGTGGCTTGGCCCAGGCCGTTTTCTGGGGTCCTGGCCTGCTGGGTCCCTAGCTGGGCTCAGGCATAGTCACTACTCCTACTGCTTCATACCCTGCCCGATGCCACACGAGCCCGATATCCTCAGTCTCCTAGGTGAAATGGCTGAGTCAAGTTTAGAGTTGGGGAGAGGTGGTGTGTTTGAAGTTGGGTCTCGGAGAGCAGCAGGTGGTGAGAGAAGAGACCTCAGGTGAGACCCACAATGCTTTCGAAATAGATATGGTTGCTACTGGCTGTGTGCTAAGCCTGTGTGCGAGCATTTGCTCTCCAGTCTGTATATGACTGTGTGTTTGCAGGGGCGAGGGGTGGGTTTACATAGATAACCAAGCCTGGTTTCTTTCCAGCCAGGACACCTAGAATGTCCATGACTGCTGCCTGTTCTCATTCAGGATGGTATATGCGTGGTCTTGAATGTTGTCTCCTTCAATATGGTGTCCCTGTGCAGTGCACAATCTAAACCACTGTACCTAGTATCCCCAGAAAAGAATCTTTAAAACTTCTCCTTTTTCTTCCTGAGGAGAGTCTTTTTCCAGTCACTGGAGAAGAAACAAGGGGTTCAAGTGTCAAATCTCTTTTCTTCTACACCCTCCCAAACGCCAGATAGATCTTGAATGACTTAAGGTCTCCATTCCAACTTTTCTACACAGCACCAGGAAGCTGTGGGGGGCGGGGGGTAGATGAGCATCCCTTTTTGGCTGCCTTCTTCCCTGGGGCCCAGGACCTCCCTGCTATCCCTTGTACCTAACACTCAGAAGCCTCCTTTTTCCTATTGACACCGTCTCTCTCAGCCCAGCATGAAAGTCTGTTTCTGTAGTTCACTCTGGTGCTGACAATTGACAGGAGACTTCAGCCCATCATCACCCCTTCTTGTGGAACCCTCTCTTTTTGATCTTGCAGATATGAGGCTGTGAAGGATTGTATTCTTATTCTTTCATATTCAAAGGCTCATCTTTCCATTACATCTTATTCCTGTTTGTTTTTTTTTTAATTAACAAATGTATGTTGAGCAACTATTATCTGCCATATACTGGCTAGGTGCCAGGGATATTTTAGTCAACAAAAATCACACGCACACACACGCATATTTATACACATATATATTCCTGCATATATGCGTGCTTATATATTCATGCCTTTATCTATTATATCTGGGTTTTAAAGGCAATCTAAGTACTGTTGCCTTTACCAAATGCTTTTCTTCCCCGCCTTCCCTGTCAAGGTAAACCCCTGCCCTTCAAAACTAACTTCAAATACCACAGAGACTGAAAAGTACACATCACCAAATTGCTGTCAGTGGTGGATTTATGGGTGATTTTAAGCATCTTTTGTTTTCTCTATTTTTCAAAGTTTGAACATTTGTTATTTTTGTAAAGGGAAAAAACAATAAAAGTTACTTAGAAAAAACCCCAAACCTCAGTGTAATTAGCCTCCCTCAGGGAAACTTTCTCTGATCACTCTCCTCTCTAGTGTCCCTCTTCTGTTCACACAACCCCCCTGTACGATCCTAGCCCACTGGTGAAGCACGGGCATCATTAGTATGTGTCTTTACACGCCCCAAACCCCAAAATACTTGGTGCCCAGTAAGAGTTCAAAAAATATCTGCTGAACAAACTAAGTGGATGAAGTTATGATGTCTGAGGTCCAGGGGTTAGATCGGTTTCCAGTGGGAAGGGAGGCAGTGGGCCTAAGACTAGTTACTGGAACAGTCTCTTGAGATCCAGGTCAGACTAGATGAGAAATCTGACCCCGATTCCTCTGAAATAGGGCTAAAGCTTCTTAGGTCTTCCTGATGAGGAAAGCAGGGGAGAAATTTGCAGAACTGGGGTACAACTAGGCCTGCAGGGAGGAACTCACTAACACTAGGTGTGGAGCATCATGGTTTGAAATTCTATTGCTTTCTGTTTGCTTTTGGGTTACATGCCACCCGTCATTATTATCTGCACTCCACGAAAGTAGGGCTCTTACCTGATTGTATCACAGGGCTTGGACCAAGGCCTGACCCAGAGATAGCACTTTGTTAATATTTATTGAGTTAATGTTGAATGAATAAACCTACTCTAAACCAAACCCACAAGGGAGAAACCAGATGCAACATTATTCATTCATCCTATAAAACATAATTGACAATAGGCCTGAAGAAACCTCAGTCAGCACATTCTTGACTCTGTGGAAACAACTATTTCAGAAGCCAAAAGTAGATCTGAGGATTGCTGGGTAAATACAGAGTTGAATTGAGGGAACTTGAAAGATCTTAAGAGACTATCGCTGAGCTGTAGCACCCCATGAGTCATGCTTTCCCACATAAGGACAGACGCCCCTTGCGAAACGCTGACATCTCTTTCCTGCCACTGTGGGACAAACACTGACAGCCTGTCCTGGCCCAGGCCCCCTTCGCAGTATTCCTAACTGGACACAATGCTTCAGTTCTTTCTGTTTGACCTCACGTTACAATGTCCACAATTACACAGTGTCCCTTACATTTTCCACTGTGGCTTTCCAAGGAGATTTTGGCCACAATCTCATATGTTCTAAAAATAAACAATCCTAAATCCCAAATCAAACTCCTCCACTATCCAAATTGCAAAGTTACTCATTGTCATTTTATCTCAATTTCTCTATCTTCAGAAAATGGAAGAGCAACACTTTTTCCATTTATCCTACAGGCTGTTAAGTGAAAGAAATGGAAGCTGGGCCTCCCTGGTGGCGCAAGGGGTTAAGTCTCAGCACTATGAAGCTATCTGCAGCATGAGTTTGATCCCCAGCCAGGGAGCTAACCCATATGGCACTGCAGACCTTTCCTGTCTCGCCTGCTGCTCCCCTCAGCAGTGTATTTCAGTCCATCTGCCTGTTCTGCTCCCCCACACTCTGTCTCTGGTGAATCCTCTTACCCATCCTACCCCACACCTCTAGCTACATTCCAGGACTTGTACGCATAAAAAAAGAAATGTAAGATGATGAATATGAGTAGTTTAGGAGTTATGCTTAGACCCTTAAAATTAAAATCTTTTACCTGGGGCCTCCCTGGTGGCACAAGGGGTTAAGACACAACGTATGAGGCTCTCTGCAGCCTCTGCAGCCCAAGTTCGATCCCCGGCCAGGGAGATACCCATGTGGCTCAGCAGACCTCTCCTGTCTTACCTGCTCCTCCCCTCAGCAGTGTATTTCAGGTGATCTTCCTGTTTTGTTCCCCTCTCTGTCACTGGTGAATCTTTTCACCTCCCACACCTCTGGCCTGTACCCCAGTTCTTGTATGCATGAATAAATAAATTTTTTTAAAGATTATTTATTTATTTACACAAGAACCGGGGTACAGGCCAGATATGCGGGAGGGTGAGAGGATTCACCAGAGACAGAGTGGGGAACAGAACAGGCAGACGACAGAGATACACTGCTGAGGGGAGCAGCGGGAGTGACAGGAGAGGTCTGCCGCACCATGTGGGACCCTCGCCTGCCGGCTGGGAAGGAACCAGTGCTGCCGAGGCTGCCAACAGCTTCACAGTGCTGCACTCAACCACCTGCGCCACCAGGGGAGGCCCAATAAATAAATCTTTTTTTAAAAATTAAAAAAATAAAGTCCTTTACCAGATTTGCCATCAATCAGTCATATGACATTCCATAAGTTATTGTGTCAGATACTTAGCCCAGTGTTTTGTTCTTTATAAGCCTTCAGGTAATATTTGTCAAATATGGTCTTATGACCATAAAATGAACTGAAATACCTCCCTACTTTCCAAAGAAGTGTGTTTGAGGAAAAATAGTTGGTTTCTTTTTAGGTAACCAGGGGATTTTTGTTTTATTTAGTGTGATATGTAAACTTAAGAGTTTACCTGAATGGTTTGGAAAATAAAGGGGGAATTTCAGAAGTTGTATATAGTAGAAGGGAGGAAGAAAAGAGACCTGGCAATATGGTAGCAAGGGAGAAAACTTTTGCAAGAGCAAGTCCAGCTAGTCAAGTGGAGAAATCTAACTGAGTTCTACTTCATGGCAGGTGATGTCATCTTCTTCCCCATCTTCCCATGAAACCTTCAGTAAAACCTCATTAGTCACAAATCCTTTTTAATTTGAATGTGTTGGAGGGATGTAAAAAAGGGCTCAGTCTGCTCTTAAGGTCTACAGGGAGCAAGAGCAAAGGCCAATCATCTTGTTATATGATCAATTTAAAAATGAGGTGATGAATTATCTGTCTCCATGGGTTCTTCCAGTCTTCTTCTTCAGTCTTAATGTCCTGTGACTCCACATATGGGAGAAGCAAGACGTTGCTGGGGAAGTCTGATGCAGTAGGTTTGGGTGGGACTTAGAAATTCCCTTTAAAAATTTTTCCCCGGGGTGGGGGGCGCTCCTTGGTGGCACTAGGGGTTAAGATGCAGCCTATGAGGCTATCCATGGCCGCTGCAGCATGAGTTCGATCCCCGGCCAGGGAGATACCTACATGGTACTGTAGACTTCTCCTGTCTCCCCACTGCTCCTCTCAGCAGTGTATTTAAGTCAATCTGCCTGTTTTGCTCCCCACTTTGTTTCTGGTAAATCCTTTAACCCCCTTCCCCACACCTCTGTCCTGTACCCCAGTTCTTATATGCATAAATAAATATTATCTTTTAAAAAAAAGTTTTTCCCCAGGGGGCCTCCCTGGTGGCGCAAGGTTTGAGTCTCAACATTATGAAGCTATCCTCAGCCACTGCAACATAAGTTCGATCCCCGGTAAGGGAGCTGACCCACATGGTGCAGCAGACCTCTCCTGTCTGGCCCACTGCTCCCCTCAGCAGTCTATTTCAGTCAATCCTCCTGTTCTGCTCCCCACTCTGCCTCTGGTGAATCCTCTCACCCTCCACACCTCTGACCTGCCCCCCAGTTCTTCTATATATGCACATACACACACACAAACACACACACAAATAAAGTCTTTAAAAAAAACTTAAAAATTTGGGGTCAAAATGGGGGGGTTGCAATTGTATGGGGAATATAAAAATAAAATTTATTATTTAAAATATTAAAAAAAATTATTATTAAAAAAACTATTAAAAAATTGTTTTCACTTGGGGTCATTTTGATGCAGACCAAACTTTCAGCATCATTGCCCATGTACTCATCATATTCTACTGTCAAATATTTAATCATCCACAGAAAAATTAACTTCCTTAACAATCCTCAGCATAGCATTGCTGACAGAAGCAAATGGAGTCAGCTCAGAAAATGTAAACTCACATTAATATTATTTGCAAAACATTGCATAAAAACTTTTGTAAAACATGTTCACAAAAATACTATTGAATTAATGCAGAAAGAATACAACATATGGTGCTAGGACAATTAAATATCTACTTGCAGAAGAATTAAGTTGGATTCCTGTCTCACAACATATTTCTAAAAAAATTAACTCAAAATGGATCCTAGACCTAAATGTAGGAGCTAAACATATAAAGCTCTTAAAAGACAATAGAGAAGTAAATCTTCTTGACCATGGAGGATGCAGTGGTTTTTCAGACATAATACCAAATGCATGAGCGAGGAAAAAAAGATAAATTGGACTCTGTCAAAATTTAAGAATCTTGTGATAAGAAGAAAGTAAATCAAAAAGTAAAAAGATAACCCACAAAATATTTGCAAAATGTATATCTGATTAATGACTTATATCCAGATATATAAATGACTCTAACAAGTGAAAAACACAACCTAATTCCAAACCAGGCCAAAGACTTCAATGTACATTTCTCCAAAGAAGATAAACAAGATATATCTTGTATATATCATTACTCATTAGGGAAATGCACATCAAAGCCACAATGAGATACCAATTCACCCTCCACCAGGATAACTTAAAGAGAAAAAAAAAAAGGGAGGAAATAACAAGTGTTGCTGAGGATGTGGAGAAGCTATAACCTTCTTCATACATTGCTAGTAGGAATTTAAAATAGTGCAGTTACTTTGGAAAATAATTTGGCAATTCTTCAAAAAGTTAAACATAACGTAACCATATCGCTTAGTAATTCCATTTTGAACTATTGACCAAAGGCAACTGAAACACATGTCCACACACAAATTTGTAGATAAATGTTCATAGTAGTATTATTCATAATAACCAAAAAGTGTAAATCAATGTACATAATGTACATCAATGACAACTGCATAAATAAAATATGGTATACTCATAAATGAAATATTTGCTCATACAAGGCATTGATGTACATGTTCAGAATATGAAATGTCCAGAATAGGCACATCCACAGAGATAGAAAGTAGATTTCTGGCTGCCAAGGGCTAAAAAAAGGTGAGGGTGTGGTAGCAGCTGGGGTGTGACTGGTATAGTTTCTTTAGGGAGCATTAAACATGTTTTCAAATAAGATGGTGGTAATAGCTGTACAATTCTGTGACAATACGATAAATCTTTAATAAGGTAAATTGTACCATATGTGAGTTATTTCTCATAAAGTTGCTATAAACGGCCTCCCTGATGGTGCAGCGGGTTGAGCGCAGCACTGTGAAGCTGTCTGCAGCCTCTGCAATGCAGGTTCGATCCCCGACCAGCTGGGGAGATACCCATATGGAGCAGCAGACCTCTCCTGTCTCGCCTGCTGCTCCCCTCGGCAGTGTTTTTGGTCTGTCTGCCTGTTCTTCTCCCCACTCTGTCTCTGGTGAGTTCTCTCACCCTCCCCCACTTCTGGTCTGTACCTCCGTTCTTATATAAATAAATTTTAAAAATCTTAAAAAAAATAAAGTTGTTATAAAAATAATGATGGACATGTAATATGATCATGCAAAATATTTCTATACAAAACAATATCTTAGATTATGCATTCCATTGTTCAATTCAACATCACATACTGTATTAGTCAGGACTTCTTTTGCAAGGGACAGAAATCTAGCTTAAACTGGTTTAAGTAGAGAATAGAATGCATTGACTCACATAGCCAAAAATTACAGGGGTGGTTGACTTTAGGCATAGCTCAATCTTGAGACTCCAATGATGTAATCCAAGAATCCTTTCCTTGCTATCCTTCAGCTCTGCTTTCCTCTATGTTAGTTTCTTTCTCAGGTTGACTCCCCAAGCGGTGGCAAGATGGCCACAGTGTCTACAGGATTACAGCCTTCCAGTTAGCAGGGAAAGAAAATGTTTTTCCCAACAGAAATCCAGGTTTAGACTTTGACTCTCTTAGCCTGGGTCATGTGTGTGACCAGGGGTGTGTGATTGGTCCAGCACTGTGGTAGGGGACAAACTATATGTAAATTTTGATGCTATAAATTTCCAAATTGGATTATTTAAACAAGTGATCTTTGGGTGTTTTGAAAAAGAAGGTTGGCTATTGGGAACAAACATTAACTCACTTATTAGAAACAGATCAAAAAATAGATTGCAAAAATACAAATCAAGGTAATGCTTAGAATTTTGCATTTTAATATTTGCAAGATACTAGACAAGTCTTTCAGGCTATCCTTGTAACCATGCCTGGATAATTGAGGTAGGTAGATTCATGGTTCATGGACCAGCCATTTCCAAAGAAGAGTGACTAATGGGTCAACCTAGTAGATTTTTGAAGGCCACAGAGGTCTGCTCTTATTCCTAATCAGATCTGGTTAACCTGTTCATCAACTACTTAGATATAAATACTGAAGTCATGCTTATTAGAGTGAGGGAAGACACAAAGCTGAGAGCATATATGAATGGCAGAGGCAAGGCCACACATAATTTTCTTTTGGGTAATTTCAAATATTCACAAATGTAGACATTATAGCACAATAGATTCCATACCCACAACCAATATTGTCTCTTCTATATCCCTATTAACTTTCCTTTCCTCGTTTTATTTTGAAGCAAATCACGGGCATCAGGGCCTTCCTTCCTGGTGGTGCAAGAGGCTAAGCACAGCACTGTGAAACTATCTGCAGCCACTTCTGTATGAGTTTGATCCCTGGCCAGAGAGCTGCCCACATGGCACAGAAGACCTCTCCTGACTTGCCCGCTGCTCCCCTCAGCAGTGTATTTCAGTCAGTCTGCTTATTATGCTCCCTACTCTGTTTCTGGTGAATCCTCTCACCACCCACCGCCTTGCACCTCTGGCCTGTACCCCAGTTCCTATATGCATAAAAAATAAATCTTTAAAAAAAATAGAAGTTTTGAAGCCAAAGAAAAGGAAGAGATATTGAGTTAGTGCTATATTATACAGGGATAATCAGGTGGTAGCCAGGAGAACAAATTAAAATTACATAGAACCAGGGGGTCAATACGGTGGTGCTGTGTGGCTTGGGCTGACTGATGATCAGAAAACAGCTAGTCCTGGTGGGAATCAGTAGGAAAGTATTCATGAATGCCCTGAATCATGACACAAGAGTCCAGGAAACCTTGGCCTCAAGCCTGAAAGCTTTGATAATTAGTCCAATTTTCAGCAGAAGCCAATCCCATGGTAAGGTGAAGGAAACTGATGTATGATGTGCACCTGCTAAGTGCTTTACTTCACTATCTAACCCTCACAGCAAAGCTGCAAAGTAGGTACTTTATCCTTCAAAGATGATAAGAACTGCGGCTCAGAGTGGGTAGTTACCAGCACAAGGTCACACACTGTAAGTGGCAGGGTGAGGATCCAAGCAGGCTGGCCTAAGACCTGAGGGAGGGGACTGGCACCATGAAGGCTGACCTTGGTGACTTAGCAATGAGGTCTCTGTCTGTATCCTCAAGTGCCAGGGTCAGTGTGCATCAGCACCTGGAGAACATGCCATGGCAACATTTCCTGTAACTTCAAGTCTAGACCAAGAAAAGTGTGTCATATGAAAGTGTTATAGGGCAGCCCCGATATTGAACAGGTTGCCTGGCTGTGGGTCCTCACCCGCGCGCTTACAAGGGACTTATGAATACTCCACTACAGGCACACACAAAAGGTTAATAAAAGGTTTATTTACAAGGGAAAAGGAAATAAGGAAAATGTACAACTCAGGGAGAAAATAGGGAAATAAAGTCTTTAATGCGTCCTACCCGATCCTCCGACCTAGAAAACCAAAAAGCACTCTCCGAGCTGGCCGGACGCTGCGAGCTGGCGGAGAGTCAAAATGGGGGACCCCTCCAAAGCCCACGTGTCTGGCTTTATACCAACCTGGCTGCTTAACCCCACCCTCAGGTCCCAGCCACCTTCCGTTGGGTGGTGATGGGATTTAGAGTTCCCAGTGTCTTTGGCTTTGGCCTGGGGTGGGGGTGGAGCCCACAAGCCTGCATGGAATTAGCTTTTGGACATCCTTTTCCCCCTAACAAAAGGACCCATCAACGTTTCTCCATAGAAACACCAACCAAGAATTTAGTCTCCATATTGCCCTTGCCCTGGTCTCTTCTAGGCTTGCGCCGAGGGTGAAATCCTCCTTTGCAGGAAAAGGGGCTCTCTATATTTTCTTCTGCTTTTCTCCTAAAGCAAATCCCTGAGTCACCCAGAGAAAGCAGACTTCCTTGGCAGATGGGAGGACATGCTGGGGCCCAGCTCATTTCTTCTACCCAGGGACAGATTCCAGAGTCCTGTCCACATCAACAACCTGGAGGGGGGGACACCTTTAGCTCCCTTCAGAGCTCACATTACAGGCACCAGGTTGCTGCTCTAGACGATAAGGGCAATGATAGGGTGGGGACCCCAGGTGAGCAGGAGGGAGTAAGAAGCCACCCACTGAGAAGGATGCTGGGTCAGGGCAGGGCTGGGTTGCCCAACCGGTTCAGCCCAGCCAGGAAAGGGCAAGTCAGATCTGGCTCAGCGTGGGGGGGGTGGGGGGGGTGGGGGCGGTTTGCTGGGCAGGGGTGTGGTGCTGACTCAGGGCCTGACAAGTCAGGTGACAGAGCAGAGACAGCTGTTGCCTGGGTGTTTTTAAAATCTTGGACTGCCAGAGACTCCCTCATGCACCACTTCAAGACCTCCTCAGAAGCAGAGAAAACCAGGACATCTTTATAAGCTCTCAGTGAGGGAAACTGGTTATATTCTGTTCATCCTTGCCATAAAAAACCTAGAAAATAGGAGCAGTAATTGGTCAAGAATCCTCTGAATCCTCTGAAAATCACCACTCTTTTCAGATACTTTGCCAGGAATTCACTGCAGGGGTTAAGACAGAGATCACGAAGTCAGGAGGGCCTGGAAACAAAACCTAACTTTACTATTTATATGACTTGATGTTTCTTAAAAGAAGAGAAAACATGTTTAATTATGGAAAATCTCAAGTATATACAAATTAGACATAATAGAGTAATGAATTTCCATGTGTCTTAGCCAGATTGAACAATTACCACTCATGGCCAATCTTGTTTCATCTACATCCTACTCATCTCCCCCACCCTCCAATTATTTTGAAGAAAATCCAAGGCATCATTTCACTGCATCACCATTTTGGTTTTTTTTTTTTTAAAGATTTATTTATGGGCCTCCCTGGTGGCGCAAGGGGTTAAGACACAGCCTATGAAGCTGTCCGCAGCCTCTGCAGCACGAGTTCGATCCTCTGGCTAGCCAGGGAGCAACCCACATGGCGCAGCAGACCTCTCCTGACTTGCCGCTGCTCCCCTCAGCAGTGTACTTCTGTCAATCTGCCTGTTCTGCTCCCCACTCTGTCTATGGTGAATCCTCTCACCCCCCAAACCTCTGGCCTATACCCCCAGTTCTTGTATGCATAAAGAAATAAATCTTTTTAAAAAATAAAAAATAAAGATTTATTTCTTTATGCATAAAGAGTTGGGGTACAGACCAAAGATATGGGGGCGGGGGTGTATAGACATCAAAAGCAATATTTCCACCCAGCCTCATCAATCCTTCCCATCTAATAACACTTTTCCAAAATGACATCTTGGGGGGATATTTCTCCCCTACACATATAGGGCTAGCACAAAGCAGGAAACTAGCAAATGACAGCTTGCATTAAAGATAAAATACAAAGATAGGAAAAGTCTCCACCTGTGCCCCTTTTTCTTCCTAGTGACTGTTCCTTTCAGCATCTGAGGAATCTTCTCCATGCACCAGGCCCAGTGCTGACAAGACTGCAAGCTTGACTGCCTAGGGGGGTATGCCTCAGGATGGGCCAGGACACAGGGTGTGTGGTCCTATGCTGAGGGAGGCTGTGGAGACATGAGAAAGGATCTAAGGTACCGCAGCTTTGGGAGAGACACTGGTGACAGGATCCAGGGTTTCAGCAGAGCTGCAGCAGGTCCAAGTGGCAACGTTAGTGGCAGAAGATGGGAAAGAAAAAGTGGATATGGTGAGGACGTCAGCAAAGTTGGAGTCACCACCCAAGTATGTCAGTCAGGGATCTTGGTCACTAGAGAAACAATATATTTATGTTTATGTCTGCATTCTCTATTTTCTAAGTAGGGTGAATTGAGCAGCTGTTACTTTAATATGTTGTATGTAGTTTAATAGCTAATTAGAAAAGAGATATTCAACCTTGGCCTTGGATGATTACATTGTATTCCTTTAGAAGACATTAAAGAAAAGATAAACTTAGTTACATTTTTATGTAAATATGCAATTCTTACTTTGGCTAGGATTCTTACTTTGGATAATGAATTCTAAAAGATCCATTATCTTGGCCTCCCTGGTGGTGCAAGGGGTTAAGCACAGCACTAGGAAGCTATCGGCAGCCTCCACAGCAAGAGTTCGATCCCCAGCCGGCCAGGGAGCAACCCACATGGCGCAGCAGACCCCTCCTGTCTCGCCCGCTGCTCCCCTCAGCAATGTATTTCAGTCAATCTGCTTTTTCTGCTCCCCACTCTGTCTCTGGTGAATCCTCTCACCCCGCACACCTCTGGCCTGTACCCTAGTTCTTGTATGCATAAATAAATAAATCTTTTAAAAAATAATAAAAAGATCCATTATCTTTTAGATTTCCATAAGAAAATATATAAACTTTTAGAAGAAACATAAAGCTGTAAAGATGGATTTAGGGAAAGTCACTTGCCTTCTAGGGTATCCCTTTGGATTAGTAGGATGTGTTTCATGTCTCAAAATATGTGATTTTTTTTTCTTATATTCCTCCAGATTTACTTTTTTTCAACAAGCCAATGATCCTCAGATGGAAAAAGTTTCCTCAGTTTTTGTGTTCTGTGTTCCTCAGTTTCTGAGCATAAACTGAAAAGGTCAAACACTGTGTCTCACAACCTCATGGTAGTTTCAATTTTGTTTTCATTTTCCAAACCAGGAAAGAGGTTTACACGTTAGGTAACACAACCAAGGTCTCTCCCTCTCTCTCTCTTCTTTTTTTTTTATGATTTATTTTATTTATTTATGTATACAAGAGCTGGAGTATGTAGGCCAGAGGTGTGGGGAGAAGGGAAGGGGTGAGAGGATTCACCAGAGACAGAGAGGGAAGCAGAACAGGTGGATTGACTGAAATACACTGCTGAGAGGACCAGCAGGCGAGTCAGGAAAGGTCTGCTGCTCATGTGGGTTGGCTCCCTGGTCAAGGGCTAGATCTTGTGCTGCAGTGGCTGCCAATAGCCTGATAGTGCTGAGACTTAATCCCTTGCACCACCAGGGAGGCCCACCAAAGTTTCTTTTTAACAATTGACAGATATAGGACTGAGTCACAGCTAGCAGGAGTTGCTGAATATCTTTTGTTAACAACATTTTGACATGTCTCACTATACAAACAAACAACCACATCCTTGCAAAACAGTGCTGTATTCTGACAAAAGGTTTTATATCTTGACAAATGACACTTTTACCAACTAAGAGCAGCACAATTTCCTGGTGGGGAGGATGGCCATGGGCCCATGGTAAAAGACCCTAACCTAGCATGACCAAGGACTCACTAGCATGCTAATATGCACACTCCTGGGTGGAGATTTAGGATGCTGAGACATGTGACATATGAAGCACATAATCTGTGCATGCCCCAGTGTAGTCTGGCCACAATCACGCAAAGACTGCTTCCCTCTACAATGCACTAGTGAACAAAGCCTTTGAAACCTTTTCCCTGCTCCTCTTGGACAGCCAGCCTCCCTTGTGCTGGAGCATGAGCCTGATAAAATCTTGTCTGAATGTCATCTGTCCTGCCTTCTTGTTAAATTCTTTCACAAGGGGCCAGAAGCTCCACAAAGATGCCAGGTTGTCACATTTAGGTGCAGCAGACTCAAGGTCCATGTTGTGAACACTGCTTGACCAATTGCTCCATGATAGATGGGTTGGAATTCATCTGCTGGAGTTGATAGTGTGAGGTTTTTTATGTGCTGGGGGAACTCTGCTGCCTTCAGTTATTAAATTTCTTTCTTTTGGTTTCATTATTCCTTTTGATACACCATTAAGTCTTTGTAACTCAGATCAGTTCTGATTCTTGCTTCTTTCATTTTTCCTTCTTCTGATCTATTTCTGTTTTAGTTCAACTTCCTTTGGCACCATTTCTTATGGGATGGACTTGTTGCTTTGATCACTTGTAAGAAATCTAACATTACATGCAAACTCTTCTGTTATCTCTTTCCTTATGGTGGAACTCATTGTTCTTATCTTATAATTATACTAGTAATAACTTACTTTTTAAAGTACTTTAGATGATATAAAGTACATTGTCTTGTATTACGATAATGCAATCTCATAAAATATTATACCCTTTTGATATATGAGAAAATAGACTTAGTGAAGTTAAATGAATCACCCATTGTCAGAGCTAGTCAGTAGCAGACAGCAGCCTACATTATCTGACTCCGAGTTTAGTGCACATTTCATTGTCTATATCACAGTTGTTCTAATAGCCTTAACAATATTTCTTGTTCACAAAAACAAATTCCGCAATGGAGTTAGATGAATTCTTCATGCATTTTCTAAATAAGATATTATTCTGAAGGTATTTGGTATATTACCTTTGCAGTCACTTCTTTTAAAATTTTTGTTTAAAAGTAGTACTGTTTTAGGCCTCCCTGGTGGCACAGCGGTTGAGCGCTGGGTTGCGAAGCTGCCTGCAGCCTCTGCGGCGCCGGTTCAATCCCCGGCTGCTCCCCGGCCACCAGAGGAGGGTCCCACGTGGCGCGCAGACCTCTCCTGCCGCCCGCTGCTCCCCTCAGCAGTGTACTTCGGTCCTTCTGCCTGCTCTGCTCCCCGCTCTGGCTCTGGTGAATTCTCTCACCCTCCCGTGCTTCTGACTGTACCCAGTGCTTGTATAAATAAATACATACATAAATAAATAAATCTTTTTAAAAAAATAAAAAGTAAAAATAGTACTGTTTCCAGGGGGAAAAAAGCGAATCTCTTTCTGAGTTTCATTTACCTTTTCCTTCAATAAACATGTTTTGACTTTGTGATTTATCAAGGTGCTGTGAGTAATGTACACAATAATCACAGTCCTCAAAGAGATTCCAATTCAACTGAGGTGGCCAGTATTTCAGAACTGAGGTATCTGAGAAAACTGGAACATCTCAGGACTAGAGAAGACTCATGGGGGAGTAGAACTTTAAGAGAAGGGAGCTAAGTCAAGATCTGCAGACAGAGCAGAAATTTGGTAGGCTAAGGAGGTAAGAACAGTAGCCTCTGGGCAGTCAGCGCTCT
Source organism: Talpa europaea (assembly GCF_964194135.1). Taxonomy (NCBI): domain Eukaryota; kingdom Metazoa; phylum Chordata; class Mammalia; order Eulipotyphla; family Talpidae; genus Talpa; species Talpa europaea. The sequence continues at coordinate 13,686,647 of NC_140072.1, forward strand.
TGATCAGGAAGGTCTAACAAAGACCTTCCTCAAAGAAGCCCCTGAGGGAAGATTAAGAGTGTGAACACAGGAAATAGCCTAAGTCCCTGAGACAGAGGGGTAAGTTTTACAGCAGGGAGTTGAAATGGCCCTTCAAGGGAGGCCTCTTCTCATAAAGAACAAGTGAGAGCAAGGGACAAAAGGATAAAAGAAGAAGAAATCAGGTGCAAAGACTCCAACATATGCACGGGAACAAAGGTAAAGATGATTTCTGTCAGCTGTGCTGGAACATACTGAAAGCTGAACCTGAAGACTGGAACTGTAAGCCGGTCAATTGTTTTTTTTTTTAGAAAAATAAAGAAATGCTACCTTAGTTAATAGTATAAACATATGCTTATTTTCTTTCTTGGTTTTGCAAATATTTGGACTAAATTCTTTTTTTTTTTTTAAGATCTATTTATTTATGCATACAAGAGCTGGGGTACAGGCCAGAGACGCGGGGTCGGGGGAGGATTCACCAGAGACAGAATGGGGAACAGAACAGGCAGACTAACTGAAATATACTGCTGCATATATTTATGCACACAAGAACTGGGGCACAGGCCAGATGTGTGTGTGTGTGTGTGTGGGGTGTGAGAGGACTCACCAAAGACAGAGTGGGTAACAGAACAGGTGGATTGACTGAAATACACTGCTGAGGGGAGCAGCAGGTGAGTCAGGAGAAATCTGCTGGGCCCTGTGGGTCACCTTCCTGGCGGGGCTCAAACTCATGCTGCAGTGGCTGTGGACAGCTTCACAGTGCTACGTCTTACCCCTTGTGCCACCAGGGAAGCCCCCCATAACAAGGTATTTTCAACTGGAGAAAGAATGCTTTGCAGTGAAACAGGACAGATCTCTCTTCCTGCCCCATCAGATAAGCATTCCTATCTGTTGCATTTAACAAGTTTGTCTCCTTGCATTCTAAGGAAAAGGAAGGCTATTCCTAACATGATGCTGAAGAAGTTAAAGACCTAAGGGAGTTAAACATCAGGTGTTAACAAAGGAAGCTGCCACCCCCCTGAAATCTCCCTATGCCTGCATCAAAAGGACATGCTGACCCTCGCCCATCTCCTTTTTGTTTTATTCCTTTGTATAAATACCTCAGCCCTCTGCCACAGAGCAGGACCGTGGTCTTTCAAGGTACTTCCTTTCTCCTCAAACTGTTTCCTTTTATTGGCAGAGGGAAACTGAGGCCGACCTTCAATAACAATTGATGGTAAAGTTAAAGTGACTAGGAAGAGCAATCGCAGAAACCAAACTGAAGAGAAGTATTGAAAAGGAACTTCAGTAATGAAATGTTACATGTGGTTGGAAAGTGACTATAAGACAAGTTTTCAAACAACTGGAGACTGAAATATGATTACCCCAAGTTGCTATATACAAGCATTTTGGCAGTGGGAGTGAGGGTGTAAAAATGGAGTTTTCTCTTTTTTGTCAATCACTGTTCCTGCTTTCCACTGTCCCAGGGCCTGTCATCAGGCTCAGCCAGCTTACCAGGTTCAACTACTCTGCCATCACGTTGCCAGGTGTGCTTTGGAGGGATGAAGAAGCATCTTGGGAATGGCAAGGCAGGGGAATGCATAAGCTACAGAAACAAACGAAAAAGAGAGAGACAGGGAGGTACAAATAAAACTGGTGAAGAGACAGGGTGTATGACATGTGGAAATAAAATAAAGGGGCGGCTGGGGTTGGCTTCACCATCTTCATGTTTTGACACTGGTGGTTCGATTTTGGTGGCAGGGAGGGGCCTGTCTCCTCTGCAGCTCCAGCGCCCCGCCGAATTCCAGAACAGCAAAGGCCCGCAGCTCGTTCTCCGCCTGGAGGTTCTCCCTGCGCCCAGGGGCTCCCCAACCCTCCTCCTGGAAGGCAGGTTACATCATCCCAACCTGAGCAGCGTGGCCAGTTTCTCCATTTCAAACTCCTGCTCTCTTGAACGCCTATCTTGCCCCTTAAATGAACCGGAATGGCGCTCTAATGCTTCCCTGCCACGGCTAGCCCACGAGGAGGGCACCCCAAAAGCGTCTCATGTTGGCGAAGAGGCTATTAAATGACCCAGGGCGCTAGCTTTTCCCGTGCTGACGAGCCTTCAGTTACACCCACAGACCGCCACCCGCGCGCGCGGCAGCGCCAAGACCCTCCCAACCAACCCCGGTCGGAGCATCCCCGGCGCAGCCCCCAGGGGAACCCCGGGGAGCGGGGAGCGCGGGGGCGCCCTGGGGCTACTCCAGCGTGCCGCGCCTGCGCAGTCCCCAGGCTTCGCCTCCCCGCGGGGCGTGCTCGTAAGGCCGCGCACCCTATCAGGCGGCCACAGGGTGCGCGCCCGCGGCCTCGCCCTCCCTCGGCCCGCCCCTCTCCCGGCTCCGCCCGCCTGAGAGAGCGGCTCGGAGGCCCAGAGCCCCGCTCCCCGCCCGCGCCCGCCCCGACACCCCCCGGCGCGCGTGCGCAGAGGCGGGCCGCAGGGCAGGGCGCGCGGGAGGCGGGCGTACGTGCTTGCGTGCGTCGCGGGCGGCGCGCACGCCGGCGTGAGAGGGCACGGGGAAAAGGTGGCTCGGGCCGGGGCGCCGCGACTTCCTGTGGCTATGTGACTGGGCTCGGCGGCCCCGGGGTCTCTTTCGCTGCCTTCGCCGCGTCCTCGCGCGGGGTTTCTGCTCGGGAGAGACGCTGTCCTCACGCCCGCCGCGCTCCCTCGACGGCAGAGCCTCCTCGCTCGCCCGTGGGAGCGTCCCGGCCGAGCAGCCCTGAAGGGGGAGGGGAGGCCATTTTGTCCCGACCGACTCCCCGGAACCGGGCGGAGCGGCTGGGAGAGGCTGCGGAGCCGCCGTCGCCACCCTCGGAGGCACCGGGCGCCGCCGCCGTCGGGGCTTCCTAGACGAGGCCGTTCGTAGGTCGCCCGCGCCCTCTCGAGCCCTCCCTTTTCCCACGCTGCCCGGTCCTCCGGCCTGAGAACGCCCGGGTGAGGAGTTGGCCGTCGTGAGAGGGACCGATCCCTTGGGGCCGCCGGCGGCGAGAGCCCGAGCCGCTCCTCCCAATGGCGAAGAAGACGTACGACCTGCTTTTCAAGCTGCTCCTGATCGGGGACTCGGGAGTGGGGAAGACCTGCGTCCTTTTTCGATTTTCGGATGATGCCTTCAATACCACCTTTATTTCCACCATAGGTAAGACCCGTGGGAGGGCGGTGCACGAGCCCTGCAGCTGCAGACCGTTCCTTTTACTCCAGACATCTTGCTTTCCCTAATATACGCCTTTGTTTCTGTAATTCCCGTTGCAAGCGACAGACCCAGGTTTCTGTTTGAATCGGCATCGAGCTTGCTGGGGCGGGGTCTTCCCATGCTTTCCGTCCGGTCTTTCGCTTTCGAGTCTCCTACTCCTCTGTGCCTGCTGTTACAAAATATGCAGCTTAACCACGTTCCAGGATCTTTTTTAAGGGACCACACTGGGCTTTTTCCCTGTTTGTGTGGCGTTATTAGATGTATGATATTTGTAAAGGATTTATTTTAGTGTTTGGGATTGAAGCCGTAGTGGCCATTTAGTAAAGGCCTGAATTTATACTTGAGAGCAAGAAGAAGATCCCATATGGTCATAACTTAGGGTGAACTTGAGGGCTTGGGTGAGGAATAATTACAGCAAATTAGAGGGGAAAAGTGAGTTGCCCCGCGTTGACTAATCCATTGATGTGTCAAACAATCGGAGGCTCTCCGTGCTTGGGGTGGGACTCAAAGGCCTGCTTCCCTACAGTGCTTTTTTTCCCAAGACATCAACAGAAGCTGTAATCTAAGGGAGATAATCAGTGTCTGCCTTCAAATCCTAGAGATTGTGAAGTGATCCCTTCTGTTTTACTTTGTGCTAGAATTTACAGCCAAGTATTTTGCCAGTCATGTAGCCCGAGGATTTTTAATGTATCTTCACCTCATGTTTCAGAATTACTTAGTATAGAAAGTAAGTGCTAAAGGTTGACCTTTTTTAATTGGATTCCCCTTTGGGAAAGGGAAGGCCCTTGGAAAGTCCCTCTTGATCAGAAATTTTAATGGTGTTAATACTAATTGTGATCAGTGAATTGTGTGTGAAGCTCATTTTTATCTTCTACAACCAGTAAGTGAATATATTAAAGGACACTTGGTTACCTGTCACTTGCAACCCAGCACTGGGCATTGAGGCAGTGCAGTGAAACCCATTTTAATGTGTAACTAATTTTATATTGAGATGATTTAAAAAAGCATCTGCAGTTTTTGAACTCTGGGAGTTGTTGAAAATAAGCAGTTTTCAAGCAATTTAGAGCATTACTGAAATTGTTGATTTAGATTTCTTATGACAAATATTTTTCAGCATTTTCTCATAAAACAAATTGTACTGAAATTAACTTAGATGAGTGATCATTTTATTTATTTATTTTTTGAGGGATCATTTTAAATAGATTTTGATTTTATTCCCTTTTTGGAGAGTTACTGTCATAATTACTACATTGTTATTGTAATAATTTCCCTGGATATCATTCTATTCTCCTCACTTGATAAATTTCGTGAAACCTACACCTTGTTCTCTGCCTGTGGCTTAGCACTTCCTACCACTAAGTTTACTTTCAATATTCCACTCTTAGCGTAGCTGGGTAGGTCAAGAGATTAGATAGTTCAGCAAATATATACTGAGCGCCTGAAGTAGGCACAGTTTTAGGCACTGGGGAATAAAGGGTGAACACACTAGATACCCCTTCAAGAGAAATCCAGTGAGGACAATCACCTTAGAGCATAGAAAGTGCCACCATCGGGGGGATGCGTCGGGAGGAGGTGTTCCTAGCTCAAACGATGGAAAGTGGAGTAGGCTTGCCTGGAGATGAAGTCTAACATGAAGCCTAAGAGACAAACAGGATTTAGGGCAGAGGAGCGGGATGGTGCCTTTGTAGAAAAGGAAGCTTACAATGAACCTGTAGTAATATCCGGGATTTATTCTTGTGGTTAACTTTAACCTACCTTTGAGAAAAATGGGGTGGAGAATAGGAAACAAAGCACTAATAATGCCAATCTATTGCTATCTTTTTGTAATGGGTACACACCCACAACTACAACCCAGTCCTGTAAGATACTGGCATGGTCGGTACCTTTGATTGGGACAGTGTATTGTGGTTTAGAATCAAGCCTGCTGGCTTGGAGTCCGAGTTCCACTGTTTGCTAGTTGTGGTACTTTGGCAAGTCACTTAACCTCTGTTCACTTCAGTTTTGTCTTTAAATAGTGTTAATAGTACCAGCCACATAGGGTAGTTGTGAGGATTTTATGGGCCTGTGAGAGTAAAGCCTTAACATGGTGCCAGGCGCACTGTAGGAGCACAGTGCTAGTTAGCTATATATAGACTGTGTGACCCTTCTGCTGTTGAAGTGTGGCAGAGCAAGTTACTTTATGGATTGGATGCCCTGCACACAGTGATCACTCCGATATTTGTTAGTGCTCTGCTTTCGTTTCTGAAACTTTCCTATTTTGATACACATGTTTGATATTTTAATATTTAGTATGTTGAGCAATGTTAGCTGAAAAATTAGTATGTATAAAATCCCTAGTACAGCTCCAGCACCGTGCATGTATTAATTTTCTGTGTGCAGGTTTAAAAGTGTATTGTTGTCTTAAACCACTGCTGTCAATAAAGGAGTATGTGAGGGACCTCCCTGGTGGCACAAGGGGTTAGGACACAACCTGTGAGGCGATCCACAGCCACTGCAGCATGACTTCAATTCCCCACTGGGGAGCTGACCTGCATGGCACAGCAGACTTCTCCTGACTCACCCACTGCTCCCCTCAGCGGTGTATTTCAGTCATTCTGCCTGTTCTATTCTCCACTCTGTCTCTGGTATCCTCTCATCATCCCCCTCCCCCACACCTCTGACCTGTACCCCAGTTCTTGAATGCATGAATAAAAAAATCATTAAAAAAAAAAAAGAAAAAAAAAGAAGTATGTGAGTCACATAAAAAGTAAAATAAAGAATTTAATATTATTTTAGCTAATATCCAAAGTGTTACTATGTAATCAAGATTAAAAATTTTAAAAAAAGATTTATTGAAAATTTTTGTATTCTCTTTTTCTCATGCATGTATCAGCTCATTTAAATTTAGATACATTTGGGCCTCCCTGCCGGTTCAGGGGTTAAAGTCTCAGCGCTGGGACCTGAGTTCAATCCCAGCCAGGGAGCTAACCCATCTGGCGAAACAGGCCTCTCCCTTCTTGGCTGCTGCTCCCCTCAACAGTGTATTTCATGTCAGTCCACCTGTTCTGTTCCCCACTTTGGTGAATCTTCTCACCACCACCACTACCCCCGCACTTCTGGCCTACACCCCAGTTCTTATATGCATAAGTAAATAAAAATAAATCTTTTTAAAAAATAAAAATAAATTTAGACACATTTAAAGTACTCTGTAGTCGGATGTGTCTAGTGCCTACTATGTTGGACAGTGAATTGTGGAATAGAGAGTGGTCAGGGTTGCATGACAATGAGTATTTAATGCCACTGAATTATACACTTAAAAATGGCTAAAATGCACAAAAAATTCTTTATGATTCAACTTATATGTGTTACCAAATTCATAGAAACAGAAAGTACAATGAATGGTAGAGAGTGATAGATCCCCAGGGATGGGAACGGTGGTGGTGGTGGGTGGGGGTAGTCGTTTGGGGAGTTGTTTAATGGATATATTATCAGTTTTGCGAGAAGAAATTTTGGAGATCTCTTATGCAACATTGTAAATATCCTTAGCCAAAAATGATTAAAATAGTAAATTTTGTTGTTTTTCCCCATTGATAAGAAAAATGGTTAAATGGACAGTTTTATGTATATTTTACTACAACCCTTACCCCCTTTTTCCCCTCAGCAAACAAAACCCAGTAGACAAACCTGTTCAGCGCTTGACACAGCTCTCTAAAAGCATGTGATCACAGACTGCCCCTCAGTGTGTGGTCACTGAGTCAAGAGGATCCTTTATGGTGCTTTCCCATGTGTAATATCACTGCTCTGTGCTTTCAGATAGTGAAGGCAGGCTTGTCTTTTTGTTGTATGTTTTTAAGATAGAACTCCTTGGAATGTTAGAATCGTGAAACCTTACAGCAAACTTTAAAATCAATAAACAGACTGGTAAGGTGAAGTAGTGACAGTATGATGTTGAGGAAAATAGCAACTGTTGATGGAATACTTGTTTCCAGTGTGACCCAAAAACAGAGCATCCAAGGTTGTAAAGCATTGGAAAAAGGGAAAGCTATTATTCTGGAGAGCTACAGAGTACAACAATGTATCAAAATTAGAACAGAGGGCAGTGTTGATTGTTTCCTTCATATCAATAGCAATGCTTATGCAGACTTTTTTTTTTTTTTTTTTTTTTTTGACGAGGTAACATTAGTTTACAACACTGTATAGGTTCCAGGAATACATTTTCTCACCACACCCACCACTGTATGCAGAATTCTTAAAATTGAAATTTGTATTCAGGCAATTGTAGACTCATACGCAATTGTAAAAGATAATCTGGAGGGATTCCTTGTATACTTAGTCCAGTTTCTCTCAGTGGTGACATTTTGTGAAACTAGTATAATACCACCAGGATACCAGCATTTGGTTCAGTACAAAAATCTTAACCAAATTTCTTCAGTTTTGACTTGTACGTGTGTGTATGCATGCATGCATGCGTTTGCACACACGCACGTGTGTTAAAAATCTCTACAGGTTTGTCATTTGTATAGGCTTATGTAGCCACCACTCAGTCAAGATACTGTATCAGATCCAAGGGACAAAGATCTCATTTATTTTTAGCTACTACCCCATAGGAATACCACTTTGCACATTTCTCTCTAAAAACCTGCCCTTCATTTATAATATTTTGTCTTTTCACAAATGTTGTGCACATGAAATCTTACAGCATGTAACTTTTTGAAATTTGCTGTAATCCACTTAGTACAGTTCCCAGAAGAGTGGTCCAAGTTGGCTGCATCAGTGCTTCCTTTTTTATTGTTATGTGGCGGGCCTCCCGGATGGCGCAGTGGTTGAACGCTGGGTTGCGAAGCTGCCTGCAGCCTCTGCAGCGCGGGTTCGATCCCTGACTGCTCCCCAGCCACCGGAGGAGGGTCCCACATGGCGCGCAGACCTCTCCTGCCACCTGCTGCTCCCCTCAGCAGTGTACTTCGGTCCTTCTGCCTGCTCTGCTCCCTGCTCTGGCTCTGGTGAATTCTCTCACCCTCCCGTGCTTCTGACTGTACCCAGTGCATGTATAAATAAATAAATCTTAAAAAAATACTGTTATGTGGTGTCCCCTGCTCTGTGTTCATTACATTTTAACCGTTTACTGAGGAACATCTGGGTTGATTCTAGTTTTGACAGTTATAAATAAAGCTACTGTGAATATATGTGAACAGGTTTTTGTTTAATTGTAAGTTTTCATTTCCTTGGGATAAATGCCCAGTAGATTAATTGCCAGATCATATAATTGTATGTTTAGTTTTATAACAAACTATCCAACTGTTAACAGAATCTCTGTACTATTTTATATTCCTGTCAGTGTGTGAATGATCCGATTTCTTTTTGTCATCACCAGCCTTTGGTGGTGGTAACTATTTTGTATTTTAGCTCTTTTGATAAGTGTTTAATTTCATGGTTTTAATTTGCATTTTCCTGATTACCAGAGGTGTTGAAAAATCTTTTTATGTGCTTATTTGCTATTGGTAAGTCCACTGTTGAAATTCCTATTCACATCAGTTGCTTATTTTCTAATTAGATTTTTACTGTTCAGTTTTGAGAGTTCTTTATATATTTTAGGTACTAGTTCTTTGGTGGATATGTGGTTTGCATGTTTTCTCCTGGTCTATAGCTTGCTTTTTCTCCTTTTCATGAGCTTGCGCAGAGCAGAAAATTTTAATTTTGATGATGTTTGTTAAATTATCCTTTTTTGGATCATACTTTTGGTCTATAAGAATTGTCTCAACCATCTTTTAAAAAAAAAATTTTAGACATGGGGTTAATTTTTGTAAGCAGCATACATGTTTAGGTTATGCTGTCTTGTTTTTTTGTTTTTTCGGTTTTTTGCCTGTAGAATTTGCATCTGGTTGTTCCAGTTAATCAAATGTTCAGAATTTAGGGCCTCCCCGGTGGCGCAGCGGTTGAGCGCTGGGTTGCGAAGCTGCCCGCAGCCTCTGCAGTGCCGGTTCGATCCCCGGCTGCTCCCCGGCCACCGGAGGAGGGTCCCACATGGCGCGCAGACCTCTCCTGCCGCCCGCTGCTCCCCTCAGCAGTGTACTTCAGTCCTTCTGCCTGCTCTGCTCCCCGCTCTGGCTCTGGTGAATTCTCTCACCCTCCTGCGCTTCTGACTGTACCCAGTGCTTGTATGTATAAATCAATCAATCAATCAATAAATAAATCTTAAAAAAAATGTTCAGAATTTAAATCTCAATCAATCAGTCAGGTGATGTGAATTTTGTGGACTTTTCAGAGATTATGATCCTATTGGAGTAAAAGTTGACTTGGTTGTTTTATTATAATTTATGCTGTGCTTTCTGAAAGGTTTTGCAAATTAAATTCAGTGTATATACAGATACTTAAAATACTGCTTTAAAACTATATCCCGGGCCTCCCCGGTGGCGCAGCGGTTGAGCGCTGGGTTGCGAAGCTGCCCGCGGCCTCTGTGGCGCCGGTTCGATCCCCTGCTGTTCCCAGTCACCGGAGGAGGGTCCCACATGGCGCGCAGACCTCTCCTGCCGCCCGCTGCTCCCCTCAGCAGTGTACTTTGGTCCTTTTGCCTGTTCTGCTCCCCGCTCTGGCTCTGGTGAATTCTCTCACCCTCCCGCGCTTCTGACTGTACCCAGTGCATGTATAAACAAAACAAACAAAACAAATAAATAAATAAATAAAACATGCCTCTATTAAAAAAAAAAGAGTTTAAAAAAAAAGAGTTTAAAAAACTATATCCCCTCCCCATTCCTAGTCCTGTTCTTTAGAGGTATCTGCTAGTTCTTTTGTTATATATCTCTGTGTTTTTGCTTATACAGCCATTCTACTGAGTTATTAATTTAAAATTAGGTAAGAAATTTAATCTTTCATAATTTCATCCCTCTGTCCCAATCTCTTGTTAAATTGATATCCAGTGGTTATATTAATATGCTCCCCACTCTGTCTCTGGTGATCCTGTCACCCCCCACACCTCTGACCTGTACCCCAGATCTTGTATGCATAAATAAATAAATCTTCAAAAAAAAGAGAACAATTTATGTTTAGAATTTTGATAGTATTACCCTATTGTTTACTAGCTTCTGATTTTGTTGGCAAGTCCAATACAATTCTGATTCTTTGTTTATTATTTGTGGCCTGTAGTTTGTCTCTGGAGCCTTTCAGGTTTTAAAGATTTTTGAATTCCAAGTTTCTCAGTATTGACCTTTAGTGGATTGTGTTGTCTTGACTATTCTTACCCCCCCCCTTTTTTTTTTAAAGATTTATTTATTTATGCATACAGGAACTGGGGTGTAAGCCAGAGATGCAGGGGTGAGAGGAATCACCAGAGACAGAGTGAGGAGCAGATCAGGCAGATCTAGTGAAACACACTGCTGAGGGGAGCAGCAGACTAGACAGGAGAGGTCTGCTGCGCCATGTGGGTCAGCTCCCTGGCTGGGGATCGAACTCAGAGCTGCAGTGGCTGGCGATAGCTTGATAGCGCAGAGATTTTGAGCCCTGTGCCACCAAGGAGGACTCCTTTCTTTTCTTAGTAAATAAATGCATTGTTTCTCGATGCTTGGTGGGCCTCTCAGGTCTTTCACTTCTTGAAACTCTTGTGTTCCTACCTGGCCCCTGGCTTCTCCTCCCCCCCTTATTTTCTTCCCTTTATTTTCTGTTTTAATTGGGCTTTGGATCTCCTGAGGTGATTGTGTAATTTTCTATTTTCCAAATTTGTCAATTCATTCTACTTTCTGGGAGATTTCTCTGACTTTATCGTCTAGCTTTTCTTTCTTTCTTTCCTTTTTTTTTTTTTTTTTTAAGATTTATTTATGCATACAAGAATTAGGGCACGGGCCAGAGGTGGGGGTAGTGGCCAGTGGATTCACCAGAGACAGAGTGGGGAACAGAACAGGCAGACTGACTGAAATACACTGCTGAGGGGAGCAGCAGGTGAGTCAGGAGAGGTCTGCTGCGTCATGTGGTTCACCTCCTTGGCTGGGGATCGAACTCATGCTGCAGTGGGTGCGGAGAGCTTCATAGGTTGCATCTTAACCCCTTGTGCAGCGGGGGAGGCCCTGGAGAATAAATCTTGAGACTGCTTGAGGTCTTGAAGAGTACTATCTGTAATACAGAGATGGAGGCTAGGTCCTTGAGTGTCCTTATATGAACCTCTGTACAGGCCCTCGCTTTCTGCCTAGCATTTGATAATCTCCTTTGCTAAACTCCAGGGTTCTGGGACATGAGTTGTCTTGGTCTTTGGTATCTTCTAGAATTGACCCTGAGGTCCTAAGGGTCTTTTTCTTTTGTTGGGTTAGAGTTGCAATGTCTATACATCGAAGTGAAGATACAATTTATTTGGTATTTCTTGTTTGCCTTTTGTCTTGAACTTTCAGAAAGATTTTTCTCCACTGTCTTACCTTAAATTTGGAGTAATTTTGACTCTACTTTTTAACTCAACATTCAGTAGAGTTAGAGGTGAGTGATACTTTGTTACTGTTTTTGTAAATACTTAGTCTATCCTCAAAATACTTTCTTTTTTCTTTTTTTTAAAAAAGATTATTGATTTATACATACAAGAGCTGGGGTACAGGCCAGAGAAGGGGGGGGGTGAGAGGATCCACCAGAGATAGAGTGGGGAACAGAACAGGCAGACTGACTGAAATACACTGCTAAGGGCGGGGAGCAGCAGGCAAGAGAGAGCAGGAGAGGTCTGCTGTGCCATGTAGGTTGCTCCCCGGCCTGTGGAACCGGCTGGGGATGGAGCTCGTGCTGCAGAGGCTGCGGATTGCTTCATAGTGTGGTGCTTAACCCCTTGCGCCACCAGGGAGGCCCCAAAATACTTTTTTTCTAAAATTTAGGATAGATGACTATGGTATGGAATCAGTTTCACTACTACAAGGAACAGTGTCATTTAAAGGAAATGGCTTTAATTGAAATGCATTGTTCTTGGGTGATTTACTTGAGGGGAAAAAGTATTTTTGCTTTTTGAAAAAAGTATGACTATAGCCTTAAATTTCAGTTGTAGGCACTTGATGTATACTGTTTTATAGGATACTGAACAACAAATGATTCATCAAGTTCATAGTCTGTCAGAGGATTGCAGTGGGCTCCATGTATTACAGCACTTGGCATTGAATAAGGTATCTCAGTCTTTTTTTTTTTTTAAGGTTTATTTATGCATATAAAAACCGGGGTGCAGGACAGAGGTGTGGGGAGAGAGAGGATTCACCAGAGACAAAGTGGGGAGCAGAACAGGTGGATTAACTGAAATACACTGCTGAGGGGAGCAGCGGGCAAGACAGGAGAGGTCTGCTGCACCTTGTGGATTAGCTCTCTGGCTGGGGATGGAACTCATGTTGCAGTGGGTGGTGATAACTTGATAGCACTGTGTCACTAACCCCTGTGCCACCAGGGAGGTCCCCAGTATCTATCTCAGTCTTAATAAGCCTGTTCTTTTAAAATGCGGGAAAAAAAAAACTTTGATTTCACTAGGAGAATTTTGTGTATGATGTGGTAGTGTCTGATTCAGAATAGATTAAAGGTATATTTCAGAGGAACTTGTCATTTAAAAATATAAGGTAGTAACTTAAGCTGTAAATCTTGGCATTTGCTGTTTATTAAAAAGTAAAAATCGGTGGTACAGTTTGTCAGGTACCCTCTGTGAACACAAGGGATGAAGCAGGGAGTAGTCCAAACTTGCTGCTTGTCCTTCTGCAGTTACTAGCTCTAGTGGGGGATTCTGAAAATTGCACTAAAGTATCACTACTTTCTCAGCACCCAAAGTTAGAATGAGTCTGATTCTCAATACCTTTGCTGCTCTTCTGAGGCATTTCATATTGTGGGAAATGTAAGCGGTGTGCCTTTTAGAAGAACACTTTATTTTTCTGTTTTTTTCTTTTTTTTAATTGAGGTAAAGTTGGTTACAACTTTGTGTGATTCAGAGATGCAGATTCACACTGCTTAAGATGTGTGTGTACACCATACTACCACCAAGGTGTCCATAGTCTTCCACCTTGTTTGGTTTTCTTATCTTACATAGTATGGTTGCTACACCTCAAGAAGGATGTAGGATTGTTTTTTAATATGTAGAATTTTAAACAGCCAATTAGTAACAACTCATCTAGGCATTAATCTCTTAGTCCTTCTGTCTCTGAATACAATCCAGTCTCAAACAGATCCCCTAAATTAAAGCCATAAATGGTAGTTGGTTTTTCGTAATACCTTCTTGAGTTTAATTTTTAACCCCATTTTATTAAGTCCAAAGCTACTGAAAAGCATACTTTTGCTGTTAAGATAATCTGGCCAGGGCCTCCCTGGTGGTGCAGCGGTTGAGCGCTGGGTTGCGAAGCTGCCCGCAGCCTCTGCAGTGCCGGTTGATCCCCGGCTGCTCCCCGGCCACCGGAGGAGGGTCCCACATGGCGTGCAGACCTCTCCTGCCGCCCGCTGCTCCCCTCAGCAGTGTACTTCAGTCCTTCTGCCTGCTCTGCTCCCCACTCTGGCTCTGGTGAATTCTCTCACCCTCCCGCGCTTCTGACTGTACCCAGTGATTGCACAAATAAATAAATAAATAAATAAATAAATAAATAAATAAATAAAATCTTTAAAAAAAAAAAGATAATCTGGCCAGATCAACATTAGGTTTAATTTTTACAGTACAGTTTTTTTTCTACAGATGCTGGATACATGATTTATTATAAATAAAACAATTATTTCTTACACTCAAAAGATTTAAAAAATTAGGATGCATTGGAAAAGTGAAGCCTGGAGGGTGAATGTAATCCAAACTGAAAATTATGAGCCTGCATGGGTAAATATAAATGCTGTAAATCAGTTGTCATGTACTAAGATTGTTAGAAGGTTATCCTTTGAAATGTGAATCAGTTTTAGGGTAAAATATTAGGATTTTTCTATACAAAATGATACATTTAAAGCAATAATTTCTCTATTTTAAATGTATTCAAGTAGTTCTGCATAGCTGGGTGAATGTCAGAGCCATAAATAGCATCTTAGTGAAAGTGGCTTATACCTGACCTTTAAGATGGACTTCAGGGAGGTGAATGTTGCTCTTCACTTAAAATGCCTCCCTCTAGAGTAGTAGGCATTTGGAACATCAGTCGGATAGGGTTTGTATTTTTCTGTATATTTAAATATTCTAATAAAGTTATTAAATGTTATTTCTTCACTTAGCCCTTTTTTCTGATCTACTGAATTTTAGTAAATTACTGAGTTAAGTTTACTTAATTGGATGAGAAATTTTTAGGGAACTATAGTCTTAAGCAGCTTATCATCTTTTGTTAGGTGAATTTGTTTTTTTGTTTTTTTTTTTTTATAGAGGCATGCTTTATTTATTTGTTTGCTGGTTTGTTTGTTTGTTTTGTTTATACATGCACTGGGTATAGTCAGAAGCGCGGGAGGGTGAGAGAATTCACCAGAGCCAGAGCGGGGAGCAGAGCAGGCAGAAGGACCGAAGTACACTGCTGAGGGGAGCAGCGGGCGGCAGGAGAGGTCTGCACGCCATGTGGGACCCTCCTCTGGTGGCCGGGGAGCAGCCGGGGATCGAACCGCGCCGCAGAGGCCGCGCGCAGTTTCGCAACCCAGCGCTCAACCGCTGCGCCACCGGGGAGGCCCTGAATTTGTTTGTTGATGGGGATGAGTGTCTAGAAAAAAAGAAGGTAGCCTAAACTTATTTATTTATTTTTTTTTGTGGGACCCTTGCTGGCGGCCGGGAAACGAACTGGCGCTGCAGAGGCTGTGGGCAGCCTCGCAGCCCAGCGCTCAACCGCTGTGCCACCAGGGGAGGCCCTAACTTAACTTTTTTTTTTAAGATTTATTTATTTATACAAGGACTGGGGTACAGGTCAGAGGCGTGGGAAGGTGAGAGAATTCACCAGAGAGAGAGGGGAGCAGAACAGGCAGATGGACTGAAGTTGCTGTTCAGAGGAGCAGCGGGCGAGAAAGGAGAGGTCTGCTGCACCATGTGGGTATCTCCCTGGCCGGCCGGAGATCAAACTCATGCTGCAGAGGCTGCGGACAGCTTCACAGTGCAGTGCTCTACCTGCTACTCCACTGGGGAGGCCCAAGAAGGTAGTCTTAAACATACATTTTAAGGAAAGCGTTGTAGCTAACTTAATTTCAAGAATAAATAATAATGAAATTTTTGTTAGTATTTGACTCTTCTGTAAAACACATCTTTCTGAAAACAGTGGTGTCATGTACCTGCATAATACTGCAGGATAATATGTCTTGTAGATTTTGAAATGCACCATGGAATAGTTTTACAACTCGGCTCTTTCTCAGTTAAATTTTCTCATATAACTGCTATGATCTACTCCAGTGGATGATTTGCTTTTAGGCAGTGTTTAGCCTTCCTCGCCCACTGCTTCCCTCAACAGCGTCTTCAGTCTGTCTGCCTGTTCTGCTCTCCTCTCTCTCTGGTGAATTCTCTTACTCTCCCGTGCCTCTGACCTGTACCCCAGTTCTTGTATACATAAATAAATCTTAAAAAAAAAAAAAGATCCATTTTTTAAAAATGTGAGGTGGTTCCAAAGTGTGAATCTCTTAATAGCAGTGTTGGGAAACTTGCTGAAAATGCAGGTTCTCATGTTTCACATCTGATCTATTGAATCAGAAAAATCCTTGAGAAGGGCTGAGTCATCTGTATTTTGACAGAGTCCTCCAGGTGATTTTGATACAAGCTTTTAAATTTGAGAACCAAGAATGTACTGTGAAATAAACACATCACAGAAATAGTTGTATTTTATCCTCCTCCCCCTTCCCGCCATATATCTTGGCAGGCATTCCTCATTTGCATAGTGTTACATTTGATATGCTCAGTATCATGATTTGGTTCACCTGTCCCCACTTCATCAACATTTTGGGTTTGAAATGTCAAGTGTTCAGAAGCTGTATGGTGCCAGATGTGAAGGGATTTGTATGATGTGACAATAAGCTAATATTTCATTTTATAGATTGGGTAGCAATTAGATCTGTGTCACATATTTCTAATGTTGCTGTTTGCTGGGTGAATTGGAGCCTTTAACTTAGGGAATATCCTAGTAGGATCATGTCTCAGAGACAAGGTATTTAGTTTTTGAGTTGCGACATGTGCTTATAGGACATCTAGGTCAATATGTCCAGAAAGGGCCTAGTCGGTGGCGCAATGGTTGAGTGCTGGGCTGAGAAGCTGCCAGCAGCCTTTGCAGCGCCCATTCAATCCCTGGCTGCCAGCGAGGGTCCCCCATGGCACACAAACCTCTCCTGCCGTGCCCACTGCTCCCCTCAGCAGTGTATTTCATCAGTCTGCCTGTTCTGTACCCTGCTCTGGCTCTGGTGAATTCTCTCACCCTCCCGCACTTCTGACTGTACCCAGTGCTTGTATAAATAAATAAATATATCTTTAAAAAAAATATGTCCAGACATTTGTGTTACCTTCTCTGGGTGGTAAGGAGTGCAGTTTATATTGGAGAAATCAAAGTAAAGTTATAGTGACTTTAGTAAATATGGATTTAGAAGAGTAAACCTCCAAAAAATGGTAAGGAAAACCATGTTTAATGTTTAGGATATGAATCCCTCAAGGAATTTTTTTTAAAGATTTATTTATGCATGTAAGAACTGGGGTACAGGCCAGATGTGCAGGGGGTGAGAGGATTCACCAGAGTCAGAGTGGGGAAGAGAACAGGCAGACTGACTGAAATACACTGCTGAGGGGAGCAATGGGCAAGTCAGGAGAGGTCTTTTGTGCCATGTGGCTATCTCTATGGCCAGGGATTGAACTCAGCTGTGGATAGCTTCATAGGTTGCTTCTTAACCCCTTGCGCCACCAGGGAGGCCCTAGGAATTTAAGAAGTGGCCTGAATGGTAAGGGGAGAAGAGTATAGTGAAAAGAACAAGGATTAATTAACATGTGTCTTGCTGTTTGATTCCAGGCAGGTTTTCAAATCTTTTCTGAACCTCTCTTTGGACAGGGGCTGAGAATGGAGTAAATGGAATAATGTGACAGCTAGCAGAGGGCTTGGACTATAATAGACATTCATTAAGGTATTAACACCAAAACTTAGGAGTTATACTTGATACCTCTTTTTGTCACATTTCACATCAGCAGATTATTTTGGAGCTCTGCTTTCTGAATCTCACCATTTATCACCTGTACTGCTACCATACTGACTGATGATGTCTTCATGTTGCTTGGATTATTATAGACAGTTCTTTTAATTAGTCTTCCTGCTTCCTTTCTTGTCCTATACAGTCTCTTCAACAACTCGTTTAACATTTAATTGGTATTATGTCATTCTTCTGCTCAGAATCTTCCAGTGATGTTCCATCTCACTTGCAACATATAGGGGTCAATGTAATTTGGTCTCATGATACCTCTTTGATCTCATTTTTTATTCCTAACTCACACTGCTTTATTCAGTCTCTAGTATTTCAGCTGCTATGCTCTTCTTTGAATTTGCCAAGCATACGCCTGCCCCAGGACCTTTGCATGTTTCTGTCTTTAGAGAACCATTTTCGTTAGGTACTTGATAGCTATTCCTGATTTCTTCCAAGTGTCTGCTCAAATACCATTTTATCAGTGAAATCTCCTCTGTCTACCTTATCTCTTACTGGACTTATTCCTACGTATTTAATATCATTTAAAAATATACCATATATTTTCTTGTTTTGTTAGTTGACTGTCTCACACCTCTGTAATGTGATCTACATGAATATAGGGATATCACTTCACTTCTTTATCTCTAACACTTAGAACAGTGCCTGTAGATTCTTGATTATTTGAAAGAACAAAATAGTTATTTGTGTTCTTAGCACATCTCCAAATCAGATCATTTCAAACACAGTTTTGTGTACATCTGGTATAGTTCCTTGCTACAAAATAGGTACTTTATAAAAGTTGATGTTGCAGCATGAAACACTAATTGCTAATTCTTTGCTTTACAAGTCAGTTTGGAAACCTGTACTTACTGATCATGAACACTACATTATCTCTTTAAGAGCCCTGACAAACTTGAAGTCAGAGGAATAATATATATATATTTTCTTTATTAATGCATTCGTTTATTCAGCACTATGAGCTTTGAGTCCCAACATATGTGCTACATGTTGGAAATATGTCAGTGAGGTGCTGTTCTTTCCACATGGAATTTACATTCTAGTGTAGGAAATGGACATACCAAATAACCCTTAATTTTAGATTTTTTTCTTAAGTGCATGGCAAGTATTCCAAGAGTTTAATGGGGTAAAAACTGTGAGTAGTCTGAGATTAAGATTATCGTAGCTACTCAAAAAATTAAAAATAGAACTACCATAAGGCCCAGCAACCCCCGTTCTAAGTTGTATGTCCCAAAGAATTGAAAGCAGGTGGCCTCCCTGGTGGTGCAGGGGGTTGAGTTGCAGCACTATGAAGCTATCTGCAGCCACTGCAGCACAAGTTTGATTCCCAGCCAGGGAGCTACCCACATGGCACAGCAGACCTCTCCTGTCTGGCCTGCTGCTCCCCTCAGTGGTGTATTTTGTCAATGGGCCTGTTCTGTTCCCCACTCTGTCTCTGGTGAATCCTCTCACCACCATTCCCCCCTGCACCTCTGGCCTGTGCCCCCATACAAGATTTATGCATACAAGAGTTGTGCTGCACCATGTGAGTCAGCTCCCAGGCTGGGGATCAGGATCCAACGAACTCATGCTGCAGTGGCTGGCAATAGCTTGATAGCGCTGAGATTTTAACCCCTGCTCTACTGGGGAGGCTCCCCCCACCTCCATGCCAGTATTTTGCAAAATCTTTCTAATTGGTGAGAATTTGAAGAAGTTTGTTTGGATTCAGCATTTGTCAGTTACAGGTGAATGCTGTGAATTCTCTAATATGGAGGGAGAAAGAGAAGGAAAGAACTTTTTTTTTTAAAGATTTATTTTTATTTATTTATACAAGCACTGAGTACAGTCAGAAGCGCGGGAGGGTGAGAGAATTCACCAGAGCCAGAGCAGGGAGCAGAGCAGGCAGACTGAAGTACACTGCTGAGGGGAGCAGCGGGCAGCAGGAGAGGTCTATGCGCCATGCAGGACCCTCCTCCAGTGACCAGGGAGCAGCCGGGGATTGAACCGGCGCTGCAGAGGCTGCGGGCAGCTTCACAATGCAGCGCTCAACCGCTGCGCCACCAGGGAGGCCCAGGAAAGAAGTTTTTTAACGTAGAAGAACTGGGGTGTAGGCCAGAGGTGTGGGGGTTGAGAGGATTCACCAGAAACTAAGTGGGGAGCAGAACAGGTGGATTTACTGAAATACACGGCTAAGGGGACCAGCGGGTGAGACGTGAGAGGTCTGCTGTTCCATATGTGGGCTAGATCCCTGGCAGGGGATCGAACTCAGGCACTCAGGTTGTAATGGTGATAGCACTGATCCTTAACCCCTAGGCTACCAGGGAGGCCCCTACAGCAGACTTTTAAGTTAAAAACTCCCCATTAGAAAAAGAGGTGATTTGGACACTTTATTGATGAGTTATCCCACCTCTTTTGATAGTTTATTAGAGAAAGAAAATTGTTGACAATAGAAAGGAAAATTGTTGAGGTACATATTTTGTAATTTTTTAAAGATTTATTTATGCAAGAAACAGGGTACAGGCCAGATAGATGTTCAGGAGGGTGAGAGGATTCACCAGAGACAGAGTGGGGAACAGAACAGGCAGGCTGACAGAACACACTGCTGATGGGAGCAGTGGGCGAGACAGGAGAGGTCTGCTGCGCCATGTGGGTTTCTACTGGGTCGGCCGGGATTGAACCCGCTGCAGAGGCTGCGGACAACTTCACAGTGCGGTGCTCAACTGCTTGCACCACCAGGGAGGCCCCATATTTTGTAATTTTTTTTAGAATCACTCACTGAAACCTGAATTGTAAAAAATAAGCCTTTTTGACCAGTGGCAGCAAAGGATTTTGGTTTATTCAGTAAGCACTTAATAGGCATACGTTGTGTATATGGGACATGATATCTATATAAAAATGAAACCACAGAGCCTCCCTGGTGGTGCAGGGGGTTAAGACATAACCTATGAAGCTATTTGAAGACACTGCAGCATGAGTTCGATCCCCAGCCAGGGAGCTACCCACATGGTACGGCAGATCTATCCTGACTCGCCTGCTGCTCCCCTCAGCAGTGTATTTCAGTAGATCTGCCAGTTCTGTTTCTCACTCTGTCTCTGGTGAATCCTGTCCCTGCCCCGTGCCCCCGCACCTCTGGCCTGTACCCCGGTTCTTGTATGCATAAATAAATAAATCAGTTTTTTAAACAAATATGAAAGTTTTCCTTAAAATGGTTTACAGTTTTTAGTGATCCAGTCACATACCTAATTGCTTAATAAGATGTGTGAATGTTAATAAAGCTATATAAAACTTAAGTGAGAGGGACTGGTAAAGCTCCTATAGAAAGTATGGACCTTCTGAAGTCCTTTAAACTGAGCCTTGGGCCTCCCTGGTGGCACAGGGGGTTAAGCACTGCACTGTGAAGCAGTCCTGCAGCCTCTGCAGCACGAGTTCAATCCCTGGCTGGCCAGAGAGAAACCCGCTTGGCGAGGCAGACCTCTCCTGTCTCCCCCGCTGCTCCCCTCAGTGGTATATTTTGGTTGGTCCAGCTGTTCTGCTCCCCACTGTCTCTGGTGGGTCCTCCCCACCCCCGCATCTCTGGCCTGTACCCCAGCTCTTGTATGCATAAATAAATAAATCTTTAAAACAAAATAAACTGAGCATTTAAAGTAAAGGTGGTAGGGAGAGTTGAGAGGCATTTATGTTGAGGGAACTGCACAGGAATGGAGTCTTTGGCACATGGTGTGTTTGGAGACTGCAGGTAGCACACAGTGGCTAAGACGGGAGGTGTGACGGGATATAAATTAGGTCTAGATTATAGACAGTCTTTTGTTAAGGAGTTTGGATTTTCTAAGGTATCATCAAAAGTTTTGAATAGAGGAATGGTGATTTAATATTTAAGTTATGGCTTTTTAAAAAACTGTTTAAAAAGGGACCTCCTTGGTGGCTCAAGGGTTAAGACACAACCTATGAAGCTGTCAGCAGCCACTGCAGCACGAGTTCGATCCCCTGCCAAGGAGCAACCCACATGGCGCAGCAGACCTCTCCTGACTTGCCCAATGCTCCCCTCAGTAGTATACTCCGGTCCATCTGTCTGTTCTGTTCCCCACTCTCTCTGGTGAATCCTCTCACCCCCCACACCTCTGGCCTGTACCCCAACTCTTATATGCATAAATAAATATTTAAAAAAAACGGTTTAAAAAGTGTATATATTTTGATATGTGTAGAAAAGAGCATGGTATTTTAGATTAGAAGAGCAAGATATTTACCAAACTATTAACATGGGAGCTAATTGAGACAGAGACAAATTTGCATAATATTGGGTGAATCTAAGAGAGAGGTGATGAAGATCTGAGCTAGGAAGGTGAGAATAAGATACTGAAGAAAAACGTGATTTAATGTCATTAAATTTTGGGGAAAAGACAGCAAGGCTCTAGTTAGGTTTCTTACCTGGGCAGCCAGTAATTGATCATCTTTCTCAATCAATCTATCTAATCTATATCCACAAGAACAGGTTTGTTATAAAAAGGGAGAGACGAGTGAAGGACACTTGCACAGACAAGACACAAGCAGGCAGAAAGAGCTGTCCTTGAAGGGATAGGTTTGTTAAAAGAGAGACCTGCATGGTCACAGGTGGGCAGTGTTGGGAGGAGAGCTGAGGCTGTTCCTTTCCATAGGGAGAAGGTCGGCAAAGAGTAAAACATCTGCATAGTCACAGCAGGGCAATAGAGCTGTTACCTAATTGATGCTATCTTTACTGAAAATAGGTTAAGAGTAGATATGATTGGCAGGCTGGGGGTAAGAATTCCTCCCCTTATTTGTGAATTCATTTATGTGAAGTTTCCTAATCTGTAAAAAACCTTTTGGAAAGACTGAAGGAATGAGGGGCCTCCCTGGTGGCGCAAGGGGTTAAGATGCAACCTATGAAGCTGTTCACAGCCACTGCAGCATGAGTTCGATCCCCGGCCAGGGAGCTACCCACATGGCGCAGCAGACCTCTCCTGATTCACCCACTGCTCCTTTCAGCAGTGTGTTTCAGTCAGTCTGTTCTGTTCCCCACTCTGTCTCTGGTGAATCTTCTCACCCCTGCCCCCATCTCTGGCCTGTACCCCAGCTCTTGTATATATAAATAAATAAATCCTTAAAATAAATAAGTAAATACTTCAGCTGATTTTAAAAAATGCAACCAAAGTTGCTAAGACTCATTTATAAACAGTATTATTGTAGGATGCTTAGATAGGTTTATGAAGGAGTTCTTTAAAGGCTTAAACATTTCCAAAATATAATTGATGGCATGTAACAGATAAACCACATGCTGACATTTGGTTACTTACACGCACACACACACACACACACAACACACCATCATCATTAGCTTCATTACAGATTTTATAGTTCAGTTACTGTGTGTATTTCTAAATTTCAACATCTAAACTTTTCTTTCAGTTGGTGGAAAAACCATATCCTTTTTGTATGAGTTTGTATGTATGAATAATGTATATTCCAGTCATTCCAGGTATAGAGGTATTTTGTTTGTTGTTTTTAGCTGGGTGGAAAGAATTGTTTTTTTTTTTTTTTATAGAGGCATGCTTTATTTATTTGTTTGCTGGTTTGTTTGTTTGTTTTGTTCATACATGCACTGGGTACAGTCAGAAGCACGGGAGGGTGAGAGAATTCACCAGAGCCAGAGCGGGGAGCAGAGCAGGCAGAAGGACCGAAGTACACTGCTGAGGGGAGCAGCGGGCGGCAGGAGAGGTCTGCACGCCATGTGGGACCCTCCTCTGGTGGCCGGGGAGCAGCCGGGGATCGAACCGGCACCGCAGAGGCCGCGCGCAGTTTCGCAACCCAGCGCTCAACCGCTGCGCCACCGGGGAGGCCCTGTTTTTTTTTTTTTTTTTTAATAGAGGCATGTTTCATTTATTTATTTTATTTGTTTGTTTTGTTTATACATGCACTGGGTACAGTCAGAAGCGCGGGAGGGTGAGAGAATTCACCAGAGCCAGAGCAGGGAGCAGAGCAGGCAGAAGGACCGAAGTACACTGCTGAGGGGAGCAGCGGGCTGCAGGAGAGGTCTGCGTGCCATGTGGGACCCTCCTCTGGTGGCCGGGGAGCAGCCGGGGATCGAACCGGTGCCGCAAAGGCCGCGGGCAGCTTCGCAACCCAGCGCTCAACCCCTGCGCCACAGGGGAGGCCCAGAAAGAATTGTTTTTAACATATTCTGTACGTAACTAGCATTTGTATTGTCATCACTGAAAGAAAACTTTAACCTTATGTGATGTGTATGAATGTATATTTTTAACTGAATTCATGATAGCGTTTATAGTAATATTAGATGTGTCATTGTTATGGAATGAATTTCTGAAAGCTTTATTTTGATTCAGTGAATTGGATCAAAGAAGGCACATCATTAAATGGGTTATGGTTTTGCTATTTGAAACATAATACTGATTGTTTTGCATCAGTTATTTTTTGTGAAGTTGTTTCTGCTAATGAAGCCAACATTTTAATAATTATTGATTCATTTTTTGAGTGGACAGGAAAATTCAGAATTGAAAAAAAATGAAACATTAATTTAGATCACTCATTTGATCCAAACTAAAAGTTAGCTTTATAGAATGTCCTGTAAAGACAGTTTTTGGAGATCCAATTGTTATTGTCATCTTTAGACAACAATTTTACAAAAACTACTGCCTTTTGAATAAAATGCTGGTGCTTCTTAAAATTTGTTTCTCCAGGTGAGTGTTTTGACTTTAAATATAAACTTTCTGAGTGCATTGCTGTCTGAAAGGTTTATTGCAGAACACATAGATTAATTGTAGATAAACACTGTAATAAATGATAAGATCACTATATCAGAAACTTCTATACTCACCCTGTAAACTCTGGTACATGTACATTCACATGTTGTATTGTTTTCCATGTTTCCCTTATCTCCCACTTACTGGTGGCCCGATAACTTCTTGAATCTTGTTGATGCCTAGACACCATTTAAGACCAGAAGGAGCTTGCTGTTTGTTATTTATTTTTACTATACTTTGATATATGCCTGCTGTGCTAGGAAGGGAAATGTCAGTTATTTTGCATCTGTAAAAGGTGGGAAAGAGTGACAGTTTATGCCTGGTCATCTTTTCAGATTTAACCACGTGTTCAAAAGTGGTTACAGTTCCCACAGCACATTTGTTGTGTAGATACTTGGTTACTCATAGCTAATTGGTAAGACCTTGGCAGAAGTTAGTAGACCATGACCAAGCTAAGATTTCCTAAACCCTCTCCACTAACTTTAATGTACCTTTCAAAAAAAAAAAAAAAAAATCTGAGCAAGATAGTAAATTTGGACATAGTGTTGAAAAAAATTATAAGTGTCTTCGGCAAACAATTAATGATTTCCGTACTTGTAGCAGTTTGGTGGGCGTAATGCATGTTCATCAAACAGGCAAACAGAATATCAAACCAGAGTAATTCTTAAATTAGATTATTGCTATGAATAGAAACTACATTGTGGCATCAGAAAGAAGAGGTTTTAATATATTGTAAGGCATGGAGAGGTGGCTCAGGGAATGCAGTCCTGAGAAGTTGGCATTTGTGCTGGTGTCTGGGCTATTACAGAAGATAGGTAGGGAACGAGAGTGGGAAGAGGAGGAAGAACATTCCAGATGTTGGATATTATCATTAAGGCTCCTTCGTGAATGTGACTTCAGAGCCTTTGCCTTTTTTTAAGTGATCTTTTAGTGCCAAATATATTAGACGATTGAACCAGAGGACAGGGTTCTAATTAATTTGCTTTGTGAACTTGCGCAAGTTATTTAACCTCTAAGCCTCCTTCTTTATCTGTAAATTGGACATGTTAGAAAAATATATGTTTAACTTAATTGTGTTAATCGCTTAACTCTAGTTAACATATGGGCTGAGTCTTGCTGAGTCATTTTCTCAGACTATGTGGGCAAGGCTTAATTAAAGCCAGCTAAACAAACTTAATGACTTCTCATACCCCTAGAGTAGAAGTCAGTGGAATGAGTTGTTTTATGTATGTTTTATTTATTGTTGTTTGGTAAGTTTTTTTGTTGTTGTTGCAGATTAGTTATTTTGTCAGTTCATGCAGATTCTTCAGAGTACCGAGGGAGTGGCTGTGGCTAGGGCACTCCTGGCTCACCTCTCACATTTTAGTGGCAGTTTGAATTTAAGAATTTCTGACTTGCCTTGTACCTCTCTGTAATCGTATATGTTTTAAAATTTTCAGCTGATAGTACATTCTTAATGTTTAATACAGCCTCTTCCCCCTGCCCCGCCCCCAACAGCATTGAGATGTTTTGGTATTTTTATGCCCCAAAAGTTGGCTTTAATAGAGGTGGTCTTAATTTCTACAAGAAAACCATAGTTGAAATGAGTGGACCTACCACTGTATTTGGGTCAGTAAAATGGCAGATAATCATAACTCACCTAGGAATAATGGTGGATTGCAGTGCTCTTCAGAATTTCCAGATTTGTTTTCCCATAATTTAAACTTTCTGAGGCATATCTTAAAAGAAATTAATGCCTAATTTAGCAAGACATTTAAATATTTTTAACTGCTTAGTTTTGATAAGTCTTGGCTTGAGGGCATTGTAGGTATGTATGTGTCATTCTTATATTATCTTCTCTGTACATTGTTACTCTTCGCTATAGTGGATTATCATCTTCAGATAATTTAGTATCCTACTTGGTTTTAGGGAACAGACTCCATGGTCTGAAGTTATGCATCTTTGGCTTTATTACAGGAATTGGCCTTCTGGGCCCACATTTCCCTTTTTCTGAGTTTAACTTCCTGTTTTGTTCTTAGTTTTATTTTTTTCACAATGAGTAGAGGACTGGCTTTTTCCCTCTTCTGGGAAGTTCAAGAATTAGAACTTACTCCAAAGGCTGGTGAGCTTTCCCACTGTGGGGAATGGCAGGAATGACTCCATGAAATCATAAAGTTGTCATTTGAGCAAAAAATGGTCTTAGCGGTATTTATCTTTTTTTTTTTTTAAAATCACCTAGTAGAAGTACAACTTTCTTTTTTTGAGATTTATTTATTTATGCATACAAAAACTGGGATATAGGCCAGAGGTGTGGAAGGTGAGAGAATTCACCAGAGAGAGTGGGGAACAGAACAGGCAGATGACCGAAATACACTGCTGAGGGGAGCATCGGGAGAGATAGGAGAGGTCTGCTGCGCCATATGGGTTGCTCCCTGGTGGGCCAGGGGATCGAACTCGTGCTTCAGTGGCTGTGGATTGCTTTATAGATTGCGTCTTAACTCCTTGCACCACCAGGAAGGCCCAAAAGTACAACTTTTTAAACTTCAAGGATATTTTTTTCTTTATTGGAATTTATTTTTGTTTATTTTCTAATATTTAATGTAGTCTAGGAAACATTTTAGAATACTTCTGTGTTTCCTTCTTTGAGCTTTACACAAATCTGTGATAAGGGCAAGATAATTTCACAGGTGAGGAAGCTGAATTTAATAACCTGTGTTGATAATCTGTCAAATATGTCTTAAGCATGGTGATGGGAAACTTGGAGTCAGATTTGTTTTTTGATATCACCTAAATTTCCTCATCTGTTTTAAGAAAAATAAATCAAGATTGTTGCAAGGAACAAAGAAAATACACAGTGGAAGCTTCCAACACATAATTTTCAACAAATGTTAGTATACCACTGTGGTTCTCAAAATTTGTATCTCCACAGACCCCACCTGGGTATCTTTTTTTCCTTTTTAGATTTATTTTATTTATTTATGCATATAAGAGCTCCGGTGCAGGCCAGAGGTGCAAGGGGAGGGTGAGAGGAATCACCAGAGACAAGAGTGGGGAGCAGAACAGACGAATCTACTGAAACACACTGCTGAGGGGAGCAGCGGACGCAACAGGAGAAATCTGCTGCGCCAGTGGGGTTAGCTCTCTGGCTGGGGTTCAAACTCATGCTGCAGTGGCCTCCAATAGCTTCATAGTGCTGAGACAACCCCTTGCTCCACCAGGGAGGCCCCCCACCTGTGTATCTTTTTAACAAAAAAGTGAAAATTATTTATACATAGCTTTAAGGCTAAGTTATGTGCCATTTTTCACCATGTCGATACTTAACTGATGGTGCAGAAGCAAAATTTTTTGCTGACTTCAGCATGAATCCAGGCATTGGCACTGAGATGGATTATTAGTCATTGTATTCTTTTTTTTTTTTTTTATATAGAGGCATGTTTTCTTTCTTTCTTTCTTTCTTTGTTTGTTTTTGTTTATACATGCACTGGGTACAGTCAGAAGTGCGGGAGGGTGAGAGAATTCACCAGAGCCAGAGCGGGGAGCAGAGCAGGCAGAAGGACCGAAGTACACTGCTTCGGGGAGCAGCGGGCGGCAGGAGAGGTCTGTGCGCCATGTGGGACCCTCCTCTGGTGGCCGGGGAGCAGCCGGGGATCGAACCGGCGCCGCAGAGGCCGCGGGCAGCTTCGCAACCCAGCGCTCAACTGCTGCGCCACCGGGGAGGCCCAGTCATTGTATTCTTTACCACAGTTGACTCACAGGAAAAAAAAACAAAAACAAAGCTTAATTTCACTTGAGAATGTCTGTGATGAAGCAGAAAGCATTTTTAATTTTATTAAAGGTTGACCTTTGCCCTCCTCTACATCTGTTTTCTTTGTGACAGAATGGGAAGTAAATGTAAAATGCTTCTGTCATTCTGAGATGATGGTTTTCTCAAGGAAAAGCACCTCCGAAGTTGTTTGAATTATTCACCTTTTTTTTATGGGACACCCATTTATCCTTGAAAGAACAACTGGCATACAATGGTTATTCAAAATTAAATATTTGGCAGACACTTTCTCAAATGAATGAATTGATAGCATTTGTTGCCAATGATAAAACTCATGCTTTTAAATGAAAATTAGAATTTTGAAAAAATTTTATGTACCTCCATCAACTTGACATCTTTCCAGTGCTTATATTCTCATGAGGGCCATAGTGGTATTAACTAATATGGTTTTTTCATATTGTGTAATGAGGTGTCAACATTTGAAAGAACTGTTTAGTGACTGATATTTTCCAATTGTTTATAAAAGATCTAAAAGTGTAAAGTAACTGATGGGCTTAAAGTACTAGAATATGAAAAATTCATTGATAATGGTTTCAGATTCCATGTTGCAGCTAATATTTATATAATTTATAGAATGCTCTATATGAGAAATACATGAATTGTAGATTTTATTTATTTATGTTTTAGATTATTTATACAAGAACCGGGGTACAGGCCAGATGTGTGGGAGGGCAAGAGGATTCACCAAAGACAGAGTGGGGAACAGAACAGGCAGATGGACAAAATACACTGCTGAGGGGAGTAGCATTGACGCAGGAGAGGTCTGCTCCACCATGTGGAACCCTCACCGGCCGGCCGGGATCGAACTGGCACTGCAGAGGCTGTGGACAGCCTCACAGTGCGGTGCTCAACCCGCTGTGCCACCAGGGGAGGCCCAGATTTTACTTTTTTAAGGTTAACAAAGTACCACTTGTTTTTGTAGTGTCAAAGGAGGTTTAGAATTACCTTAACAGGCTCTTTTTTTTTTTTTTTTAATTTTCTAGAGGCATGTCTTATTTATTTATCTATTTGTTTGTTTGTTTGTTTGGTTTATACATGCACTGGGTACAGTCAGAAGCCGGGAGGGTGAGAGAATTCACCAGAGCCAGAGCAGGGAGCAGAACAGGCAGAAGGACCGAAGTACACTGCTGAGGGGAGCAGCGGGCGGCAGGAGAGGTCTGCGCACCATGTGGGACCCTCCTCCGGTGGCCGGGGAGCAGCCGGGGATTGAACCGGCGTCGCAGAGGCCGCGGGCAGCTTCGCAACCCAGCGCTCAACCGCTGCGCCACCTGGGAGGCCCCTTAACAGGCTCTTAAAATACTCTTCCGTTTTCTAGCTAGACTTTATTTTTATACTTGATATTCTCTTTTTTTTTTTTTTAAAGATTTATTTATTTATGCATACAAGAGCTGGGGTACAGGCCAGAGATGCAGGGGAGTGAGAGGATTCACCGGAGACAGAGCGGGAAACAAAACACAGGGAGACTGACTGAAATACACTGCTGAGGGGAGCAGCAGGTGAGACAGGAGAGGTCTGCCTTGCCATGTGGGTTTCTCCTTGGCTGGCCAGGGATCAAACCCGTGCTGCAGAGGCTGTGGATTGCTTTATAGTGTGGTGCTTAACTCCTTGCGCCACCAGAATACTTGATATTCTTAATGTATTTCAATCAAAGCAGCAATAGACTGAATGCAGAAGCAGAACTGAGAATTCAATTTGTCTATTAAAGTAGACTTAAAGTTACAAAACTAAAATGCCATTCTCATTAAGGCATTTTTTGAAAATGTTACTTTTCAAAAAATACTGTTTATGGGTTTATTTTAAAATACATTAATACTTTATTAGTTTTATTTTATGTTAAATATAAACTGATGGAACTCATAAACAGCAGCTCATTGGGATCTGGAGTTTGCAGTGAAGTAACCAAAATAACCAGTTCATGGGAGGTTGATAAAACCAGTGTGAGTTAGAAATTAGATTTGCAACTTCCATCACCCTGTAAACAGAGGAGAGAGAAAGGTGGTAAAAATTACAAAATGGATAAATTTGAAAGTTGAATCATTGGATTTCAAAACTTAATTCCAGAGGCTATAAACTGGAATGCTCTATTTCTTTGTTGTTCTCTCTAGTACTCTTTGGTGTTACAAGTAATAGATTGAATTTTGTATTGGAGACAGAAAATAACTTTGCTAACACTAATATAAGTAAAAAATAGAGATGGTTCCAAGCCTTGTGGATTTCTTCTCCTCTCCCTCCTGGCCCAAATCCTCTCCCATATCATGATTCTCCAAGTCCTCGGGTCAAGAAGCCCCCTAGTCTGATCCCCACTTTGTGTTTATTGGAGCTAGAAGAACTGGAGCAGCTTTGGATGTCTTTGAATCTGGCCTTGTTCAATCCAGGTGTCAGGTGGGTCAGAGAATAACCCAGAACCCTGGAACAGACTGGGTCCCAATGAGCAACTCAAGTTCTGTTCAGTGAGTGTAGATGACAGCAAACTGAAGAGAGAAGGTGCAGTTTTCTACATGAAGTATTTCACTGTAAAGCGGCTTACAAAGTACTATTGCCCACTTAAGCAGGAAATAATTCCTCTCTAAATGCATGGGGGAGGGAGGGGAATAGAAAGATGACTTCATCTCTAGGCCTTTGTTTCCATCTATAATAAAAGTAATACAGTCTAATGCTTAAGATAACTATGTGCTAGAAACTACTAAATGTTTTATGTAGATTTTCTTTGTAGTCCTATTTGTTAGTATTATTTGAGACATAATTCATAGTCTTACATGTAGAGATTTTGGGAGAGAATGAAGTTACATTCTGAGAGATTTGAAAGAAAGGTGACTTAAATGATAGGCAAAATAACTTACACACTATGTTGGGGCTTTGGACAGAAACAGTTAAGTGATATTGGTAGCATTGGTAATTTTTTTTTTTAAGATTATTTATTTATACATACACTGGGTACAGTCAGAAGCGCAGGAAGGTGAGAGAATTCACCAGAGCCAGAGCGGGAACAGAACAGGCAGGGTAACCGAAAATACACTGCTGAGGGGAGCAGCGGGCGGCAGGAGAGGTCTGCGCGCCATGTGGGACCCTCGCTGGCAGCCGGGGATTGAACCAATGCTGCAGAGGCTGTAGGCAGCTTTGCAGCCCAGAACTCAACCGCTGTGCCACCAGGGGAGGCCCAGCATTGGTAATGTTATATTGGAACTTGAGGACTGCCCCTTCCTTTAGGTCTCTCTCTCTCTCTCTCTCTCTCTTTTTTTTTTTAAAGATTTACTTTTATTATTTTATGCACACAAGAACTGGGATACAGGCCAGAGGTGGGGGGCGGGATGAGAGGATTCACCAGAGACAGAGTGGGGAGCAGAACAGGCAGATTGACTGAAATACACTGCTGAGGGGAGCAGCAGGTGAAACAGGAGAGGTCTCCCGCACCATGTGGGCTCAAACTCATGCTGCTGGGGATCTAACTCCTGCTACAGTGGCAGTGGCTGAGACTTAGTCTAGTGCTGAGACTGAACCTCCTCCCTTTTCAGGGAGGCCCAGAAAATAATTGTTAATAATTATATAATGAAAGAGAACTAACTAGGACATTGGGTACAAAATCCAGATTACTTCAACTTAGTTTCTTCAGTCTAGTATTAAACTGCCAGTATATCATCATGAAGACATGAGAAATATTGTCTGCCACATGCGGAGAAAGAATAATAGGTAGATTGTATTTGAACACTGTATTACACTTTCATAGTGTATTCTTTGATTAGAAAGGGAATAAAGCTGCTTTGGCTCAACTATTTTAGCTCTAGCTTTAGTGAGGTTTCAGTATGTGAAAATTGGCCCCCAAACCTTGAAAGAATGGTAACGCAATATAACAGGAAGAACAGCTCCCAGAGAGCTGGTTGAAGTATTGGGATTTACGGTAGTTTGGGAGACAATCTAGTTCTGACTGGCCAGAGTGGAGAGACTTTATTGAATATGTGAACTATTTGGGAGAAACTTCAGAAATGGTACTCCTGTGAGTAGGGGGTTGGGGGGAGAGAGAGAGAGAGAGAGAGAGAGAGAGAGAAGGAGGGAGAGAGAGAGAGAGAGAGAGCGCGCGCGCAACACACGTACACACACACGGATTGAGCATGTAAGTAAATATATTTTAGATAACAAGAGCAGTTATTGTATTGCTAAAGAAAGAGATTTCAAAGTAAGGCCAGGATGAACTCTAGTGGATTGTAATCAGTGATGTCAGTGTTAACTCACTGTGTTATGTATTATACAGACAAATCATGGAGATGTGGGTGTGTGTATATGCATGGGTTAGTACACATAAATGTATTTCCTAACTCTGCTTTTGGGAAGGCCTACAAGCACTGACATTCTAGTAGCATGCAAAGGACTTAAACCAGTGCCAGTCATTTTATTAATTCTCAGTGTTAGCTAAGCTATTATATGAAAGGATCTGTAGCGGTAACTTTCCCACATTCCATGTTTTCACTTCTGTATTCAGATAAAGAAACTAATGTGTTGAAAATTGACCTTTCCAGAATTTGTACTGCTGGTGACAGAGCTCTTAAAATTGTAGACTAAACTGTATTCAAAGGCTTATAGGTATGTGCTTATTTCTTCTGGTGTGATGGAAACATTTGATTTTCACTTTGTTAAATCCAAAAATATTGATCACTTTGGCTGTAAGTTGTTAAACTTTGATTGTCGGAGTTTACTATTTGTTTTTGCCTGCATTAATTACTGTGGTCCTGATGGTCTTCAGAAGCCAAGCTGTGGAAAACGTGGCATTTGTAGTGGCTAGTAGTTGCAGCTGCTCCTTTTGCCACTGGATGGTGCTTCTATAACATTAGGCTAATTTTTGGTCAATTTTGTTTCTCAATTTCCTGAGCAACTGAAAATTGATAAATGAATTGAACTGTGATAAATTGAAATACCCATTTGAACTGGTTCTAGGAAATCTGTAATAGTGGGGATTTCCTTGAGTGTTTTTACGTAAGCAAAACAAAACAAAAAAAAATCCCTTGTTAAATCAAACCCTATGATTGCTGTAGTCTTTGGTAATTTAGCAAATGATAGAATTTCTGGAGAATCCTATCGTTCCTTCTGGCACACTTAAAGGGCGACAGGTTTCTTTGCAGCTGAGCTGTATATTTTATTCTTAGCCCTAAACTTTATCAAAAGCTTTCCTACTCTATCTTAAGCATATTCTCCCCACCCCCCTTATTTAGGTGTGTGTATGTTTGTCAGCGTAGAAAGTATGTGCTGGAGTGACAAATGTATTTACCTGAGAAAAATGCACCACTGAGGAATACTCAGTGCAAGGACTGAGACTGCAGGGGTGGCTTGGGGCCGTGGTGGAAATACGGTGATCTAGGTGAGGTGTTTAATTATTGGAGAGAACACATTTGTAAATAAAGCTCTCCTCTTTTTTTTTTTTAAGATTTTTTTTTTCATTTATACAAGAGCTGGGGTATAATTTATAGAGTACAAATTTATACAAGATGTGCGGGAGGGTGAGAGGATTCACCAGAGATAGAGCAGGGAACAGAACATGCAGACTGACGAAATACACTGCTGAGGGGAGCAGCGGGCACGGCAGGAGAGGTCTGCTTGCCACATGGGTTGCTCCGAGGACAACGGGGATCGAACTGGCACTGCAGAGGCTGTGGACAGCTTCACAGTGCTGCCCTCAACCGCCTGTGCCACCAGGGAGGCCCTAAAGCTCTCCTCTTTTAACCTAATTTGTATTTATTTTTTAAAAATATTTAGTAGAGGGCCTCCCCGGTGGCGCAGCGGTTGAGCGCTGGGTTGCGAAGCTGCCCGCGGCCTCTGTGGCG